>NC_081322.1:48492228-49117228 GCF_026419965.1 Kogia breviceps | reverse complement strand
GCACTTCCCAAACCTGCAGAGTTCTAAACGATAACTATCTCCCCAAAATATAGTGAGGTCAGGCTACGAAGAGGCGTTGATCGAAAGGCAGAATTGCGGGAAACGAATGTCAAAGGGTACATCGGAATGGCCCCGATAGCACATGAAAAGCGCCAGAACGTGGACAATGATGCGGTTGGCCAAAAAGGGCGTATGCGTTTTTTCCTGAATATATTCAGGAAAAAACGCATACCCCCTTTTTGGCCAACCAAGCAAGCTGGGAGAGCAAATCAGCACTACAAAGAAATCTCTCGCCCCCCACCGGGCAAAAGGGCCACGCGAAAAAAGTCTAAAAACCAGAAAGGCAGGACAGGCCACGGAGACAAGGGAGTCTTGTTAAGCTGATGGGTGGGATGTCAATGGCCAACAACCAATCTTCACAAGTGTATCCTCTTTCCCAAAACATGTAAAACACAGAACCACAGAGCATAGGGCACTTCCACACATGGGTGTTGACCTTGGGGAAATGAAAAAATCAACCAGACACAGGGACCCCAAAGTTAAGGGCTGCTGTCTTGACAAGAACCTCGACTCCGGTACACGTTTCATATGCCAGGAAAGAGCCAAGTGGACAAAGACAAGTGGACAAGTGTACAAAGACAAGTGGACAAGTGGACACGTGGTGCTACGTAGGACCAATGGAGTGTCAGCCATGAAATCCACGTCATGAGCCTGGTAGCAGCATCCTGAGTGGATTTAGGTACCATCATCCTCAGTGAAATAAGTCCCACAAAAAAAGAAACTTATGATATCACTTATCGAGGGAATGTAAAAATCGCTCCCCATGAACTGAATCCCCAAACAGAACAGAGTCACGCTTTCAGAAAACACACTTATGCCTGCTTCAGGGGAAAGGTGAGGTGGGGTGACGCATAAAACTCGAGTTTGAAATGAGCACAGATACCCTTCCGAAAACCGAATATGGAATGGACACGACCTACTCCTTGCTCAATCAACTGGACTCACCAGACCCTGTTCATCGCACAAGTATCTATCCGACTAGTAAGCATCTTAAAAGCTAAGTCTTGATATCTCTCTGTAAGTGCATCAAGTGTGTGTAAAGCGGCCTAAAAACAGCACTGAAAATCAGCTCAGACCCATTCTGAGGATACATTTCCAACACAAAGAAGAAACAAGCAGGGCAAAACAGAGAGAAATGCTTCCAAAATGCGTTCAGGGACTGGGATGCAACCAGGATTGACCACATCTACAGCCCCAGCGGCAGAAGACATAAGGCTGGACACTCTCGGGGCTGAGACGATTGGTGAGGTTGGGAAAGCCAATGCAGACCCTTGAAAGGAATCCTGCGTGCTACCCATTCCATGGGTCCCAACTCTCCAGGTTCAACGCAATCTTCCGACAGCGAAAGCACTCATTGGAAACCCAGCGGATGCTACACCGTGGGATCGGGAAAGCTTTCTGAAACTCACCTCAGTTTTCATCTCCTGGTGCTCGTGTTCTCCATTCAGGCCCCCTTACGAACAATCTCCCCACTTGGAGACTCAGCACCTTTCCATGCCTCTTTCGTACTGTCTGCAATTTGTCCGCAGGATGAACTGGAAGAGGGGCAACCAATGAGAGACTCGCTGGAGGTGTTTGGTCGGGCACATGTCACTCTCATTTCCCATCACCAAGAAGAATTCACCAAAGGCTCAGCCTGCCACCCCGGATCGACAATAGGGCAGAAGCCATCCAGCCGTGTTGCGTCCCACTCACAAAAAAGCGACTTGGGAAATGGAGCTCCGGGGCACTGCACTTCCCAAACCTGCAGAGTTCTAAACGATAACTATCGCCCCAAAATATATTGAGGTCAGGCTACGAAGAGGCGTTGATCGCAAGGCAGAATTGCGGGAAACGGATGTGAACGGGTACATCGGAATGGCCCCGATAGCACATGAAAAGCGCCAGAACGTGGACAATGATGCGGTTGGCCAAAAAGGGCGTATGCGTTTTTTCCTGAATATATTCAGGAAAAAACGCATACGCCCTTTTTGGCCAACCAAGCAAGCTGGGAGAGCACATCAGCACTACAAAGAAATCTCTCGCCGCCCCCCAGGGCAAAACGGCCACGCGAAAAAAGTCTAAAAACCAGAAAGGAAGGACAGGCCACGGAGACAAGGGAGCCTTGTTAAGCTGATGGGCGGGATGTCAATGGCCAACAGCCAATCTTCACAAGTGTATCCTCTTTCCCAAAACATGTAAAACACAGAACCACAGAGCATAGGGCACTTCCACACATGGGCGTTGACCTTGGGAAAATGAAAAAATCAACCAGACACAGGGACCCCAAAGTTGAGGGCTGCTGTCTTGACAAGAACCTCGACTCCGGTACACGTTTCATATCCCAGGAAAGAGACAAGTGGATAAACACAAGTGGACAAGTGGACAAGTGGTGCTACGTAGGTCCAATGGAGTGTCACTCAGCCATGAAATCCACGTCATGAGCAGCAGCATCCTGAGTGGATTTAGGTACCATCATCCTCAGTGAAATAAGTCCCACAAAAAAAGAAACTTATGATATCACTTATCGAGGGAATGTAAAAATCGCTCCCCATGAACTGAATCCCCAAACAGAACAGGTCACGCTTTTAGAAAACACACTTATGCCTGCTTCAGGGGAAAGGTGAGGTGGGGTGACGCATAAAACTCGAGTTTGAAATGAGCACAGATACCCTTCCGAAAACCGAATATGGAATGGACACGACCAACTCCTTGCTCAATCAACTGGACTCACCAGACCCTGTTCATCGCACAAGTATCTATCCGACTAGTAAGCATCTTAAAAGCTAAGTCTTGATATCTCTCTGTAAGTGCATCAAGTGTGTGTAAAGCGGCCTAAAAACAGCACTGAAAATCAGCTCAGACCCATTCTGAGGATACATTTCCAACACCAAGCAGAAACAAGCAGGGCAAAACAGAGAGAAATGCTTCCAAAATGCGTTCAGGGACTGGGATGCAACCAGGATTGACCACATCTACAGCCCCAGCGGCAGAAGACATAAGGCTGGACACTCTCGGGGCTGAGACGATTGGTGAGGTTGGGAAAGCCAATGCAGACCCTTGAAAGGAATCCTGCGTGCTACCCATTCCATGGGTCCCAACTCTCCAGGTTCACCGCAATCTTCCGACAGCGAAAGCACTCATTGGAAACCCAGCGGATGCTACACCGTGGGATCGGGAAAGCTTTCTGAAACTCACCTCAGTTTTCATCTCCTGGTGCTCGTGTTCTCCATTCAGGCCCCCTTACGAACAATCTCCCCACTTGGAGACTCAGCGCCTTTCCATGCCTCTTTCGTACCGTCTGCAATTTGTCCGCAGGATGAACTGGAAGAGGGGCAACCAATGAGAGACTCGCTGGAGGTGTTTGGTCGGGCACATGTCACTCTCATTTCCCATCACGAAGAAGAATTCACCAAAGGATCAGCCTGCCACCCCGGATCGACAATAGGGCGTGAAGCCATCCAGCCTTGTTGCATCCCACTCACAAAAAAGTGACTTGGGAAATGGAGCTCAGGGGCACTGCACTTCCCAACCCTGCAGAGTTCTAAACGATAACTATCGGCCCAAAATATATTGAGGTCAGGCTACGAAGAGGCGTTGAACGCAAGGCAGAATTGCACGAAACGGACGTCATCGGGTACATCGGAATGGCCCCGATAGCACATGAAAAGCGCCAGAACGTGGACAATGATGCGGTTGGCCAAAAAGGGCGTATGCGTTTTTTCCTGAATATATTCAGGAAAAAACGCATACGCCCTTTTTGGCCAACCAAGCAAGCTGGGAGAGCAAATCAGCACTACAAAGAAATCTCTCACCCCCCCCCCGGCAAAAGGGCCACGCGAATATAGTCTAAAAACCAGAAAGGCAGGACAGGCCACGGAGACAAGGGAGCCTTGTTAAGCTGATGGGCGGGATGTCAATGGCCAACACCCAATCTTCACAAGTGTATCCTCTTTCCCAAAACATGTAAAACACAGAACCACAGAGCATAGTGCACTTCCACACATGGGCGTTGACCTTGGGGAAATGAAAAAATCAACCAGACACAGGGACCCCAAAGTTGAGGGCTGCTGTCTTGACAAGAACCTCGACTCCGGTACACGTTTCATATCCCAGGAAAGAGCCAAGTGGACAAAGACAAGTGGACAAGTGGACAAAGACAAGTGGACAAGTGGTGCTAAGTAGGTCCAACGGAGTGTCACTCAGCCATCAAATCCACGTCATGAGGCTGGTAGCAGCATCCTGAGTGGATTTAGGTACCATCATCCTCAGTGAAATAAGTCCCACAAAAAAAGAAACTTATGATATCACTTATCGAGGGAATGTAAAAATCGCTCCCCATGAACTGAATCCCCAAACAGAACAGGTCACGCTTTTAGAAAACACACTTATGCCTGCTTCAGGGGAAAGGTGAGGTGGGGTGACGCATAAAACTCGAGTTTGAAATGAGCACAGATACCCTTCTGAAAACCGAATATGGAATGGACACGACCTACTCCTTGCTCAATCAACTGGACTCACCAGACCCTGTTCATCGCACAAGTATCTATCCGACTAGTAAGCATCTTAAAATCTAAGTCTTGATATCTCTCTGTAAGTGCATCAAGTGTGTGTAAAGCGGCCTAAAAACAGCACTGAAAATCAGCTCAGACCCATTCTGAGGATACATTTCCAACACCAAGAAGAAACAAGCAGGGCAAAACAGAGAGAAATGCTTCCAAAATGCGTTCAGGGACTGGGATGCAACCAGGATTGACCACATCTACAGCCCCAGCGGCAGAAGACATAAGGCTGGACACTCTCGGGGCTGAGACGATTGGTGAGGTTGGGAAAGCCAATGCAGACCCTTGAAAGGAATCCTGCGTGCTACCCATTCCATGGGTCCCAACTCTCCAGGTTCACCGCAATCTTCCGACAGCGAAAGCACTCATTGGAAACCCAGCGGATGCTACACCGTGGGATCGGGAAAGCTTTCTGAAACTCACCTCAGTTTTCATCTCCTGGTGCTCGTGTTCTCCATTCAGGCCCCCTTACGAACAATCTCCCCACTTGGAGACTCAGCGCCTTTCCATGCCTCTTTCGTACCGTCTGCAATTTGTCCGCAGGATGAACTGGAAGAGGGGGAACCAATGAGAGACTCGCTGGAGGTGTTTGGTCGGGCACATGTCACTCTCATTTCCCATCACCAAGAAGAATTCACCAAAGGCTCAGCCTGCCACTCCGGATCGACAATAGGGCGTGAAGCCATCCAGCCGTGTTGCGTCCCACTCACAAAAAAGCGACTTGGGAAATGGAGCTCAGGGGCACTGCACTTCCCAAACCTGCAGAGTTCTAAACGATAACTATCGCCCCAAAATATAGTGAGGTCAGGCTACGAAGAGGCGTTGATCGAAAGGCAGAATTGCGGGAAACGAATGTCAAAGGGTACATCGGAATGGCCCCGATAGCACATGAAAAGCGCCAGAACGTGGACAATGATGCGGTTGGCCAAAAAGGGGGTATGCGTTTTTTCCTGAATATATTCAGGAAAAAACGAATACCCCCTTTTTGGCCAACCAAGCAAGCTGGGAGAGCAAATCAGCACTACAAAGAAATCTCTCGCCCCCCACCGGGCAAAAGGGCCACGCGAAAAAAGTCTAAAAACCAGAAAGGCAGGACAGGCCACGGAGACAAGGGAGTCTTGTTAAGCTGATGGGTGGGATGTCAATGGCCAACAACCAATCTTCACAAGTGTATCCTCTTTCCCAAAACATGTAAAACACAGAACCACAGAGCATAGGGCACTTCCACACATGGGCGTTGACCTTGGGGAAATGAAAAAATCAACCAGACACAGGGACCCCAAAGTTAAGGGCTGCTGTCTTGACAAGAACCTCGACTCCGGTACACGTTTCATATGCCAGGAAAGAGCCAAGTGGACAAAGACAAGTGGACAAGTGTACAAAGACAAGTGGACAAGTGGACACGTGGTGCTACGTAGGACCAATGGAGTGTCACTCAGCCATGAAATCCACGTCATGAGCCTGGTAGCAGCATCCTGAGTGGATTTAGGTACCATCATCCTCAGTGAAATAAGTCCCACAAAAAAAGAAACTTATGATATCACTTATCGAGGGAATGTAAAAATCGCTCCCCATGAACTGAATCCCCAAACAGAACAGAGTCACGCTTTCAGAAAACACACTTATGCCTGCTTCAGGGGAAAGGTGAGGTGGGGTGACGCATAAAACTCGAGTTTGAAATGAGCACAGATACCCTTCTGAAAACCGAATATGGAATGGACACGACCTACTCCTTGCTCAATCAACTGGACTCACCAGACCCTGTTCATCGCACAAGTATCTATGCGACTAGTAAGCATCTTAAAAGCTAAGTCTTGATATCTCTCTGTAAGTGCATCAAGTGTGTGTAAAGCGGCCTAAAAACAGCACTGAAAATCAGCTCAGACCCATTCTGAGGATACATTTCCAACACAAAGAAGAAACAAGCAGGGCAAAACAGAGAGAAATGCTTCCAAAATGCGTTCAGGGACTGGGATGCAACCAGGATTGACCACATCTACAGCCCCAGCGGCAGAAGACATAAGGCTGGACACTCTCGGGGCTGAGACGATTGGTGAGGTTGGGAAAGCCAATGCAGACCCTTGAAAGGAATCCTGCGTGCTACCCATTCCATGGGTCCCAACTCTCCAGGTTCAACGCAATCTTCCGACAGCGAAAGCACTCATTGGAAACCCAGTGGATGCTACACCGTGGGATCGGGAAAGCTTTCTGAAACTCACCTCAGTTTTCATCTCCTGGTGCTCGTGTTCTCCATTCAGGCCCCCTTACGAACAATCTCCCCACTTGGAGACTCAGCACCTTTCCATGCCTCTTTCGTACTGTCTGCAATTTGTCCGCAGGATGAACTGGAAGAGGGGCAACCAATGAGAGACTCGCTGGAGGTGTTTGGTCGGGCACATGTCACTCTCATTTCCCATCACCAAGAAGAATTCACCAAAGGCTCAGCCTGCCACCCCGGATCGACAATAGGGCAGAAGCCATCCAGCCGTGTTGCGTCCCACTCACAAAAAAGCGACTTGGGAAATGGAGCTCCGGGGCACTGCACTTCCCAAACCTGCAGAGTTCTAAACGATAACTATCGCCCCAAAATATATTGAGGTCAGGCTACGAAGAGGCGTTGATCGCAAGGCAGAATTGCGGGAAACGGATGTGAACGGGTACATCGGAATGGCCCCGATAGCACATGAAAAGCGCCAGAACGTGGACAATGATGCGGTTGGCCAAAAAGGGCGTATGCGTTTTTTCCTGAATATATTCAGGAAAAAACGCATACGCCCTTTTTGGCCAACCAAGCAAGCTGGGAGAGCACATCAGCACTACAAAGAAATCTCTCGCCGCCCCCCCGGGCAAAACGGCCACGCGAAAAAAGTCTAAAAACCAGAAAGGAAGGACAGGCCACGGAGACAAGGGAGCCTTGTTAAGCTGATGGGCGGGATGTCAATGGCCAACAGCCAATCTTCACAAGTGTATCCTCTTTCCCAAAACATGTAAAACACAGAACCACAGAGCATAGGGCACTTCCACACATGGGCGTTGACCTTGGGAAAATGAAAAAATCAACCAGACACAGGGACCCCAAAGTTGAGGGCTGCTGTCTTGACAAGAACCTCGACTCCGGTACACGTTTCATATCCCAGGAAAGAGACAAGTGGATAAACACAAGTGGACAAGTGGACAAGTGGTGCTACGTAGGTCCAATGGAGTGTCACTCAGCCATGAAATCCACGTCATGAGCAGCAGCATCCTGAGTGGATTTAGGTACCATCATCCTCAGTGAAATAAGTCCCACAAAAAAAGAAACTTATGATATCACTTATCGAGGGAATGTAAAAATCGCTCCCCATGAACTGAATCCCCAAACAGAACAGGTCACGCTTTTAGAAAACACACTTATGCCTGCTTCAGGGGAAAGGTGAGGTGGGGTGACGCATAAAACTCGAGTTTGAAATGAGCACAGATACCCTTCCGAAAACCGAATATGGAATGGACACGACCTACTCCTTGCTCAATCAACTGGACTCACCAGACCCTGTTCATCGCACAAGTATCTATCCGACTAGTAAGCATCTTAAAAGCTAAGTCTTGATATCTCTCTGTAAGTGCATCAAGTGTGTGTAAAGCGGCCTAAAAACAGCAGTGAAAATCAGCTCAGACCCATTCTGAGGATACATTTCCAACACAAAGAAGAAACAAGCAGGGCAAAACAGAGAGAAATGCTTCCAAAATGCGTTCAGGGACTGGGATGCAACCAGGATTGACCACATCTACAGCCCCAGCGGCAGAAGACATAAGGCTGGACACTCTCGGGGCTGAGATGATTGGTGAGGTTGGGAAAGCCAATGCAGACCCTTGAAAGGAATCCTGCGTGCTACCCATTCCACGGGTCCCAACTCTCCAGGTTCAACGCAATCTTCCGACACCGAAAGCACTCACTGGAAACCCAGCGGATGCTACACCGTGGGATCGGGAAAGCTTTCTGAAACTCACCTCAGTTTTCATCTCCTAGTGCTCGTTTTCTCCATTCAGGCCCCCTTACGAACAATCTCCCCACTTGGAGACTCAGCGCCTTTCCATGCCTCTTTCGTACCGTCTGCAATTTGTCCGCAGGATGAACTGGAAGAGGGACAACCAATGAGAGACTCGCTGGAGGTGTTTGGTCGGGCACATGTCACTCTCATTTCCCATCACCAAGAAGAATTCACCAAAGGCTCAGCCTGCCACCCCGGATCGACAATAGGGCAGAAGCCATCCAGCCGTGTTGCGTCCCACTCACAAAAAAGCGACTTGGGAAATGGAGCTCAGGGGCACTGCACTTCCCAAACCTGCAGAGTTCTAAACGATAACTATCGCCCCAAAATATATTGAGGTCAGGCTACGAAGAGGCGTTGAACGCAAGGCAGAATTGCACGAAACGGACGTCATCGGGTACATCGGAATGGCCCCGATAGCACATGAAAAGCGCCAGAACGTGGACAATGATGCGGTTGGCCAAAAAGGGCGTATGCGTTTTTTCCTGAATATATTCAGGAAAAAACGCATACGCCCATTTTGGCCAACCAAGCAAGCTGGGAGAGCAAATCAGCACTACAAAGAAATCTCTCGCCCCCCCCCCCCGGGAAAAGGGCCACGCGAAAAAAGTCTAAAAACCAGAAAGGCAGGACAGGCCACGGAGACAAGGGAGCCTTGTTAAGCTGATGGGCGGGATGTCAATGGCCAACACCCAATCTTCACAAGTGTATCCTCTTTCCCAAAACATGTAAAACACAGAACCACAGAGCATAGTGCACTTCCACACATGGGCGTTGACCTTGGGGAAATGAAAAAATCAACCAGACACAGGGACCCCAAAGTTGAGGGCTGCTGTCTTGACAAGAACCTCGACTCCGGTACACGTTTCATATCCCAGGAAAGAGCCAAGTGGACAAAGACAAGTGGACAAGTGGACAAAGACAAGTGGACAAGTGGTGCTAAGTAGGTCCAACGGAGTGTCACTCAGCCATCAAATCCACGTCATGAGGCTGGTAGCAGCATCCTGAGTGGATTTAGGTACCATCATCCTCAGTGAAATAAGTCCCACAAAAAAAGAAACTTATGATATCACTTATCGAGGGAATGTAAAAATCGCTCCCCATGAACTGAATCCCCAAACAGAACAGGTCACGCTTTTAGAAAACACACTTATGCCTGCTTCAGGGGAAAGGTGAGGTGGGGTGACGCATAAAACTCGAGTTTGAAATGAGCACAGATACCCTTCTGAAAACCGAATATGGAATGGACACGACCTACTCCTTGCTCAATCAACTGGACTCACCAGACCCTGTTCATCGCACAAGTATCGATCCGACTAGTAAGCATCTTAAAATCTAAGTCTTGATATCTCTCTGTAAGTGCATCAAGTGTGTGTAAAGCGGCCTAAAAACAGCACTGAAAATCAGCTCAGACCCATTCTGAGGATACATTTCCAACACCAAGAAGAAACAAGCAGGGTAAAACAGAGAGAAATGCTTCTAAAATGCGTTCAGGGACTGGGATGCAACCAGGATTGACCACATCTACAGCCCCAGCGGCAGAAGACATAAGGCTGGACACTCTCGGGGCTGAGACGATTGGTGAGGTTGGGAAAGCCAATGCAGACCCTTGAAAGGAATCCTGCGTGCTACCCATTCCATGGGTCCCAACTCTCCAGGTTCACCGCAATCTTCGAACAGCGAAAGCACTCATTGGAAACCCAGCGGATGCTACACCGTGGGATCGGGAAAGCTTTCTGAAACTCACCTCAGTTTTCATCTCCTGGTGCTCGTGTTCTCCATTCAGGCCCCCTTACGAACAATCTCCCCACTCGGAGACTCAGCGCCTTTCCATGCCTCTTTCGTACCGTCTGCAATTTGTCCGCAGGATGAACTGGAAGAGGGGCAACCAATGAGAGACTCGCTGGAGGTGTTTGGTCGGGCACATGTCACTCTCATTTCCCATCACCAAGAAGAATTCACCAAAGGCTCAGCCTGCCACCCCGGATCGACAATAGGGCAGAAGCCATCCAGCCGTGTTGCGTCCCACTCACAAAAAAGCGACTTGGGAAATGGAGCTCAGGGGCACTGCACTTCCCAAACCTGCAGAGTTCTAAACGATAACTATCGCCCCAAAATATATTGAGGTCAGGCTACGAAGAGGCGTTGAACGCAAGGCAGAATTGCACGAAACGGACGTCATCGGGTACATCGGAATGGCCCCGATAGCACATGAAAAGCGCCAGAACGTGGACAATGATGCGGTTGGCCAAAAAGGGCGTATGCGTTTTTTCCTGAATATATTCAGGAAAAAACGCATACGCCCTTTTTGGCCAACCAAGCAAGCTGGGAGAGCAAATCAGCACTACAAAGAAATCTCTCGACCCCCCCCCCCGGCAAAAGGGCCACGCGAAAAAGTCTAAAAACCAGAAAGGCAGGACAGGCCACGGAGACAAGGGAGCCTTGTTAAGCTGATGGGCGGGATGTCAATGGCCAACAGCCAATCTTCACAAGTGTATCCTCTTTCCCAAAACATGTAAAACACAGAACCACAGAGCATAGGGCACTTCCACACATGGGCGTTGACCTTGGGGAAATGAAAAAATCAACCAGACACAGGGACCCCAAAGTTGAGGGCTGCTGTCTTGACAAGAACCTCGACTCTGGTACACGTTTCATATCCCAGGAAAGAGCCAAGTGGACAAAGACAAGTGGACAAGTGGACAAAGACAAGTGGACAAGTGAACAAGTGGTGCTAAGTAGGTCCAATGGAGTGTCACTCAGCCATCAAATCCACGTCATGAGGCTGGTAGCAGCATCCTGAGTGGATTTAGGTACCATCATCCTCAGTGAAATAAGTCCCACAAAAAAAGAAACTTATGATATCACTTATCGAGGGAATGTAAAAATCGCTCCCCATGAACTGAATCCCCAAACAGAACAGGTCACGCTTTTAGAAAACACACTTATGCCTGCTTCAGGGGAAAGGTGAGGTGGGGTGACGCATAAAACTCGAGTTTGAAATGAGCACAGATACCCTTCCGAAAACCGAATATGGAATGGACACGACCTACTCCTTGCTCAATCAACTGGACTCACCAGACCCTGTTCATCGCACAAGTATCTATCCGACTAGTAAGCATCTTAAAAGCTAAGTCTTGATATCTCTCTGTAAGTGCATCAAGTGTGTGTAAAGCGGCCTAAAAACAGCACTGAAAATCAGCTCAGACCCATTCTGAGGATACATTTCCAACACAAAGAAGAAACAAGCAGGGCAAAACAGAGAGAAATGCTTCCAAAATGCGTTCAGGGACTGGGATGCAACCAGGATTGACCACATCTACAGCCCCAGCGGCAGAAGACATAAGGCTGGACACTCTCGGGGCTGAGACGATTGGTGAGGTTGGGAAAGCCAATGCAGACCCTTGAAAGGAATCCTGCGTGCTACCCATTCCATGGGTCCCAACTCTCCAGGTTCACCGCAATCTTCCGACAGCGAAAGCACTCATTGGAAACCCAGCGGATGCTACACCGTGGGATCGGGAAAGCTTTCTGAAACTCACCTCAGTTTTCATCTCCTGGTGCTCGTGTTCTCCATTCAGGCCCCCTTACGAACAATCTCCCCACTTGGAGACTCAGCGCCTTTCCATGCCTCTTTCGTACCGTCTGCAATTTGTCCGCAGGATGAACTTGAAGAGGGGGAACCAATGAGAGACTCGCTGGAGGTGTTTGGTTGGGCACATGTCACTCTCATTTCCCATCACCAAGAAGAATTCACCAAAGGCTCAGCCTGCCACCCCGGATCGACAATAGGGCAGAAGCAATCCAGCCGTGTTGCGTCCCACTCACAAAAAAGCGACTTGGGAAATGGAGCTCAGGGGCACTGCACTTCCCAAACCTGCAGAGTTCTAAACGGTAACTATCGCCCCAAAATATATTGACGTCAGGCTACGAAGAGGCGTTGAACGCAAGGCAGAATTGCACGAAACGGATGTCAACGGGTACATCGGAATGGCCCCGATAGCACATGAAAAGCGCCAGAACGTGGAAAATGATGCGGTTGGCCAAAAAGGGCGTATGCGTTTTTTCCTGAATATATTCAGGAAAAAGCGCAAACGCCCTTTTTGGCCAACCAAGCAAGCTGGGAGAGCAAATCAGCACTACAAAGAAATCTCTCGCCCCCCACCACCGGGCAAAAGGTACACGCGAAAAAAGTCTAAAAACCAGAAAGGCAGGAGAGGCCACGAAGACAAGGGAGCCTTGTTAAGCTGATGGGTGGGATGTCAATGGCCAACAGCCAATCTTCACAAGTGTATCCTCTTTCCCAAAACATGTAAAACACAGAAAAACAGAGCATAGGGCACTTCCACACATGGGCGTTGACCTTGGGGAAATGAAAAAATCAACCAGACACAGGGACCCCAAAGTTGAGGGCTGCTGTCTTGACAAGAACCTCGACTCCGGTACACGTTTCATATGCCAGGAAAGAGCCAAGTGGACAAAGACATGTGGACAAGTGGACAAAGACAAGTGGACAAGTGGACAAGTGCTGCTACGTAAGTACAATGGAGTGTCACTCAGCCATGAAATCCACGTCATGAGGCTGGTAGCAGCATCCTGAGTGGATTTAGGTACCATCATTCTCAGTGAAATAAGTCCCACAAAAAAAGAAACTTATGATATCACTTATCGACGGAATGTAAAAATCACTCCCCATGAACTGAATCCCCAAACAGAACAGAGTCACGCTTTCAGAAAACACACTTATGCCTGCTTCAGCGGAAAGGTGAGGTGGGGTGACGCATAAAACTCGAGTTTGAAATGAGCACAGATACCCTTCCGAAAACCGAATATGGAATGGACACGACCTACTCCTTGCTCAATCAACTGGACTCACCAGGCCCTGTTCATCGCACAAGTATCTATGCGACTAGTAAGCATCTTAAATGCTAAGTCTCGATATCTCTCTGTAAGTGCATCAAGTGTGTGTAAAGCACCCTATAAACAGCAGTGAAAATCAGCTCAGACCCATTCTGAGGATATACTTCCAACACAAAGAAGAAACAAGCAGGGCAAAACAGAGAGAAATTCTTCCAAAATTCGTTCAGGGACTGGGATGCAACCAGGATTGACCACATCTACAGCCCCAGCGTCAGAAGACATAAGACTGGACACTCTCGGGGCTGAGACGATTGGTGAGGTTGGGAAAGCCAATTCAGACCCTTGAAAGGAATCCTGCGTGCTACCCATTCCATGGGTCCCAACTCTCCAGGTTCAACGCAATCTTCCGACAGCGAAAGCACTCATTGGAAACCCAGCGGATGCTACACCGTGGGATCGGGAAAGCTTTCTGAAACTCACCTCAGTTTTCATCTCCTGGTGCTCGTGTTCTCCATTCAGGCCCCCTTACGAACAATCTCCCCACTTGGAGACTCAGCGCCTTTCCATGCCTCTTTCGTACCGTCTGCAATTTGTCCGCAGGATGAACTGGAAGAGGGGGAACCAATGAGAGACTCGCTGGAGGTGTTTGGTCGGGCACATGTCACTCTCATTTCCCATCACCAAGAAGAATTCACCAAAGGCTCAGCCTGCCACTCCGGATCGACAATAGGGCGTGAAGCCATCCAGCCGTGTTGCGTCCCACTCACAAAAAAGCGACTTGGGAAATGGAGCTCAGGGGCACTGCACTTCCCAAACCTGCAGAGTTCTAAACGATAACTATCGCCCCAAAATATAGTGAGGTCAGGCTACGAAGAGGCGTTGATCGAAAGGCAGAATTGCGGGAAACGAATGTCAAAGGGTACATCGGAATGGCCCCGATAGCACATGAAAAGCGCCAGAACGTGGACAATGATGCGGTTGGCCAAAAAGGGGGTATGCGTTTTTTCCTGAATATATTCAGGAAAAAACGAATACCCCCTTTTTGGCCAACCAAGCAAGCTGGGAGAGCAAATCAGCACTACAAAGAAATCTCTCGCCCCCCACCGGGCAAAAGGGCCACGCGAAAAAAGTCTAAAAACCAGAAAGGCAGGACAGGCCACGGAGACAAGGGAGTCTTGTTAAGCTGATGGGTGGGATGTCAATGGCCAACAACCAATCTTCACAAGTGTATCCTCTTTCCCAAAACATGTAAAACACAGAACCACAGAGCATAGGGCACTTCCACACATGGGCGTTGACCTTGGGGAAATGAAAAAATCAACCAGACACAGGGACCCCAAAGTTAAGGGCTGCTGTCTTGACAAGAACCTCGACTCCGGTACACGTTTCATATGCCAGGAAAGAGCCAAGTGGACAAAGACAAGTGGACAAGTGTACAAAGACAAGTGGACAAGTGGACACGTGGTGCTACGTAGGACCAATGGAGTGTCACTCAGCCATGAAATCCACGTCATGAGCCTGGTAGCAGCATCCTGAGTGGATTTAGGTACCATCATCCTCAGTGAAATAAGTCCCACAAAAAAAGAAACTTATGATATCACTTATCGAGGGAATGTAAAAATCGCTCCCCATGAACTGAATCCCCAAACAGAACAGAGTCACGCTTTCAGAAAACACACTTATGCCTGCTTCAGGGGAAAGGTGAGGTGGGGTGACGCATAAAACTCGAGTTTGAAATGAGCACAGATACCCTTCTGAAAACCGAATATGGAATGGACACGACCTACTCCTTGCTCAATCAACTGGACTCACCAGTCCCTGTTCATCGCACAAGTATCTATCCGACTAGTAAACATCTTAAAAGCTAAGTCTTGATATCTCTCTGTAAGTGCATCAAGTGTGTGTAAAGCGGCCTAAAAACAGCACTGAAAATCAGCTCAGACCCATTCTGAGGATACATTTCCAACACAAAGAAGAAACAAGCAGGGCAAAACAGAGAGAAATGCTTCCAAAATGCGTTCAGGGACTGGGATGCAACCAGGATTGACCACATCTACAGCCCCAGCGGCAGAAGACATAAGGCTGGACACTCTCGGGGCTGAGACGATTGGTGAGGTTGGGAAAGCCAATGCAGACCCTTGAAAGGAATCCTGCGTGCTACCCATTCCATGGGTCCCAACTCTCCAGGTTCAACGCAATCTTCCGACAGCGAAAGCACTCATTGGAAACCCAGTGGATGCTACACCGTGGGATCGGGAAAGCTTTCTGAAACTCACCTCAGTTTTCATCTCCTGGTGCTCGTGTTCTCCATTCAGGCCCCCTTACGAACAATCTCCCCACTTGGAGACTCAGCCCCTTTCCATGCCTCTTTCGTACTGTCTGCAATTTGTCCGCAGGATGAACTGGAAGAGGGGCAACCAATGAGAGACTCGCTGGAGGTGTTTGGTCGGGCACATGTCACTCTCATTTCCCATCACCAAGAAGAATTCACCAAAGGCTCAGCCTGCCACCCCGGATCGACAATAGGGCAGAAGCCATCCAGCCGTGTTGCGTCCCACTCACAAAAAAGCGACTTGGGAAATGGAGCTCCGGGGCACTGCACTTCCCAAACCTGCAGAGTTCTAAACGATAACTATCGCCCCAAAATATATTGAGGTCAGGCTACGAAGAGGCGTTGATCGCAAGGCAGAATTGCGGGAAACGGATGTGAACGGGTACATCGGAATGGCCCCGATAGCACATGAAAAGCGCCAGAACGTGGACAATGATGCGGTTGGCCAAAAAGGGCGTATGCGTTTTTTCCTGAATATATTCAGGAAAAAACGCATACGCCCATTTTGGCCAACCAAGCAAGCTGGGAGAGCACATCAGCACTACAAAGAAATCTCTCGCCGCCCCCCCGGGCAAAACGGCCACGCGAAAAAAGTCTAAAAACCAGAAAGGAAGGACAGGCCACGGAGACAAGGGAGCCTTGTTAAGCTGATGGGCGGGATGTCAATGGCCAACAGCCAATCTTCACAAGTGTATCCTCTTTCCCAAAACATGTAAAACACAGAACCACAGAGCATAGGGCACTTCCACACATGGGCGTTGACCTTGGGAAAATGAAAAAATCAACCAGACACAGGGACCCCAAAGTTGAGGGCTGCTGTCTTGACAAGAACCTCGACTCCGGTACACGTTTCATATCCCAGGAAAGAGACAAGTGGATAAACACAAGTGGACAAGTGGACAAGTGGTGCTACGTAGGTCCAATGGAGTGTCACTCAGCCATGAAATCCACGTCATGAGCAGCAGCATCCTGAGTGGATTTAGGTACCATCATCCTCAGTGAAATAAGTCCCACAAAAAAAGAAACTTATGATATCACTTATCGAGGGAATGTAAAAATCGCTCCCCATGAACTGAATCCCCAAACAGAACAGGTCACGCTTTTAGAAAACACACTTATGCCTGCTTCAGGGGAAAGGTGAGGTGGGGTGACGCATAAAACTCGAGTTTGAAATGAGCACAGATACCCTTCCGAAAACCGAATATGGAATGGACACGACCTACTCCTTGCTCAATCAACTGGACTCACCAGACCCTGTTCATCGCACAAGTATCTATCCGACTAGTAAGCATCTTAAAAGCTAAGTCTTGATATCTCTCTGTAAGTGCATCAAGTGTGTGTAAAGCGGCCTAAAAACAGCAGTGAAAATCAGCTCAGACCCATTCTGAGGATACATTTCCAACACAAAGAAGAAACAAGCAGGGCAAAACAGAGAGAAATGCTTCCAAAATGCGTTCAGGGACTGGGATGCAACCAGGATTGACCACATCTACAGCCCCAGCGGCAGAAGACATAAGGCTGGACACTCTCGGGGCTGAGATGATTGGTGAGGTTGGGAAAGCCAATGCAGACCCTTGAAAGGAATCCTGCGTGCTACCCATTCCACGGGTCCCAACTCTCCAGGTTCAACGCAATCTTCCGACACCGAAAGCACTCACTGGAAACCCAGCGGATGCTACACCGTGGGATCGGGAAAGCTTTCTGAAACTCACCTCAGTTTTCATCTCCTAGTGCTCGTTTTCTCCATTCAGGCCCCCTTACGAACAATCTCCCCACTCGGAGACTCAGCGCCTTTCCATGCCTCTTTCGTACCGTCTGCAATTTGTCCGCAGGATGAACTGGAAGAGGGGCAACCAATGAGAGACTCGCTGGAGGTGTTTGGTCGGGCACATGTCACTCTCATTTCCCATCACCAAGAAGAATTCACCAAAGGCTCAGCCTGCCACCCCGGATCGACAATAGGGCAGAAGCCATCCAGCCGTGTTGCGTCCCACTCACAAAAAAGCGACTTGGGAAATGGAGCTCAGGGGCACTGCACTTCCCAAACCTGCAGAGTTCTAAACGATAACTATCGCCCCAAAATATATTGAGGTCAGGCTACGAAGAGGCGTTGAACGCAAGGCAGAATTGCACGAAACGGACGTCATCGGGTACATCGGAATGGCCCCGATAGCACATGAAAAGCGCCAGAACGTGGACAATGATGCGGTTGGCCAAAAAGGGCGTATGCGGTTTTTCCTGAATATATTCAGGAAAAAACGCATACGCCCTTTTTGGCCAACCAAGCAAGCTGGGAGAGCAAATCAGCACTACAAAGAAATCTCACGCCCCCCCCCCCCCCCCGGGAAAAGGGCCACGCGAAAAAAGTCTAAAAACCAGAAAGGCAGGACAGGCCACGGAGACAAGGGAGCCTTGTTAAGCTGATGGGCGGGATGTCAATGGCCAACAGCCAATCTTCACAAGTGTATCCTCTTTCCCAAAACATGTAAAACAGAGAACTACAGAGCATAGGGCACATCCACACATGGGCGTTGACCTTGGGGAAATGAAAAAATCAACCAGACACAGGGACCCCAAAGTTGAGGGCTGCTGTCTTGACAAGAACCTCGACTCCGGTACACGTTTCATATCCCAGGAAAGAGCCAAGTGGACAAAGACAAGTGGACAAGTGGACAAAGACAAGTGGACAAGTGGTGCTAAGTAGGTCCAATGGAGTGTCACTCAGCCATCAAATCCACGTCATGAGGCTGGTAGCAGCATCCTGAGTGGATTTAGGTACCATCATCCTCAGTGAAATAAGTCCCACAAAAAAAGAAACTTATGATATCACTTATCGAGGGAATGTAAAAATCGCTCCCCATGAACTGAATCCCCAAACAGAACAGGTCACGCTTTTAGAAAACACACTTATGCCTGCTTCAGGGGAAAGGTGAGGTGGGGTGACGCATAAAACTCGAGTTTGAAATGAGCACAGATACCCTTCCGAAAACCGAATATGGAATGGACACGACCAACTCCTTGCTCAATCAACTGGACTCACCAGACCCTGTTCATCGCACAAGTATCTATCCGACTAGTAAGCATCTTAAAAGCTAAGTCTTGATATCTCTCTGTAAGTGCATCAAGTGTGTGTAAAGCGGCCTAAAAACAGCACTGAAAATCAGCTCAGACCCATTCTGAGGATACATTTCCAACACCAAGAAGAAACAAGCAGGGCAAAACAGAGAGAAATGCTTCCAAAATGCGTTCAGGGACTGGGATGCAACCAGGATTGACCACATCTACAGCCCCAGCGGCAGAAGACATAAGGCTGGACACTCTCGGGGCTGAGACGATTGGTGAGGTTGGGAAAGCCAATGCAGACCCTTGAAAGGAATCCTGCGTGCTACCCATTCCATGGGTCCCAACTCTCCAGGTTCAACGCAATCTTCCGACAGCGAAAGCACTCATTGGAAACCCAGTGGATGCTACACCGTGGGATCGGGAAAGCTTTCTGAAACTCACCTCAGTTTTCATCTCCTGGTGCTCGTGTTCTCCATTCAGGCCCCCTTACGAACAATCTCCCCACTTGGAGACTCAGCACCTTTCCATGCCTCTTTCGTACTGTCTGCAATTTGTCCGCAGGATGAACTGGAAGAGGGGCAACCAATGAGAGACTCGCTGGAGGTGTTTGGTCGGGCACATGTCACTCTCATTTCCCATCACCAAGAAGAATTCACCAAAGGCTCAGCCTGCCACCCCGGATCGACAATAGGGCAGAAGCCATCCAGCCGTGTTGCGTCCCACTCACAAAAAAGCGACTTGGGAAATGGAGCTCCGGGGCACTGCACTTCCCAAACCTGCAGAGTTCTAAACGATAACTATCGCCCCAAAATATATTGAGGTCAGGCTACGAAGAGGCGTTGATCGCAAGGCAGAATTGCGGGAAACGGATGTGAACGGGTACATCGGAATGGCCCCGATAGCACATGAAAAGCGCCAGAACGTGGACAATGATGCGGTTGGCCAAAAAGGGCGTATGCGTTTTTTCCTGAATATATTCAGGAAAAAACGCATACGCCCATTTTGGCCAACCAAGCAAGCTGGGAGAGCACATCAGCACTACAAAGAAATCTCTCGCCGCCCCCCCGGGCAAAACGGCCACGCGAAAAAAGTCTAAAAACCAGAAAGGAAGGACAGGCCACGGAGACAAGGGAGCCTTGTTAAGCTGATGGGCGGGATGTCAATGGCCAACAGCCAATCTTCACAAGTGTATCCTCTTTCCCAAAACATGTAAAACACAGAACCACAGAGCATAGGGCACTTCCACACATGGGCGTTGACCTTGGGAAAATGAAAAAATCAACCAGACACAGGGACCCCAAAGTTGAGGGCTGCTGTCTTGACAAGAACCTCGACTACGGTACACGTTTCATATCCCAGGAAAGAGACAAGTGGATAAACACAAGTGGACAAGTGGACAAGTGGTGCTACGTAGGTCCAATGGAGTGTCACTCAGCCATGAAATCCACGTCATGAGCAGCAGCATCCTGAGTGGATTTAGGTACCATCATCCTCAGTGAAATAAGTCCCACAAAAAAAGAAACTTATGATATCACTTATCGAGGGAATGTAAAAATCGCTCCCCATGAACTGAATCCCCAAACAGAACAGGTCACGCTTTTAGAAAACACACTTATGCCTGCTTCAGGGGAAAGGTGAGGTGGGGTGACGCATAAAACTCGAGTTTGAAATGAGCACAGATACCCTTCCGAA
Organism: Kogia breviceps; assembly: GCF_026419965.1. NCBI lineage: Eukaryota > Metazoa > Chordata > Mammalia > Artiodactyla > Physeteridae > Kogia > Kogia breviceps. The sequence continues at coordinate 49,096,652 of NC_081322.1, read as the reverse complement.
AACCGAATATGGAATGGACACGACCTACTCCTTGCTCAATCAACTGGACTCACCAGACCCTGTTCATCGCACAAGTATCTATCCGACTAGTAAGCATCTTAAAAGCTAAGTCTTGATATCTCTCTGTAAGTGCATCAAGTGTGTGTAAAGCGGCCTAAAAACAGCAGTGAAAATCAGCTCAGACCCATTCTGAGGATACATTTCCAACACAAAGAAGAAACAAGCAGGGCAAAACAGAGAGAAATGCTTCCAAAATGCGTTCAGGGACTGGGATGCAACCAGGATTGACCACATCTACAGCCCCAGCGGCAGAAGACATAAGGCTGGACACTCTCGGGGCTGAGATGATTGGTGAGGTTGGGAAAGCCAATGCAGACCCTTGAAAGGAATCCTGCGTGCTACCCATTCCACGGGTCCCAACTCTCCAGGTTCAACGCAATCTTCCGACACCGAAAGCACTCACTGGAAACCCAGCGGATGCTACACCGTGGGATCGGGAAAGCTTTCTGAAACTCACCTCAGTTTTCATCTCCTAGTGCTCGTTTTCTCCATTCAGGCCCCCTTACGAACAATCTCCCCACTTGGAGACTCAGCGCCTTTCCATGCCTCTTTCGTACCGTCTGCAATTTGTCCGCAGGATGAACTGGAAGAGGGGCAACCAATGAGAGACTCGCTGGAGGTGTTTGGTCGGGCACATGTCACTCTCATTTCCCATCACCAAGAAGAATTCACCAAAGGCTCAGCCTGCCACCCCGGATCGACAATAGGGCAGAAGCCATCCAGCCGTGTTGCGTCCCACTCACAAAAAAGCGACTTGGGAAATGGAGCTCAGGGGCACTGCACTTCCCAAACCTGCAGAGTTCTAAACGATAACTATCGCCCCAAAATATATTGAGGTCAGGCTACGAAGAGGCGTTGAACGCAAGGCAGAATTGCACGAAACGGACGTCATCGGGTACATCGGAATGGCCCCGATAGCACATGAAAAGCGCCAGAACGTGGACAATGATGCGGTTGGCCAAAAAGGGCGTATGCGTTTTTTCCTGAATATATTCAGGAAAAAACGCATACGCCCTTTTTGGCCAACCAAGCAAGCTGGGAGAGCAAATCAGCACTACAAAGAAATCTCTCGCCCCCCCCCCCCCGGGAAAAGGGCCACGCGAAAAAAGTCTAAAAACCAGAAAGGCAGGACAGGCCACGGAGACAAGGGAGCCTTGTTAAGCTGATGGGCGGGATGTCAATGGCCAACAGCCAATCTTCACAACTGTATCCTCTTTCCCAAAACATGTAAAACAGAGAACTACAGAGCATAGGGCACATCCACACATGGGCGTTGACCTTGGGGAAATGAAAAAATCAACCAGACACAGGGACCCCAAAGTTGAGGGCTGCTGTCTTGACAAGAACCTCGACTCCGGTACACGTTTCATATCCCAGGAAAGAGCCAAGTGGACAAAGACAAGTGGACAAGTGGACAAAGACAAGTGGACAAGTGGTGCTAAGTAGGTCCAACGGAGTGTCACTCAGCCATCAAATCCACGTCATGAGGCTGGTAGCAGCATCCTGAGTGGATTTAGGTACCATCATCCTCAGTGAAATAAGTCCCACAAAAAAAGAAACTTATGATATCACTTATCGAGGGAATGTAAAAATCGCTCCCCATGAACTGAATCCCCAAACAGAACAGGTCACGCTTTTAGAAAACACACTTATGCCTGCTTCAGGGGAAAGGTGAGGTGGGGTGACGCATAAAACTCGAGTTTGAAATGAGCACAGATACCCTTCCGAAAACCGAATATGGAATGGACACGACCTACTCCTTGCTCAATCAACTGGACTCACCAGACCCTGTTCATCGCACAAGTGTCGATCCGACTAGTAAGCATCTTAAAATCTAAGTCTTGATATCTCTCTGTAAGTGCATCAAGTGTGTGTAAAGCGGCCTAAAAACAGCACTGAAAATCAGCTCAGACCCATTCTGAGGATACATTTCCAACACCAAGAAGAAACAAGCAGATCAAAACAGAGAGAAATGCTTCCAAAATGCGTTCAGGGACTGGGATGCAACCAGGATTGACCACATCTACAGCCCCAGCGGCAGAAGACATAAGGCTGGACACTCTCGGGGCTGAGACGATTGGTGAGGTTGGGAAAGCCAATGCAGACCCTTGAAAGGAATCCTGCGTGCTACCCATTCCATGGGTCCCAACTCTCCAGGTTCACCGCAATCTTCCGACAGCGAAAGCACTCATTGGAAACCCAGCGGATGCTACACCGTGGGATCGGGAAAGCTTTCTGAAACTCACCTCAGTTTTCATCTCCTGGTGCTCGTGTTCTCCATTCAGGACCCCTTACGAACAATCTCCCCACTCGGAGACTCAGCGCCTTTCCATGCCTCTTTCGTACCGTCTGCAATTTGTCCGCAGGATGAACTGGAAGAGGGGCAACCAATGAGAGACTCGCTGGAGGTGTTTGGTCGGGCACATGTCACTCTCATTTCCCATCACCAAGAAGAATTCACCAAAGGCTCAGCCTGCCACCCCGGATCGACAATAGGGCAGAAGCCATCCAGCCGTGTTGCGTCCCACTCACAAAAAAGCGACTTGGGAAATGGAGCTCAGGGGCACTGCACTTCCCAAACCTGCAGAGTTCTAAACGATAACTATCGGCCCAAAATATATTGAGGTCAGGCTACGAAGAGGCGTTGAACGCAAGGCAGAATTGCACGAAACGGACGTCATCGGGTACATCGGAATGGCCCCGATAGCACATGAAAAGCGCCAGAACGTGGACAATGATGCGGTTGGCCAAAAAGGGCGTATGCGTTTTTTCCTGAATATATTCAGGAAAAAACGCATACGCCCTTTTTGGCCAACCAAGCAAGCTGGGAGAGCAAATCAGCACTACAAAGAAATCTCTCGACCCCCCCCCCGGCAAAAGGGCCACGCGAAAAAGTCTAAAAACCAGAAAGGCAGGACAGGCCACGGAGACAAGGGAGCCTTGTTAAGCTGATGGGCGGGATGTCAATGGCCAACAGCCAATCCTCACAAGTGTATCCTCTTTCCCAAAACATGTAAAACACAGAACCACAGAGCATAGGGCGCTTCCACACATGGGCGTTGACCTTGGGGAAATGAAAAAATCAACCAGACACAGGGACCCCAAAGTTGAGGGCTGCTGTCTTGACAAGAACCTCGACTCTGGTACACGTTTCATATCCCAGGAAAGAGCCAAGTGGACAAAGACAAGTGGACAAGTGGACAAAGACAAGTGGACAAGTGAACAAGTGGTGCTAAGTAGGTCCAATGGAGTGTCACTCAGCCATCAAATCCACGTCATGAGGCTGGTAGCAGCATCCTGAGTGGATTTAGGTACCATCATCCTCAGTGAAATAAGTCCCACAAAAAAAGATACTTATGATATCACTTATCGAGGGAATGTAAAAATCGCTCCCCATGAACTGAATCCCCAAACAGAACAGGTCACGCTTTTAGAAAACACACTTATGCCTGCTTCAGGGGAAAGGTGAGGTGGGGTGACGCATAAAACTCGAGTTTGAAATGAGCACAGATACCCTTCCGAAAACCGAATATGGAATGGACACGACCTACTCCTTGCTCAATCAACTGGACTCACCAGACCCTGTTCATCGCACAAGTATCTATCCGACTAGTAAGCATCTTAAAAGCTAAGTCTTGATATCTCTCTGTAAGTGCATCAAGTGTGTGTAAAGCGGCCTAAAAACAGCACTGAAAATCAGCTCAGACCCATTCTGAGGATACATTTCCAACACCAAGAAGAAACAAGCAGGGTAAAACAGAGAGAAATGCTTCCAAAATGCGTTCAGGGACTGGGATGCAACCAGGATTGACCACATCTACAGCCCCAGCGGCAGAAGACATAAGGCTGGACACTCTCGGGGCTGAGACGATTGGTGAGGTTGGGAAAGCCAATGCAGACCCTTGAAAGGAATCCTGCGTGCTACCCATTCCATGGGTCCCAACTCTCCAGGTTCACCGCAATCTTCCGACAGCGAAAGCACTCATTGGAAACCCAGCGGATGCTACACCGTGGGATCGGGAAAGCTTTCTGAAACTCACCTCAGTTTTCATCTCCTGGTGCTCGTTTTCTCCATTCAGGCCCCCTTACGAACAATCTCCCCACTTGGAGACTCAGCGCCTTTCCATGCCTCTTTCGTACCGTCTGCAATTTGTCCGCAGGATGAACTGGAAGAGGGGCAACCAATGAGAGACTCGCTGGAGGTGTTTGGTCGGGCACATGTCACTCTCATTTCCCATCACCAAGAAGAATTCACCAAAGGCTCAGCCTGCCACCCCGGATCGACAATAGGGCAGAAGCCATCCAGCCGTGTTGCGTCCCACTCACAAAAAAGCGACTTGGGAAATGGAGCTCAGGGGCACTGCACTTCCCAAACCTGCAGAGTTCTAAATGATAACTATCGCCCCAAAATATAGTGAGGTCAGGCTACGAAGAGGCGTTGAACGCAAGGCAGAATTGCACGAAACGGACGTCATCTGGTATATCGGAATGGCCCCGATAGCACATGAAAAGCGCCAGAACGTGGACAATCATGCGGTTGGCCAAAAAGGGCGTATGCGTTTTTTCCTGAATATATTCAGGAAAAAACGCATACGCCCTTTTTGGCCAACCAAGCAAGCTGGGAGAGCAAATCAGCACTACAAAGAAATCTCTCGCCCCCCCACCTGGCAAAAGGGCCACGCGAAAAAAGTCTAAAAACCAGAAAGGCAGGACAGGCCACGGAGACAAGGGAGCCTTGTTAAGCTGATGGGCGGGATGTCAATGGCCAACACCCAATCTTCACAAGTGTATCCTCTTTCCCAAAACATGTAAAACACAGAACCACAGAGCATAGTGCACTTCCACACATGGGCGTTGACCTTGGGGAAATGAAAAAAATCAACCAGACACAGGGACCCCAAAGTTGAGGGCTGCTGTCTTGACAAGAACCTCGACTCCGGTACACGTTTCATATCCCAGGAAAGAGCCAAGTGGACAAAGACAAGTGGACAAGTGGACAAAGACAAGTGGACAAGTGGACAAGTGGTGCTAAGTAGGTCCAATGGAGTGTCACTCAGCCATCAAATCCACGTCATGAGGCTGGTAGCAGCATCCTGAGTGGATTTAGGTACCATCATCCTCAGTGAAATAAGTCCCACAAAAAAAGAAACTTATGATATCACTTATCGAGGGAATGTAAAAATCGCTCCCCATGAACTGAATCCCCAAACAGAACAGGTCACGCTTTTAGAAAACACACTTATGCCTGCTTCAGGGGAAAGGTGAGGTGGGGTGACGCATAAAACTCGAGTTTGAAATGAGCACAGATACCCTTCCGAAAACCGAATATGGAATGGACACGACCTACTCCTTGCTCAATCAACTGGACTCACCAGACCCTGTTCATCGCACAAGTATCTATCCGACTAGTAAGCATCTTAAAAGCTAAGTCTTGATATCTCTCTGTAAGTGCATCAAGTGTGTGTAAAGCGGCCTAAAAACAGCACTGAAAATCAGCTCAGACCCATTCTGAGGATACATTTCCAACACCAAGAAGAAACAAGCAGGGCAAAACAGAGAGAAATGCTTCCAAAATGCGTTCAGGGACTGGGATGCAACCAGGATTGACCACATCTACAGCCCCAGCGGCAGAAGACATAAGGCTGGACACTCTCGGGGCTGAGACGATTGGTGAGGTTGGGAAAGCCAATGCAGACCCTTGAAAGGAATCCTGCGTGCTACCCATTCCATGGGTCCCAACTCTCCAGGTTCACCGCAATCTTCCGACAGCGAAAGCACTCATTGGATACCCAGCGGATGCTACACCGTGGGATCGGGAAAGCTTTCTGAAACTCACCTCAGTTTTCATCTCCTGGTGCTCGTGTTCTCCATTCAGGCCCCCTTACGAACAATCTCCCCACTTGGAGACTCAGCGCCTTTCCATGCCTCTTTCGTACCGTCTGCAATTTGTCCGCAGAATGAACTGGAAGAGGGGCAACCAATGAGAGACTCGCTGGAGGTGTTTGGTCGGGCACATGTCACTCTCATTTCCCATCACCAAGAAGAATTCACCAAAGGCTCAGCCTGCCACCCCGGATCGACAATAGGGCAGAAGCCATCCAGCCGTGTTGCGTCCCACTCACAAAAAAGCGACTTGGGAAATGGAGCTCAGGGGCACTGCACTTCCCAAACCTGCAGAGTTCTAAATGATAACTATCGCCCCAAAATATATTGAGGTCAGGCTACGAAGAGGCGTTGAACGCAAGGCAGAATTGCACGAAACGGACGTCATCGGGTACATCGGAATGGCCCCGATAGCACATGAAAAGCGCCAGAACGTGGACAATCATGCGGTTGGCCAAAAAGGGCGTATGCGTTTTTTCATGAATATATTCAGGAAAAAACGCATACGCCCTTTTTGGCCAACCAAGCAAGCTGGGAGAGCAAATCAGCACTACAAAGAAATCTCTCGACCCCCCCCCCCCCGGCAAAAGGGCCACGCGAAAAAAGTCTAAAAACCAGAAAGGCAGGACAGGCCACGGAGACAAGGGAGCCTTGTTAAGCTGATGGGCGGGATGTCAATGGCCAACAGCCAATCTTCACAAGTGTATCCTCTTTCCCAAAACATGTAAAACACAGAACCACAGAGCATAGGGCACTTCCACACATGGGCGTTGACCTTGGGGAAATGAAAAAATCAACCAGACACAGGGACCCCAAAGTTGAGGGCTGCTGTCTTGACAAGAACCTCGACTCCGGTACACGTTTCATATCCCAGGAAAGAGCCAAGTGGACAAAGACAAGTGGACAAGTGGACAAAGACAAGTGGACAAGTGGACAAGTGGTGCTAAGTAGGTCCAATGGAGTGTCACTCAGCCATGAAATCCACGTCATGAGGCTGGTAGCAGCATCCTGAGTGGATTTAGGTACCATCATCCTCAGTGAAATAAGTCCCACAAAAAAAGAAACTTATGATATCACTTATCGAGGGAATGTAAAAATCGCTCCCCATGAACTGAATCCCCAAACAGAACAGGTCACGCTTTTAGAAAACACACTTATGCCTGCTTCAGGGGAAAGGTGAGGTGGGGTGACGCATAAAACTCGAGTTTGAAATGAGCACAGATACCCTTCCGAAAACCGAATATGGAATGGACACGACCTACTCCTTGCTCAATCAACTGGACTCACCAGACCCTGTTCATCGCACAAGTATCTATCCGACTAGTAAGCATCTTAAAAGCTAAGTCTTGATATCTCTCTGTAAGTGCATCAAGTGTGTGTAAAGCGGCCTAAAAACAGCACTGAAAATCAGCTCAGACCCATTCTGAGGATACATTTCCAACACCAAGAAGAAACAAGCAGGGTAAAACAGAGAGAAATGCTTCCAAAATGCGTTCAGGGACTGGGATGCAACCAGGATTGACCACATCTACAGCCCCAGCGGCAGAAGACATAAGGCTGGACACTCTCGGGGCTGAGACGATTGGTGAGGTTGGGAAAGCCAATTCAGACCCTTGAAAGGAATCCTGCGTGCTACCCATTCCATGGGTCCCAACTCTCCAGGTTCAACGCAATCTTCCGACAGCGAAAGCACTCATTGGAAACCCAGCGGATGCTACACCGTGGGATCGGGAAAGCTTTCTGAAACTCACCTCAGTTTTCATCTCCTGGTGCTCGTGTTCTCCATTCAGGCCCCCTTACGAACAATCTCCCCACTTGGAGACTCAGCGCCTTTCCATGCCTCTTTCGTACCGTCTGCAATTTGTCCGCAGGATGAACTGGAACAGGGGGAACCAATGAGAGACTCGCTGGAGGTGTTTGGTCGGGCACATGTCACTCTCATTTCCCATCACCAAGAAGAATTCACCAAAGGCTCAGCCTGCCACTCCGGATCGACAATAGGGCGTGAAGCCATCCAGCCGTGTTGCGTCCCACTCACAAAAAAGCGACTTGGGAAATGGAGCTCAGGGGCACTGCACTTCCCAAACCTGCAGAGTTCTAAACGATAACTATCGCCCCAAAATATATTGAGGTCAGGCTACGAAGAGGCGTTGAACGCAAGGCAGAATTGCACGAAACGGACGTCATCGGGTACATCGGAATGGCCCCGATAGCACATGAAAAGCGCCAGAACGTGGACAATGATGCGGTTGGCCAAAAAGGGGGTATGCGTTTTTTCCTGAATATATTCAGGAAAAAACGCATACCCCCTTTTTGGCCAACCAAGCAAGCTGGGAGAGCAAATCAGCACTACAAAGAAATCTCTCGCCCCCCACCGGGCAAAAGGGCCACGCGAAAAAAGTCTAAAAACCAGAAAGGCAGGACAGGCCACGGAGACAAGGGAGTCTTGTTAAGCTGATGGGTGGGATGTCAATGGCCAACAACCAATCTTCACAAGTGTATCCTCTTTCCCAAAACATGTAAAACACAGAACCACAGAGCATAGGGCACTTCCACACATGGGCGTTGACCTTGGGGAAATGAAAAAATCAACCAGACACAGGGACCCCAAAGTTAAGGGCTGCTGTCTTGACAAGAACCTCGACTCCGGTACACGTTTCATATGCCAGGAAAGAGCCAAGTGGACAAAGACAAGTGGACAAGTGGACAAAGACAAGTGGACAAGTGGACACGTGGTGCTACGTAGGACCAATGGAGTGTCACTCAGCCATGAAATCCACGTCATGAGCCTGGTAGCAGCATCCTGAGTGGATTTAGGTACCATCATCCTCAGTGAAATAAGTCCCACAAAAAAAGAAACTTATGATATCACTTATCGAGGGAATGTAAAAATCGCTCCCCATGAACTGAATCCCCAAACAGAACAGAGTCACGCTTTCAGAAAACACACTTATGCCTGCTTCAGGGGAAAGGTGAGGTGGGGTGACGCATAAAACTCGAGTTTGAAATGAGCACAGATACCCTTCTGAAAACCGAATATGGAATGGACACGACCTACTCCTTGCTCAATCAACTGGACTCACCAGACCCTGTTCATCGCACAAGTATCTATCCGACTAGTAAGCATCTTAAAAGCTAAGTCTTGATATCTCTCTGTAAGTGCATCAAGTGTGTGTAAAGCGGCCTAAAAACAGCACTGAAAATCAGCTCAGACCCATTCTGAGGATACATTTCCAACACAAAGAAGAAACAAGCAGGGCAAAACAGAGAGAAATGCTTCCAAAATGCGTTCAGGGACTGGGATGCAACCAGGATTGACCACATCTACAGCCCCAGCGGCAGAAGACATAAGGCTGGACACTCTCGGGGCTGAGACGATTGGTGAGGTTGGGAAAGCCAATGCAGACCCTTGAAAGGAATCCTGCGTGCTACCCATTCCATGGGTCCCAACTCTCCAGGTTCAACGCAATCTTCCGACAGCGAAAGCACTCATTGGAAACCCAGTGGATGCTACACCGTGGGATCGGGAAAGCTTTCTGAAACTCACCTCAGTTTTCATCTCCTGGTGCTCGTGTTCTCCATTCAGGCCCCCTTACGAACAATCTCCCCACTTGGAGACTCAGCACCTTTCCATGCCTCTTTCGTACTGTCTGCAATTTGTCCGCAGGATGAACTGGAAGAGGGGCAACCAATGAGAGACTCGCTGGAGGTGTTTGGTCGGGCACATGTCACTCTCATTTCCCATCACCAAGAAGAATTCACCAAAGGCTCAGCCTGCCACCCCGGATCGACAATAGGGCAGAAGCCATCCAGCCGTGTTGCGTCCCACTCACAAAAAAGCGACTTGGGAAATGGAGCTCCGGGGCACTGCACTTCCCAAACCTGCAGAGTTCTAAACGATAACTATCGCCCCAAAATATATTGAGGTCAGGCTACGAAGAGGCGTTGATCGCAAGGCAGAATTGCGGGAAACGGATGTGAACGGGTACATCGGAATGGCCCCGATAGCACATGAAAAGCGCCAGAACGTGGACAATGATGCGGTTGGCCAAAAAGGGCGTATGCGTTTTTTCCTGAATATATTCAGGAAAAAACGCATACGCCCATTTTGGCCAACCAAGCAAGCTGGGAGAGCACATCAGCACTACAAAGAAATCTCTCGCCGCCCCCCCGGGCAAAACGGCCACGCGAAAAAAGTCTAAAACCCAGAAAGGAAGGACAGGCCACGGAGACAAGGGAGCCTTGTTAAGCTGATGGGCGGGATGTCAATGGCCAACAGCCAATCTTCACAAGTGTATCCTCTTTCCCAAAACATGTAAAACACAGAACCACAGAGCATAGGGCACTTCCACACATGGGCGTTGACCTTGGGAAAATGAAAAAATCAACCAGACACAGGGACCCCAAAGTTGAGGGCTGCTGTCTTGACAAGAACCTCGACTCCGGTACACGTTTCATATCCCAGGAAAGAGACAAGTGGATAAACACAAGTGGACAAGTGGACAAGTGGTGCTACGTAGGTCCAATGGAGTGTCACTCAGCCATGAAATCCACGTCATGAGCAGCAGCATCCTGAGTGGATTTAGGTACCATCATCCTCAGTGAAATAAGTCCCACAAAAAAAGAAACTTATGATATCACTTATCGAGGGAATGTAAAAATCGCTCCCCATGAACTGAATCCCCAAACAGAACAGGTCACGCTTTTAGAAAACACACTTATGCCTGCTTCAGGGGAAAGGTGAGGTGGGGTGACGCATAAAACTCGAGTTTGAAATGAGCACAGATACCCTTCCGAAAACCGAATATGGAATGGACACGACCTACTCCTTGCTCAATCAACTGGACTCACCAGACCCTGTTCATCGCACAAGTATCTATCCGACTAGTAAGCATCTTAAAAGCTAAGTCTTGATATCTCTCTGTAAGTGCATCAAGTGTGTGTAAAGCGGCCTAAAAACAGCAGTGAAAATCAGCTCAGACCCATTCTGAGGATACATTTCCAACACAAAGAAGAAACAAGCAGGGCAAAACAGAGAGAAATGCTTCCAAAATGCGTTCAGGGACTGGGATGCAACCAGGATTGACCACATCTACAGCCCCAGCGGCAGAAGACATAAGGCTGGACACTCTCGGGGCTGAGATGATTGGTGAGGTTGGGAAAGCCAATGCAGACCCTTGAAAGGAATCCTGCGTGCTACCCATTCCACGGGTCCCAACTCTCCAGGTTCAACGCAATCTTCCGACACCGAAAGCACTCACTGGAAACCCAGCGGATGCTACACCGTGGGATCGGGAAAGCTTTCTGAAACTCACCTCAGTTTTCATCTCCTAGTGCTCGTTTTCTCCATTCAGGCCCCCTTACGAACAATCTCCCCACTCGGAGACTCAGCGCCTTTCCATGCCTCTTTCGTACCGTCTGCAATTTGTCCGCAGGATGAACTGGAAGAGGGGCAACCAATGAGAGACTCGCTGGAGGTGTTTGGTCGGGCACATGTCACTCTCATTTCCCATCACCAAGAAGAATTCACCAAAGGCTCAGCCTGCCACCCCGGATCGACAATAGGGCAGAAGCCATCCAGCCGTGTTGCGTCCCACTCACAAAAAAGCGACTTGGGAAATGGAGCTCAGGGGCACTGCACTTCCCAAACCTGCAGAGTTCTAAACGATAACTATCGCCCCAAAATATATTGAGGTCAGGCTACGAAGAGGCGTTGAACGCAAGGCAGAATTGCACGAAACGGACGTCATCGGGTACATCGGAATGGCCCCGATAGCACATGAAAAGCGCCAGAACGTGGACAATGATGCGGTTGGCCAAAAAGGGCGTATGCGTTTTTTCCTGAATATATTCAGGAACAAACGCATACGCCCTTTTTGGCCAACCAAGCAAGCTGGGAGAGCAAATCAGCACTACAAAGAAATCTCACGCCCCCCCCCCCCCGGGAAAAGGGCCACGCGAAAAAAGTCTAAAAACCAGAAAGGCAGGACAGGCCACGGAGACAAGGGAGCCTTGTTAAGCTGATGGGCGGGATGTCAATGGCCAACACCCAATCTTCACAAGTGTATCCTCTTTCCCAAAACATGTAAAACAGAGAACTACAGAGCATAGGGCACATCCACACATGGGCGTTGACCTTGGGGAAATGAAAAAATCAACCAGACACAGGGACCCCAAAGTTGAGGGCTGCTGTCTTGACAAGAACCTCGACTCCGGTACACGTTTCATATCCCAGGAAAGAGCCAAGTGGACAAAGACAAGTGGACAAGTGGACAAAGACAAGTGGACAAGTGGTGCTAAGTAGGTCCAATGGAGTGTCACTCAGCCATCAAATCCACGTCATGAGGCTGGTAGCAGCATCCTGAGTGGATTTAGGTACCATCATCCTCAGTGAAATAAGTCCCACAAAAAAAGAAACTTATGATATCACTTATCGAGGGAATGTAAAAATCGCTCCCCATGAACTGAATCCCCAAACAGAACAGGTCACGCTTTTAGAAAACACACTTATGCCTGCTTCAGGGGAAAGGTGAGGTGGGGTGACGCATAAAACTCGAGTTTGAAATGAGCACAGATACCCTTCCGAAAACCGAATATGGAATGGACACGACCAACTCCTTGCTCAATCAACTGGACTCACCAGACCCTGTTCATCGCACAAGTATCTATCCGACTAGTAAGCATCTTAAAAGCTAAGTCTTGATATCTCTCTGTAAGTGCATCAAGTGTGTGTAAAGCGGCCTAAAAACAGCACTGAAAATCAGCTCAGACCCATTCTGAGGATACATTTCCAACACCAAGAAGAAACAAGCAGGGCAAAACAGAGAGAAATGCTTCCAAAATGCGTTCAGGGACTGGGATGCAACCAGGATTGACCACATCTACAGCCCCAGCGGCAGAAGACATAAGGCTGGACACTCTCGGGGCTGAGACGATTGGTGAGGTTGGGAAAGCCAATGCAGACCCTTGAAAGGAATCCTGCGTGCTACCCATTCCATGGGTCCCAACTCTCCAGGTTCAACGCAATCTTCCGACAGCGAAAGCACTCATTGGAAACCCAGTGGATGCTACACCGTGGGATCGGGAAAGCTTTCTGAAACTCACCTCAGTTTTCATCTCCTGGTGCTCGTGTTCTCCATTCAGGCCCCCTTACGAACAATCTCCCCACTTGGAGACTCAGCACCTTTCCATGCCTCTTTCGTACTGTCTGCAATTTGTCCGCAGGATGAACTGGAAGAGGGGCAACCAATGAGAGACTCGCTGGAGGTGTTTGGTCGGGCACATGTCACTCTCATTTCCCATCACCAAGAAGAATTCACCAAAGGCTCAGCCTGCCACCCCGGATCGACAATAGGGCAGAAGCCATCCAGCCGTGTTGCGTCCCACTCACAAAAAAGCGACTTGGGAAATGGAGCTCCGGGGCACTGCACTTCCCAAACCTGCACAGTTCTAAACGATAACTATCGCCCCAAAATATATTGAGGTCAGGCTACGAAGAGGCGTTGATCGCAAGGCAGAATTGCGGGAAACGGATGTGAACGGGTACATCGGAATGGCCCCGATAGCACATGAAAAGCGCCAGAACGTGGACAATGATGCGGTTGGCCAAAAAGGGCGTATGCGTTTTTTCCTGAATATATTCAGGAAAAAACGCATACGCCCATTTTGGCCAACCAAGCAAGCTGGGAGAGCACATCAGCACTACAAAGAAATCTCTCGCCGCCCCCCCGGGCAAAACGGCCACGCGAAAAAAGTCTAAAAACCAGAAAGGAAGGACAGGCCACGGAGACAAGGGAGCCTTGTTAAGCTGATGGGCGGGATGTCAATGGCCAACAGCCAATCTTCACAAGTGTATCCTCTTTCCCAAAACATGTAAAACACAGAACCACAGAGCATAGGGCACTTCCACACATGGGCGTTGACCTTGGGAAAATGAAAAAATCAACCAGACACAGGGACCCCAAAGTTGAGGGCTGCTGTCTTGACAAGAACCTCGACTACGGTACACGTTTCATATCCCAGGAAAGAGACAAGTGGATAAACACAAGTGGACAAGTGGACAAGTGGTGCTACGTAGGTCCAATGGAGTGTCACTCAGCCATGAAATCCACGTCATGAGCAGCAGCATCCTGAGTGGATTTAGGTACCATCATCCTCAGTGAAATAAGTCCCACAAAAAAAGAAACTTATGATATCACTTATCGAGGGAATGTAAAAATCGCTCCCCATGAACTGAATCCCCAAACAGAACAGGTCACGCTTTTAGAAAACACACTTATGCCTGCTTCAGGGGAAAGGTGAGGTGGGGTGACGCATAAAACTCGAGTTTGAAATGAGCACAGATACCCTTCCGAAAACCGAATATGGAATGGACACGACCTACTCCTTGCTCAATCAACTGGACTCACCAGACCCTGTTCATCGCACAAGTATCTATCCGACTAGTAAGCATCTTAAAAGCTAAGTCTTGATATCTCTCTGTAAGTGCATCAAGTGTGTGTAAAGCGGCCTAAAAACAGCAGTGAAAATCAGCTCAGACCCATTCTGAGGATACATTTCCAACACAAAGAAGAAACAAGCAGGGCAAAACAGAGAGAAATGCTTCCAAAATGCGTTCAGGGACTGGGATGCAACCAGGATTGACCACATCTACAGCCCCAGCGGCAGAAGACATAAGGCTGGACACTCTCGGGGCTGAGATGATTGGTGAGGTTGGGAAAGCCAATGCAGACCCTTGAAAGGAATCCTGCGTGCTACCCATTCCACGGGTCCCAACTCTCCAGGTTCAACGCAATCTTCCGACACCGAAAGCACTCACTGGAAACCCAGCGGATGCTACACCGTGGGATCGGGAAAGCTTTCTGAAACTCACCTCAGTTTTCATCTCCTAGTGCTCGTTTTCTCCATTCAGGCCCCCTTACGAACAATCTCCCCACTTGGAGACTCAGCGCCTTTCCATGCCTCTTTCGTACCGTCTGCAATTTGTCCGCAGGATGAACTGGAAGAGGGGCAACCAATGAGAGACTCGCTGGAGGTGTTTGGTCGGGCACATGTCACTCTCATTTCCCATCACCAAGAAGAATTCACCAAAGGCTCAGCCTGCCACCCCGGATCGACAATAGGGCAGAAGCCATCCAGCCGTGTTGCGTCCCACTCACAAAAAAGCGACTTGGGAAATGGAGCTCAGGGGCACTGCACTTCCCAAACCTGCAGAGTTCTAAACGATAACTATCGCCCCAAAATATATTGAGGTCAGGCTACGAAGAGGCGTTGAACGCAAGGCAGAATTGCACGAAACGGACGTCATCGGGTACATCGGAATGGCCCCGATAGCACATGAAAAGCGCCAGAACGTGGACAATGATGCGGTTGGCCAAAAAGGGCGTATGCGTTTTTTCCTGAATATATTCAGGAAAAAACGCATACGCCCTTTTTGGCCAACCAAGCAAGCTGGGAGAGCAAATCAGCACTACAAAGAAATCTCTCGCCCCCCCCCCCCCCGGGAAAAGGGCCACGCGAAAAAAGTCTAAAAACCAGAAAGGCAGGACAGGCCACGGAGACAAGGGAGCCTTGTTAAGCTGATGGGCGGGATGTCAATGGCCAACAGCCAATCTTCACAAGTGTATCCTCTTTCCCAAAACATGTAAAACAGAGAACTACAGAGCATAGGGCACATCCACACATGGGCGTTGACCTTGGGGAAATGAAAAAATCAACCAGACACAGGGACCCCAAAGTTGAGGGCTGCTGTCTTGACAAGAACCTCGACTCCGGTACACGTTTCATATCCCAGGAAAGAGCCAAGTGGACAAAGACAAGTGGACAAGTGGACAAAGACAAGTGGACAAGTGGTGCTAAGTAGGTCCAACGGAGTGTCACTCAGCCATCAAATCCACGTCATGAGGCTGGTAGCAGCATCCTGAGTGGATTTAGGTACCATCATCCTCAGTGAAATAAGTCCCACAAAAAAAGAAACTTATGATATCACTTATCGAGGGAATGTAAAAATCGCTCCCCATGAACTGAATCCCCAAACAGAACAGGTCACGCTTTTAGAAAACACACTTATGCCTGCTTCAGGGGAAAGGTGAGGTGGGGTGACGCATAAAACTCGAGTTTGAAATGAGCACAGATACCCTTCCGAAAACCGAATATGGAATGGACACGACCTACTCCTTGCTCAATCAACTGGACTCACCAGACCCTGTTCATCGCACAAGTGTCGATCCGACTAGTAAGCATCTTAAAATCTAAGTCTTGATATCTCTCTGTAAGTGCATCAAGTGTGTGTAAAGCGGCCTAAAAACAGCACTGAAAATCAGCTCAGACCCATTCTGAGGATACATTTCCAACACCAAGAAGAAACAAGCAGATCAAAACAGAGAGAAATGCTTCCAAAATGCGTTCAGGGACTGGGATGCAACCAGGATTGACCACATCTACAGCCCCAGCGGCAGAAGACATAAGGCTGGACACTCTCGGGGCTGAGACGATTGGTGAGGTTGGGAAAGCCAATGCAGACCCTTGAAAGGAATCCTGCGTGCTACCCATTCCATGGGTCCCAACTCTCCAGGTTCACCGCAATCTTCCGACAGCGAAAGCACTCATTGGAAACCCAGCGGATGCTACACCGTGGGATCGGGAAAGCTTTCTGAAACTCACCTCAGTTTTCATCTCCTGGTGCTCGTGTTCTCCATTCAGGCCCCCTTACGAACAATCTCCCCACTCGGAGACTCAGCGCCTTTCCATGCCTCTTTCGTACCGTCTGCAATTTGTCCGCAGGATGAACTGGAAGAGGGGCAACCAATGAGAGACTCGCTGGAGGTGTTTGGTCGGGCACATGTCACTCTCATTTCCCATCACCAAGAAGAATTCACCAAAGGCTCAGCCTGCCACCCCGGATCGACAATAGGGCAGAAGCCATCCAGCCGTGTTGCGTCCCACTCACAAAAAAGCGACTTGGGAAATGGAGCTCAGGGGCACTGCACTTCCCAAACCTGCAGAGTTCTAAACGATAACTATCGGCCCAAAATATATTGAGGTCAGGCTACGAAGAGGCGTTGAACGCAAGGCAGAATTGCACGAAACGGACGTCATCGGGTACATCGGAATGGCCCCGATAGCACATGAAAAGCGCCAGAACGTGGACAATGATGCGGTTGGCCAAAAAGGGCGTATGCGTTTTTTCCTGAATATATTCAGGAAAAAACGCATACGCCCTTTTTGGCCAACCAAGCAAGCTGGGAGAGCAAATCAGCACTACAAAGAAATCTCTCGACCCCCCCCCCGGCAAAAGGGCCACGCGAAAAAGTCTAAAAACCAGAAAGGCAGGACAGGCCACGGAGACAAGGGAGCCTTGTTAAGCTGATGGGCGGGATGTCAATGGCCAACAGCCAATCTTCACAAGTGTATCCTCTTTCCCAAAACATGTAAAACACAGAACCACAGAGCATAGGGCGCTTCCACACATGGGCGTTGACCTTGGGGAAATGAAAAAATCAACCAGACACAGGGACCCCAAAGTTGAGGGCTGCTGTCTTGACAAGAACCTCGACTCTGGTACACGTTTCATATCCCAGGAAAGAGCCAAGTGGACAAAGACAAGTGGACAAGTGGACAAAGACAAGTGGACAAGTGAACAAGTGGTGCTAAGTAGGTCCAATGGAGTGTAACTCAGCCATCAAATCCACGTCATGAGGCTGGTAGCAGCATCCTGAGTGGATTTAGGTACCATCATCCTCAGTGAAATAAGTCCCACAAAAAAAGATACTTATGATATCACTTATCGAGGGAATGTAAAAATCGCTCCCCATGAACTGAATCCCCAAACAGAACAGGTCACGCTTTTAGAAAACACACTTATGCCTGCTTCAGGGGAAAGGTGAGGTGGGGTGACGCATAAAACTCGAGTTTGAAATGAGCACAGATACCCTTCCGAAAACCGAATATGGAATGGACACGACCTACTCCTTGCTCAATCAACTGGACTCACCAGACCCTGTTCATCGCACAAGTATCTATCCGACTAGTAAGCATCTTAAAAGCTAAGTCTTGATATCTCTCTGTAAGTGCATCAAGTGTGTGTAAAGCGGCCTAAAAACAGCACTGAAAATCAGCTCAGACCCATTCTGAGGATACATTTCCAACACCAAGAAGAAACAAGCAGGGTAAAACAGAGAGAAATGCTTCCAAAATGCGTTCAGGGACTGGGATGCAACCAGGATTGACCACATCTACAGCCCCAGCGGCAGAAGACATAAGGCTGGACACTCTCGGGGCTGAGACGATTGGTGAGGTTGGGAAAGCCAATGCAGACCCTTGAAAGGAATCCTGCGTGCTACCCATTCCATGGGTCCCAACTCTCCAGGTTCACCGCAATCTTCCGACAGCGAAAGCACTCATTGGAAACCCAGCGGATGCTACACCGTGGGATCGGGAAAGCTTTCTGAAACTCACCTCAGTTTTCATCTCCTGGTGCTCGTTTTCTCCATTCAGGCCCCCTTACGAACAATCTCCCCACTTGGAGACTCAGCGCCTTTCCATGCCTCTTTCGTACCGTCTGCAATTTGTCCGCAGGATGAACTGGAAGAGGGGCAACCAATGAGAGACTCGCTGGAGGTGTTTGGTCGGGCACATGTCACTCTCATTTCCCATCACCAAGAAGAATTCACCAAAGGCTCAGCCTGCCACCCCGGATCGACAATAGGGCAGAAGCCATCCAGCCGTGTTGCGTCCCACTCACAAAAAAGCGACTTGGGAAATGGAGCTCAGGGGCACTGCACTTCCCAAACCTGCAGAGTTCTAAATGATAACTATCGCCCCAAAATATAGTGAGGTCAGGCTACGAAGAGGCGTTGAACGCAAGGCAGAATTGCACGAAACGGACGTCATCTGGTATATCGGAATGGCCCCGATAGCACATGAAAAGCGCCAGAACGTGGACAATCATGCGGTTGGCCAAAAAGGGCGTATGCGTTTTTTCCTGAATATATTCAGGAAAAAACGCATACGCCCTTTTTGGCCAACCAAGCAAGCTGGGAGAGCAAATCAGCACTACAAAGAAATCTCTCGCCCCCCCACCTGGCAAAAGGGCCACGCGAAAAAAGTCTAAAAACCAGAAAGGCAGGACAGGCCACGGAGACAAGGGAGCCTTGTTAAGCTGATGGGCGGGATGTCAATGGCCAACACCCAATCTTCACAAGTGTATCCTCTTTCCCAAAACATGTAAAACACAGAACCACAGAGCATAGTGCACTTCCACACATGGGCGTTGACCTTGGGGAAATGAAAAAAATCAACCAGACACAGGGACCCCAAAGTTGAGGGCTGCTGTCTTGACAAGAACCTCGACTCCGGTACACGTTTCATATCCCAGGAAAGAGCCAAGTGGACAAAGACAAGTGGACAAGTGGACAAAGACAAGTGGACAAGTGGACAAGTGGTGCTAAGTAGGTCCAATGGAGTGTCACTCAGCCATCAAATCCACGTCATGAGGCTGGTAGCAGCATCCTGAGTGGATTTAGGTACCATCATCCTCAGTGAAATAAGTCCCACAAAAAAAGAAACTTATGATATCACTTATCGAGGGAATGTAAAAATCGCTCCCCATGAACTGAATCCCCAAACAGAACAGGTCACGCTTTTAGAAAACACACTTATGCCTGCTTCAGGGGAAAGGTGAGGTGGGGTGACGCATAAAACTCGAGTTTGAAATGAGCACAGATACCCTTCCGAAAACCGAATATGGAATGGACACGACCTACTCCTTGCTCAATCAACTGGACTCACCAGACCCTGTTCATCGCACAAGTATCTATCCGACTAGTAAGCATCTTAAAAGCTAAGTCTTGATATCTCTCTGTAAGTGCATCAAGTGTGTGTAAAGCGGCCTAAAAACAGCACTGAAAATCAGCTCAGACCCATTCTGAGGATACATTTCCAACACCAAGAAGAAACAAGCAGGGCAAAACAGAGAGAAATGCTTCCAAAATGCGTTCAGGGACTGGGATGCAACCAGGATTGACCACATCTACAGCCCCAGCGGCAGAAGACATAAGGCTGGACACTCTCGGGGCTGAGACGATTGGTGAGGTTGGGAAAGCCAATGCAGACCCTTGAAAGGAATCCTGCGTGCTACCCATTCCATGGGTCCCAACTCTCCAGGTTCACCGCAATCTTCCGACAGCGAAAGCACTCATTGGATACCCAGCGGATGCTACACCGTGGGATCGGGAAAGCTTTCTGAAACTCACCTCAGTTTTCATCTCCTGGTGCTCGTGTTCTCCATTCAGGCCCCCTTACGAACAATCTCCCCACTTGGAGACTCAGCGCCTTTCCATGCCTCTTTCGTACCGTCTGCAATTTGTCCGCAGAATGAACTGGAAGAGGGGCAACCAATGAGAGACTCGCTGGAGGTGTTTGGTCGGGCACATGTCACTCTCATTTCCCATCACCAAGAAGAATTCACCAAAGGCTCAGCCTGCCACCCCGGATCGACAATAGGGCAGAAGCCATCCAGCCGTGTTGCGTCCCACTCACAAAAAAGCGACTTGGGAAATGGAGCTCAGGGGCACTGCACTTCCCAAACCTGCAGAGTTCTAAACGATAACTATCGCCCCAAAATATATTGAGGTCAGGCTACGAAGAGGCGTTGAACGCAAGGCAGAATTGCACGAAACGGACGTCATCGGGTACATCGGAATGGCCCCGATAGCACATGAAAAGCGCCAGAACGTGGACAATCATGCGGTTGGCCAAAAAGGGCGTATGCGTTTTTTCCTGAATATATTCAGGAAAAAACGCATACGCCCTTTTTGGCCAACCAAGCAAGCTGGGAGAGCAAATCAGCACTACAAAGAAATCTCTCGACCCCCCCCCCCCCCCGGCAAAAGGGCCACGCGAAAAAAGTCTAAAAACCAGAAAGGCAGGACAGGCCACGGAGACAAGGGAGCCTTGTTAAGCTGATGGGCGGGATGTCAATGGCCAACAGCCAATCTTCACAAGTGTATCCTCTTTCCCAAAACATGTAAAACACAGAACCACAGAGCATAGGGCACTTCCACACATGGGCGTTGACCTTGGGGAAATGAAAAAATCAACCAGACACAGGGACCCCAAAGTTGAGGGCTGCTGTCTTGACAAGAACCTCGACTCCGGTACACGTTTCATATCCCAGGAAAGAGCCAAGTGGACAAAGACAAGTGGACAAGTGGACAAAGACAAGTGGACAAGTGGACAAGTGGTGCTAAGTAGGTCCAATGGAGTGTCACTCAGCCATGAAATCCACGTCATGAGGCTGGTAGCAGCATCCTGAGTGGATTTAGGTACCATCATCCTCAGTGAAATAAGTCCCACAAAAAAAGAAACTTATGATATCACTTATCGAGGGAATGTAAAAATCGCTCCCCATGAACTGAATCCCCAAACAGAACAGGTCACGCTTTTAGAAAACACACTTATGCCTGCTTCAGGGGAAAGGTGAGGTGGGGTGACGCATAAAACTCGAGTTTGAAATGAGCACAGATACCCTTCCGAAAACCGAATATGGAATGGACACGACCTACTCCTTGCTCAATCAACTGGACTCACCAGACCCTGTTCATCGCACAAGTATCTATCCGACTAGTAAGCATCTTAAAAGCTAAGTCTTGATATCTCTCTGTAAGTGCATCAAGTGTGTGTAAAGCGGCCTAAAAACAGCACTGAAAATCAGCTCAGACCCATTCTGAGGATACATTTCCAACACCAAGAAGAAACAAGCAGGGCAAAACAGAGAGAAATGCTTCCAAAATGCGTTCAGGGACTGGGATGCAACCAGGATTGACCACATCTACAGCCCCAGCGGCAGAAGACATAAGGCTGGACACTCTCGGGGCTGAGACGATTGGTGAGGTTGGGAAAGCCAATGCAGACCCTTGAAAGGAATCCTGCGTGCTACCCATTCCATGGGTCCCAACTCTCCAGGTTCACCGCAATCTTCCGACAGCGAAAGCACTCATTGGATACCCAGCGGATGCTACACCGTGGGATCGGGAAAGCTTTCTGAAACTCACCTCAGTTTTCATCTCCTGGTGCTCGTGTTCTCCATTCAGGCCCCCTTACGAACAATCTCCCCACTTGGAGACTCAGCGCCTTTCCATGCCTCTTTCGTACCGTCTGCAATTTGTCCGCAGAATGAACTGGAAGAGGGGCAACCAATGAGAGACTCGCTGGAGGTGTTTGGTCGGGCACATGTCACTCTCATTTCCCATCACCAAGAAGAATTCACCAAAGGCTCAGCCTGCCACCCCGGATCGACAATAGGGCAGAAGCCATCCAGCCGTGTTGCGTCCCACTCACAAAAAAGCGACTTGGGAAATGGAGCTCAGGGGCACTGCACTTCCCAAACCTGCAGAGTTCTAAACGATAACTATCGCCCCAAAATATATTGAGGTCAGGCTACGAAGAGGCGTTGAACGCAAGGCAGAATTGCACGAAACGGACGTCATCGGGTACATCGGAATGGCCCCGATAGCACATGAAAAGCGCCAGAACGTGGACAATCATGCGGTTGGCCAAAAAGGGCGTATGCGTTTTTTCCTGAATATATTCAGGAAAAAACGCATACGCCCTTTTTGGCCAACCAAGCAAGCTGGGAGAGCAAATCAGCACTACAAAGAAATCTCTCGACCCCCCCCCCCCCCCGGCAAAAGGGCCACGCGAAAAAAGTCTAAAAACCAGAAAGGCAGGACAGGCCACGGAGACAAGGGAGCCTTGTTAAGCTGATGGGCGGGATGTCAATGGCCAACAGCCAATCTTCACAAGTGTATCCTCTTTCCCAAAACATGTAAAACACAGAACCACAGAGCATAGGGCACTTCCACACATGGGCGTTGACCTTGGGGAAATGAAAAAATCAACCAGACACAGGGACCCCAAAGTTGAGGGCTGCTGTCTTGACAAGAACCTCGACTCCGGTACACGTTTCATATCCCAGGAAAGAGCCAAGTGGACAAAGACAAGTGGACAAGTGGACAAAGACAAGTGGACAAGTGGACAAGTGGTGCTAAGTAGGTCCAATGGAGTGTCACTCAGCCATGAAATCCACGTCATGAGGCTGGTAGCAGCATCCTGAGTGGATTTAGGTACCATCATCCTCAGTGAAATAAGTCCCACAAAAAAAGAAACTTATGATATCACTTATCGAGGGAATGTAAAAATCGCTCCCCATGAACTGAATCCCCAAACAGAACAGGTCACGCTTTTAGAAAACACACTTATGCCTGCTTCAGGGGAAAGGTGAGGTGGGGTGACGCATAAAACTCGAGTTTGAAATGAGCACAGATACCCTTCCGAAAACCGAATATGGAATGGACACGACCTACTCCTTGCTCAATCAACTGGACTCACCAGACCCTGTTCATCGCACAAGTATCTATCCGACTAGTAAGCATCTTAAAAGCTAAGTCTTGATATCTCTCTGTAAGTGCATCAAGTGTGTGTAAAGCGGCCTAAAAACAGCACTGAAAATCAGCTCAGACCCATTCTGAGGATACATTTCCAACACCAAGAAGAAACAAGCAGGGCAAAACAGAGAGAAATGCTTCCAAAATGCGTTCAGGGACTGGGATGCAACCAGGATTGACCACATCTACAGCCCCAGCGGCAGAAGACATAAGGCTGGACACTCTCGGGGCTGAGACGATTGGTGAGGTTGGGAAAGCCAATGCAGACCCTTGAAAGGAATCCTGCGTGCTACCCATTCCATGGGTCCCAACTCTCCAGGTTCACCGCAATCTTCCGACAGCGAAAGCACTCATTGGAAACCCAGCGGATGCTACACCGTGGGATCGGGAAAGCTTTCTGAAACTCACCTCAGTTTTCATCTCCTGGTGCTCGTGTTCTCCATTCAGGCCCCCTTACGAACAATCTCCCCACTTGGAGACTCAGCGCCTTTCCATGCCTCTTTCGTACCGTCTGCAATTTGTCCGCAGGATGAACTGGAAGAGGGGCAACCAATGAGAGACTCGCTGGAGGTGTTTGGTCGGGCACATGTCACTCTCATTTCCCATCACCAAGAAGAATTCACCAAAGGCTCAGCCTGCCACCCCGGATCGACAATAGGGCAGAAGCCATCCAGCCGTGTTGCGTCCCACTCACAAAAAAGCGACTTGGGAAATGGAGCTGAGGGGCACTGCACTTCCCAAACCTGCAGAGTTCTAAACGATAACTATCGCCCCAAAATATATTGAGGTCAGGCTACGAAGAGGCGTTGAACGCAAGGCAGAATTGCACGAAACGGACGTCATCTGGTATATCGGAATGGCCCCGATAGCACATGAAAAGCGCCAGAACGTGGACAATGATGCGGTTGGCCAAAAAGGGCGTATGCGTTTTTTCCTGAATATATTCAGGAAAAAACGCATACGCCCTTTTTGGCCAACCAAGCAAGCTGGGAGAGCAAATCAGCACTACAAAGAAATCTCTCCCCCCCCCCCCCGGCAAAAGGGCCACGCGAAAAAAGTCTAAAAACCAGAAAGGCAGGACAGGCCACGGAGACAAGGGAGCCTTGTTAAGCTGATGGGCGGGATGTCAATGGCCAACAGCCAATCTTCACAAGTGTATCCTCTTTCCCAAAACATGTAAAACACAGAACCACAGAGCATAGTGCACTTCCACACATGGGCGTTGACCTTGGGGAAATGAAAAAATCAACCAGACACAGGGACCCCAAAGTTGAGGGCTGCTGTCTTGACAAGAACCTCGACTCCGGTACACGTTTCATATCCCAGGAAAGAGCCAAGTGGACAAAGACAAGTGGACAAGTGGACAAAGACAAGTGGACAAGTGGACAAGTGGTGCTAAGTAGGTCCAATGGAGTGTCACTCAGCCATGAAATCCACGTCATGAGGCTGGTAGCAGCATCCTGAGTGGATTTAGGTACCATCATCCTCAGTGAAATAAGTCCCACAAAAAAAGAAACTTATGATATCACTTATCGAGGGAATGTAAAAATCGCTCCCCATGAACTGAATCCCCAAACAGAACAGGTCACGCTTTTAGAAAACACACTTATGCCTGCTTCAGGGGAAAGGTGAGGTGGGGTGACGCATAAAACTCGAGTTTGAAATGAGCACAGATACCCTTCCGAAAACCGAATATGGAATGGACACGACCAACTCCTTGCTCAATCAACTGGACTCACCAGTCCCTGTTCATCGCACAAGTATCTATCCGACTAGTAAGCATCTTAAAAGCTAAGTCTTGATATCTCTCTGTAAGTGCATCAAGTGTGTGTAAAGCGGCCTAAAAACAGCACTGAAAATCAGCTCAGACCCATTCTGAGGATACATTTCCAACACCAAGAAGAAACAAGCAGGGCAAAACAGAGAGAAATGCTTCCAAAATGCGTTCAGGGACTGGGATGCAACCAGGATTGACCACATCTACAGCCCCAGCGGCAGAAGACATAAGGCTGGACACTCTCGGGGCTGAGACGATTGGTGAGGTTGGGAAAGCCAATGCAGACCCTTGAAAGGAATCCTGCGTGCTACCCATTCCATGGGTCCCAACTCTCCAGGTTCACCGCAATCTTCCGACAGCGAAAGCACTCATTGGATACCCAGCGGATGCTACACCGTGGGATCGGGAAAGCTTTCTGAAACTCACCTCAGTTTTCATCTCCTGGTGCTCGTGTTCTCCATTCAGGCCCCCTTACGAACAATCTCCCCACTTGGAGACTCAGCGCCTTTCCATGCCTCTTTCGTACCGTCTGCAATTTGTCCGCAGAATGAACTGGAAGAGGGGCAACCAATGAGAGACTCGCTGGAGGTGTTTGGTCGGGCACATGTCACTCTCATTTCCCATCACCAAGAAGAATTCACCAAAGGCTCAGCCTGCCACCCCGGATCGACAATAGGGCAGAAGCCATCCAGCCGTGTTGCGTCCCACTCACAAAAAAGCGACTTGGGAAATGGAGCTCAGGGGCACTGCACTTCCCAAACCTGCAGAGTTCTAAACGATAACTATCGGCCCAAAATATATTGAGGTCAGGCTACGAAGAGGCGTTGAACGCAAGGCAGAATTGCACGAAACGGACGTCATCGGGTACATCGGAATGGCCCCGATAGCACATGAAAAGCGCCAGAACGTGGAGAATGATGCGGTTGGCCAAATAGGGCGTATGCGTTTTTTCCTGAATATATTCAGGAAAAAACGCATACGCCCTTTTTGGCCAACCAAGCAAGCTGGGAGAGCAAATCAGCACTACAAAGAAATCTCTCGCCCCCCCCCCCCCCGGCAAAAGGGCCACGCGAAAAAAGTCTAAAAACCAGAAAGGCAGGACAGGCCACGGAGACAAGGGAGCCTTGTTAAGCTGATGGGCGGGATGTCAATGGCCAACACCCAATCTTCACAAGTGTATCCTCTTTCCCAAAACATGTAAAACACAGAACCACAGAGCATAGGGCACTTCCACACATGGGCGTTGACCTTGGGGAAATGAAAAAATCAACCAGACACAGGGACCCCAAAGTTGAGGGCTGCTGTCTTGACAAGAACCTCGACTCCGGTACACGTTTCATATCCCAGGAAAGAGCCAAGTGGACAAAGACAAGTGGACAAGTGGACAAAGACAAGTGGACAAGTGGACAAGTGGTGCTAAGTAGGTCCAATGGAGTGTCACTCAGCCATGAAATCCACGTCATGAGGCTGGTAGCAGCATCCTGAGTGGATTTAGGTACCATCATCCTCAGTGAAATAAGTCCCACAAAAAAAGAAACTTATGATATCACTTATCGAGGGAATGTAAAAATCGCTCCCCATGAACTGAATCCCCAAACAGAACAGGTCACGTTTTTAGAAAACACACTTATGCCTGCTTCAGGGGAAAGGTGAGGTGGGGTGACGCATAAAACTCGAGTTTGAAATGAGCACAGATACCCTTCCGAAAACCGAATATGGAATGGACACGACCTACTCCTTGCTCAATCAACTGGACTCACCAGACCCTGTTCATCGCACAAGTATCTATCCGACTAGTAAGCATCTTAAAAGCTAAGTCTTGATATCTCTCTGTAAGTGCATCAAGTGTGTGTAAAGCGGCCTAAAAACAGCACTGAAAATCAGCTCAGACCCATTCTGAGGATACATTTCCAACACCAAGAAGAAACAAGCAGGGTAAAACAGAGAGAAATGCTTCCAAAATGCGTTCAGGGACTGGGATGCAACCAGGATTGACCACATCTACAGCCCCAGCGGCAGAAGACATAAGGCTGGACACTCTCGGGGCTGAGACGATTGGTGAGGTTGGGAAAGCCAATGCAGACCCTTGAAAGGAATCCTGCGTGCTACCCATTCCATGGGTCCCAACTCTCCAGGTTCACCGCAATCTTCCGACAGCGAAAGCACTCATTGGAAACCCAGCGGATGCTACACCGTGGGATCGGGAAAGCTTTCTGAAACTCACCTCAGTTTTCATCTCCTGGTGCTCGTTTTCTCCATTCAGGCCCCCTTACGAACAATCTCCCCACTTGGAGACTCAGCGCCTTTCCATGCCTCTTTCGTACCGTCTGCAATTTGTCCGCAGGATGAACTGGAAGAGGGGCAACCAATGAGAGACTCGCTGGAGGTGTTTGGTCGGGCACATGTCACTCTCATTTCCCATCACCAAGAAGAATTCACCAAAGGCTCAGCCTGCCACCCCGGATCGACAATAGGGCAGAAGCCATCCAGCCGTGTTGCGTCCCACTCACAAAAAAGCGACTTGGGAAATGGAGCTCAGGGGCACTGCACTTCCCAAACCTGCAGAGTTCTAAATGATAACTATCGCCCCAAAATATAGTGAGGTCAGGCTACGAAGAGGCGTTGAACGCAAGGCAGAATTGCACGAAACGGACGTCATCTGGTATATCGGAATGGCCCCGATAGCACATGAAAAGCGCCAGAACGTGGACAATCATGCGGTTGGCCAAAAAGGGCGTATGCGTTTTTTCCTGAATATATTCAGGAAAAAACGCATACGCCCTTTTTGGCCAACCAAGCAAGCTGGGAGAGCAAATCAGCACTACAAAGAAATCTCTCGCCCCCCCACCTGGCAAAAGGGCCACGCGAAAAAAGTCTAAAAACCAGAAAGGCAGGACAGGCCACGGAGACAAGGGAGCCTTGTTAAGCTGATGGGCGGGATGTCAATGGCCAACACCCAATCTTCACAAGTGTATCCTCTTTCCCAAAACATGTAAAACACAGAACCACAGAGCATAGTGCACTTCCACACATGGGCGTTGACCTTGGGGAAATGAAAAAAATCAACCAGACACAGGGACCCCAAAGTTGAGGGCTGCTGTCTTGACAAGAACCTCGACTCCGGTACACGTTTCATATCCCAGGAAAGAGCCAAGTGGACAAAGACAAGTGGACAAGTGGACAAAGACAAGTGGACAAGTGGACAAGTGGTGCTAAGTAGGTCCAATGGAGTGTCACTCAGCCATCAAATCCACGTCATGAGGCTGGTAGCAGCATCCTGAGTGGATTTAGGTACCATCATCCTCAGTGAAATAAGTCCCACAAAAAAAGAAACTTATGATATCACTTATCGAGGGAATGTAAAAATCGCTCCCCATGAACTGAATCCCCAAACAGAACAGGTCACGCTTTTAGAAAACACACTTATGCCTGCTTCAGGGGAAAGGTGAGGTGGGGTGACGCATAAAACTCGAGTTTGAAATGAGCACAGATACCCTTCCGAAAACCGAATATGGAATGGACACGACCTACTCCTTGCTCAATCAACTGGACTCACCAGACCCTGTTCATCGCACAAGTATCTATCCGACTAGTAAGCATCTTAAAAGCTAAGTCTTGATATCTCTCTGTAAGTGCATCAAGTGTGTGTAAAGCGGCCTAAAAACAGCACTGAAAATCAGCTCAGACCCATTCTGAGGATACATTTCCAACACCAAGAAGAAACAAGCAGGGCAAAACAGAGAGAAATGCTTCCAAAATGCGTTCAGGGACTGGGATGCAACCAGGATTGACCACATCTACAGCCCCAGCGGCAGAAGACATAAGGCTGGACACTCTCGGGGCTGAGACGATTGGTGAGGTTGGGAAAGCCAATGCAGACCCTTGAAAGGAATCCTGCGTGCTACCCATTCCATGGGTCCCAACTCTCCAGGTTCACCGCAATCTTCCGACAGCGAAAGCACTCATTGGATACCCAGCGGATGCTACACCGTGGGATCGGGAAAGCTTTCTGAAACTCACCTCAGTTTTCATCTCCTGGTGCTCGTGTTCTCCATTCAGGCCCCCTTACGAACAATCTCCCCACTTGGAGACTCAGCGCCTTTCCATGCCTCTTTCGTACCGTCTGCAATTTGTCCGCAGAATGAACTGGAAGAGGGGCAACCAATGAGAGACTCGCTGGAGGTGTTTGGTCGGGCACATGTCACTCTCATTTCCCATCACCAAGAAGAATTCACCAAAGGCTCAGCCTGCCACCCCGGATCGACAATAGGGCAGAAGCCATCCAGCCGTGTTGCGTCCCACTCACAAAAAAGCGACTTGGGAAATGGAGCTCAGGGGCACTGCACTTCCCAAACCTGCAGAGTTCTAAACGATAACTATCGCCCCAAAATATATTGAGGTCAGGCTACGAAGAGGCGTTGAACGCAAGGCAGAATTGCACGAAACGGACGTCATCGGGTACATCGGAATGGCCCCGATAGCACATGAAAAGCGCCAGAACGTGGACAATCATGCGGTTGGCCAAAAAGGGCGTATGCGTTTTTTCATGAATATATTCAGGAAAAAACGCATACGCCCTTTTTGGCCAACCAAGCAAGCTGGGAGAGCAAATCAGCACTACAAAGAAATCTCTCGACCCCCCCCCCCCCGGCAAAAGGGCCACGCGAAAAAAGTCTAAAAACCAGAAAGGCAGGACAGGCCACGGAGACAAGGGAGCCTTGTTAAGCTGATGGGCGGGATGTCAATGGCCAACAGCCAATCTTCACAAGTGTATCCTCTTTCCCAAAACATGTAAAACACAGAACCACAGAGCATAGGGCACTTCCACACATGGGCGTTGACCTTGGGGAAATGAAAAAATCAACCAGACACAGGGACCCCAAAGTTGAGGGCTGCTGTCTTGACAAGAACCTCGACTCCGGTACACGTTTCATATCCCAGGAAAGAGCCAAGTGGACAAAGACAAGTGGACAAGTGGACAAAGACAAGTGGACAAGTGGACAAGTGGTGCTAAGTAGGTCCAATGGAGTGTCACTCAGCCATGAAATCCACGTCATGAGGCTGGTAGCAGCATCCTGAGTGGATTTAGGTACCATCATCCTCAGTGAAATAAGTCCCACAAAAAAAGAAACTTATGATATCACTTATCGAGGGAATGTAAAAATCGCTCCCCATGAACTGAATCCCCAAACAGAACAGGTCACGCTTTTAGAAAACACACTTATGCCTGCTTCAGGGGAAAGGTGAGGTGGGGTGACGCATAAAACTCGAGTTTGAAATGAGCACAGATACCCTTCCGAAAACCGAATATGGAATGGACACGACCTACTCCTTGCTCAATCAACTGGACTCACCAGACCCTGTTCATCGCACAAGTATCTATCCGACTAGTAAGCATCTTAAAAGCTAAGTCTTGATATCTCTCTGTAAGTGCATCAAGTGTGTGTAAAGCGGCCTAAAAACAGCACTGAAAATCAGCTCAGACCCATTCTGAGGATACATTTCCAACACCAAGAAGAAACAAGCAGGGTAAAACAGAGAGAAATGCTTCCAAAATGCGTTCAGGGACTGGGATGCAACCAGGATTGACCACATCTACAGCCCCAGCGGCAGAAGACATAAGGCTGGACACTCTCGGGGCTGAGACGATTGGTGAGGTTGGGAAAGCCAATGCAGACCCTTGAAAGGAATCCTGCGTGCTACCCATTCCATGGGTCCCAACTCTCCAGGTTCACCGCAATCTTCCGACAGCGAAAGCACTCATTGGATACCCAGCGGATGCTACACCGTGGGATCGGGAAAGCTTTCTGAAACTCACCTCAGTTTTCATCTCCTGGTGCTCGTGTTCTCCATTCAGGCCCCCTTACGAACAATCTCCCCACTTGGAGACTCAGCGCCTTTCCATGCCTCTTTCGTACCGTCTGCAATTTGTCCGCAGGATGAACTGGAAGAGGGGCAACCAATGAGAGACTCGCTGGAGGTGTTTGGTCGGGCACATGTCACTCTCATTTCCCATCACCAAGAAGAATTCACCAAAGGCTCAGCCTGCCACCCCGGATCGACAATAGGGCAGAAGCCATCCAGCCGTGTTGCGTCCCACTCACAAAAAAGCGACTTGGGAAATGGAGCTCAGGGGCACTGCACTTCCCAAACCTGCAGAGTTCTAAACGATAACTATCGCCCCAAAATATAGTGAGGTCAGGCTACGAAGAGGCGTTGAACGCAAGGCAGAATTGCACGAAACGGACGTCATCGGGTACATCGGAATGGCCCCGATAGCACATGAAAAGCGCCAGAACCTGGACAATCATGCGGTTGGCCAAAAAGGGCGTATGCGTTTTTTCATGAATATATTCAGGAAAAAACGCATACGCCCTTTTTGGCCAACCAAGCAAGCTGGGAGAGCAAATCAGCACTACAAAGAAATCTCTCGACGCCCCCCCCCCCGGCAAAAGGGCCACGCGAAAAAAGTCTAAAAACCAGAAAGGCAGGACAGGCCACGGAGACAAGGGAGCCTTGTTAAGCTGATGGGCGGGATGTCAATGGCCAACAGCCAATCTTCACAAGTGTATCCTCTTTCCCAAAACATGTAAAACACAGAACCACAGAGCATAGGGCACTTCCACACATGGGCGTTGACCTTGGGGAAATGAAAAAATCAACCAGACACAGGGACCCCAAAGTTGAGGGCTGCTGTCTTGACAAGAACCTCGACTCCGGTACACGTTTCATATCCCAGGAAAGAGCCAAGTGGACAAAGACAAGTGGACAAGTGGACAAAGACAAGTGGACAAGTGGACAAGTGGTGCTAAGTAGGTCCAATGGAGTGTCACTCAGCCATGAAATCCACGTCATGAGGCTGGTAGCAGCATCCTGAGTGGATTTAGGTACCATCATCCTCAGTGAAATAAGTCCCACAAAAAAAGAAACTTATGATATCACTTATCGAGGGAATGTAAAAATCGCTCCCCATGAACTGAATCCCCAAACAGAACAGGTCACGCTTTTAGAAAACACACTTATGCCTGCTTCAGGGGAAAGGTGAGGTGGGGTGACGCATAAAACTCGAGTTTGAAATGAGCACAGATACCCTTCCGAAAACCGAATATGGAATGGACACGACCTACTCCTTGCTCAATCAACTGGACTCACCAGACCCTGTTCATCGCACAAGTATCTATCCGACTAGTAAGCATCTTAAAAGCTAAGTCTTGATATCTCTCTGTAAGTGCATCAAGTGTGTGTAAAGCGGCCTAAAAACAGCACTGAAAATCAGCTCAGACCCATTCTGAGGATACATTTCCAACACCAAGAAGAAACAAGCAGGGTAAAACAGAGAGAAATGCTTCCAAAATGCGTTCAGGGACTGGGATGCAACCAGGATTGACCACATCTACAGCCCCAGCGGCAGAAGACATAAGGCTGGACACTCTCGGGGCTGAGACGATTGGTGAGGTTGGGAAAGCCAATGCAGACCCTTGAAAGGAATCCTGCGTGCTACCCATTCCATGGGTCCCAACTCTCCAGGTTCACCGCAATCTTCCGACAGCGAAAGCACTCATTGGATACCCAGCGGATGCTACACCGTGGGATCGGGAAAGCTTTCTGAAACTCACCTCAGTTTTCATCTCCTGGTGCTCGTTTTCTCCATTCAGGCCCCCTTACGAACAATCTCCCCACTTGGAGACTCAGCGCCTTTCCATGCCTCTTTCGTACCGTCTGCAATTTGTCCGCAGGATGAACTGGAAGAGGGGCAACCAATGAGAGACTCGCTGGAGGTGTTTGGTCGGGCACATGTCACTCTCATTTCCCATCACCAAGAAGAATTCACCAAAGGCTCAGCCTGCCACCCCGGATCGACAATAGGGCAGAAGCCATCCAGCCGTGTTGCGTCCCACTCACAAAAAAGCGACTTGGGAAATGGAGCTCAGGGGCACTGCACTTCCCAAACCTGCAGAGTTCTAAACGATAACTATCGCCCCAAAATATAGTGAGGTCAGGCTACGAAGAGGCGTTGAACGCAAGGCAGAATTGCACGAAACGGACGTCATCGGGTACATCGGAATGGCCCCGATAGCACATGAAAAGCGCCAGAACCTGGACAATCATGCGGTTGGCCAAAAAGGGCGTATGCGTTTTTTCATGAATATATTCAGGAAAAAACGCATACGCCCTTTTTGGCCAACCAAGCAAGCTGGGAGAGCAAATCAGCACTACAAAGAAATCTCTCGACCCCCCCCCCCCGGCAAAAGGGCCACGCGAAAAAAGTCTAAAAACCAGAAAGGCAGGACAGGCCACGGAGACAAGGGAGCCTTGTTAAGCTGATGGGCGGGATGTCAATGGCCAACAGCCAATCTTCACAAGTGTATCCTCTTTCCCAAAACATGTAAAACACAGAACCACAGAGCATAGGGCACTTCCACACATGGGCGTTGACCTTGGGGAAATGAAAAAATCAACCAGACACAGGGACCCCAAAGTTGAGGGCTGCTGTCTTGACAAGAACCTCGACTCCGGTACACGTTTCATATCCCAGGAAAGAGCCAAGTGGACAAAGACAAGTGGACAAGTGGACAAAGACAAGTGGACAAGTGGACAAGTGGTGCTAAGTAGGTCCAATGGAGTGTCACTCAGCCATGAAATCCACGTCATGAGGCTGGTAGCAGCATCCTGAGTGGATTTAGGTACCATCATCCTCAGTGAAATAAGTCCCACAAAAAAAGAAACTTATGATATCACTTATCGAGGGAATGTAAAAATCGCTCCCCATGAACTGAATCCCCAAACAGAACAGGTCACGCTTTTAGAAAACACACTTATGCCTGCTTCAGGGGAAAGGTGAGGTGGGGTGACGCATAAAACTCGAGTTTGAAATGAGCACAGATACCCTTCCGAAAACCGAATATGGAATGGACACGACCTACTCCTTGCTCAATCAACTGGACTCACCAGACCCTGTTCATCGCACAAGTATCTATCCGACTAGTAAGCATCTTAAAAGCTAAGTCTTGATATCTCTCTGTAAGTGCATCAAGTGTGTGTAAAGCGGCCTAAAAACAGCACTGAAAATCAGCTCAGACCCATTCTGAGGATACATTTCCAACACCAAGAAGAAACAAGCAGGGCAAAACAGAGAGAAATGCTTGCAAAATGCGTTCAGGGACTGGGATGCAACCAGGATTGACCACATCTACAGCCCCAGCGGCAGAAGACATAAGGCTGGACACTCTCGGGGCTGAGACGATTGGTGAGGTTGGGAAAGCCAATGCAGACCCTTGAAAGGAATCCTGCGTGCTACCCATTCCATGGGTCCCAACTCTCCAGGTTCACCGCAATCTTCCGACAGCGAAAGCACTCATTGGAAACCCAGCGGATGCTACACCGTGGGATCGGGAAAGCTTTCTGAAACTCACCTCAGTTTTCATCTCCTGGTGCTCGTGTTCTCCATTCAGGCCCCCTTACGAACAATCTCCCCACTTGGAGACTCAGCGCCTTTCCATGCCTCTTTCGTACCGTCTGCAATTTGTCCGCAGGATGAACTGGAAGAGGGGCAACCAATGAGAGACTCGCTGGAGGTGTTTGGTCGGGCACATGTCACTCTCATTTCCCATCACCAAGAAGAATTCACCAAAGGCTCAGCCTGCCACCCCGGATCGACAATAGGGCAGAAGCCATCCAGCCGTGTTGCGTCCCACTCACAAAAAAGCGACTTGGGAAATGGAGCTCAGGGGCACTGCACTTCCCAAACCTGCAGAGTTCTAAATGATAACTATCGCCCCAAAATATAGTGAGGTCAGGCTACGAAGAGGCGTTGAACGCAAGGCAGAATTGCACGAAACGGACGTCATCTGGTATATCGGAATGGCCCCGATAGCACATGAAATGCGCCAGAACGTGGACAATCATGCGGTTGGCCAAAAAGGGCGTATGCGTTTTTTCCTGAATATATTCAGGAAAAAACGCATACGCCCTTTTTGGCCAACCAAGCAAGCTGGGAGAGCAAATCAGCACTACAAAGAAATCTCTCGCCCCCCCACCTGGCAAAAGGGCCACGCGAAAAAAGTCTAAAAACCAGAAAGGCAGGACAGGCCACGGAGACAAGGGAGCCTTGTTAAGCTGATGGGCGGGATGTCAATGGCCAACACCCAATCTTCACAAGTGTATCCTCTTTCCCAAAACATGTAAAACACAGAACCACAGAGCATAGGGCACTTCCACACATGGGCGTTGACCTTGGGGAAATGAAAAAAATCAACCAGACACAGGGACCCCAAAGTTGAGGGCTGCTGTCTTGACAAGAACCTCGACTCCGGTACACGTTTCATATCCCAGGAAAGAGCCAAGTGGACAAAGACAAGTGGACAAGTGGACAAAGACAAGTGGACAAGTGGACAAGTGGTGCTAAGTAGGTCCAATGGAGTGTCACTCAGCCATCAAATCCACGTCATGAGGCTGGTAGCAGCATCCTGAGTGGATTTAGGTACCATCATCCTCAGTGAAATAAGTCCCACAAAAAAAGAAACTTATGATATCACTTATCGAGGGAATGTAAAAATCGCTCCCCATGAACTGAATCCCCAAACAGAACAGGTCACGCTTTTAGAAAACACACTTATGCCTGCTTCAGGGGAAAGGTGAGGTGGGGTGACGCATAAAACTCGAGTTTGAAATGAGCACAGATACCCTTCCGAAAACCGAATATGGAATGGACACGACCTACTCCTTGCTCAATCAACTGGACTCACCAGACCCTGTTCATCGCACAAGTATCTATCCGACTAGTAAGCATCTTAAAAGCTAAGTCTTGATATCTCTCTGTAAGTGCATCAAGTGTGTGTAAAGCGGCCTAAAAACAGCACTGAAAATCAGCTCAGACCCATTCTGAGGATACATTTCCAACACCAAGAAGAAACAAGCAGGGCAAAACAGAGAGAAATGCTTGCAAAATGCGTTCAGGGACTGGGATGCAACCAGGATTGACCACATCTACAGCCCCAGCGGCAGAAGACATAAGGCTGGACACTCTCGGGGCTGAGACGATTGGTGAGGTTGGGAAAGCCAATGCAGACCCTTGAAAGGAATCCTGCGTGCTACCCATTCCATGGGTCCCAACTCTCCAGGTTCACCGCAATCTTCCGACAGCGAAAGCACTCATTGGAAACCCAGCGGATGCTACACCGTGGGATCGGGAAAGCTTTCTGAAACTCACCTCAGTTTTCATCTCCTGGTGCTCGTGTTCTCCATTCAGGCCCCCTTACGAACAATCTCCCCACTTGGAGACTCAGCGCCTTTCCATGCCTCTTTCGTACCGTCTGCAATTTGTCCGCAGGATGAACTGGAAGAGGGGCAACCAATGAGAGACTCGCTGGAGGTGTTTGGTCGGGCACATGTCACTCTCATTTCCCATCACCAAGAAGAATTCACCAAAGGCTCAGCGTGCCACCCCGGATCGACAATAGGGCAGAAGCCATCCAGCCGTGTTGCGTCCCACTCACAAAAAAGCGACTTGGGAAATGGAGCTCAGGGGCACTGCACTTCCCAAACCTGCAGAGTTCTAAACGATAACTATCGCCCCAAAATATATTGAGGTCAGGCTACGAAGAGGCGTTGAACGCAAGGCAGAATTGCACGAAACGGACGTCATCGGGTACATCGGAATGGCCCCGATAGCACATGAAAAGCGCCAGAACGTGGACAATGATGCGGTTGGCCAAAAAGGGCGTATGCGTTTTTTCCTGAATATATTCAGGAAAAAACGCATACGCCCTTTTTGGCCAACCAAGCAAGCTGGGAGAGCAAATCAGCACTACAAAGAAATCTCTCGCCCCCCCCCCCCCCCCCGGCAAAAGGGCCACGCGAAAAAAGTCTAAAAACCAGAAAGGCAGGACAGGCCACGGAGACAAGGGAGCCTTGTTAAGCTGATGGGCGGGATGTCAATGGCCAACAGCCAATCTTCACAAGTGTATCCTCTTTCCCAAAACATGTAAAACACAGAACCACAGAGCATAGTGCACTTCCACACATGGGCGTTGACCTTGGGGAAATGAAAAAATCAACCAGACACAGGGACCCCAAAGTTGAGGGCTGCTGTCTTGACAAGAACCTCGACTCCGGTACACGTTTCATATCCCAGGAAAGAGCCAAGTGGACAAAGACAAGTGGACAAGTGGACAACGACAAGTGGACAAGTGGACAAATGGTGCTAAGTAGGTCCAATGGAGTGTCACTCAGCCATGAAATCCACGTCATGAGGCTGGTAGCAGCATCCTGAGTGGATTTAGGTACCACCATCCTCAGTGAAATAAGTCCCACAAAAAAAGAAACTTATGATATCACTTATCGAGGGAATGTAAAAATCGCTCCCCATGAACTGAATCCCCAAACAGAACAGGTCACGCTTTTAGAAAACACACTTATGCCTGCCTCAGGGGAAAGGTGAGGTGGGGTGACGCATAAAACTCGAGTTTGAAATGAGCACAGATACCCTTCCGAAAACCGAATATGGAATGTACACGACCAACTCCTTGCTCAATCAACTGGACTCACCAGTCCCTGTTCATCGCACAAGTATCTATCCGACTAGTAAGCATCTTAAAAGCTAAGTCTTGATATCTCTCTGTAAGTGCATCAAGTGTGTGTAAAGCGGCCTAAAAACAGCACTGAAAATCAGCTCAGACCCATTCTGAGGATACATTTCCAACACCAAGAAGAAACAAGCAGGGTAAAACAGAGAGAAATGCTTCCAAAATGCGTTCAGGGACTGGGATGCAACCAGGATTGACCACATCTACAGCCCCAGCGGCAGAAGACATAAGGCTGGACACTCTCGGGGCTGAGACGATTGGTGAGGTTGGGAAAGCCAATGCAGACCCTTGAAAGGAATCCTGCGTGCTACCCATTCCATGGGTCCCAACTCTCCAGGTTCACCGCAATCTTCCGACAGCGAAAGCACTCATTGGAAACCCAGCGGATGCTACACCGTGGGATCGGGAAAGCTTTCTGAAACTCACCTCAGTTTTCATCTCCTGGTGCTCGTTTTCTCCATTCAGGCCCCCTTACGAACAATCTCCCCACTTGGAGACTCAGCGCCTTTCCATGCCTCTTTCGTACCGTCTGCAATTTGTCCGCAGGATGAACTGGAAGAGGGGCAACCAATGAGAGACTCGCTGGAGGTGTTTGGTCGGGCACATGTCACTCTCATTTCCCATCACCAAGAAGAATTCACCAAAGGCTCAGCCTGCCACCCCGGATCGACAATAGGGCAGAAGCCATCCAGCCGTGTTGCGTCCCACTCACAAAAAAGCGACTTGGGAAATGGAGCTCAGGGGCACTGCACTTCCCAAACCTGCAGAGTTCTAAATGATAACTATCGCCCCAAAATATAGTGAGGTCAGGCTACGAAGAGGCGTTGAACGCAAGGCAGAATTGCACGAAACGGACGTCATCTGGTATATCGGAATGGCCCCGATAGCACATGAAATGCGCCAGAACGTGGACAATCATGCGGTTGGCCAAAAAGGGCGTATGCGTTTTTTCCTGAATATATTCAGGAAAAAACGCATACGCCCTTTTTGGCCAACCAAGCAAGCTGGGAGAGCAAATCAGCACTACAAAGAAATCTCTCGCCCCCCCACCTGGCAAAAGGGCCACGCGAAAAAAGTCTAAAAACCAGAAAGGCAGGACAGGCCACGGAGACAAGGGAGCCTTGTTAAGCTGATGGGCGGGATGTCAATGGCCAACACCCAATCTTCACAAGTGTATCCTCTTTCCCAAAACATGTAAAACACAGAACCACAGAGCATAGGGCACTTCCACACATGGGCGTTGACCTTGGGGAAATGAAAAAAATCAACCAGACACAGGGACCCCAAAGTTGAGGGCTGCTGTCTTGACAAGAACCTCGACTCCGGTACACGTTTCATATCCCAGGAAAGAGCCAAGTGGACAAAGACAAGTGGACAAGTGGACAAAGACAAGTGGACAAGTGGACAAGTGGTGCTAAGTAGGTCCAATGGAGTGTCACTCAGCCATCAAATCCACGTCATGAGGCTGGTAGCAGCATCCTGAGTGGATTTAGGTACCATCATCCTCAGTGAAATAAGTCCCACAAAAAAAGAAACTTATGATATCACTTATCGAGGGAATGTAAAAATCGCTCCCCATGAACTGAATCCCCAAACAGAACAGGTCACGCTTTTAGAAAACACACTTATGCCTGCTTCAGGGGAAAGGTGAGGTGGGGTGACGCATAAAACTCGAGTTTGAAATGAGCACAGATACCCTTCCGAAAACCGAATATGGAATGGACACGACCTACTCCTTGCTCAATCAACTGGACTCACCAGACCCTGTTCATCGCACAAGTATCTATCCGACTAGTAAGCATCTTAAAAGCTAAGTCTTGATATCTCTCTGTAAGTGCATCAAGTGTGTGTAAAGCGGCCTAAAAACAGCACTGAAAATCAGCTCAGACCCATTCTGAGGATACATTTCCAACACCAAGAAGAAACAAGCAGGGCAAAACAGAGAGAAATGCTTGCAAAATGCGTTCAGGGACTGGGATGCAACCAGGATTGACCACATCTACAGCCCCAGCGGCAGAAGACATAAGGCTGGACACTCTCGGGGCTGAGACGATTGGTGAGGTTGGGAAAGCCAATGCAGACCCTTGAAAGGAATCCTGCGTGCTACCCATTCCATGGGTCCCAACTCTCCAGGTTCACCGCAATCTTCCGACAGCGAAAGCACTCATTGGAAACCCAGCGGATGCTACACCGTGGGATCGGGAAAGCTTTCTGAAACTCACCTCAGTTTTCATCTCCTGGTGCTCGTGTTCTCCATTCAGGCCCCCTTACGAACAATCTCCCCACTTGGAGACTCAGCGCCTTTCCATGCCTCTTTCGTACCGTCTGCAATTTGTCCGCAGGATGAACTGGAAGAGGGGCAACCAATGAGAGACTCGCTGGAGGTGTTTGGTCGGGCACATGTCACTCTCATTTCCCATCACCAAGAAGAATTCACCAAAGGCTCAGCCTGCCACCCCGGATCGACAATAGGGCAGAAGCCATCCAGCCGTGTTGCGTCCCACTCACAAAAAAGCGACTTGGGAAATGGAGCTCAGGGGCACTGCACTTCCCAAACCTGCAGAGTTCTAAACGATAACTATCGCCCCAAAATATATTGAGGTCAGGCTACGAAGAGGCGTTGAACGCAAGGCAGAATTGCACGAAACGGACGTCATCTGGTATATCGGAATGGCCCCGATAGCACATGAAAAGCGCCAGAACGTGGACAATGATGCGGTTGGCCAAAAAGGGCGTATGCGTTTTTTCCTGAATATATTCAGGAAAAAACGCATACGCCCTTTTTGGCCAACCAAGCAAGCTGGGAGAGCAAATCAGCACTACAAAGAAATCTCTCGACCCCCCCCCCCCCCCGGCAAAAGGGCCACGCGAAAAAAGTCTAAAAACCAGAAAGGCAGGACAGGCCACAGAGACAAGGGAGCCTTGTTAAGCTGATGGGCGGGATGTCAATGGCCAACAGCCAATCTTCACAAGTGTATCCTCTTTCCCAAAACATGTAAAACACAGAACCACAGAGCATAGTGCACTTCCACACATGGGCGTTGACCTTGGGGAAATGAAAAAATCAACCAGACACAGGGACCCCAAAGTTGGGGGCTGCTGTCTTGACAAGAACCTCGACTCCGGTACACGTTTCATATCCCAGGAAAGAGCCAAGTGGACAAAGACAAGTGGACAAGTGGACAAAGACAAGTGGACAAGTGGACAAGTGGTGCTAAGTAGGTCCAATGGAGTGTCACTCAGCCATCAAATCCACGTCATGAGGCTGGTAGCAGCATCCTGAGTGGATTTAGGTACCATCATCCTCAGTGAAATAAGTCCCACAAAAAAAGAAACTTATGATATCACTTATCGAGGGAATGTAAAAATCGCTCCCCATGAACTGAATCCCCAAACAGAACAGGTCACGCTTTTAGAAAACACACTTATGCCTGCTTCAGGGGAAAGGTGAGGTGGGGTGACGCATAAAACTCGAGTTTGAAATGAGCACAGATACCCTTCCGAAAACCGAATATGGAATGGACACGACCTACTCCTTGCTCAATCAACTGGACTCACCAGACCCTGTTCATCGCACAAGTATCTATCCGACTAGTAAGCATCTTAAAAGCTAAGTCTTGATATCTCTCTGTAAGTGCATCAAGTGTGTGTAAAGCGGCCTAAAAACAGCACTGAAAATCAGCTCAGACCCATTCTGAGGATACATTTCCAACACCAAGAAGAAACAAGCAGGGCAAAACAGAGAGAAATGCTTCCAAAATGCGTTCAGGGACTGGGATGCAACCAGGATTGACCACATCTACAGCCCCAGCGGCAGAAGACATAAGGCTGGACACTCTCGGGGCTGAGACGATTGGTGAGGTTGGGAAAGCCAATGCAGACCCTTGAAAGGAATCCTGCGTGCTACCCATTCCATGGGTCCCAACTCTCCAGGTTCACCGCAATCTTCCGACAGCGAAAGCACTCATTGGAAACCCAGCGGATGCTACACCGTGGGATCAGGAAAGCTTTCTGAAACTCACCTCAGTTTTCATCTCCTGGTGCTCGTTTTCTCCATTCAGGCCCCCTTACGAACAATCTCCCCACTTGGAGACTCAGCGCCTTTCCATGCCTCTTTCGTACCGTCTGCAATTTGTCCGCAGGATGAACTGGAAGAGGGGCAACCAATGAGAGACTCGCTGGAGGTGTTTGGTCGGGCACATGTCACTCTCATTTCCCATCACCAAGAAGAATTCACCAAAGGCTCAGCCTGCCACCCCGGATCGACAATAGGGCAGAAGCCATCCAGCCGTGTTGCGTCCCACTCACAAAAAAGCGACTTGGGAAATGGAGCTGACGGGCACTGCACTTCCCAAACCTGCAGAGTTCTAAACGATAACTATCGCCCCAAAATATATTGAGGTCAGGCTACGAAGAGGCGTTGAACGCAAGGCAGAATTGCACGAAACGGACGTCATCGGGTACATCGGAATGGCCCCGATAGCACATGAAAAGCGCCAGAACGTGGACAATGATGCGGTTGGCCAAAAAGGGCGTATGCGTTTTTTCCTGAATATATTCAGGAAAAAACGCATACGCCCTTTTTGGCCAACCAAGCAAGCTGGGAGAGCAAATCAGCACTACAA
This sequence comes from Kogia breviceps, assembly GCF_026419965.1. Lineage (NCBI taxonomy): Eukaryota > Metazoa > Chordata > Mammalia > Artiodactyla > Physeteridae > Kogia > Kogia breviceps. The sequence goes on along the minus strand of NC_081322.1, from coordinate 49,054,279 downwards.
AGAAATCTCTCGCCCCCCCCCCCCGGCAAAAGGGCCACGCGAAAAAAGTCTAAAAACCAGAAAGGCAGGACAGGCCACGGAGACAAGGGAGCCTTGTTAAGCTGATGCGCGGGATGTCAATGGCCAACAGCCAATCTTCACAAGTGTATCCTCTTTCCCAAAACATGTAAAACACAGAACCACAGAGCATAGTGCACTTCCACACATGGGCGTTGACCTTGGGGAAATGAAAAAATCAACCAGACACAGGGACCCCAAAGTTGAGGGCTGCTGTCTTGACAAGAACCTCGACTCCGGTACACGTTTCATATCCCAGGAAAGAGCCAAGTGGACAAAGACAAGTGGACAAGTGGACAACGACAAGTGGACAAGTGGACAAATGGTGCTAAGTAGGTCTAATGGAGTGTCACTCAGCCATGAAATCCACGTCATGAGGCTGGTAGCAGCATCCTGAGTGGATTTAGGTACCACCATCCTCAGTGAAATAAGTCCCACAAAAAAAGAAACTTATGATATCACTTATCGAGGGAATGTAAAAATCGCTCCCCATGAACTGAATCCCCAAACAGAACAGGTCACGCTTTTAGAAAACACACTTATGCCTGCCTCAGGGGAAAGGTGAGGTGGGGTGACGCATAAAACTCGAGTTTGAAATGAGCACAGATACCCTTCCGAAAACCGAATATGGAATGTACACGACCAACTCCTTGCTCAATCAACTGGACTCACCAGTCCCTGTTCATCGCACAAGTATCTATCCGACTAGTAAGCATCTTAAAAGCTAAGTCTTGATATCTCTCTGTAAGTGCATCAAGTGTGTGTAAAGCGGCCTAAAAACAGCACTGAAAATCAGCTCAGACCCATTCTGAGGATACATTTCCAACACCAAGAAGAAACAAGCAGGGCAAAACAGAGAGAAATGCTTGCAAAATGCGTTCAGGGACTGGGATGCAACCAGGATTGACCACATCTACAGCCCCAGCGGCAGAAGACATAAGGCTGGACACTCTCGGGGCTGAGACGATTGGTGAGGTTGGGAAAGCCAATGCAGACCCTTGAAAGGAATCCTGCGTGCTACCCATTCCATGGGTCCCAACTCTCCAGGTTCACCGCAATCTTCCGACAGCGAAAGCACTCATTGGAAACCCAGCGGATGCTACACCGTGGGATCGGGAAAGCTTTCTGAAACTCACCTCAGTTTTCATCTCCTGGTGCTCGTGTTCTTCATTCAGGCCCCCTTACGAACAATCTCCCCACTTGGAGACTCAGCGCCTTTCCATGCCTCTTTCGTACCGTCTGCAATTTGTCCGCAGGATGAACTGGAAGAGGGGCAACCAATGAGAGACTCGCTGGAGGTGTTTGGTCGGGCACATGTCACTCTCATTTCCCATCACGAAGAAGAATTCACCAAAGGCTCAGCCTGCCACCCCGGATCGACAATAGGGCAGAAGCCATCCAGCCGTGTTGCGTCCCACTCACAAAAAAGTGACTTGGGAAATGGAGCTCAGGGGCACTGCACTTCCCAAACCTGCAGAGTTCTAAACGATAACTATCGCCCCAAAATATATTGAGGTCAGGCTACGAAGAGGCGTTGAACGCAAGGCAGAATTGCACGAAACGGACGTCATCTGGTATATCGGAATGGCCCCGATAGCACATGAAAAGCGCCAGAACGTGGACAATCATGCGGTTGGTCAAAAAGGGCGTATGCGTTTTTTCCTGAATATATTCAGGAAAAAACGCATACGCCCTTTTTGGCCAACCAAGCAAGCTGGGAGAGCAAATCAGCACTACAAAGAAATCTCTCGCCCCCCCACCTGGCAAAAGGGCCACGCGAAAAAAGTATAAAAACCAGAAAGGCAGGACAGGCCACGGAGACAAGGGAGCCTTGTTAAGCTGATGGGCGGGATGTCAATGGCCAACAGCCAATCTTCACAAGTGTATCCTCTTTCCCAAAACATGTAAAACACAGAACCACAGAGCATAGTGCACTTCCACACATGGGCGTTGACCTTGGGGAAATGAAAAAATCAACCAGACACAGGGACCCCAAAGTTGACGCCTGCTGTCTTGACAAGAACCTCGACTCCGGTACACGTTTCATATCCCAGGAAAGAGCCAAGTGGACAAAGACAAGTGGACAAGTGGACAAAGACAAGTGGACAAGTGGTGCTAAGTAGGTCCAATGGAGTGTCACTCAGCCATCAAATCCACGTCATGAGGCTGGTAGCAGCATCCTGAGTGGATTTAGGTACCATCATCCTCAGTGAAATAAGTCCCACAAAAAAAGAAACTTATGATATCACTTATCGAGGGAATGTAAAAATCGCTCCCCATGAACTGAATCCCCAAACAGAACAGGTCACGCTTTTAGAAAACACACTTATGCCTGCTTCAGGGGAAAGGTGAGGTGGGGTGACGCATAAAACTCGAGTTTGAAATGAGCACAGATACCCTTCCGAAAACCGAATATGGAATGGACACGACCTACTCCTTGCTCAATCAACTGGACTCACCAGACCCTGTTCATCGCACAAGTATCTATCCGACTAGTAAGCATCTTAAAAGCTAAGTCTTGATATCTCTCTGTAAGTGCATCAAGTGTGTGTAAAGCGGCCTAAAAACAGCACTGAAAAGCAGCTCAGACCCATTCTGAGGATACATTTCCAACACAAAGAAGAAACAAGCAGGGCAAAACAGAGAGAAATGCTTCCAAAATGCGTTCAGGGACTGGGATGCAACCAGGATTGACCACATCTACAGCCCCAGCGGCAGAAGACATAAGGCTGGACACTCTCGGGGCTGAGACGATTGGTGAGGTTGGGAAAGCCAATGCAGACCCTTGAAAGGAATCCTGCGTGCTACCCATTCCATGGGTCCCAACTCTCCAGGTTCACCGCAATCTTCCGACAGCGAAAGCACTCATTGGAAACCCAGCGGATGCTACACCGTGGGATCGGGAAAGCTTTCTGAAACTCACCTCAGTTTTCATCTCCTGGTGCTCGTTTTCTCGATTCAGGCCCCCTTACGAACAATCTCCCCACTTGGAGACTCAGCGCCTTTCCATGCCTCTTTCGTACCGTCTGCAATTTGTCCGCAGAATGAACTGGAAGAGGGGCAACCAATGAGAGACTCGCTGGAGGTGTTTGGTCGGGCACATGTCACTCTCATTTCCCATCACCAAGAAGAATTCACCAAAGGCTCAGCCTGCCACCCCGGATCGACAATAGGGCAGAAGCCATCCAGCCGTGTTGCGTCCCACTCACAAAAAAGCGACTTGGGAAATGGAGCTCAGGGGCACTGCACTTCCCAAACCTGCAGAGTTCTAAACGATAACTATCGGCCCAAAATATATTGAGGTCAGGCTACGAAGAGGCGTTGAACGCAAGGCAGAATTGCACGAAACGGACGTCATCGGGTACATCGGAATGGCCCCGATAGCACATGAAAAGCGCCAGAACGTGGAGAATGATGCGGTTGGCCAAATAGGGCGTATGCGTTTTTTCCTGAATATATTCAGGAAAAAACGCATACGCCCTTTTTGGCCAACCAAGCAAGCTGGGAGAGCAAATCAGCACTACAAAGAAATCTCTCGACCCCCCCCCCCCGGCAAAAGGGCCACGCGAAAAAAGTCTAAAAACCAGAAAGGCAGGAGAGGCCACGGAGACAAGGGAGCCTTGTTAAGCTGATGCGCGGGATGTCAATGGCCAACACCCAATCTTCACAAGTGTATCCTCTTTCCCAAAACATGTAAAACACAGAACCACAGAGCATAGGGCACTTCCACACATGGGCGTTGACCTTGGGGAAATGAAAAAATCAACCAGACATAGGGACCCCAAAGTTGAGGGCTGCTGTCTTGACAAGAACCTCGACTCCGGTACACGTTTCATATCCCAGGAAAGAGCCAAGTGGACAAAGACAAGTGGACAAGTGGACAAAGACAAGTGGACAAGTGGACAAGTGGTGCTAAGTAGGTCCAATGGAGTGTCACTCAGCCATCAAATCCACGTCATGAGGCTGGTAGCAGCATCCTGAGTGGATTTAGGTACCATCATCCTCAGTGAAATAAGTCTCACAAAAAAAGAAACTTATGATATCACTTATCGAGGGAATGTAAAAATCGCTCCCCATGAACTGAATCCCCAAACAGAACAGGTCACGCTTTTAGAAAACACACTTATGCCTGCTTCAGGGGAAAGGTGAGGTGGGGTGACGCATAAAACTCGAGTTTGAAATGAGCACAGATACCCTTCCGAAAACCGAATATGGAATGGACACGACCTACTCCTTGCTCAATCAACTGGACTCACCAGACCCTGTTCATCGCACAAGTATCTATCCGACTAGTAAGCATCTTAAAAGCTAAGTCTTGATATCTCTCTGTAAGTGCATCAAGTGTGTGTAAAGCGGCCTAAAAACAGCAGTGAAAATCAGCTCAGACCCATTCTAAGGATACATTTCCAACACCAAGAAGAAACAAGCAGGGCAAAACAGAGAGAAATGCTTCCAAAATGCGTTCAGGGACGGGGATGCAACCAGGATTGACCACATCTACAGCCCCAGCGGCAGAAGACATAAGGCTGGACACTCTCGGGGCTGAGACGATTGGTGAGGTTGGGAAAGCCAATGCAGACCCTTGAAAGGAATCCTGCGTGCTACCCATTCCATGGGTCCCAACTCTCCAGGTTCACCGCAATCTTCCGACAGCGAAAGCACTCATTGGAAACCCAGCGGATGCTACACCGTGGGATCAGGAAAGCTTTCTGAAACTCACCTCAGTTTTCATCTCCTGGTGCTCGTTTTCTCCATTCAGGCCCCCTTACGAACAATCTCCCCACTTGGAGACTCAGCGCCTTTCCATGCCTCTTTCGTACCGTCTGCAATTTGTCCGCAGGATGAAATGGAAGAGGGGCAACCAATGAGAGACTCGCTGGAGGTGTTTGGTCGGGCACATGTCACTCTCATTTCCCATCACCAAGAAGAATTCACCAAAGGCTCAGCCTGCCACCCCGGATCGACAATAGGGCAGAAGCCATCCAGCCGTGTTGCGTCCCACTCACAAAAAAGCGACTTGGGAAATGGAGCTGAGGGGCACTGCACTTCCCAAACCTGCAGAGTTCTAAACGATAACTATCGCCCCAAAATATATTGAGGTCAGGCTACGAAGAGGCGTTGAACGCAAGGCAGAATTGCACGAAACGGACGTCATCGGGTACATCGGAATGGCCCCGATAGCACATGAAAAGCGCCAGAACGTGGACAATGATGCGGTTGGCCAAAAAGGGCGCATGCGTTTTTTCCTGAATATATTCAGGAAAAAACGCATGCGCCCTTTTTGGCCAACCAAGCAAGCTGGGAGAGCAAATCAGCACTACAAAGAAATCTCTCGACCCCCCCCCCCGGCAAAAGGGCCACGCGAAAAAAGTCTAAAAACCAGAAAGGCAGGACAGGCCACGGAGACAAGGGAGCCTTGTTAAGCTGATGCGCGGGATGTCAATGGCCAACACCCAATCTTCACAAGTGTATCCTCTTTCCCAAAACATGTAAAACACAGAACTACAGAGCATAGGGCACTTCCACACATGGGCGTTGACCTTGGGGAAATGAAAAAATCAACCAGACACAGGGACCCCAAAGTTGAGGGCTGCTGTCTTGACAAGAACCTCGACTCCGGTACACGTTTCATATCCCAGGAAAGAGCCAAGTGGACAAAGACAAGTGGACAAGTGGACAAAGACAAGTGGACAAGTGGACAAGTGGTGCTAAGTAGGTCCAATGGAGTGTCACTCAGCCATCAAATCCACGTCATGAGGCTGCTAGCAGCATCCTGAGTGGATTTAGGTACCATCATCCTCAGTGAAATAAGTCTCACAAAAAAAGAAACTTATGATATCACTTATCGAGGGAATGTAAAAATCGCTCCCCATGAACTGAATCCCCAAACAGAACAGGTCACGCTTTTAGAAAACACACTTATGCCTGCTTCAGGGGAAAGGTGAGGTGGGGTGACGCATAAAACTCGAGTTTGAAATGAGCACAGATACCCTTCCGAAAACCGAATATGGAATGGACACGACCTACTCCTTGCTCAATCAACTGGACTCACCAGACCCTGTTCATCGCACAAGTATCTATCCGACTAGTAAGCATCTTAAAAGCTAAGTCTTGATATCTCTCTGTAAGTGCATCAAGTGTGTGTAAAGCGGCCTAAAAACAGCACTGAAAATCAGCTCAGACCCATTCTGAGGATACATTTCCAACACAAAGAAGAAACAAGCAGGGCAAAACAGAGAGAAATGCTTCCAAAATGCGTTCAGGGACTGGGATGCAACCAGGATTGACCACATCTACAGCCCCAGCGGCAGAAGACATAAGGCTGGACACTCTCGGGGCTGAGACGATTGGTGAGGTTGGGAAAGCCAATGCAGACCCTTGAAAGGAATCCTGCGTGCTACCCATTCCATGGGTCACAACTCTCCAGGTTCACCGCAATCTTCCGACAGCGAAAGCACTCATTGGAAACCCAGCGGATGCTACACCGTGGGATCAGGAAAGCTTTCTGAAACTCACCTCAGTTTTCATCTCCTGGTGCTCGTTTTCTCCATTCAGGCCCCCTTACGAACAATCTCCCCACTTGGAGACTCAGCGCCTTTCCATGCCTCTTTCGTACCGTCTGCAATTTGTCCGCAGGATGAACTGGAAGAGGGGCAACCAATGAGAGACTCGCTGGAGGTGTTTGGTCGGGCACATGTCACTCTCATTTCCCATCACCAAGAAGAATTCACCAAAGGCTCAGCCTGCCACCCCGGATCGACAATAGGGCAGAAGCCATCCAGCCGTGTTGCGTCCCACTCACAAAAAAGCGACTTGGGAAATGGAGCTCAGGGGCACTGCACTTCCCAAACCTGCAGAGTTCTAAACGATAACTATCGCCCCAAAATATATTGAGGTCAGGCTACGAAGAGGCGTTGAACGCAAGGCAGAATTGCACGAAACGGACGTCATCGGGTACATCGGAATGGCCCCGATAGCACATGAAAAGCGCCAGAACGTGGACAATGATGCGGTTGGCCAAAAAGGGCGTATGCATTTTTTCCTGAATATATTCAGGAAAAACCGCATACGCCCTTTTTGGCCAACCAAGCAAGCTGGGAGAGCAAATCAGCACTACAAAGAAATCTCTCGCCCCCCCCCCCGGGAAAAGGGCCACGTGAAAAAAGTCTAAAAACCAGAAAGGCAGGACAGGCCACGGAGACAAGGGAGCCTTGTTAAGCTGATGCGCGGGATGTCAATGGCCAACACCCAATCTTCACAAGTGTATCCTCTTTCCCAAAACATGTAAAACACAGAACCACAGAGCATAGTGCACTTCCACACATGGGCGTTGACCTTGGGGAAATGAAAAAATCAACCAGACACAGGGACCCCAAAGTTGAGGGCTGCTGTCTTGACAAGAACCTCGACTCCGGTACACGTTTCATATCCCAGGAAAGAGCCAAGTGGACAAAGACAAGTGGACAAGTGGACAAAGACAAGTGGACAAGTGGACAAGTGGTGCTAAGTAGGTCCAATGGAGTGTCACTCAGCCATCAAATCCACGTCATGAGGCTGGTAGCAGCATCCTGAGTGGATTTAGGTACCATCATCCTCAGTGAAATAAGTCCCACAAAAAAGGAAACTTATGATATCACTTATCGAGGGAATGTAAAAATCGCTCCCCATGAACTGAATCCCCAAACAGAACAGGTCACGCTTTTAGAAAACACACTTATGCCTGCTTCAGGGGAAAGGTGAGGTGGGGTGACGCATAAAACTCGAGTTTGAAATGAGCACAGATACCCTTCCGAAAACCGAATATGGAATGGACACGACCTACTCCTTGCTCAATCAACTGGACTCACCAGACCCTGTTCATCGCACAAGTATCTATCCGACTAGTAAGCATCTTAAAAGCTAAGTCTTGATATCTCTCTGTAAGTGCATCAAGTGTGTGTAAAGCGGCCTAAAAACAGCACTGAAAATCAGCTCAGACCCATTCTGAGGATACATTTCCAACACCAAGAAGAAACAAGCAGGGCAAAACAGAGAGAAATGCTTCCAAAATGCGTTCAGGGACTGGGATGCAACCAGGATTGACCACATCTACAGCCCCAGCGGCAGAAGACATAAGGCTGGACACTCTCGGGGCTGAGACGATTGGTGAGGTTGGGAAAGCCAATGCAGACCCTTGAAAGGAATCCTGCGTGCTACCCATTCCATGGGTCCCAACTCTCCAGGTTCACCGCAATCTTCCGACAGCGAAAGCACTCATTGGAAACCCAGCGGATGCTACACCGTGGGATCGGGAAAGCTTTCTGAAACTCACCTCAGTTTTCATCTCCTGGTGCTCGTTTTCTCCATTCAGGCCCCCTTACGAACAATCTCCCCACTTGGAGACTCAGCGCCTTTCCATGCCTCTTTCGTACCGTCTGCAATTTGTCCGCAGAATGAACTGGAAGAGGGGCAACCAATGAGAGACTCGCTGGAGGTGTTTGGTCGGGCACATGTCACTCTCATTTCCCATCACCAAGAAGAATTCACCAAAGGCTCAGCCTGCCACCCCGGATCGACAATAGGGCAGAAGCCATCCAGCCGTGTTGCGTCCCACTCACAAAAAAGCGACTTGGGAAATGGAGCTCAGGGGCACTGCACTTCCCAAACCTGCAGAGTTCTAAACGATGACTATCGCCCCAAAATATATTGAGGTCAGGCTACGAAGAGGCGTTGAACGCAAGGCAGAATTGCACGAAACGGACGTCATCTGGTATATCGGAATGGCCCCGATAGCACATGAAAAGCGCCAGAACGTGGACAATCATGCGGTTGGCCAAAAAGGGCGTATGCGTTTTTTCCTGAATATATTCAGGAAAAAACGCATACGCCCTTTTTGGCCAACCAAGCAAGCTGGGAGAGCAAATCAGCACTACAAAGAAATCTCTCGACCCCCCCCCCCCCGGCAAAAGGGCCGCGCGAAAAAAGTCTAAAAACCAGAAAGGCAGGACAGGCCACGGAGACAAGGGAGCCTTGTTAAGCTGATGCGCGGGATGTCAATGGCCAACACCCAATCTTCACAAGTGTATCCTCTTTCCCAAAATATGTAAAACACAGAACCACAGAGCATAGTGCACTTCCACACATGGGCGTTGACCTTGGGGAAATGAAAAAATCAACCAGACACAGGGACCCCAAAGTTGAGGGCTGCTGTCTTGACAAGAACCTCGACTCCGGTACACGTTTCATATCCCAGGAAAGAGCCAAGTGGACAAAGACAAGTGGACAAGTGGACAAAGACAAGTGGACAAGTGGACAAGTGGTGCTAAGTAGGTCCAATGGAGTGTCACTCAACCATCAAATCCACGTCATGAGGCTGGTAGCAGCATCCTGAGTGGATTTAGGTACCATCATCCTCAGTGAAATAAGTCCCACAAAAAAAGAAACTTATGATATCACTTATCGAGGGAATGTAAAAATCGCTCCCCATGAACTGAATCCCCAAACAGAACAGGTCACGCTTTTAGAAAACACACTTATGCCTGCTTCAGGGGAAAGGTGAGGTGGGGTGACGCATAAAACTCGAGTTTGAAATGAGCACAGATACCCTTCCGAAAACCGAATATGGAATGGACACGACCTACTCCTTGCTCAATCAACTGGACTCACCAGACCCTGTTCATCGCACAAGTATCTATCCGACTAGTAAGCATCTTAAAAGCTAAGTCTTGATATCTCTCTGTAAGTGCATCAAGTGTGTGTAAAGCGGCCTAAAAACAGCACTGAAAATCAGCTCAGACCCATTCTGAGGATACATTTCCAACACCAAGAAGAAACAAGCAGGGTAAAACAGAGAGAAATGCTTCCAAAATGCGTTCAGGGACTGGGATGCAACCAGGATTGACCACATCTACAGCCCCAGCGGCAGAAGACATAAGGCTGGACACTCTCGGGGCTGAGACGATTGGTGAGGTTGGGAAAGCCAATGCAGACCCTTGAAAGGAATCCTGCGTGCTACCCATTCCATGGGTCCCAACTCTCCAGGTTCACCGCAATCTTCCGACAGCGAAAGCACTCATTGGAAACCCAGCGGATGCTACACCGTGGGATCGGGAAAGCTTTCTGAAACTCACCTCAGTTTTCATCTCCTGGTGCTCGTTTTCTCCATTCAGGCCCCCTTACGAACAATCTCCCCACTTGGAGACTCAGCGCCTTTCCATGCCTCTTTCGTACCGTCTGCAATTTGTCCGCAGGATGAACTGGAAGAGGGGCAACCAATGAGAGACTCGCTGGAGGTGTTTGGTCGGGCACATGTCACTCTCATTTCCCATCACCAAGAAGAATTCACCAAAGGCTCAGCCTGCCACCCCGCATCGACAATAGGGCAGAAGCCATCCAGCCGTGTTGCGTCCCACTCACAAAAAAGCGACTTGGGAAATGGAGCTCAGGGGCACTGCACTTCCCAAACCTGCAGAGTTCTAAATGATAACTATCGCCCCAAAATATAGTGAGGTCAGGCTACGAAGAGGCGTTGAACGCAAGGCAGAATTGCACGAAACGGACGTCATCTGGTATATCGGAATGGCCCCGATAGCACATGAAAAGCGCCAGAACGTGGACAATCATGCGGTTGGCCAAAAAGGGCGTATGCGTTTTTTCCTGAATATATTCAGGAAAAAACGCATACGCCCTTTTTGGCCAACCAAGCAAGCTGGGAGAGCAAATCAGCACTACAAAGAAATCTCTCGCCCCCCCACCTGGCAAAAGGGCCACGCGAAAAAATTCTAAAAACCAGAAAGGCAGGACAGGCCACGGAGACAAGGGAGCCTTGTTAAGCTGATGGGCGGGATGTCAATGGCCAACACCCAATCTTCACAAGTGTATCCTCTTTCCCAAAACATGTAAAACACAGAACCACAGAGCATAGGGCACTTCCACACATGGGCGTTGACCTTGGGGAAATGAAAAAAATCAACCAGACACAGGGACCCCAAAGTTGAGGGCTGCTGTCTTGACAAGAACCTCGACTCCGGTACACGTTTCATATCCCAGGAAAGAGCCAAGTGGACAAAGACAAGTGGACAAAGACAAGTGGACAAGTGGACAAGTGGTGCTAAGTAGGTCCAATGGAGTGTCACTCAGCCATGAAATCCACGTCATGAGGCTGGTAGCAGCATCCTGAGTGGATTTAGGTACCATCATCCTCAGTGAAATAAGTCCCACAAAAAAAGAAACTTATGATATCACTTATCGAGGGAATGTAAAAATCGCTCCCCATGAACTGAATCCCCAAACAGAACAGGTCACGCTTTTAGAAAACACACTTATGCCTGCTTCAGGGGAAAGGTGAGGTGGGGTGACGCATAAAACTCGAGTTTGAAATGAGCACAGATACCCTTCCGAAAACCGAATATGGAATGGACACGACCTACTCCTTGCTCAATCAACTGGACTCACCAGACCCTGTTCATCGCACAAGTATCTATCCGACTAGTAAGCATCTTAAAAGCTAAGTCTTGATATCTCTCTGTAAGTGCATCAAGTGTGTGTAAAGCGGCCTAAAAACAGCACTGAAAATCAGCTCAGACCCATTCTGAGGATACATTTCCAACACAAAGAAGAAACAAGCAGGGCAAAACAGAGAGAAATGCTTCCAAAATGCGTTCAGGGACTGGGATGCAACCAGGATTGACCACATCTACAGCCCCAGCGGCAGAAGACATAAGGCTGGACACTCTCGGGGCTGAGACGATTGGTGAGGTTGGGAAAGCCAATGCAGACCCTTGAAAGGAATCCTGCGTGCTACCCATTCCATGGGTCCCAACTCTCCAGGTTCACCGCAATCTTCCGACAGCGAAAGCACTCATTGGAAACCCAGCGGATGCTACACCGTGGGATCAGGAAAGCTTTCTGAAACTCACCTCAGTTTTCATCTCCTGGTGCTCGTTTTCTCCATTCAGGCCCCCTTACGAACAATCTCCCCACTTGGAGACTCAGCGCCTTTCCATGCCTCTTTCGTACCGTCTGCAATTTGTCCGCAGGATGAACTGGAAGAGGGGCAACCAATGAGAGACTCGCTGGAGGTGTTTGGTCGGGCACATGTCACTCTCATTTCCCATCACCAAGAAGAATTCACCAAAGGCTCAGCCTGCCACCCCGGATCGACAATAGGGCAGAAGCCATCCAGCCGTGTTGCGTCCCACTCACAAAAAAGCGACTTGGGAAATGGAGCTGACGGGCACTGCACTTCCCAAACCTGCAGAGTTCTAAACGATAACTATCGCCCCAAAATATATTGAGGTCAGGCTACGAAGAGGCGTTGAACGCAAGGCAGAATTGCACGAAACGGACGTCATCGGGTACATCGGAATGGCCCCGATAGCACATGAAAAGCGCCAGAACGTGGACAATGATGCGGTTGGCCAAAAAGGGCGTATGCGTTTTTTCCTGAATATATTCAGGAAAAAACGCATACGCCCTTTTTGGCCAACCAAGCAAGCTGGGAGAGCAAATCAGCACTACAAAGAAATCTCTCGCCCCCCCCCCCCCGGCAAAAGGGCCACGCGAAAAAAGTCTAAAAACCAGAAAGGCAGGACAGGCCACGGAGACAAGGGAGCCTTGTTAAGCTGATGGGCGGGATGTCAATGGCCAACAGCCAATCTTCACAAGTGTATCCTCTTTCCCAAAACATGTAAAACACAGAACCACAGAGCATAGTGCACTTCCACACATGGGCGTTGACCTTGGGGAAATGAAAAAATCAACCAGACACAGGGACCCCAAAGTTGAGGGCTGCTGTCTTGACAAGAACCTCGACTCCGGTACACGTTTCATATCCCAGGAAAGAGCCAAGTGGACAAAGACAAGTGGACAAGTGGACAACGACAAGTGGAGAAGTGGACAAATGGTGCTAAGTAGGTCCAATGGAGTGTCACTCAGCCATGAAATCCACGTCATGAGGCTGGTAGCAGCATCCTGAGTGGATTTAGGTACCACCATCCTCAGTGAAATAAGTCCCACAAAAAAAGAAACTTATGATATCACTTATCGAGGGAATGTAAAAATCGCTCCCCATGAACTGAATCCCCAAACAGAACAGGTCACGCTTTTAGAAAACACACTTATGCCTGCCTCAGGGGAAAGGTGAGGTGGGGTGACGCATAAAACTCGAGTTTGAAATGAGCACAGATACCCTTCCGAAAACCGAATATGGAATGTACACGACCAACTCCTTGCTCAATCAACTGGACTCACCAGTCCCTGTTCATCGCACAAGTATCTATCCGACTAGTAAGCATCTTAAAAGCTAAGTCTTGATATCTCTCTGTAAGTGCATCAAGTGTGTGTAAAGCGGCCTAAAAACAGCACTGAAAATCAGCTCAGACCCATTCTGAGGATACATTTCCAACACCAAGAAGAAACAAGCAGGGCAAAACAGAGAGAAATGCTTGCAAAATGCGTTCAGGGACTGGGATGCAACCAGGATTGACCACATCTACAGCCCCAGCGGCAGAAGACATAAGGCTGGACACTCTCGGGGCTGAGACGATTGGTGAGGTTGGGAAAGCCAATGCAGACCCTTGAAAGGAATCCTGCGTGCTACCCATTCCATGGGTCCCAACTCTCCAGGTTCACCGCAATCTTCCGACAGCGAAAGCACTCATTGGAAACCCAGCGGATGCTACACCGTGGGATCGGGAAAGCTTTCTGAAACTCACCTCAGTTTTCATCTCCTGGTGCTCGTGTTCTCCATTCAGGCCCCCTTACGAACAATCTCCCCACTTGGAGACTCAGCGCCTTTCCATGCCTCTTTCGTACCGTCTGCAATTTGTCCGCAGGATGAACTGGAAGAGGGGCAACCAATGAGAGACTCGCTGGAGGTGTTTGGTCGGGCACATGTCACTCTCATTTCCCATCACGAAGAAGAATTCACCAAAGGCTCAGCCTGCCACCCCGGATCGACAATAGGGCAGAAGCCATCCAGCCGTGTTGCGTCCCACTCACAAAAAAGCGACTTGGGAAATGGAGCTCAGGGGCACTGCACTTCCCAAACCTGCAGAGTTCTAAACGATAACTATCGCCCCAAAATATATTGAGGTCAGGCTACGAAGAGGCGTTGAACGCAAGGCAGAATTGCACGAAACGGACGTCATCTGGTATATCGGAATGGCCCCGATAGCACATGAAAAGCGCCAGAACGTGGACAATCATGCGGTTGGTCAAAAAGGGCGTATGCGTTTTTTCCTGAATATATTCAGGAAAAAACGCATACGCCCTTTTTGGCCAACCAAGCAAGCTGGGAGAGCAAATCAGCACTACAAAGAAATCTCTCGCCCCCCCACCTGGCAAAAGGGCCACGCGAAAAAAGTCTAAAAACCAGAAAGGCAGGACAGGCCACGGAGACAAGGGAGCCTTGTTAAGCTGATGGGCGGGATGTCAATGGCCAACAGCCAATCTTCACAAGTGTATCCTCTTTCCCAAAACATGTAAAACACAGAACCACAGAGCATAGTGCACTTCCACACATGGGCGTTGACCTTGGGGAAATGAAAAAATCAACCAGACACAGGGACCCCAAAGTTGACGCCTGCTGTCTTGACAAGAACCTCGACTCCGGTACACGTTTCATATCCCAGGAAAGAGCCAAGTGGACAAAGACAAGTGGACAAGTGGACAAAGACAAGTGGACAAGTGGACAAGTGGTGCTAAGTAGGTCCAATGGAGTGTCACTCAGCCATCAAATCCACGTCATGAGGCTGGTAGCAGCATCCTGAGTGGATTTAGGTACCATCATCCTCAGTGAAATAAGTCCCACAAAAAAAGAAACTTATGATATCACTTATCGAGGGAATGTAAAAATCGCTCCCCATGAACTGAATCCCCAAACAGAACAGGTCACGCTTTTAGAAAACACACTTATGCCTGCTTCAGGGGAAAGGTGAGGTGGGGTGACGCATAAAACTCGAGTTTGAAATGAGCACAGATACCCTTCCGAAAACCGAATATGGAATGGACACGACCTACTCCTTGCTCAATCAACTGGACTCACCAGACCCTGTTCATCGCACAAGTATCTATCCGACTAGTAAGCATCTTAAAAGCTAAGTCTTGATATCTCTCTGTAAGTGCATCAAGTGTGTGTAAAGCGGCCTAAAAACAGCACTGAAAATCAGCTCAGACCCATTCTGAGGATACATTTCCAACACCAAGAAGAAACAAGCAGGGCAAAACAGAGAGAAATGCTTCCAAAATGCGTTCAGGGACTGGGATGCAACCAGGATTGACCACATCTACAGCCCCAGCGGCAGAAGACATAAGGCTGGACACTCTCGGGGCTGAGACGATTGGTGAGGTTGGGAAAGCCAATGCAGACCCTTGAAAGGAATCCTGCGTGCTACCCATTCCATGGGTCCCAACTCTCCAGGTTCACCGCAATCTTCCGACAGCGAAAGCACTCATTGGAAACCCAGCGGATGCTACACCGTGGGATCGGGAAAGCTTTCTGAAACTCACCTCAGTTTTCATCTCCTGGTGCTCGTTTTCTCGATTCAGGCCCCCTTACGAACAATCTCCCCACTTGGAGACTCAGCGCCTTTCCATGCCTCTTTCGTACCGTCTGCAATTTGTCCGCAGAATGAACTGGAAGAGGGGCAACCAATGAGAGACTCGCTGGAGGTGTTTGGTCGGGCACATGTCACTCTCATTTCCCATCACCAAGAAGAATTCACCAAAGGCTCAGCCTGCCACCCCGGATCGACAATAGGGCAGAAGCCATCCAGCCGTGTTGCGTCCCACTCACAAAAAAGCGACTTGGGAAATGGAGCTCAGGGGCACTGCACTTCCCAAACCTGCAGAGTTCTAAACGATAACTATCGCCCCAAAATATATTGAGGTCAGGCTACGAAGAGGCGTTGAACGCAAGGCAGAATTGCACGAAACGGACGTCATCGGGTACATCGGAATGGCCCCGATAGCACATGAAAAGCGCCAGAACGTGGAGAATGATGCGGTTGGCCAAATAGGGCGTATGCGTTTTTTCCTGAATATATTCAGGAAAAAACGCATACGCCCTTTTTGGCCAACCAAGCAAGCTGGGAGAGCAAATCAGCACTACAAAGAAATCTCTCGACCCCCCCCCCCCCGGCAAAAGGGCCACGCGAAAAAAGTCTAAAAACCAGAAAGGCAGGAGAGGCCACGGAGACAAGGGAGCCTTGTTAAGCTGATGCGCGGGATGTCAATGGCCAACACCCAATCTTCACAAGTGTATCCTCTTTCCCAAAACATGTAAAACACAGAACCACAGAGCATAGGGCACTTCCACACATGGGCGTTGACCTTGGGGAAATGAAAAAATCAACCAGACATAGGGACCCCAAAGTTGAGGGCTGCTGTCTTGACAAGAACCTCGACTCCGGTACACGTTTCATATCCCAGGAAAGAGCCAAGTGGACAAAGACAAGTGGACAAGTGGACAAAGACAAGTGGACAAGTGGACAAGTGGTGCTAAGTAGGTCCAATGGAGTGTCACTCAGCCATCAAATCCACGTCATGAGGCTGGTAGCAGCATCCTGAGTGGATTTAGGTACCATCATCCTCAGTGAAATAAGTCTCACAAAAAAAGAAACTTATGATATCACTTATCGAGGGAATGTAAAAATCGCTCCCCATGAACTGAATCCCCAAACAGAACAGGTCACGCTTTTAGAAAACACACTTATGCCTGCTTCAGGGGAAAGGTGAGGTGGGGTGACGCATAAAACTCGAGTTTGAAATGAGCACAGATACCCTTCCGAAAACCGAATATGGAATGGACACGACCTACTCCTTGCTCAATCAACTGGACTCACCAGACCCTGTTCATCGCACAAGTATCTATCCGACTAGTAAGCATCTTAAAAGCTAAGTCTTGATATCTCTCTGTAAGTGCATCAAGTGTGTGTAAAGCGGCCTAAAAACAGCAGTGAAAATCAGCTCAGACCCATTCTAAGGATACATTTCCAACACCAAGAAGAAACAAGCAGGGCAAAACAGAGAGAAATGCTTCCAAAATGCGTTCAGGGACGGGGATGCAACCAGGATTGACCACATCTACAGCCCCAGCGGCAGAAGACATAAGGCTGGACACTCTCGGGGCTGAGACGATTGGTGAGGTTGGGAAAGCCAATGCAGACCCTTGAAAGGAATCCTGCGTGCTACCCATTCCATGGGTCCCAACTCTCCAGGTTCACCGCAATCTTCCGACAGCGAAAGCACTCATTGGAAACCCAGCGGATGCTACACCGTGGGATCAGGAAAGCTTTCTGAAACTCACCTCAGTTTTCATCTCCTGGTGCTCGTTTTCTCCATTCAGGCCCCCTTACGAACAATCTCCCCACTTGGAGACTCAGCGCCTTTCCATGCCTCTTTCGTACCGTCTGCAATTTGTCCGCAGGATGAACTGGAAGAGGGGCAACCAATGAGAGACTCGCTGGAGGTGTTTGGTCGGGCACATGTCACTCTCATTTCCCATCACCAAGAAGAATTCACCAAAGGCTCAGCCTGCCACCCCGGATCGACAATAGGGCAGAAGCCATCCAGCCGTGTTGCGTCCCACTCACAAAAAAGCGACTTGGGAAATGGAGCTGAGGGGCACTGCACTTCCCAAACCTGCAGAGTTCTAAACGATAACTATCGCCCCAAAATATATTGAGGTCAGGCTACGAAGAGGCGTTGAACGCAAGGCAGAATTGCACGAAACGGACGTCATCGGGTACATCGGAATGGCCCCGATAGCACATGAAAAGCGCCAGAACGTGGACAATGATGCGGTTGGCCAAAAAGGGCGCATGCGTTTATTCCTGAATATATTCAGGAAAAAACGCATGCGCCCTTTTTGGCCAACCAAGCAAGCTGGGAGAGCAAATCAGCACTACAAAGAAATCTCTCGACCCCCCCCCCCCGGCAAAAGGGCCACGCGAAAAAAGTCTAAAAACCAGAAAGGCAGGACAGGCCACGGAGACAAGGGAGCCTTGTTAAGCTGATGCGCGGGATGTCAATGGCCAACACCCAATCTTCACAAGTGTATCCTCTTTCCCAAAACATGTAAAACACAGAACTACAGAGCATAGGGCACTTCCACACATGGGCGTTGACCTTGGGGAAATGAAAAAATCAACCAGACACAGGGACCCCAAAGTTGAGGGCTGCTGTCTTGACAAGAACCTCGACTCCGGTACACGTTTCATATCCCAGGAAAGAGCCAAGTGGACAAAGACAAGTGGACAAGTGGACAAAGACAAGTGGACAAGTGGACAAGTGGTGCTAAGTAGGTCCAATGGAGTGTCACTCAGCCATCAAATCCACGTCATGAGGCTGGTAGCAGCATCCTGAGTGGATTTAGGTACCATCATCCTCAGTGAAATAAGTCTCACAAAAAAAGAAACTTATGATATCACTTATCGAGGGAATGTAAAAATCGCTCCCCATGAACTGAATCCCCAAACAGAACAGGTCACGCTTTTAGAAAACACACTTATGCCTGCTTCAGGGGAAAGGTGAGGTGGGGTGACGCATAAAACTCGAGTTTGAAATGAGCACAGATACCCTTCCGAAAACCGAATATGGAATGGACACGACCTACTCCTTGCTCAATCAACTGGACTCACCAGACCCTGTTCATCGCACAAGTATCTATCCGACTAGTAAGCATCTTAAAAGCTAAGTCTTGATATCTCTCTGTAAGTGCATCAAGTGTGTGTAAAGCGGCCTAAAAACAGCACTGAAAATCAGCTCAGACCCATTCTGAGGATACATTTCCAACACAAAGAAGAAACAAGCAGGGCAAAACAGAGAGAAATGCTTCCAAAATGCGTTCAGGGACTGGGATGCAACCAGGATTGACCACATCTACAGCCCCAGCGGCAGAAGACATAAGGCTGGACACTCTCGGGGCTGAGACGATTGGTGAGGTTGGGAAAGCCAATGCAGACCCTTGAAAGGAATCCTGCGTGCTACCCATTCCATGGGTCACAACTCTCCAGGTTCACCGCAATCTTCCGACAGCGAAAGCACTCATTGGAAACCCAGCGGATGCTACACCGTGGGATCAGGAAAGCTTTCTGAAACTCACCTCAGTTTTCATCTCCTGGTGCTCGTTTTCTCCATTCAGGCCCCCTTACGAACAATCTCCCCACTTGGAGACTCAGCGCCTTTCCATGCCTCTTTCGTACCGTCTGCAATTTGTCCGCAGGATGAACTGGAAGAGGGGCAACCAATGAGAGACTCGCTGGAGGTGTTTGGTCGGGCACATGTCACTCTCATTTCCCATCACCAAGAAGAATTCACCAAAGGCTCAGCCTGCCACCCCGGATCGACAATAGGGCAGAAGCCATCCAGCCGTGTTGCGTCCCACTCACAAAAAAGCGACTTGGGAAATGGAGCTGAGGGGCACTGCACTTCCCAAACCTGCAGAGTTCTAAACGATAACTATCGCCCCAAAATATATTGAGGTCAGGCTACGAAGAGGCGTTGAACGCAAGGCAGAATTGCACGAAACGGACGTCATCGGGTACATCGGAATGGCCCCGATAGCACATGAAAAGCGCCAGAACGTGGACAATGATGCGGTTGGCCAAAAAGGGCGTATGCGTTTTTTCCTGAATATATTCAGGTAAAACCGCATACGCCCTTTTTGGCCAACCAAGGAAGCTGGGAGAGCAAATCAGCACTACAAAGAAATCTCTCGCCCCCCCCCCCCCGGGAAAAGGGCCACGTGAAAAAAGTCTAAAAACCAGAAAGGCAGGACAGGCCACGGAGACAAGGGAGCCTTGTTAAGCTGATGCGCGGGATGTCAATGGCCAACAGCCAATCTTCACAAGTGTATCCTCTTTCCCAAAACATGTAAAACACAGAACCACAGAGCATAGTGCACTTCCACACATGGGCGTTGACCTTGGGGAAATGAAAAAATCAACCAGACACAGGGACCCCAAAGTTGAGGGCTGCTGTCTTGACAAGAACCTCGACTCCGGTACACGTTTCATATCCCAGGAAAGAGCCAAGTGGACAAAGACAAGTGGACAAGTGGACAAAGACAAGTGGACAAGTGGACAAGTGGTGCTAAGTAGGTCCAATGGAGTGTCACTCAGCCATCAAATCCACGTCATGAGGCTGGTAGCAGCATCCTGAGTGGATTTAGGTACCATCATCCTCAGTGAAATAAGTCCCACAAAAAAGGAAACTTATGATATCACTTATCGAGGGAATGTAAAAATCGCTCCCCATGAACTGAATCCCCAAACAGAACAGGTCACGCTTTTAGAAAACACACTTATGCCTGCTTCAGGGGAAAGGTGAGGTGGGGTGACGCATAAAACTCGAGTTTGAAATGAGCACAGATACCCTTCCGAAAACCGAATATGGAATGGACACGACCTACTCCTTGCT
The DNA here is from genome assembly GCF_026419965.1 of Kogia breviceps. NCBI lineage: Eukaryota > Metazoa > Chordata > Mammalia > Artiodactyla > Physeteridae > Kogia > Kogia breviceps. The sequence goes on along the minus strand of NC_081322.1, from coordinate 49,033,822 downwards.
CAATCAACTGGACTCACCAGACCCTGTTCATCGCACAAGTATCTATCCGACTAGTAAGCATCTTAAAAGCTAAGTCTTGATATCTCTCTGTAAGTGCATCAAGTGTGTGTAAAGCGGCCTAAAAACAGCACTGAAAATCAGCTCAGACCCATTCTGAGGATACATTTCCAACACCAAGAAGAAACAAGCAGGGCAAAACAGAGAGAAATGCTTCCAAAATGCGTTCAGGGACTGGGATGCAACCAGGATTGACCACATCTACAGCCCCAGCGGCAGAAGACATAAGGCTGGACACTCTCGGGGCTGAGACGATTGGTGAGGTTGGGAAAGCCAATGCAGACCCTTGAAAGGAATCCTGCGTGCTACCCATTCCATGGGTCCCAACTCTCCAGGTTCACCGCAATCTTCCGACAGCGAAAGCACTCATTGGAAACCCAGCGGATGCTACACCGTGGGATCGGGAAAGCTTTCTGAAACTCACCTCAGTTTTCATCTCCTGGTGCTCGTTTTCTCCATTCAGGCCCCCTTACGAACAATCTCCCCACTTGGAGACTCAGCGCCTTTCCATGCCTCTTTCGTACCGTCTGCAATTTGTCCGCAGAATGAACTGGAAGAGGGGCAACCAATGAGAGACTCGCTGGAGGTGTTTGGTCGGGCACATGTCACTCTCATTTCCCATCACCAAGAAGAATTCACCAAAGGCTCAGCCTGCCACCCCGGATCGACAATAGGGCAGAAGCCATCCAGCCGTGTTGCGTCCCACTCACAAAAAAGCGACTTGGGAAATGGAGCTCAGGGGCACTGCACTTCCCAAACCTGCAGAGTTCTAAACGATGACTATCGCCCCAAAATATATTGAGGTCAGGCTACGAAGAGGCGTTGAACGCAAGGCAGAATTGCACGAAACGGACGTCATCTGGTATATCGGAATGGCCCCGATAGCACATGAAAAGCGCCAGAACGTGGACAATCATGCGGTTGGCCAAAAAGGGCGTATGCGTTTTTTCCTGAATATATTCAGGAAAAAACGCATACGCCCTTTTTGGCCAACCAAGCAAGCTGGGAGAGCAAATCAGCACTACAAAGAAATCTCTCGACCCCCCCCCCCCGGCAAAAGGGCCGCGCGAAAAAAGTCTAAAAACCAGAAAGGCAGGACAGGCCACGGAGACAAGGGAGCCTTGTTAAGCTGATGGGCGGGATGTCAATGGCCAACACCCAATCTTCACAAGTGTATCCTCTTTCCCAAAATATGTAAAACACAGAACCACAGAGCATAGTGCACTTCCACACATGGGCGTTGACCTTGGGGAAATGAAAAAATCAACCAGACACAGGGACCCCAAAGTTGAGGGCTGCTGTCTTGACAAGAACCTCGACTCCGGTACACGTTTCATATCCCAGGAAAGAGCCAAGTGGACAAAGACAAGTGGACAAGTGGACAAAGACAAGTGGACAAGTGGACAAGTGGTGCTAAGTAGGTCCAATGGAGTGTCACTCAACCATCAAATCCACGTCATGAGGCTGGTAGCAGCATCCTGAGTGGATTTAGGTACCATCATCCTCAGTGAAATAAGTCCCACAAAAAAAGAAACTTATGATATCACTTATCGAGGGAATGTAAAAATCGCTCCCCATGAACTGAATCCCCAAACAGAACAGGTCACGCTTTTAGAAAACACACTTATGCCTGCTTCAGGGGAAAGGTGAGGTGGGGTGACGCATAAAACTCGAGTTTGAAATGAGCACAGATACCCTTCCGAAAACCGAATATGGAATGGACACGACCTACTCCTTGCTCAATCAACTGGACTCACCAGACCCTGTTCATCGCACAAGTATCTATCCGACTAGTAAGCATCTTAAAAGCTAAGTCTTGATATCTCTCTGTAAGTGCATCAAGTGTGTGTAAAGCGGCCTAAAAACAGCACTGAAAATCAGCTCAGACCCATTCTGAGGATACATTTCCAACACCAAGAAGAAACAAGCAGGGCAAAACAGAGAGAAATGCTTCCAAAATGCGTTCAGGGACTGGGATGCAACCAGGATTGACCACATCTACAGCCCCAGCGGCAGAAGACATAAGGCTGGACACTCTCGGGGCTGAGACGATTGGTGAGGTTGGGAAAGCCAATGCAGACCCTTGAAAGGAATCCTGCGTGCTACCCATTCCATGGGTCCCAACTCTCCAGGTTCACCGCAATCTTCCGACAGCGAAAGCACTCATTGGAAACCCAGCGGATGCTACACCGTGGGATCGGGAAAGCTTTCTGAAACTCACCTCAGTTTTCATCTCCTGGTGCTCGTTTTCTCCATTCAGGCCCCCTAACGAACAATCTCCCCACTTGGAGACTCAGCGCCTTTCCATGCCTCTTTCGTACCGTCTGCAATTTGTCCGCAGGATGAACTGGAAGAGGGGCAACCAATGAGAGACTCGCTGGAGGTGTTTGGTCGGGCACATGTCACTCTCATTTCCCATCACCAAGAAGAATTCACCAAAGGCTCAGCCTGCCACCCCGGATCGACAATAGGGCAGAAGCCATCCAGCCGTGTTGCGTCCCACTCACAAAAAAGCGACTTGGGAAATGGAGCTCAGGGGCACTGCACTTCCCAAACCTGCAGAGTTCTAAACGATAACTATCGGCCCAAAATATATTGAGGTCAGGCTACGAAGAGGCGTTGAACGCAAGGCAGAATTGCACGAAACGGACGTCATCGGGTACATCGGAATGGCCCCGATAGCACATGAAAAGCGCCAGAACGTGGACAATGATGCGGTTGGCCAAAAAGGGCGTATGCGTTTTTTCCTGAATATATTCAGGAAAAAACGCATACGCCCTTTTTGGCCAACCAAGCAAGCTGGGAGAGCAAATCAGCACTACAAAGAAATCTCTCGACCCCCCCCCCCCGGCAAAAGGGCCACGCGAAAAAAGTCTAAAAACCAGAAAGGCAGGACAGGCCACAGAGACAAGGGAGCCTTGTTAAGCTGATGCGCGGGATGTCAATGGCCAACAGCCAATCTTCACAAGTGTATCCTCTTTCCCAAAACATGTAAAACACAGAACCACAGAGCATAGTGCACTTCCACACATGGGCGTTGACCTTGGGGAAATGAAAAAATCAACCAGACACAGGGACCCCAAAGTTGAGGGCTGCTGTCTTGACAAGAACCTCGACTCCGGTACACGTTTCATATCCCAGGAAAGAGCCAAGTGGACAAAGACAAGTGGACAAGTGGACAAAGACAAGTGGACAAGTGGACAAGTGGTGCTAAGTAGGTCCAATGGAGTGTCACTCAGCCATGAAATCCACGTCATGAGGCTGGTAGCAGCATCCTGAGTGGATTTAGGTACCATCATCCTCAGTGAAATAAGTCCCACAAAAAAAGAAACTTATGATATCACTTATCGAGGGAATGTAAAAATCGCTCCCCATGAACTGAATCCCCAAACAGAACAGGTCACGCTTTTAGAAAACACACTTATGCCTGCTTCAGGGGAAAGGTGAGGTGGGGTGACGCATAAAACTCGAGTTTGAAATGAGCACAGATACCCTTCCGAAAACCGAATATGGAATGGACACGACCTACTCCTTGCTCAATCAACTGGACTCACCAGACCCTGTTCATCGCACAAGTATCTATCCGACTAGTAAGCATCTTAAAAGCTAAGTCTTGATATCTCTCTGTAAGTGCATCAAGTGTGTGTAAAGCGGCCTAAAAACAGCACTGAAAATCAGCTCAGACCCATTCTGAGGATACATTTCCAACACCAAGAAGAAACAAGCAGGGCAAAACAGAGAGAAATGCTTCCAAAATGCGTTCAGGGACTGGGATGCAACCAGGATTGACCACATCTACAGCCCCAGCGGCAGAAGACATAAGGCTGGACACTCTCGGGGCTGAGACGATTGGTGAGGTTGGGAAAGCCAATGCAGACCCTTGAAAGGAATCCTGCGTGCTACCCATTCCATGGGTCCCAACTCTCCAGGTTCAACGCAATCTTCCGACAGCGAAAGCACTCATTGGAAACCCAGCGGATGCTACACCGTGGGATCGGGAAAGCTTTCTGAAACTCACCTCAGTTTTCATCTCCTGGTGCTCGTTTTCTCCATTCAGGCCCCCTAACGAACAATCTCCCCACTTGGAGACTCAGCGCCTTTCCATGCCTCTTTCGTACCGTCTGCAATTTGTCCGCAGGATGAACTGGAAGAGGGGCAACCAATGAGAGACTCGCTGGAGGTGTTTGGTCGGGCACATGTCACTCTCATTTCCCATCACCAAGAAGAATTCACCAAAGGCTCAGCCTGCCACCCCGGATCGACAATAGGGCAGAAGCCATCCAGCCGTGTTGCGTCCCACTGACAAAAAAGCGACTTGGGAAATGGAGCTCAGGGGCACTGCACTTCCCAAACCTGCAGAGTTCTAAACGATAACTATCGGCCCAAAATATATTGAGGTCAGGCTACGAAGAGGCGTTGAACGCAAGGCAGAATTGCACGAAACGGACGTCATCGGGTACATCGGAATGGCCCCGATAGCACATGAAAAGCGCCAGAACGTGGACAATGATGCGGTTGGCCAAAAAGGGCGTATGCGTTTTTTCCTGAATATATTCAGGAAAAAACGCATACGCCCTTTTTGGCCAACCAAGCAAGCTGGGAGAGCAAATCAGCACTACAAAGAAATCTCTCGAGCCCCCCCCCGGCAAAAGGGCCACGCGAAAAAAGTCTAAAAACCAGAAAGGCAGGACAGGCCACAGAGACAAGGGAGCCTTGTTAAGCTGATGCGCGGGATGTCAATGGCCAACAGCCAATCTTCACAAGTGTATCCTCTTTCCCAAAACATGTAAAACACAGAACCACAGAGCATAGTGCACTTCCACACATGGGCGTTGACCTTGGGGAAATGAAAAAATCAACCAGACACAGGGACCCCAAAGTTGAGGGCTGCTGTCTTGACAAGAACCTCGACTCCGGTACACGTTTCATATCCCAGGAAAGAGCCAAGTGGACAAAGACAAGTGGACAAGTGGACAAAGACAAGTGGACAAGTGGACAAGTGGTGCTAAGTAGGTCCAATGGAGTGTCACTCAGCCATGAAATCCACGTCATGAGGCTGGTAGCAGCATCCTGAGTGGATTTAGGTACCATCATCCTCAGTGAAATAAGTCCCACAAAAAAAGAAACTTATGATATCACTTATCGAGGGAATGTAAAAATCGCTCCCCATGAACTGAATCCCCAAACAGAACAGGTCACGCTTTTAGAAAACACACTTATGCCTGCTTCAGGGGAAAGGTGAGGTGGGGTGACGCATAAAACTCGAGTTTGAAATGAGCACAGATACCCTTCCGAAAACCGAATATGGAATGGACACGACCTACTCCTTGCTCAATCAACTGGACTCACCAGACCCTGTTCATCGCACAAGTATCTATCCGACTAGTAAGCATCTTAAAAGCTAAGTCTTGATATCTCTCTGTAAGTGCATCAAGTGTGTGTAAAGCGGCCTAAAAACAGCACTGAAAATCAGCTCAGACCCATTCTGAGGATACATTTCCAACACCAAGAAGAAACAAGCAGGGCAAAACAGAGAGAAATGCTTCCAAAATGCGTTCAGGGACTGGGATGCAACCAGGATTGACCACATCTACAGCCCCAGCGGCAGAAGACATAAGGCTGGACACTCTCGGGGCTGAGACGATTGGTGAGGTTGGGAAAGCCAATGCAGACCCTTGAAACGAATCCTGCGTGCTACCCATTCCATGGGTCCCAACTCTCCAGGTTCAACGCAATCTTCCGACAGCGAAAGCACTCATTGGAAACCCAGCGGATGCTACACCGTGGGATCGGGACAGCTTTCTGAAACTCACCTCAGTTTTCATCTCCTGGTGCTCGTTTTCTCCATTCAGGCCCCCTTACGAACAATCTCCCCACTTGAAGACTCAGCGCCTTTCCATGCCTCTTTCGTACCGTCTGCAATTTGTCCGCAGGATGAACTGGAAGAGGGGCAACCAATGAGAGACTCGCTGGAGGTGTTTGGTCGGGCACATGTCACTCTCATTTCCCATCACGAAGAAGAATTCACCAAAGGCTCAGCCTGCCACCCCGGATCGACAATAGGGCGTGAAGCCATCCAGCCATGTTGCGTCCCACTCACAAAAAAGCGACTTGGGAAATGGAGCTCAGGGGCACTGCACTTCCCAAACCTGCAGAGTTCTAAACGATAACTATCGCCCCAAAATATATTGAGGTCAGGCTACGAAGAGGCGTTGAACGCAAGGCAGAATTGCACGAAACGGACGTCATCGGGTACATCGGAATGGCCCCGATAGCACATGAAAAGCGCCAGAACGTGGACAATGATGCGGTTGGCCAAAAAGGGCGTATGCGTTTTTTCCTGAATATATTCAGGAAAAAACGCATACGCCCTTTTTGGCCAACCAAGCAAGCTGGGAGAGCAAATCAGCACTACAAAGAAATCTCTCGCCCCCCACCCCCCCCGACAAAAGGGCCACGCGAAAAAAGTCTAAAAACCAGAAAGGCAGGACAGGCCACGGAGACAAGGGAGCCTTGTTAAGCTGATGGGCGGGATGTCAATGGCCAACACCCAATCTTCACAAGTGTATCCTCTTTCCCAAAACATGTAAAACACAGAACCACAGAGCATAGGGCACTTCCACACATGGGCGTTGACCTTGGGGAAATGAAAAAATCAACCAGACACAGGGACCCCAAAGTTGAGGGCTGCTGTCTTGACAAGAACCTCGACTCCGGTACACGTTTCATATCCCAGGAAAGAGCCAAGTGGACAAAGACAAGTGGACAAGTGGACAAGGACAAGTGGACAAGTGGACAAGTGGTGCTAAGTAGGTCCAATGGAGTGTCACTCAGCCATCAAATCCACGTCATGAGGCTGGTAGCAGCATCCTGAGTGGATTTAGGTACCATCATCCTCAGTGAAATAAGTCCCACAAAAAAAGAAACTTATGATATCACTTATCGAGGGAATGTAAAAATCGCTCCCCATGAACTGAATCCCCAAACAGAACAGGTCACGCTTTTAGAAAACACACTTATGCCTGCTTCAGGGGAAAGGTGAGGTGGGGTGACGCATAAAACTCGAGTTTGAAATGAGCACAGATACCCTTCCGAAAACCGAATATGGAATGGACACGACCTACTCCTTGCTCAATCAACTGGACTCACCAGACCCTGTTCATCGCACAAGTATCTATCCGACTAGTAAGCATCTTAAAAGCTAAGTCTTGATATCTCTCTGTAAGTGCATCAAGTGTGTGTAAAGCGGCCTAAAAACAGCACTGAAAATCAGCTCAGACCCATTCTGAGGATACATTTCCAACACCAAGAAGAAACAAGCAGGGCAAAACAGAGAGAAATGCTTCCAAAATGCGTTCAGGGACTGGGATGCAACCAGGATTGACCACATCTACAGCCCCAGCGGCAGAAGACATAAGACTGGACACTCTCGGGGCTGATACGATTGGTGAGGTTGGGAAAGCCAATGCAGACCCTTGAAAGGAATCCTGCGTGCTACCCATTCCATGGGTCCCAACTCTCCAGGTTCACCGCAATCTTCCGACAGCGAAAGCACTCATTGGAAACCCAGCGGATGCTACACCGTGGGATCGGGAAAGCTTTCTGAAACTCACCTCAGTTTTCATCTCCTGGTGCTCGTTTTCTCCATTCAGGCCCCCTTACGAACAATCTCCCCACTTGGAGACTCAGCGCCTTTCCATGCCTCTTTCGTACCGTCTGCAATTTGTCCGCAGGATGAACTGGAAGAGGGGCAACCAATGAGAGACTCGCTGGAGGTGTTTGGTCGGGCACATGTCACTCTCATTTCCCATCACCAAGAAGAATTCACCAAAGGCTCAGCCTGCCACCCCGGATCGACAATAGGGCAGAAGCCATCCAGCCGTGTTGCGTCCCACTGACAAAAAAGCGACTTGGGAAATGGAGCTCAGGGGCACTGCACTTCCCAAACCTGCAGAGTTCTAAACGATAACTATCGCCCCAAAATATATTGAGGTCAGGCTACGAAGAGGCGTTGAACGCAAGGCAGAATTGCACGAAACGGACGTCATCGGGTACATCGGAATGGCCCCGATAGCACATGAAAAGCGCCAGAACGTGGACAATGATGCGGTTGGCCAAAAAGGGCGTATGCGTTTTTTCCTGAATATATTCAGGAAAAAACGCATACGCCCTTTTTGGCCAACCAAGCAAGCTGGGAGAGCAAATCAGCACTACATAGAAATCTCTCGCCCCCCCCCCCCCCGGCAAAAGGGCCACGCGAAAAAAGTCTAAAATCCAGAAAGGCAGGACAGGCCACGGAGACAAGGGAGCCTTGTTAAGCTGATGGGCGGGATGTCAATGGCCAACAGCCAATCTTCACAAGTGTATCCTCTTTCCCAAAACATGTAAAACACAGAACCACAGAGCATAGGGCACTTCCACACATGGGCGTTGACCTTGGGGAAATGAAAAAATCAACCAGACACAGGGACCCCAAAGTTGAGGGCTGCTGTCTTGACAAGAACCTCGACTCCGGTACACGTTTCATATCCCAGGAAAGAGCCAAGTGGACAAAGACAAGTGGACAAGTGGACAAAGACAAGTGGACAAGTGGTGCTAAGTAGGTCCAATGGAGTGTCACTCAGCCATCAAATCCACGTCATGAGGCTGGTAGCAGCATCCTGAGTGGATTTAGGTACCATCATCCTCAGTGAAATAAGTCTCACAAAAAAAGAAACTTATGATATCACTTATCGAGGGAATGTAAAAATCGCTCCCCATGAACTGAATCCCCAAACAGAACAGGTCACGCTTTTAGAAAACACACTTATGCCTGCTTCAGGGGAAAGGTGAGGTGGGGTGACGCATAAAACTCGAGTTTGAAATGAGCACAGATACCCTTCCGAAAACCGAATATGGAATGGACACGACCTACTCCTTGCTCAATCAACTGGACTCACCAGACCCTGTTCATCGCACAAGTATCTATCCGACTAGTAAGCATCTTAAAAGCTAAGTCTTGATATCTCTCTGTAAGTGCATCAAGTGTGTGTAAAGCGGCCTAAAAACAGCACTGAAAATCAGCTCAGACCCATTCTGAGGATACATTTCCAACACCAAGAAGAAACAAGCAGGGCAAAACAGAGAGAAATGCTTCCAAAATGCGTTCAGGGACTGGGATGCAACCAGGATTGACCACATCTACAGCCCCAGCGGCAGAAGACATAAGGCTGGACACTCTCGGGGCTGAGACGATTGGTGAGGTTGGGAAAGCCAATGCAGACCCTTGAAAGGAATCCTGCGTGCTACCCATTCCATGGGTCCCAACTCTCCAGGTTCAACGCAATCTTCCGACAGCGAAAGCACTCATTGGAAACCCAGCGGATGCTACACCGTGGGATCGGGAAAGCTTTCTGAAACTCACCTCAGTTTTCATCTCCTGGTGCTCGTGTTCTCCATTCAGGCCCCCTTACGAACAATCTCCCCACTTGGAGACTCAGCGCCTTTCCATGCCTCTTTCGTACCGTCTGCAATTTGTCCGCAGGATGAACTGGAAGAGGGGCAACCAATGAGAGACTCGCTGGAGGTGTTTGGTCGGGCACATGTCACTCTCATTTCCCATCACCAAGAAGAATTCACCAAAGGCTCAGCCTGCCACCCCGGATCGACAATAGGGCAGAAGCCATCCAGCCGTGTTGCGTCCCACTGACAAAAAAGCGACTTGGGAAATGGAGCTCAGGGGCACTGCACTTCCCAAACCTGCAGAGTTCTAAACGATAACTATCGCCCCAAAATATATTGAGGTCAGGCTACGAAGAGGCGTTGAACGCAAGGCAGAATTGCACGAAACGGACGTCATCGGGTACATCGGAATGGCCCCGATAGCACATGAAAAGCGCCAGAACGTGGACAATGATGCGGTTGGCCAAAAAGGGCGTATGCGTTTTTTCCTGAATATATTCAGGAAAAAACGCATACGCCCTTTTTGGCCAACCAAGCAAGCTGGGAGAGCAAATCAGCACTACAAAGAAATCTCTCGCCCCCCCCCCCCGGCAAAAGGGCCACGCGAAAAAGTCTAAAAACCAGAAAGGTAGGACAGGCCACGGAGACAAGGGAGCCTTGTTAAGCTGATGGGCGGGATGTCAATGGCCAACAGCCAATCTTCACAAGTGTATCCTCTTTCCCAAAACATGTAAAACACAGAACCACAGAGCATAGGGCACTTCCACACATGGGCGTTGACCTTGGGGAAATGAAAAAATCAACCAGACACAGGGACCCCAAAGTTGAGGGCTGCTGTCTTGACAAGAACCTCGACTCCGGTACACGTTTCATATCCCAGGAAAGAGCCAAGTGGACAAAGACAAGTGGACAAGTGGACAAAGACAAGTGGACAAGTGGACAAGTGGTGCTAAGTAGGTCCAATGGAGTGTCACTCAGCCATGAAATCCACGTCATGAGGCTGGTAGCAGCATCCTGAGTGGATTTAGGTACCATCATCCTCAGTGAAATAAGTCCCACAAAAAAAGAAACTTATGATATCACTTATCGAGGGAATGTAAAAATCGCTCCCCATGAAATGAATCCCCAAACAGAACAGGTCACGCTTTTAGAAAACACACTTATGCCTGCTTCAGGGGAAAGGTGAGGTGGGGTGACGCATAAAACTCGAGTTTGAAATGAGCACAGATACCCTTCCGAAAACCGAATATGGAATGGACACGACCTACTCCTTGCTCAATCAACTGGACTCACCAGACCCTGTTCATCGCACAAGTATCTATCCGACTAGTAAGCATCTTAAAAGCTAAGTCTTGATATCTCTCTGTAAGTGCATCAAGTGTGTGTAAAGCGGCCTAAAAACAGCACTGAAAATCAGCTCAGACCCATTCTGAGGATACATTTCCAACACCAAGAAGAAACAAGCAGGGCAAAACAGAGAGAAATGCTTGCAAAATGCGTTCAGGGACTGGGATGCAACCAGGATTGACCACATCTACAGCCCCAGCGGCAGAAGACATAAGGCTGGACACTCTCGGGGCTGAGACGATTGGTGAGGTTGGGAAAGCCAATGCAGACCCTTGAAAGGAATCCTGCGTGCTACCCATTCCATGGGTCCCAACTCTCCAGGTTCACCGCAATCTTCCGACAGCGAAAGCACTCATTGGAAACCCAGCGGATGCTACACCGTGGGATCGGGAAAGCTTTCTGAAACTCACCTCAGTTTTCATCTCCTGGTGCTCGTGTTCTGCATTCAGGCCCCCTTACGAACAATCTCCCCACTTGGAGACTCAGCGCCTTTCCATGCCTCTTTCGTACCGTCTGCAATTTGTCCGCAGGATGAACTGGAAGAGGGGCAACCAATGAGAGACTCGCTGGAGGTGTTTGGTCGGGCACATGTCACTCTCATTTCCCATCACCAAGAAGAATTCACCAAAGGCTCAGCCTGCCACCCCGGATCGACAATAGGGCAGAAGCCATTCAGCCGTGTTGCGTCCCACTCACAAAAAAGCGACTTGGGAAATGGAGCTCAGGGGCACTGCACTTCCCAAACCTGCCGAGTTCTAAACGATAACTATCGCCCCAAAATATATTGAGGTCAGGCTACGAAGAGGCGTTGAACGCAAGGCAGAATTGCACGAAACGGACGTCATCGGGTACATCGGAATGGCCCCGATAGCACATGAAAAGCGCCAGAACATGGACAATGATGCGGTTGGCCAAAAAGGGCGTATGCGTTTTTTCCTGAATATATTCAGGAAAAAACGCATACGCCCTTTTTAGCCAACCAAGCAAGCTGGGAGAGCAAATCAGCACTACAAATAAATCTCTCGCCCCCCCCCGGCAAAAGGGCCACGCGAAAAAAGTCTAAAAACCAGAAAGGCAGGACAGGCCACGGAGACAAGGGAGCCTTGTTAAGCTGATGGGCGGGATGTCAATGGCCAACACCCAATCTTCACAAGTGTATCCTCTTTCCCAAAACATGTAAAACACAGAACCACAGAGCATAGGGCACTTCCACACATGGGCGTTGACCTTGGGGAAATGAAAAAATCAACCAGACACAGGGACCCCAAAGTTGAGGGCTGCTGTCTTGACAAGAACCTCGACTCCGGTACACGTTTCATATCCCAGGAAAGAGCCAAGTGGACAAAGACAAGTGGACAAGTGGACAACGACAAGTGGACAAGTGGACAAGTGGTGCTAAGTAGGTCCAATGGAGTGTCACTCAGCCATCAAATCCACGTCATGAGGCTGGTAGCAGCATCCTGAGTGGATTTAGGTACCATCATCCTCAGTGAAATAAGTCCCACAAAAAAAGAAACTTATGATATCACTTATCGAGGGAATGTAAAAATCGCTCCCCATGAACTGAATCCCCAAACAGAACAGGTCACGCTTTTAGAAAACACACTTATGCCTGCTTCAGGGGAAAGGTGAGGTGGGGTGACGCATAAAACTCGAGTTTGAAATGAGCACAGATACCCTTCCGAAAACCGAATATGGAATGGACACGACCTACTCCTTGCTCAATCAACTGGACTCACCAGACCCTGTTCATCGCACAAGTATCTATCCGACTAGTAAGCATCTTAAAAGCTAAGTCTTGATATCTCTCTGTAAGTGCATCAAGTGTGTGTAAAGCGGCCTAAAAACAGCACTGAAAATCAGCTCAGACCCATTCTGAGGATACATTTCCAACACCAAGAAGAAACAAGCAGGGCAAAACAGAGAGAAATGCTTGCAAAATGCGTTCAGGGACTGGGATGCAACCAGGATTGACCACATCTACAGCCCCAGCGGCAGAAGACATAAGGCTGGACACTCTCGGGGCTGAGACGATTGGTGAGGTTGGGAAAGCCAATGCAGACCCTTGAAAGGAATCCTGCGTGCTACCCATTCCATGGGTCCCAACTCTCCAGGTTCACCGCAATCTTCCGACAGCGAAAGCACTCATTGGAAACCCAGCGGATGCTACACCGTGGGATCGGGAAAGCTTTCTGAAACTCACCTCAGTTTTCATCTCTTGGTGCTCGTTTTCTCCATTCAGGCCCCCTTACGAACAATCTCCCCACTTGGAGACTCAGCGCCTTTCCATGCCTCTTTCGTACCGTCTGCAATTTGTCCGCAGGATGAACTGGAAGAGGGGCAACCAATGAGAGACTCGCTGGAGGTGTTTGGTCGGGCACATGTCACTCTCATTTCCCATCACCAAGAAGAATTCACCAAAGGCTCAGCCTGCCACCCCGGATCGACAATAGGGCAGAAGCCATTCAGCCGTGTTGCGTCCCACTCACAAAAAAGCGACTTGGGAAATGGAGCTCAGGGGCACTGCACTTCCCAAACCTGCCGAGTTCTAAACGATAACTATCGCCCCAAAATATATTGAGGTCAGGCTACGAAGAGGCGTTGAACGCAAGGCAGAATTGCACGAAACGGACGTCATCGGGTACATCGGAATGGCCCCGATAGCACATGAAAAGCGCCAGAACATGGACAATGATGCGGTTGGCCAAAAAGGGCGTATGCGTTTTTTCCTGAATATATTCAGGAAAAAACGCATACGCCCTTTTTAGCCAACCAAGCAAGCTGGGAGAGCAAATCAGCACTACAAATAAATCTCTCGCCCCCCCCCGGCAAAAGGGCCACGCGAAAAAAGTCTAAAAACCAGAAAGGCAGGACAGGCCACGGAGACAAGGGAGCCTTGTTAAGCTGATGGGCGGGATGTCAATGGCCAACAGCCAATCTTCACAAGTGTATCCTCTTTCCCAAAACATGTAAAACACAGAACCACAGAGCATAGTGCACTTCCACACATGGGCGTTGACCTTGGGGAAATGAAAAAATCAACCAGACACAGGGACCCCAAAGTTGAGGGCTGCTGTGTTGACAAGAACCTCGACTCCGGTACACGTTTCATATCCCAGGAAAGAGCCAAGTGGACAAAGACAAGTGGACAAGTGGACAAAGACAAGTGGACAAGTGGACAAGTGGTGCTAAGTAGGTCCAATGGAGTGTCACTCAGCCATCAAATCCACGTCATGAGGCTGGTAGCAGCATCCTGAGTGGATTTAGGTTCCATCATCCTCAGTGAAATAAGTCCCACAAAAAAAGAAACTTATGATATCACTTATCGAGGGAATGTAAAAGTCGCTCCCCATGAACTGAATCCCCAAACAGAACAGGTCACGCTTTTAGAAAACACACTTATGCCTGCTTCAGGGGAAAGGTGAGGTGGGGTGACGCATAAAACTCGAGTTTGAAATGAGCACAGATACCCTTCCGAAAACCGAATATGGAATGGACACGACCTACTCCTTGCTCAATCAACTGGACTCACCAGACCCTGTTCATCGCACAAGTATCTATCCGACTAGTAAGCATCTTAAAAGCTAAGTCTTGATATCTCTCTGTAAGTGCATCAAGTGTGTGTAAAGCGGCCTAAAAACAGCACTGAAAATCAGCTCAGACCCATTCTGAGGATACATTTCCAACACAAAGAAGAAACAAGCAGGGCAAAACAGAGAGAAATGCTTCCAAAATGCGTTCAGGGACTGGGATGCAACCAGGATTGACCACATCTACAGCCCCAGCGGCAGAAGACGTAAGGCTGGACACTCTCGGGGCTGAGACGATTGGTGAGGTTGGGAAAGCCAATGCAGACCCTTGAAAGGAATCCTGCGTGCTACCCATTCCATGGGTCCCAACTCTCCAGGTTCAACGCAATCTTCCGACAGCGAAAGCACTCATTGGAAACCCAGCGGATGCTACACAGTGGGATCGGGAAAGCTTTCTGAAACTCACCTCAGTTTTCATCTCCTGGTGCTCGTTTTCTCCATTCAGGCCCCCTTACGAACAATCTCCCCACTTGGAGACTCAGCGCCTTTCCATGCCTCTTTCGTACCGTCTGCAATTTGTCCGCAGGATGAACTGGAAGAGGGGCAACCAATGAGAGACTCGCTGGAGGTGTTTGGTCGGGCACATGTCACTCTCATTTCCCATCACCAAGAAGAATTCACCAAAGGATCAGCCTGCCACCCCGGATCGACAATAGGGCAGAAGCCATCCAGCCGTGTTGCGTCCCACTGACAAAAAAGCGACTTGGGAAATGGAGCTCAGGGGCACTGCACTTCCCAAACCTGCAGAGTTCTAAACGATAACTATCGCCCCAAAATATATTGAGGTCAGGCTACGAAGAGGCGTTGAACGCAAGGCAGAATTGCACGAAACGGACGTCATCGGGTACATCGGAATGGCCCCGATAGCACATGAAAAGCGCCAGAACGTGGACAATGATGCGGTTGGCCAAAAAGGGCGTATGCGTTTTTTCCTGAATATATTCAGGAAAAAACGCATACGCCCTTTTTGGCCAATCAAGCAAGCTGGGAGAGCAAATCAGCACTACAAAGTAATCTCTCGCCCCCCCCCCCCCCCGACAAAAGGGCCACGCGAAAAAAGTCTAAAAACCAGAAAGGCAGGACAGGCCACGAAGACAAGGGAGCCTTGTTAAGCTGATGGGCGGGATGTCAATGGCCAACAGCCAATCTTCACAAGTGTATCCTCTTTCCCAAAACATGTAAAACACAGAACCACAGAGCATAGTGCACTTCCACACATGGGCGTTGACCTTGGGGAAATGAAAAAATCAACCAGACACAGGGACCCCAAAGTTGAGGGCTGCTGTGTTGACAAGAACCTCGACTCCGGTACACGTTTCATATCCCAGGAAAGAGCCAAGTGGACAAAGACAAGTGGACAAGTGGACAAAGACAAGTGGACAAGTGGACAAGTGGTGCTAAGTAGGTCCAATGGAGTGTCACTCAGCCATCAAATCCACGTCATGAGGCTGGTAGCAGCATCCTGAGTGGATTTAGGTTCCATCATCCTCAGTGAAATAAGTCCCACAAAAAAAGAAACTTATGATATCACTTATCGAGGGAATGTAAAAGTCGCTCCCCATGAACTGAATCCCCAAACAGAACAGGTCACGCTTTTAGAAAACACACTTATGCCTGCTTCAGGGGAAAGGTGAGGTGGGGTGACGCATAAAACTCGAGTTTGAAATGAGCACAGATACCCTTCCGAAAACCGAATATGGAATGGACACGACCTACTCCTTGCTCAATCAACTGGACTCACCAGACCCTGTTCATCGCACAAGTATCTATCCGACTAGTAAGCATCTTAAAAGCTAAGTCTTGATATCTCTCTGTAAGTGCATCAAGTGTGTGTAAAGCGGCCTAAAAACAGCACTGAAAATCAGCTCAGACCCATTCTGAGGATACATTTCCAACACAAAGAAGAAACAAGCAGGGCAAAACAGAGAGAAATGCTTCCAAAATGCGTTCAGGGACTGGGATGCAACCAGGATTGACCACATCTACAGCCCCAGCGGCAGAAGACGTAAGGCTGGACACTCTCGGGGCTGAGACGATTGGTGAGGTTGGGAAAGCCAATGCAGACCCTTGAAAGGAATCCTGCGTGCTACCCATTCCATGGGTCCCAACTCTCCAGGTTCAACGCAATCTTCCGACAGCGAAAGCACTCATTGGAAACCCAGCGGATGCTACACAGTGGGATCGGGAAAGCTTTCTGAAACTCACCTCAGTTTTCATCTCCTGGTGCTCGTTTTCTCCATTCAGGCCCCCTTACGAACAATCTCCCCACTTGGAGACTCAGCGCCTTTCCATGCCTCTTTCGTACCGTCTGCAATTTGTCCGCAGGATGAACTGGAAGAGGGGCAACCAATGAGAGACTCGCTGGAGGTGTTTGGTCGGGCACATGTCACTCTCATTTCCCATCACCAAGAAGAATTCACCAAAGGATCAGCCTGCCACCCCGGATCGACAATAGGGCAGAAGCCATCCAGCCGTGTTGCGTCCCACTGACAAAAAAGCGACTTGGGAAATGGAGCTCAGGGGCACTGCACTTCCCAAACCTGCAGAGTTCTAAACGATAACTATCGCCCCAAAATATATTGAGGTCAGGCTACGAAGAGGCGTTGAACGCAAGGCAGAATTGCACGAAACGGACGTCATCGGGTACATCGGAATGGCCCCGATAGCACATGAAAAGCGCCAGAACGTGGACAATGATGCGGTTGGCCAAAAAGGGCGTATGCGTTTTTTCCTGAATATATTCAGGAAAAAACGCATACGCCCTTTTTGGCCAACCAAGCAAGCTGGGAGAGCAAATCAGCACTACAAAGAAATCTCTCGCCCCCCCCCCCCGACAAAAGGGCCACGCGAAAAAAGTCTAAAAACCAGAAAGGCAGGACAGGCCACGGAGACAAGGGAGCCTTGTTAAGCTGATGGGCGGGATGTCAATGGCCAACAGCCAATCTTCACAAGTGTATCCTCTTTCCCAAAACATGTAAAACACAGAACCACAGAGCATAGTGCACTTCCACACATGGGCGTTGACCTTGGGGAAATGAAAAAATCAACCAGACACAGGGACCCCAAAGTTGAGGGCTGCTGTGTTGACAAGAACCTCGACTCCGGTACACGTTTCATATCCCAGGAAAGAGCCAAGTGGACAAAGACAAGTGGACAAGTGGACAAAGACAAGTGGACAAGTGGACAAGTGGTGCTAAGTAGGTCCAATGGAGTGTCACTCAGCCATCAAATCCACGTCATGAGGCTGGTAGCAGCATCCTGAGTGGATTTAGGTTCCATCATCCTCAGTGAAATAAGTCCCACAAAAAAAGAAACTTATGATATCACTTATCGAGGGAATGTAAAAGTCGCTCCCCATGAACTGAATCCCCAAACAGAACAGGTCACGCTTTTAGAAAACACACTTATGCCTGCTTCAGGGGAAAGGTGAGGTGGGGTGACGCATAAAACTCGAGTTTGAAATGAGCACAGATACCCTTCCGAAAACCGAATATGGAATGGACACGACCTACTCCTTGCTCAATCAACTGGACTCACCAGACCCTGTTCATCGCACAAGTATCTATCCGACTAGTAAGCATCTTAAAAGCTAAGTCTTGATATCTCTCTGTAAGTGCATCAAGTGTGTGTAAAGCGGCCTAAAAACAGCACTGAAAATCAGCTCAGACCCATTCTGAGGATACATTTCCAACACAAAGAAGAAACAAGCAGGGCAAAACAGAGAGAAATGCTTCCAAAATGCGTTCAGGGACTGGGATGCAACCAGGATTGACCACATCTACAGCCCCAGCGGCAGAAGACGTAAGGCTGGACACTCTCGGGGCTGAGACGATTGGTGAGGTTGGGAAAGCCAATGCAGACCCTTGAAAGGAATCCTGCGTGCTACCCATTCCATGGGTCCCAACTCTCCAGGTTCAACGCAATCTTCCGACAGCGAAAGCACTCATTGGAAACCCAGCGGATGCTACACAGTGGGATCGGGAAAGCTTTCTGAAACTCACCTCAGTTTTCATCTCCTGGTGCTCGTTTTCTCCATTCAGGCCCCCTTACGAACAATCTCCCCACTTGGAGACTCAGCGCCTTTCCATGCCTCTTTCGTACCGTCTGCAATTTGTCCGCAGGATGAACTGGAAGAGGGGCAACCAATGAGAGACTCGCTGGAGGTGTTTGGTCGGGCACATGTCACTCTCATTTCCCATCACCAAGAAGAATTCACCAAAGGATCAGCCTGCCACCCCGGATCGACAATAGGGCAGAAGCCATCCAGCCGTGTTGCGTACCACTGACAAAAAAGCGACTTGGGAAATGGAGCTGAGGGGCACTGCACTTCCCAAACCTGCAGAGTTCTAAACGATAACTATCGCCCCAAAATATATTGAGGTCAGGCTACGAAGAGGTGTTGAACGCAAGGCAGAATTGCACGAAACGGACGTCATCGGGTACATCGGAATGGCCCCGATAGCACATGAAAAGCGCCAGAACGTGGACAATGATGCGGTTGGCCAAAAAGGGCGTATGCGTTTTTTCCTGAATATATTCAGGAAAAAACGCATACGCCCTTTTTGGCCAACCAAGCAAGCTGGGAGAGCAAATCAGCACTACAAAGAAATCTCTCGCCCCCCCCCCCGACATAAGGGCCACGCGAAAAAAGTCTAAAAACCAGAAAGGCAGGACAGGCCACGGAGACAAGGGAGCCTTGTTAAGCTGATGGGCGGGATGTCAATGGCCAACAGCCAATCTTCACAAGAGTATCCTCTTTCCCAAAACATGTAAAACACAGAACCACAGAGCATAGTGCACTTCCACACATGGGCGTTGACCTTGGGGAAATGAAAAAATCAACCAGACACAGGGACCCCAAAGTTGAGGGCTGCTGTCTTGACAAGAACCTCGACTCCGGTACACGTTTCATATCCCAGGAAAGAGCCAAGTGGACAAAGACAAGTGGACAAGTGGACAAAGACAAGTGGACAAGTGGACAAGTGGTGCTAAGTAGGTCCAATGGAGTGTCACTCAGCCATCAAATCCACGTCATGAGGCTGGTAGCAGCATCCTGAGTGGATTTAGTTTCCATCATCCTCAGTGAAATAAGTCCCACAAAAAAAGAAACTTATGATATCACTTATCGAGGGAATGTAAAAGTCGCTCCCCATGAACTGAATCCCCAAACAGAACAGGTCACGCTTTTAGAAAACACACTTATGCCTGCTTCAGGGGAAAGGTGAGGTGGGGTGACGCATAAAACTCGAGTTTGAAATGAGCACAGATACCCTTCCGAAAACCGAATATGGAATGGACACGACCTACTCCTTGCTCAATCAACTGGACTCACCAGACCCTGTTCATCGCACAAGTATCTATCCGACTAGTAAGCATCTTAAAAGCTAAGTCTTGATATCTCTCTGTAAGTGCATCAAGTGTGTGTAAAGCGGCCTAAAAACAGCACTGAAAATCAGCTCAGACCCATTCTGAGGATACATTTCCAACACAAAGAAGAAACAAGCAGGGCAAAACAGAGAGAAATGCTTCCAAAATGCGTTCAGGGACTGGGATGCAACCAGGATTGACCACATCTACAGCCCCAGCGGCAGAAGACATAAGGCTGGACACTCTCGGGGCTGAGACGATTGGTGAGGTTGGGAAAGCCAATGCAGACCCTTGAAAGGAATCCTGCGTGCTACCCATTCCATGGGTCCCAACTCTCCAGGTTCACCGCAATCTTCCGACAGCGAAAGCACTCATTGGAAACCCAGCGGATGCTACACCGTGGGATCGGGAAAGCTTTCTGAAACTCACCTCAGTTTTCATCTCCTGGTGCTCGTTTTCTCCATTCAGGCCCCCTTACGAACAATCTCCCCACTTGGAGACTCAGCGCCTTTCCATGCCTCTTTCGTACCGTCTGCAATTTGTCCGCAGGATGAACTGGAAGAGGGGCAACCAATGAGAGACTCGCTGGAGGTGTTTGGTCGGGCACATGTCACTCTCATTTCCCATCACCAAGAAGAATTCACCAAAGGATCAGCCTGCCACCCCGGATCGACAATAGGGCAGAAGCCATCCAGCCGTGTTGCGTCCCACTCACAAAAAAGCGACTTGGGAAATGGAGCTCAGGGGCACTGCACTTCCCAAACCTGCAGAGTTCTAAACGATAACTATCGCCCCAAAATATATTGAGGTCAGGCTACGAAGAGGCGTTGAACGCAAGGCAGAATTGCACGAAACGGACGTCATCGGGTACATCGGAATGGCCCCGATAGCACATGAAAAGCGCCAGAACGTGGACAATGATGCGGTTGGCCAAAAAGGGCGTATGCGTTTTTTCCTGAATATATTCAGGAAAAAACGCATACGCCCTTTTTGGCCAACCAAGCAAGCTGGGAGAGCAAATCAGCACTACAAAGAAATCTCTCGCCCCCCCCCCGACAAAAGGGCCACGCGAAAAAAGTCTAAAAACCAGAAAGGCAGGACAGGCCACGGAGACAAGGGAGCCTTGTTAAGCTGATGGGCGGGATGTCAATGGCCAACAGCCAATCTTCACAAGTGTATCCTCTTTCCCAAAACATGTAAAACACAGAACCACAGAGCATAGTGCACTTCCACACATGGGCGTTGACCTTGGGGAAATGAAAAAATCAACCAGACACAGGGACCCCAAAGTTGAGGGCTGCTGTGTTGACAAGAACCTCGACTCCGGTACACGTTTCATATCCCAGGAAAGAGCCAAGTGGACAAAGACAAGTGGACAAGTGGACAAAGACAAGTGGACAAGTGGACAAGTGGTGCTAAGTAGGTCCAATGGAGTGTCACTCAGCCATCAAATCCACGTCATGAGGCTGGTAGCAGCATCCTGAGTGGATTTAGGTTCCATCATCCTCAGTGAAATAAGTCCCACAAAAAAAGAAACTTATGATATCACTTATCGAGGGAATGTAAAAGTCGCTCCCCATGAACTGAATCCCCAAACAGAACAGGTCACGCTTTTAGAAAACACACTTATGCCTGCTTCAGGGGAAAGGTGAGGTGGGGTGACGCATAAAACTCGAGTTTGAAATGAGCACAGATACCCTTCCGAAAACCGAATATGGAATGGACACGACCTACTCCTTGCTCAATCAACTGGACTCACCAGACCCTGTTCATCGCACAAGTATCTATCCGACTAGTAAGCATCTTAAAAGCTAAGTCTTGATATCTCTCTGTAAGTGCATCAAGTGTGTGTAAAGCGGCCTAAAAACAGCACTGAAAATCAGCTCAGACCCATTCTGAGGATACATTTCCAACACAAAGAAGAAACAAGCAGGGCAAAACAGAGAGAAATGCTTCCAAAATGCGTTCAGGGACTGGGATGCAACCAGGATTGACCACATCTACAGCCCCAGCGGCAGAAGACGTAAGGCTGGACACTCTCGGGGCTGAGACGATTGGTGAGGTTGGGAAAGCCAATGCAGACCCTTGAAAGGAATCCTGCGTGCTACCCATTCCATGGGTCCCAACTCTCCAGGTTCAACGCAATCTTCCGACAGCGAAAGCACTCATTGGAAACCCAGCGGATGCTACACAGTGGGATCGGGAAAGCTTTCTGAAACTCACCTCAGTTTTCATCTCCTGGTGCTCGTTTTCTCCATTCAGGCCCCCTTACGAACAATCTCCCCACTTGGAGACTCAGCGCCTTTCCATGCCTCTTTCGTACCGTCTGCAATTTGTCCGCAGGATGAACTGGAAGAGGGGCAACCAATGAGAGACTCGCTGGAGGTGTTTGGTCGGGCACATGTCACTCTCATTTCCCATCACCAAGAAGAATTCACCAAAGGATCAGCCTGCCACCCCGGATCGACAATAGGGCAGAAGCCATCCAGCCGTGTTGCGTCCCACTGACAAAAAAGCGACTTGGGAAATGGAGCTCAGGGGCACTGCACTTCCCAAACCTGCAGAGTTCTAAACGATAACTATCGCCCCAAAATATATTGAGGTCAGGCTACGAAGAGTCGTTGAACGCAAGGCAGAATTGCACGAAACGGACGTCATCTGGTATATCGGAATGGCCCCGATAGCACATGAAAAGCGCCAGAACGTGGACAATCATGCGGTTGGCCAAAAAGGGCGTATGCGTTTTTTCCTGAATATATTCAGGAAAAAACGCATACGCCCTTTTTGGCCAACCAAGCAAGCTGGGAGAGCAAATCAGCACTACAAAGAAATCTCTCGCCCCCCCCCCCCCGACAAAAGGGCCACGCGAAAAAAGTCTAAAAACCAGAAAGGCAGGACAGGCCACGGAGACAAGGGAGCCTTGTTAAGCTGATGGGCGGGATGTCAATGGCCAACACCCAATCTTCACAAGTGTATCCTCTTTCCCAAAACATGTAAAACACAGAACCACAGAGCATAGTGCACTTCCACACATGGGCGTTGACCTTGGGGAAATGAAAAAATCAACCAGACACAGGGACCCCAAAGTTGAGGGCTGCTGTCTTGACAAGAACCTCGACTCCGGTACACGTTTCATATCCCAGGAAAGAGCCAAGTGGACAAAGACAAGTGGACAAGTGGACAAAGACAAGTGGACAAGTGGACAAGTGGTGCTAAGTAGGTCCAATGGAGTGTCACTCAGCCATCAAATCCACGTCATGAGGCTGGTAGCAGCATCCTGAGTGGATTTAGTTTCCATCATCCTCAGTGAAATAAGTCCCACAAAAAAAGAAACTTATGATATCCCTTATCGAGGGAATGTAAAAGTCGCTCCCCATGAACTGAATCCCCAAACAGAACAGGTCACGCTTTTAGAAAACACACTTATGCCTGCTTCAGGGGAAAGGTGAGGTGGGGTGACGCATAAAACTCGAGTTTGAAATGAGCACAGATACCCTTCCGAAAACCGAATATGGAATGGACACGACCTACTCCTTGCTCAATCAACTGGACTCACCAGACCCTGTTCATCGCACAAGTATCTATCCGACTAGTAAGCATCTTAAAAGCTAAGTCTTGATATCTCTCTGTAAGTGCATCAAGTGTGTGTAAAGCGGCCTAAAAACAGCACTGAAAATCAGCTCAGACCCATTCTGAGGATACATTTCCAACACAAAGAAGAAACAAGCAGGGCAAAACAGAGAGAAATGCTTCCAAAATGCGTTCAGGGACTGGGATGCAACCAGGATTGACCACATCTACAGCCCCAGCGGCAGAAGACATAAGGCTGGACACTCTCGGGGCTGAGACGATTGGTGAGGTTGGGAAAGCCAATGCAGACCCCTTGAAAGGAATCCTGCGTGCTACCCATTCCATGGGTCCCAACTCTCCAGGTTCAACGCAATCTTCCGACAGCGAAAGCACTCATTGGAAACGCAACGGATGTTACCCCGTGGGATCGGGAAAGCTTTCTGAAACTCACCTCAGTTTTCATCTCCTGGTGCTCGTTTTCTCCATTCAGGCCCCCTTACGAACAATCTCCCCACTTGGAGACTCAGCGCCTTTCCATGCCTCTTTCGTACCGTCTGCAATTTGTCCGCAGGATGAACTTGAAGAGGGGGAACCAATGAGAGACTCGCTGGAGGTGTTTGGTCGGGCACATGTCACTCTCATTTCCCATCACGAAGAAGAATTCACCAAAGGATCAGCCTGCCACCCCGGATCGACAATAGGGCGTGAAGCCATCCAGCCGTGTTTCATCCCACTCACAAAAAAGTGACTTGGGAAATGGAGCTCAGGGGCACTGCACTTCCCAAACCTGCAGAGTTCTAAACGATAACTATCGCCCCAAAATATATTGAGGTCAGGCTACGAAGAGGCGTTGAACGCAAGGCAGAATTGCACGAAACGGACGTCATCGGGTACATCGGAATGGCCCCGATAGCACATGAAAAGCGCCAGAACGTTGACAATGATGAGGTTGGCCAAAAAGGGCGTATGCGTCTTTTCCTGAATATATTCAGGAAAAAACGCATACGCCCTTTTTGGCCAACCAAGCAAGCTGGGAGAGCAAATCAGCACTACAAAGAAATCTCTCGCCCCCCCACCCCCCCGGCAAAAGGGCCACGCGAAAAAAGTCTAAAAACCAGAAAGGCAGGACAGGCCACGGAGACAAGGGAGCCTTGTTAAGCTGATGGGCGGGATGTCAATGGCCAACAGCCAATCTTCACAAGTGTATCCTCTTTCCCAAAACATGTAAAACACAGAACCACAGAGCATAGTGCACTTCCACACATGGGCGTTGACCTTGGGGAAATGAAATAATCAACCAGACACAGGGACCCCAAAGTTGAGGGCTGCTGTCTTGACAAGAACCTCGACTCTGGTACACGTTTCATATCCCAGGAAAGAGCCAAGTGGACAAAGACAAGTGGACAAGTGGACAAAGACAAGTGGACAAGTGGACAAGTGGTGCTAAGTAGGTCCAATGGAGTGTCACTCAGCCATCAAATCCACGTCATGAGGCTGGTAGCAGCATCCTGAGTGGATTTAGGTACCATCACCCTCAGTGAAATAAGTCCCACAAAAAAAGAAACTTATGATATCACTTATCGAGGGAATGTAAAAATCGCTCCCCATGAACTGAATCCCCAAACAGAACAGGTCACGCTTTTAGAAAACACACTTATGCCTGCTTCAGGGGAAAGGTGAGGTGGGGTGACGCATAAAACTCGAGTTTGAAATGAGCACAGATACCCTTCCGAAAACCGAATATGGAATGGACACGACCTACTCCTTGCTCAATCAACTGGACTCACCAGACCCTGTTCATCGCACAAGTATCTATCCGACTAGTAAGCATCTTAAAATCTAAGTCTTGATATCTCTCTGTAAGTGCATCAAGTGTGTGTAAAGCGGCCTAAAAACAGCACTGAAAATCAGCTCAGACCCATTCTGAGGATACATTTCCAACACAAAGAAGAAACAAGCAGGGCAAAACAGAGAGAAATGCTTCCAAAATGCGTTCAGGGACTGGGATGCAACCAGGATTGACCACATCTACAGCCCCAGCGGCAGAAGACATAAGGCTGGACACTCTCGGGGCTGAGACGATTGGTGAGGTTGGGAAAGCCAATGCAGACCCTTAAAAGGAATCCTGCGTGCTACCCATTCCATCGGTCCCAACTCTCCAGGTTCAACGCAATCTTCCGACAGCGAAAGCACTCATTGGAAACGCAACGGATGTTACCCCGTGGGATCGGGAAAGCTTTCTGAAACTCACCTCAGTTTTCATCTCCTGGTGCTCGTGTTCTCCATTCAGGCCCCCTTACGAACAATCTCCCCACTTGGAGACTCAGCGCCTTTCCATGCCTCTTTCGTACCGTCTGCAATTTGTCCGCAGGACGAATTGGAAGAGGGGGAACCAATGAGAGACTCGCTGGAGGTGTTTGGTCGGGCACATGTCACTCTCATTTCCCATCACGAAGAAGAATTCACCAAAGGATCAGCCTGCCACCCCGGATCGACAATAGGGCGTGAAGCCATCCAGCCGTGTTTCATCCCACTCACAAAAAAGTGACTTGGGAAATGGAGCTCAGGGGCACTGCACTTCCCAAACCTGCAGAGTTCTAAACGATAACTATCGCCCCAAAATATATTGAGGTCAGGCTACGAAGAGGCGTTGAACGCAAGGCAGAATTGCACGAAACGGACGTCATCGGGTACATCGGAATGGCCCCGATAGCACATGAAAAGCGCCAGAACGTGGACAATGATGCGGTTGGCCAAAAAGGGCGTATGCGTTTTTTCCTGAATATATTCAGGAAAAAACGCATACGCCCTTTTTGGCCAACCAAGCAAGCTGGGAGAGCAAATCAGCACTACAAAGAAATCTCTCGCCCCCCCCACCCCGGGAAAAGGGCCACGCGAAAAAAGTCTAAAAACCAGAAAGGCAGGACAGGCCACGGAGACAAGGGAGCCTTGTTAAGCTGATGGGCGGGATGTCAATGCCCAACAGCCAATCTTCACAAGTGTATCCTCTTTCCCAAAACATGTAAAACACAGAACCACAGAGCATAGGGCACTTCCACACATGGGCGTTGACCTTGGGGAAATGAAAAAATCAACCAGACACAGGGACCCCAAAGTTGAGGGCTGCTGTCTTGACAAGAACCTCGACTCCGGTACACGTTTCATATCCCAGGAAAGAGCCAAGTGGACAAAGACAAGTGGACAAGTGGACAAAGACAAGTGGACAAGTGGACAAGTGGTGCTAAGTAGGTCCAATGGAGTGTCACTCAGCCATGAATTCCACGTCATGAGGCTGGTAGCAGCATCCTGAGTGGATTTAGGTACCATCATCCTCAGTGAAATAAGTCCCACAAAAAAAGAAACTTATGATATCCCTTATCGAGGGAATGTAAAAATCGCTCCCCATGAACTGAATCCCCAAACAGAACAGGTCACGCTTTTAGAAAACACACTTATGCCTGCTTCAGGGGAAAGGTGAGGTGGGGTGACGCATAAAACTCGAGTTTGAAATGAGCACAGATACCCTTCCGAAAACCGAATATGGAATGGACACGACCTACTCCTTGCTCAATCAACTGGACTCACCAGACCCTGTTCATCGCACAAGTATCTATCCGACTAGTAAGCATCTTAAAAGCTAAGTCTTGATATCTCTCTGTAAGTGCATCAAGTGTGTGTAAAGCGTCCTAAAAGCAGCACTGAAAATCAGCTCAGACCCATTCTGAGGATACATTTCCAACACAAAGAAGAAACAAGCAGGGCAAAACAGAGAGAAATGCTTCCAAAATGCGTTCAGGGACTGGGATGCAACCAGGATTGACCACATCTACAGCCCCAGCGGCAGAAGACATAAGGCTGGACACTCTCGGGGCTGAGACGATTGGTGAGGTTGGGAAAGCCAATGCAGACCCTTGAAAGGAATCCTGCGTGCTACCCATTCCATGGGTCCCAACTCTCCAGGTTCACCGCAATCTTCCGACAGCGAAAGCACTCATTGGAAACCCAGCGGATGCTACACCGTGGGATCGGGAAAGCTTTCTGAAACTCACCTCAGTTTTCATCTCCTGGTGCTCGTTTTCTCCATTCAGGCCCCCTTACGAACAATCTCCCCACTTGGAGACTCAGCGCCTTTCCATGCCTCTTTCGTACCGTCTGCAATTTGTCCGCAGGATGAACTGGAAGAGGGGCAACCAGTGAGAGACTCGCTGGAGGTGTTTGGTCGGGCACATGTCACTCTCATTTCCCATCACGAAGAAGAATTCACCAAAGGATCAGCCTGCCACCCCGGATCGACAATAGGGCGTGAAGCCATCCAGCCGTGTTGCGTCCCACTCACAAAAAAGCGACTTGGGAAATGGAGCTCAGGGGCACTGCACTTCCCAAACCTGCAGAGTTCTAAACGATAACTATCGCCCCAAAATATATTGAGGTCAGGCTACGAAGAGGCGTTGAACGCAAGGCAGAATTGCACGAAACGGACGTCATCGGGTACATCGGAATGGCCCCGATAGCACATGAAAAGCGCCAGAACGTGGACAATGATGCGGTTGGCCAAAAAGGGCGTATGCGTTTTTTCCTGAATATATTCAGGAAAAAACGCATACGCCCTTTTTGGCCAACCAAGCAAGCGGGGAGAGCAAATCAGCACTACAAAGAAATCTCTCGCCCCCCCCCCCCGGCAAAAGTGCCACGCGAAAAAAGTCTAAAAACCAGAAAGGCAGGACAGGCCACGGAGACAAGGGAGCCTTGTTAAGCTGATGGGCGGGATGTCAATGGCCAACACCCAATCTTCACAAGTGTATCCTCTTTCCCAAAACATGTAAAACACAGAACCACAGAGCATAGTGCACTTCCACACATGGGCGTTGACCTTGGGGAAATGAAAAAATCAACCAGACACAGGGACCCCAAAGTTGAGGGCTGCTGTCTTGACAAGAACCTCGACTCCGGTACACGTTTCATATCCCAGGAAAGAGCCAAGTGGACAAAGACAAGTGGACAAGTGGACAAAGACAAGTGGACAAGTGGACAAGTGGTGCTAAGTAGGTCCAATGGAGTGTCACTCAGCCATGAAATCCACGTCATGAGGCTGGTAGCAGCATCCTGAGTGGATTTAGGTACCATCATCCTCAGTGAAATAAGTCCCACAAAAAAAGAAACTTATGATATCACTTATCGAGGGAATGTAAAAATCGCTCCCCATGAACTGAATCCCCAAACAGAACAGGTCACGCTTTTAGAAAACACACTTATGCCTGCTTCAGGGGAAAGGTGAGGTGGGGTGACGCATAAAACTCGAGTTTGAAATGAGCACAGATACCCTTCCGAAAACCGAATATGGAATGGACACGACCTACTCCTTGCTCAATCAACTGGACTCACCAGACCCTGTTCATCGCACAAGTATCTATCCGACTAGTAAGCATCTTAAAAGCTAAGTCTTGATATCTCTCTGTAAGTGCATCAAGTGTGTGTAAAGCGGCCTAAAAGCAGCACTGAAAATCAGCTCAGACCCATTCTGAGGATACATTTCCAACACAAAGAAGAAACAAGCAGGGCAAAACAGAGAGAAATGCTTCCAAAATGCGTTCAGGGACTGGGATGCAACCAGGATTGACCACATCTACAGCCCCAGTGGCAGAAGACATAAGGCTGGACACTCTCGGGGCTGAGACGATTGGTGAGGTTGGGAACGCCAATGCAGATCCTTGAAAGGAATCCTGCGTGCTACCCATTCCATGGGTCCCAACTCTCCAGGTTCAACGCAATCTTCCGACAGCGAAAGCACTCATTGGAAACCCAGCGGATGCTACACCGTGGGATCGGGAAAGCTTTCTGAAACTCACCTCAGTTTTCATCTCCTGGTGCTCGTTTTCTCCATTCAGGCCCCCTTACGAACAATCTCCCCACTTGGAGACTCAGCGCCTTTCCATGCCTCTTTCGTACCGTCTGCAATTTGTCCGCAGGATGAACTGGAAGAGGGTCAACCAGTGAGAGACTCGCTGGAGGTGTTTGGTCGGGCACATGTCACTCTCATTTCCCATCACGAAGAAGAATTCACCAAAGGATCAGCCTGCCACCCCGGATCGACAATAGGGCGTGAAGCCATCCAGCCGTGTTGCGTCCCACTCACAAAAAAGCGACTTGGGAAATGGAGCTCAGGGGCACTGCACTTCCCAAACCTGCAGAGTTCTAAACGATAACTATCGCCCCAAAATATATTGAGGTCAGGCTACGAAGAGGCGTTGAACGCAAGGCAGAATTGCACGAAACGGACGTCATCGGGTACATCGGAATGGCCCCGATAGCACATGAAAAGCGCCAGAACGTGGACAATGATGCGGTTGGCCAAAAAGGGCGTATGCGTTTTTTCCTGAATATATTCAGGAAAAAACGCATACGCCCTTTTTGGCCAACCAAGCAAGCGGGGAGAGCAAATCAGCACTACAAAGAAATCTCTCGCCCCCCCCCCCCCGGCAAAAGGGCCACGCGAAAAAAGTCTAAAAACCAGAAAGGCAGAACAGGCCACGGAGACAAGGGAGCCTTGTTAAGCTGATGGGCGGGATGTCAATGGCCAACAGCCAATCTTCACAAGTGTATCCTCTTTCCCAAAACATGTAAAACACAGAACCACAGAGCATAGTGCACTTCCACACATGGGCGTTGACCTTGGGGAAATGAAAAAATCAACCAGACACAGGGACCCCAAAGTTGAGGGCTGCTGTCTTGACAAGAACCTCGACTCCGGTACACGTTTCATATCCCAGGAAAGAGCCAAGTGGACAAAGACAAGTGGACAAGTGGACAAAGACAAGTGGACAAGTGGACAAGTGGTGCTAAGTAGGTCCAATGGAGTGTCACTCAGCCATCAAATCCACGTCATGAGGCTGGTAGCAGCATCCTGAGTGGATTTAGGTACCATCACCCTCAGTGAAATAAGTCCCACAAAAAAAGAAACTTATGATATCACTTATCGAGGGAATGTAAAAATCGCTCCCCATGAACTGAATCCCCAAACAGAACAGGTCACGCTTTTAGAAAACACACTTATGCCTGCTTCAGGGGAAAGGTGAGGTGGGGTGACGCATAAAACTCGAGTTTGAAATGAGCACAGATACCCTTCCGAAAACCGAATATGGAATGGACACGCCCTACTCCTTGCTCAATCAACTGGACTCACCAGACCCTGTTCATCGCACAAGTATCTATCCGACTAGTAAGCATCTTAAAAGCTAAGTCTTGATATCTCTCTGTAAGTGCATCAAGTGTGTGTAAAGCGGCCTAAAAACAGCACTGAAAATCAGCTCAGACCCATTCTGAGGATACATTTCCAACACAAAGAAGAAACAAGCAGGGCAAAACAGAGAGAAATGCTTCCAAAATGCGTTCAGGGACTGGGATGCAACCAGGATTGACCACATCTACAGCCCCAGCGGCAGAAGACATAAGGCTGGACACTCTTGGGGCTGAGACGATTGGTGAGTTTGGGAAAGCCAGTGCAGACCCCTGAAAGGAATCCTGCGTGCTACCCATTCCATGGGTCCCAACTCTCCAGGTTCAACGCAATCTTCCGACAGCGAAAGCACTCATTGGAAACCCAGCGGATGCTACCCCGTGGGATCGGGAAAGCTTTCTGAAACTCACCTCAGTTTTCATCTCCTGGTGCTCGTGTTCTCCATTCAGGCCCCCTTACGAACAATCTCCCCACTTGGAGACTCAGCGCCTTTCCATGCCTCTTTCGTACCGTCTGCAATTTGTCCGCAGGATGAACTGGAAGAGGGGCAACCAATGAGAGACTCGCTGGAGGTGTTTGGTCGGGCACATGTCACTCTCATTTCCCATCACCAAGAAGAATTCACCAAAGGATCAGCCTGCCACCCCGGATCGACAATAGGGCAGAAGCCATCCAGCCGTGTTGCGTCCCACTGACAAAAAAGCGACTTGGGAAATGGAGCTCAGGGGCACTGCACTTCCAAAACCTGCAGAGTTCTAAACGATAACTATCGCCGCAAAATATATTGAGGTCAGGCTACGAAGAGGCGTTGAACGCAAGGCAGAATTGCACGAAACGGACGTCATCGGGTACATCGGAATGGCCCCGATAGCACATGAAAAGCGCCAGAACGTGGACAATGATGCGGTTGGCCAAAAAGGGCGTATGCGTTTTTTCCTGAATATATTCAGGAAAAAACGCATACGCCCTTTTTTGCCAACCAAGCAAGCTGGGAGAGCAAATCAGCACTACAAAGAAATCTCTCGCCCCCCCCCCCCGGCAAAAGGGCCACGCGAAAAAAGTCTAAAAACCAGAAAGGAAGGACAGGCCACGGAGACAAGGGAGCCTTGTTAAGCTGATGGGCGGGATGTCAATGGCCAACACCCAATCTTCACAAGTGTATCCTCTTTCCCAAAACATGTAAAACACAGAACTACAGAGCATAGGGCACTTCCACACATGGGCGTTGACCTTGGGGAAATGAAAAAATCAACCAGACACAGGGACCCCAAAGTTGAGGGCTGCTGTCTTGACAAGAACCTCGACTACGGTACACGTTTCATATCCCAGGAAAGAGCCAAGTGGACAAAGACAAGTGGACAAGTGGACAAAGACAAGTGGATAAGTGGACAAGTGGTGCTAAGTAGGTCCAATGGAGTGTCACTCAGCCATGAAATCCACGTCATGAGGCTGGTAGCAGCATCCTGAGTGGATTTAGGTACCATCACCCTCAGTGAAATAAGTCCCACAAAAAAAGAAACTTATGATATCACTTATCGAGGGAATGTAAAAATCGCTCCCCATGAACTGAATCCCCAAACAGAACAGGTCACGCTTTTAGAAAACACACTTATGCCTGCTTCAGGGGAAAGGTGAGGTGGGGTGACGCATAAAACTCGAGTTTGAAATGAGCACAGATACCCTTCCGAAAACCGAATATGGAATGGACACGACCTACTCCTTGCTCAATCAACTGGACTCACCAGACCCTGTTCATCGCACAAGTATCTATCCGACTAGTAAGCATCTTAAAAGCTAAGTCTTGATATCTCTCTGTAAGTGCATCAAGTGTGTGTAAAGCGGCCTAAAAACAGCAGTGAAAATCAGCTCAGACCCATTCTGAGGATACATTTCCAACACAAAGAAGAAACAAGCAGGGCAAAACTGAGAGAAATGCTTCCAAAATGCGTTCAGGGACTGGGATGCAACCAGGATTGACCACATCTACAGCCCCAGCGGCAGAAGACATAAGGCTGGACACTCTCGGGGCTGAGACGATTGGTGAGGTTGGGAAAGCCAATGCAGACCCTTGAAAGGAATCCGGCGTGCTACCCATTCCATGGGTCCCAACTCTCCAGGTTCAACGCAATCTTCCGACAGCGAAAGCACTCATTGGAAACGCAGCGGATGCTACACCGTGGGATCGGGAAAGCTTTCTGAAACTCACCTCAGTTTTCATCTCCTGGTGCTCGTGTTCTCCATTCAGGCCCCCTTACGAACAATCTCCCCACTTGGAGACTCAGCGCCTTTCCATGCCTCTTTCGTACCGTCTGCAATTTGTCCGCAGGATGAACTGGAAGAGGGGCAACCAATGAGAGACTCGATGGAGGTGTTTGGTCGGGCACATGTCACTCTCATTTCCCATCACCAAGAAGAATTCACCAAAGGATCAGCCTGCCACCCCGGATCGACAATAGGGCGTGAAGCCATCCAGCCGTGTTGCATCCCACTCACAAAAAAGCGACTTGGGAAATGGAGCTCAGGGGCACTGCACTTCCCAAACCTGCAGAGTTCTAAACGATAACTATCGCCCCAAAATATATTGAGGTCAGGCTACGAAGAGGCGTTGAACGCAAGGCAGAATTGCACGAAACGGACGTCATCGGGTACATCGGAATGGCCCCGATAGCACATGAAAAGCGCCAGAACGTGGACAATGATGCGGTTGGCCAAAAAGGGCGTATGCGTTTTTTCCTGAATATATTCAGGAAAAAACGCATACGCCCTTTTTGGCCAACCAAGCAAGTTGGGAGAGCAAATTAGCACTACAAAGAAATCTCTCGCCCCCCCCCCCCGGCAAAAGGGCCACGCGAAAAAAGTCTAAAAACCAGAAAGGCAGGACAGGCCACGGAGACAAGGGAGCCTTGTTAAGCTGATGGGCGGGATGTCAATGGCCAACACCCAATCTTCACAAGTGTATCCTCTTTCCCAAAACATGTAAAACACAGAACCACAGAGCATAGTGCACTTCCACACATGGGCGTTGACCTTGGGGAAATGAAAAAATCAACCAGACACAGGGACCCCAAAGTTGAGGGCTGCTGTCTTGACAAGAACCTCGACTCCGGTACACGTTTCATATCCCAGGAAAGAGCCAAGTGGACAAAGACAAGTGGACAAGTGGACAAAGACAAGTGGACAAGTGGACAAGTGGTGCTAAGTAGGTCCAATGGAGTGTCACTCAGCCATCAAATCCACGTCATGAGGCTGGTAGCAGCATCCTGAGTGGATTTAGGTACCATCATCCTCAGTGAAATAAGTCCCACAAAAAAAGAAACTTATGATATCACTTATCGAGGGAATGTAAAAATCGCTCCCCATGAACTGAATCCCCAAACAGAACAGGTCACGCTTTTAGAAAACACACTTATGCCTGCTTCAGGGGAAAGGTGAGGTGGGGTGACGCATAAAACTCGAGTTTGAAATGAGCACAGATACCCTTCCGAAAACCGAATATGGAATGGACACGACCTACTCCTTGCTCAATCAACTGGACTCACCAGACCCTGTTCATCGCACAAGTATCTATGCGACTAGTAAGCATCTTAAAAGCTAAGTCTTGATATCTCTCTGTAAGTGCATCAAGTGTGTGTAAAGCGGCCTAAAAACAGCACTGAAAATCAGCTCAGACCCATTCTGAGGATACATTTCCAACACAAAGAAGAAACAAGCAGGGCAAAACAGAGAGAAATGCTTCCAAAATGCGTTCAGGGACTGGGATGCAACCAGGATTGACCACATCTACAGCCCCAGCGGCAGAAGACATAAGGCTGGACACTCTCGGGGCTGAGACGATTGGTGAGGTTGGGAAAGCCAATGCAGACCCTTGAAAGGAATCCGGCGTGCTACCCATTCCATGGGTCCCAACTCTCCAGGTTCAACGCAATCTTCCGACAGCGAAAGCACTCATTGGAAACGCAGCGGATGCTACCCCGTGGGATCGGGAAAGCTTTCTGAAACTCACCTCAGTTTTCATCTCCTGGTGCTCGTGTTCTCCATTCAGGCCCCCTTACGAACAATCTCCCCACTTGGAGACTCAGCGCCTTTCCATGCCTCTTTCGTACCGTCTGCAATTTGTCCGCAGGATGAACTGGAAGAGGGGCAACCAATGAGAGACTCGATGGAGGTGTTTGGTCGGGCACATGTCACTCTCATTTCCCATCACCAAGAAGAATTCACCAAAGGATCAGCCTGCCACCCCGGATCGACAATAGGGCGTGAAGCCATCCAGCCGTGTTGCATCCCACTCACAAAAAAGCGACTTGGGAAATGGAGCTCAGGGGCACTGCACTTCCCAAACCTGCAGAGTTCTAAACGATAACTATCGCCCCAAAATATATTGAGGTCAGGCTACGAAGAGGCGTTGAACGCAAGGCAGAATTGCACGAAACGGACGTCATCGGGTACATCGGAATGGCCCCGATAGCACATGAAAAGCGCCAGAACGTGGACAATGATGCGGTTGGCCAAAAAGGGCGTATGCGTTTTTTCCTGAATATATTCAGGAAAAAACGCATACGCCCTTTTTGGCCAACCAAGCAAGCTGGGAGAGCAAATCAGCACTACAAAGAAATCTCTCGCCCTCCCCCCCCGGCAAAAGGGCCACGCGAAAAAAGTCTAAAAACCAGAAAGGCAGGACAGGCCACGGAGACAAGGGAGCCTTGTTAAGCTGATGGGCGGGATGTCAATGGCCAACACCCAATCTTCACAAGTGTATCCTCTTTCCCAAAACATGTAAAACACAGAACCACAGAGCATAGGGCACTTCCACACATGGGCGTTGACCTTGGGGAAATGAAAAAATCAACCAGACACAGGGACCCCAAAGTTGAGGGCTGCTGTCTTGACAAGAACCTCGACTCCGGTACACGTTTCATATCCCAGGAAAGAGCCAAGTGGACAAAGACAAGTGGACGAGTGGACAAAGACAAGTGGACAAGTGGACAAGTGGTGCTAAGTAGGTCCAATGGAGTGTCACTCAGCCATCAAATCCACGTCATGAGGCTGGTAGCAGCATCCTGAGTGGATTTAGGTACCATCACCCTCAGTGAAATAAGTCCCACAAGAAAAGAGACTTATGATATCACTTATCGAGGGAATGTAAAAATCGCTCCCCATGAACTGAATCCCCAAACAGAACAGGTCACGCTTTTAGAAAACACACTTATGCCTGCTTCAGGGGAAAGGTGAGGTGGGGTGACGCATAAAACTCGAGTTTGAAATGAGCACAGATACCCTTCCGAAAACCGAATATGGAATGGACACGACCTACTCCTTGCTCAATCAACTGGACTCACCAGACCCTGTTCATCGCACAAGTATCTATCCGACTAGTAAGCATCTTAAAAGCTAAGTCTTGATATCTCTCTGTAAGTGCATCAAGTGTGTGTAAAGCGGCCTAAAAACAGCACTGAAAAGCAGCTCAGACCCATTCTGAGGATACATTTCCAACACAAAGAAGAAACAAGCAGGGCAAAACAGAGAGAAATGCTTCCAAAATGCGTTCAGGGACTGGGATGCAACCAGGATTGACCACATCTACAGCCCCAGCGGCAGAAGACATAAGGCTGGACACTCTCGGGGCTGAGACGATTGGTGAGGTTGGGAAAGCCAATGCAGACCCTTGAAAGGAATCCGGCGTGCTACCCATTCCATGGGTCCCAACTCTCCAGGTTCAACGCAATCTTCCGACAGCGAAAGCACTCATTGGAAACGCAGCGGATGCTACCCCGTGGGATCGGGAAAGCTTTCTGAAACTCACCTCAGTTTTCATCTCCTGGTGCTCGTGTTCTCCATTCAGGCCCCCTTACGAACAATCTCCCCACTTGGAGACTCAGCGCCTTTCCATGCCTCTTTCGTACCGTCTGCAATTTGTCCGCAGGATGAACTGGAAGAGGGGCAACCAATGAGAGACTCGATGGAGGTTTTTGGTCGGGCACATGTCACTCTCATTTCCCATCACCAAGAAGAATTCACCAAAGGATCAGCCTGCCACCCCGGATCGACAATAGGGCGTGAAGCCATCCAGCCGTGTTGCATCCCACTCACAAAAAAGCGACTTGGGAAATGGAGCTCAGGGGCACTGCACTTCCCAAACCTGCAGAGTTCTAAACGATAACTATCGCCCCAAAATATATTGAGGTCAGGCTACGAAGAGGCGTTGAACGCAAGGCAGAATTGCACGAAACGGACGTCATCGGGTACATCGGAATGGCCCCGATAGCACATGAAAAGCGCCAGAACGTGGACAATGATGCGGTTGGCCAAAAAGGGCGTATGCGTTTTTTCCTGAATATATTCAGGAAAAAACGCATACGCCCTTTTTGGCCAACCAAGCAAGCTGGGAGAGCAAATCAGCACTACAAAGAAATCTCTCACCCTCCCCCCCCGGCAAAAGGGCCACGCGAAAAAAGTCTAAAAACCAGAAAGGCAGGAAAGGCCACGGAGACAAGGGAGCCTTGTTAAGCTGATGGGCGGGATGTCAATGGCCAACACCCAATCTTCACAAGTGTATCCTCTTTCCCAAAACATGTAAAACACAGAACCACAGAGCATAGGGCACTTCCACACATGGGCGTTGACCTTGGGGAAATGAAAAAATCAACCAGACACAGGGACCCCAAAGTTGAGGGCTGCTGTCTTGACAAGAACCTCGACTCCGGTACACGTTTCATATCCCAGGAAAGAGCCAAGTGGACAAAGACAAGTGGACGAGTGGACAAAGACAAGTGGACAAGTGGACAAGTGGTGCTAAGTAGGTCCAATGGAGTGTCACTCAGCCATCAAATCCACGTCATGAGGCTGGTAGCAGCATCCTGAGTGGATTTAGGTACCATCACCCTCAGTGAAATAAGTCCCACAAAAAAAGAGACTTATGATATCACTTATCGAGGGAATGTAAAAATCGCTCCCCATGAACTGAATCCCCAAACAGAACAGGTCACGCTTTTAGAAAACACACTTATGCCTGCTTCAGGGGAAAGGTGAGGTGGGGTGACGCATAAAACTCGAGTTTGAAATGAGCACAGATACCCTTCCGAAAACCGAATATGGAATGGACACGACCTACTCCTTGCTCAATCAACTGGACTCACCAGACCCTGTTCATCGCACAAGTATCTATCCGACTAGTAAGCATCTTAAAAGCTAAGTCTTGATATCTCTCTGTAAGTGCATCAAGTGTGTGTAAAGCGGCCTAAAAACAGCACTGAAAATCAGCTCAGACCCATTCTGAGGATACATTTCCAACACAAAGAAGAAACAAGCAGGGCAAAACAGAGAGAAATGCTTCCAAAATGCGTTCAGGGACTGGGATGCAACCAGGATTGACCACATCTACAGCCCCAGCGGCAGAAGACATAAGGCTGGACACTCTCGGGGCTGAGACGATTGGTGAGGTTGGGAAAGCCAATGCAGACCCTTGAAAGGAATCCTGCGTGCTACCCATTCCATGGGTCCCAACTCTCCAGGTTCAACGCAATCTTCCGACAGCGAAAGCACTCATTGGAAACGCAGCGGATGCTACCCCGTGGGATCGGGAAAGCTTTCTGAAACTCACCTCAGTTTTCATCTCCTGGTGCTCGTGTTCTCCATTCAGGCCCCCTTACGAACAATCTCCCCACTTGGAGACTCAGCGCCTTTCCATGCCTCTTTCGTACCGTCTGCAATTTGTCTGCAGGATGAACTGGAAGAGGGGCAACCAATGAGAGACTCGCTGGAGGTGTTTGGTCGGGCACATGTCACTCTCATTTCCCATCACCAAGAAGAATTCAACAAAGGCTCAGCCTGCCACCCCGGATCGACAATAGGGCAGAAGCCATCCAGCCGTGTTGCGTCCCACTCACAAAAAAGCGACTTGGGAAATGGAGCTCAGGGGCACTGCACTTCCCAAACCTGCAGAGTTCTAAACGATAACTATCGCCCCAAAATATATTGAGGTCAGGCTACGAAGAGGCGTTGAACGCAAGGCAGAATTGCACGAAACGGACGTCATCGGGTACATCGGAATGGCCCCGATAGCACATGAAAAGCGCCAGAACGTGGACAATGATGCGGTTGGCCAAAAAGGGCGTATGCGTTTTTTCCTGAATATATTCAGGAAAAAACGCATACGCCCTTTTTGGCCAACCAAGCAAGCTGGGAGAGCAAATCAGCACTACAAAGAAATCTCTGCCCCCCCCCGCCGGCAAAAGGGCCACGCGAAAAAAGTCTAAAAACCAGAAAGGCAGGACAGGCCACGGAGACAAGGGAGCCTTGTTAAGCTGATGGGCGGGATGTCAATGGCCGACAGCCAATCTTCACAAGTGTATCCTCTTTCCCAAAACATGTAAAACACAGAACCACAGAGCATAGTGCACTTCCACACATGGGCGTTGACCTTGGGGAAATGAAATATCAACCAGACACAGGGACCCCAAAGTTGAGGGCTGCTGTCTTGACAAGAACCTTGACTCCGGTACACGTTTCATATCCCAGGAAAGAGCCAAGTGGACAAAGACAAGTGGACAAGTGGACAAAGACAAGTGGACAAGTGGACAAGTGGTGCTAAGTAGGTCCAATGGAGTGTCACTCAGCCATCAAATCCACGTCATGAGGCTGGTAGCAGCATCCTGAGTGGATTTAGGTACCATCATCCTCAGTGAAATAAGTCCCACAAAAAAAGAAACTTATGATATCACTTATCGAGGGAATGTAAAAATCGCTCCCCATGAACTGAATCCCCAAACAGAACAGGTCACGCTTTTAGAAAACA
The DNA here is from genome assembly GCF_026419965.1 of Kogia breviceps. NCBI lineage: Eukaryota > Metazoa > Chordata > Mammalia > Artiodactyla > Physeteridae > Kogia > Kogia breviceps. The sequence continues at coordinate 48,994,425 of NC_081322.1, read as the reverse complement.
CACTTATGCCTGCTTCAGGGGAAAGGTGAGGTGGGGTGACGCATAAAACTCGAGTTTGAAATGAGCAGAGATACCCTTCCGAAAACCGAATATGGAATGGACACGACCTACTCCTTGCTCAATCAACTGGACTCACCAGACCCTGTTCATCGCACAAGTATCTATCCGACTAGTAAGCATCTTAAAAGCTAAGTCTTGATATCTCTCTGTAAGTGCATCAAGTGTGTGTAAAGCGGCCTAAAAACAGCAGTGAAAATCAGCTCAGACCCATTCTGAGGATACATTTCCAACACAAAGAAGAAACAAGCAGGGCAAAACAGAGAGAAATGCTTCCAAAATGCGTTCAGGGACTGGGATGCAACCAGGATTGACCACATCTACAGCCCCAGCGGCAGAAGACATAAGGCTGGACACTCTCGGGGCTGAGACGATTGGTGAGGTTGGGAAAGCCAATGCAGACCCTTGAAAGGAATCCTGCGTGCTACCCATTCCATGGGTCCCAACTCTCCAGGTTCAACGCAATCTTCCGACAGCGAAAGCACTCATTGGAAACGCAGCGGATGCTACACCGTGGGATCGGGAAAGCTTTCTGAAACTCACCTCAGTTTTCATTTCCTGGTGCTCGTGTTCTCCATTCAGGCCCCCTTACGAACAATCTCCCCACTTGGAGACTCAGCGCCTTTCCATGCCTCTTTTGTACCGTCTGCAATTTGTCCGCAGGATGAACTGGAAGAGGGGCAACCAATGAGAGACTGGCTGGAGGTGTTTGGTCGGGCACATGTCACTCTCATTTCGCATCACGAAGAAGAATTCACCAAAGGCTCAGCCTGCCACCCCGGATCGACAATAGGGCGTGAAGCCATCCAGCCGTGTTGCGTCCCACTGACAAAAAAGCGATTTGGGAAATGGAGCTCAGGGGCACTGCACTTCCCAAACCTGCAGAGTTCTAAACGATAACTATCGGCCCAAAATATATTGAGGTCAGGCTACGAAGAGGCGTTGAACGCAAGGCAGAATTGCACGAAACGGACGTCATCGGGTACATCGGAATGGCCCCGATAGCACATGAAAAGCGCCAGAACGTGGACAATGATGCGGTTGGCCAAAAAGGGCGTATGCGTTTTTTCCTGAATATATTCAGGAAAAAACGCATACGCCCTTTTTGGCCAACCAAGCAAGCTGGGAGAGCAAATCAGCACTACAAAGAAATCTCTCGCCGCCCCCCCCCCCCCCCGGCAAAAGGGCCACGCGAAAAAAGTCTAAAAACCAGAAAGGCAGGACAGGCCACGGAGACAAGGGAGCCTTGTTAAGCTGATGGGCGGGATGTCAATGGCCAACAGCCAATCTTCACAAGTGTATCCTCTTTCCCAAAACATGTAAAACACAGAACCACAGAGCATAGGGCACTTCCACACATGGGCGTTGACCTTGGGGAAATGAAAAAATCAACCAGACACAGGGACCCCAAAGTTGAGGGCTGCTGTCTTGACAAGAACCTCGACTCCGGTACACCTTTCATATCTCAGGAAAGAGCCAAGTGGACAAAGACAAGTGGACAAGTGGACAAAGACAAGTGGACAAGTGGACAAGTGGTGCTAAGTAGGTCCAATGGAGTGTCACTCAGCCATCAAATCCACGTCATGAGGCTGGTAGCAGCATCCTGAGTGGATTTAGGTACCATCATCCTCAGTGAAATAAGTCCCACAAAAAAAGAAACTTATGATATCACTTATCGAGGGAATGTAAAAATCGCTCCCCATGAACTGAATCCCAAACAGAACAGGTCACGCTTTTAGAAAACACACTTATGCCTGCTTCAGGGGAAAGGTGAAGTGGGGTGACGCATAAAACTCGAGTTTGAAATGAGCACAGATACCCTTCCGAAAACCGAATATGGAATGGACACGACCTACTCCTTGCTCAATCAACTGGACTCACCAGACCCTGTTCATCGCACAAGTATCTATCCGACTAGTAAGCATCTTAAAAGCTAAGTCTTGATATCTCTCTGTAAGTGCATCAAGTGTGTGTAAAGCGGCCTAAAAACAGCACTTAAAATCAGCTCAGACCCATTCTGAGGATACATTTCCAACACAAAGAAGAAACAAGCAGGGCAAAACAGAGAGAAATGCTTCCAAAATGCGTTCAGGGACTGGGATGCAACCAGGATTGACCACATCTACAGCCCCAGCGGCAGAAGACATAAGGCTGGACACTCTCGGGGCTGAGACGATTGGTGAGGTTGGGAAAGCCAATGCAGACCCTTGAAAGGAATCCTGCGTGCTACCCATTCCATGGGTCCCAACTCTCCAGGTTCACCGCAATCTTCCGACAGCGAAAGCACTCATTGGAAACGCAGCGGATGCTACACCGTGGGATCGGGAAAGCTTTCTGAAACTCACCTCAGTTTTCATCTCCTGGTGCTCGTGTTCTCCATTCAGGCCCCCTTACGAACAATCTCCCCACTTGGAGACTCAGCGCCTTTCCATGCCTCTTTTGTACCGTCTGCAATTTGTCCGCAGGATGAACTGGAAGAGGGGCAACCAATGAGAGACTGGCTGGAGGTGTTTGGTCGGGCACATGTCACTCTCATTTCGCATCACGAAGAAGAATTCACCAAAGGCTCAGCCTGCCACCCCGGATCGACAATAGGGCGTGAAGCCATCCAGCCGTGTTGCGTCCCACTGACAAAAAAGCGATTTGGGAAATGGAGCTCAGGGGCACTGCACTTCCCAAACCTGCAGAGTTCTAAACGATAACTATCGGCCCAAAATATATTGAGGTCAGGCTACGAAGAGGCGTTGAACGCAAGGCAGAATTGCACGAAACGGACGTCATCGGGTACATCGGAATGGCCCCGATAGCACATGAAAAGCGCCAGAACGTGGACAATGATGCGGTTGGCCAAAAAGGGCGTATGCGTTTTTTCCTGAATATATTCAGGAAAAAACGCATACGCCCTTTTTGGCCAACCAAGCAAGCTGGGAGAGCAAATCAGCACTACAAAGAAATCTCTCGCCGCCCCCCCCCCCCCCCCGGCAAAAGGGCCACGCGAAAAAAGTCTAAAAACCAGAAAGGCAGGACAGGCCACGGAGACAAGGGAGCCTTGTTAAGCTGATGGGCGGGATGTCAATGGCCAACAGCCAATCTTCACAAGTGTATCCTCTTTCCCAAAACATGTAAAACACAGAACCACAGAGCATAGGGCACTTCCACACATGGGCGTTGACCTTGGGGAAATGAAAAAATCAACCAGACACAGGGACCCCAAAGTTGAGGGCTGCTGTCTTGACAAGAACCTCGACTCCGGTACACCTTTCATATCTCAGGAAAGAGCCAAGTGGACAAAGACAAGTGGACAAGTGGACAAAGACAAGTGGACAAGTGGACAAGTGGTGCTAAGTAGGTCCAATGGAGTGTCACTCAGCCATCAAATCCACGTCATGAGGCTGGTAGCAGCATCCTGAGTGGATTTAGGTACCATCATCCTCAGTGAAATAAGTCCCACAAAAAAAGAAACTTATGATATCACTTATCGAGGGAATGTAAAAATCGCTCCCCATGAACTGAATCCCAAACAGAACAGGTCACGCTTTTAGAAAACACACTTATGCCTGCTTCAGGGGAAAGGTGAAGTGGGGTGACGCATAAAACTCGAGTTTGAAATGAGCACAGATACCCTTCCGAAAACCGAATATGGAATGGACACGACCTACTCCTTGCTCAATCAACTGGACTCACCAGACCCTGTTCATCGCACAAGTATCTATCCGACTAGTAAGCATCTTAAAAGCTAAGTCTTGATATCTCTCTGTAAGTGCATCAAGTGTGTGTAAAGCGGCCTAAAAACAGCACTTAAAATCAGCTCAGACCCATTCTGAGGATACATTTCCAACACAAAGAAGAAACAAGCAGGGCAAAACAGAGAGAAATGCTTCCAAAATGCGTTCAGGGACTGGGATGCAACCAGGATTGACCACATCTACAGCCCCAGCGGCAGAAGACATAAGGCTGGACACTCTCGGGGCTGAGACGATTGGTGAGGTTGGGAAAGCCAATGCAGACCCTTGAAAGGAATCCTGCGTGCTACCCATTCCATGGGTCCCAACTCTCCAGGTTCACCGCAATCTTCCGACAGCGAAAGCACTCATTGGAAACGCAGCGGATGCTACACCGTGGGATCGGGAAAGCTTTCTGAAACTCACCTCAGTTTTCATCTCCTGGTGCTCGTTTTCTCCATTCAGGCCCCCTTACGAACAATCTCCCCACTTGGAGACTCAGCGCCTTTCCATGCCTCTTTCGTACCGTCTGCAAATTGTCTGCAGGATGAACTGGAAGAGGGGCAACCAATGAGAGACTCGCTGGAGGTGTTTGGTCGGGCACATGTCACTCTCATTTCCCATCACCAAGAAGAATTCAACAAAGGCTCAGCCTGCCACCCCGGATCGACAATAGGGCAGAAGCCATCCAGCCGTGTTGCGTCCCACTCACAAAAAAGCGACTTGGGAAATGGAGCTCAGGGGCACTGCACTTCCCAAACCTGCAGAGTTCTAAACGATAACTATCGCCCCAAAATATATTGAGGTCAGGCTACGAAGAGGCGTTGAACGCAAGGCAGAATTGCACGAAACGGACGTCATCGGGTACATCGGAATGGCCCCGATAGCACATGAAAAGCGCCAGAACGTGGACAATGATGCGGTTGGCCAAAAAGGGCGTATGCGTTTTTTCCTGAATATATTCAGGAAAAAAATCATACGCCCTTTTTGGCCAACCAAGCAAGCTGGGAGAGCAAAGCAGCACTACAAAGAAATCTCTCCCACCCCCCCCCCCGGCAAAAGGGCCACGCGAAAAAAGTCTAAAAACCAGAAAGGCAGGACAGGCCACGGAGACAAGGGAGCCTTGTTAAGCTGATGGGCGGGATGTCAATGGCCAACAGCCAATCTTCACAAGTGTATCCTCTTTCCCAAAACATGTAAAACACAGAACCACAGAGCATAGTGCACTTCCACACATGGGCGTTGACCTTGGGGAAATGAAAAAATCAACCAGACACAGGGACCCCAAAGTTGAGGGCTGCTGTCTTGACAAGAACCTCGACTCCGGTACACGTTTCATATCCCAGGAAAGAGCCAAGTGGACAAAGACAAGTGGACAAGTGGACAAAGACAAGTGGACAAGTGGACAAGTGGTGCTAAGTAGGTCCAATGGAGTGTCACTCAGCCATCAAATCCACGTCATGAGGCTGGTAGCAGCATCCTGAGTGGATTTAGGTACCATCACCCTCAGTGAAATAAGTCCCACAAAAAAAGAAACTTATGATATCACTTATCGAGGGAATGTAAAAATCGCTCCCCATGAACTGAATCCCCAAACAGAACAGGTCACGCTTTTAGAAAACACACTTATGCCTGCTTCAGGGGAAAGGTGAGGTGGGGTGACGCATAAAACTCGAGTTTGAAATGAGCACAGATACCCTTCCGAAAACCGAATATGGAATGGACACGACCTACTCCTTGCTCAATCAACTGGACTCACCAGACCCTGTTCATCGCACAAGTATCTATCCGACTAGTAAGCATCTTAAAAGCTAAGTCTTGATATCTCTCTGTAAGTGCATCAAGTGTGTGTAAAGCGGCCTAAAAACAGCACTGAAAATCAGCTCAGACCCATTCTGAGGATACATTTCCAACACAAATAAGAAACAAGCAGGGCAAAACAGAGAGAAATGCTTCCAAAATGCGTTCAGGGACTGGGATGCAACCAGGATTGACCACATCTACAGCCCCAGCGGCAGAAGACATAAGGCTGGACACTCTCGGGGCTGAGACGATTGGTGAGGTTGGGAAAGCCAATGCAGACCCTTGAAAGGAATCCTGCGTGCTACCCATTCCATGGGTCCCAACTCTCCAGGTTCAACGCAATCTTCCGACAGCGAAAGCACTCATTGGAAACGCAGCGGATGCTACACCGTGGGATCGGGAAAGCTTTCTGAAACTCACCTCAGTTTTCATCTCCTGGTGCTCGTGTTCTCCATTCAGGCCCCCTTACGAACAATCTCCCCACTTGGAGACACAGCGCCTTTCCATGCCTCTTTCGTACCGTCTGCAATTTGTCCGCAGGATGAACTGGAAGAGGGGCAACCAATGAGAGACTCGATGGAGGTGTTTGGTCGGGCACATGTCACTCTCATTTCCCATCACCAAGAAGAATTCAACAAAGGATCAGCCTGCCACCCCGGATCGACAATAGGGCAGAAGCCATCCAGCCGTGTTGCGTCCCACTCACAAAAAAGCGACTTGGGAAATGGAGCTCAGGGGCACTGCACTTCCCAAACCTGCAGAGTTCTAAACGATAACTATCGCCCCAAAATATATTGAGGTCAGGCTACGAAGAGGCGTTGAACGCAAGGCAGAATTGCACGAAACGGACGTCATCGGGTACATCGGAATGGCCCCGATAGCACATGAAAAGCGCCAGAACGTGGACAATGATGCGGTTGGCCAAAAAGGGCGTATGCGTTTTTTCCTGAATTCAGGAAAAAACGCATACGCCCTTTTTGGCCAACCAAGCAAGCTGGGAGAGCAAATCAGCACTACAAAGAAATCTCTCGCCCCCCCCCCCCCCGGCAAAAGGGCCACGCGAAAAAAGTCTAAAAACCAGAAAGGCAGGACAGGCCACGGAGACAAGGGAGCCTTGTTAAGCTGATGGGCGGGATGTCAATGGCCAACACCCAATCTTCACAAGTGTATCCTCTTTCCCAAAACATGTAAAACACAGAACCACAGAGCATAGGGCACTTCCACACATGGGCGTTGACCTTGGGGAAATGAAAAAATCAACCAGACACAGGGACCCCAAAGTTGAGGGCTGCTGTCTTGACAAGAACCTCGACTCCGGTACACGTTTCATATCCCAGGAAAGAGCCAAGTGGACAAAGACAAGTGGACGAGTGGACAAAGACAAGTGGACAAGTGGACAAGTGGTGCTAAGTAGGTCCAATGGAGTGTCACTCAGCCATCAAATCCACGTCATGAGGCTGGTAGCAGCATCCTGAGTGGATTTAGGTACCATCACCCTCAGTGAAATAAGTCCCACAAAAAAAGAGACTTATGATATCACTTATCGAGGGAATGTAAAAATCGCTCCCCATGAACTGAATCCCCAAACAGAACAGGTCACGCTTTTAGAAAACACACTTATGCCTGCTTCAGGGGAAAGGTGAGGTGGGGTGACGCATAAAACTCGAGTTTGAAATGAGCACAGATACCCTTCCGAAAACCGAATATGGAATGGACACGACCTACTCCTTGCTCAATCAACTGGACTCACCAGACCCTGTTCATCGCACAAGTATCTATCCGACTAGTAAGCATCTTAAAAGCTAAGTCTTGATATCTCTCTGTAAGTGCATCAAGTGTGTGTAAAGCGGCCTAAAAACAGCAGTGAAAATCAGCTCAGACCCATTCTGAGGATACATTTCCAACACAAAGAAGAAACAAGCAGGGCAAAACAGAGAGAAATGCTTCCAAAATGCGTTCAGGGACTGGGATGCAACCAGGATTGACCACATCTACAGCCCCAGCGGCAGAAGACATAAGGCTGGACACTCTCGGGGCTGAGACGATTGGTGAGGTTGGGAAAGCCAATGCAGACCCTTGAAAGGAATCCTGCGTGCTACCCATTCCATGGGTCCCAACTCTCCAGGTTCAACGCAATCTTCCGACAGCGAAAGCACTCATTGGAAACGCAGCGGATGCTACCCCGTGGGATCGGGAAAGCTTTCTGAAACTCACCTCAGTTTTCATCTCCTGGTGCTCGTGTTCTCCATTCAGGCCCCCTTACGAACAATCTCCCCACTTGGAGACTCAGCGCCTTTCCATGCCTCTTTCGTACCGTCTGCAATTTGTCTGCAGGATGAACTGGAAGAGGGGCAACCAATGAGAGACTCGCTGGAGGTGTTTGGTCGGGCACATGTCACTCTCATTTCCCATCACCAAGAAGAATTCAACAAAGGCTCAGCCTGCCACCCCGGATCGACAATAGGGCAGAAGCCATCCAGCCGTGTTGCGTCCCACTCACAAAAAAGCGACTTGGGAAATGGAGCTCAGGGGCACTGCACTTCCCAAACCTGCAGAGTTCTAAACGATAACTATCGCCCCAAAATATATTGAGGTCAGGCTACGAAGAGGCGTTGAACGCAAGGCAGAATTGCACGAAACGGACGTCATCGGGTACATCGGAATGGCCCCGATAGCACATGAAAAGCGCCAGAACGTGGACAATGATGCGGTTGGCCAAAAAGGGCGTATGCGTTTTTTCCTGAATATATTCAGGAAAAAACGCATACGCCCTTTTTGGCCAACCAAGCAAGCTGGGAGAGCAAATCAGCACTACAAAGAAATCTCTGCCCCCCCCCGCCGGCAAAAGGGCCACGCGAAAAAAGTCTAAAAACCAGAAAGGCAGGACAGGCCACGGAGACAAGGGAGCCTTGTTAAGCTGATGGGCGGGATGTCAATGGCCGACAGCCAATCTTCACAAGTGTATCCTCTTTCCCAAAACATGTAAAACACAGAACCACAGAGCATAGTGCACTTCCACACATGGGCGTTGACCTTGGGGAAATGAAATATCAACCAGACACAGGGACCCCAAAGTTGAGGGCTGCTGTCTTGACAAGAACCTTGACTCCGGTACACGTTTCATATCCCAGGAAAGAGCCAAGTGGACAAAGACAAGTGGACAAGTGGACAAAGACAAGTGGACAAGTGGACAAGTGGTGCTAAGTAGGTCCAATGGAGTGTCACTCAGCCATCAAATCCACGTCATGAGGCTGGTAGCAGCATCCTGAGTGGATTTAGGTACCATCATCCTCAGTGAAATAAGTCCCACAAAAAAAGAAACTTATGATATCACTTATCGAGGGAATGTAAAAATCGCTCCCCATGAACTGAATCCCAAACAGAACAGGTCACGCTTTTAGAAAACACACTTATGCCTGCTTCAGGGGAAAGGTGAGGTGGGGTGACGCATAAAACTCGAGTTTGAAATGAGCACAGATACCCTTCCGAAAACCGAATATGGAATGGACACGACCTACTCCTTTCTCAATCAACTGGACTCACCAGACCCTGTTCATCGCACAAGTATCTATCCGACTAGTAAGCATCTTAAAAGCTAAGTCTTGATATCTCTCTGTAAGTGCATCAAGTGTGTGTAAAGCGGCCTAAAAACAGCACTGAAAATCAGCTCAGACCCATTCTGAGGATACATTTCCAACACAAAGAAGAAACAAGCAGGGCAAAACTGAGAGAAATGCTTCCAAAATGCGTTCAGGGACTGGGATGCAACCAGGATTGACCACATCTACAGCCCCAGCGGCAGAAGACATAAGGCTGGACACTCTCGGGGCTGAGACGATTGGTGAGGTTGGGAAAGCCAATGCAGACCCTTGAAAGGAATCCTGCGTGCTACCCATTCCATGGGTCCCAACTCTCCAGGTTCAACGCAATCTTCCGACAGCGAAAGCACTCATTGGAAATGCAGCGGATGCTACACCGTGGGATCGGGAAAGCTTTCTGAAACTCACCTCAGTTTTCATCTCCTGGTGCTCGTGTTCTCCATTCAGGCCCCCTTACGAACAATCTCCCCACTTGGAGACTCAGCGCCTTTCCATGCCTCTTTCGTACCGTCTGCAATTTGTCCGCAGGATGAACTGGAAGAGGGGCAACCAATGAGAGACTGGCTGGAGGTGTTTGGTCGGGCACATGTCACTCTCATTTCCCATCACCAAGAAGAATTCACCAAAGGCTCAGCCTGCCACCCCGGATCGACAATAGGGCGTGAAGCCATCCAGCCGTGTTGCGTCCCACTGACAAAAAAGCGATTTGGGAAATGGAGCTCAGGGGCACTGCACTTCCCAAACCTGCAGAGTTCTAAACGATAACTATCGGCCCAAAATATATTGAGGTCAGGCTACGAAGAGGCGTTGAACGCAAGGCAGAATTGCACGAAACGGACGTCATCGGGTACATCGGAATGGCCCCGATAGCACATGAAAAGCGCCAGAACGTGGACAATGATGCGGTTGGCCAAAAAGGGCGTATGCGTTTTTTCCTGAATATATTCAGGAAAAAACGCATACGCCCTTTTTGGCCAACCAAGCAAGCTGGGAGAGCAAATCAGCACTACAAAGAAATCTCTCGCCCCCCCCCCCCGGCAAAAGGGCCACGCGAAAAAAGTCTAAAAACCAGAAAGGCAGGACAGGCCACGGAGACAAGGGAGCCTTGTTAAGCTGATGGGCGGGATGTCAATGGCCAACAGCCAATCTTCACAAGTGTATCCTCTTTCCCAAAACAAGTAAAACACAGAACCACAGAGCATAGGGCACTTCCACACATGGGCGTTGACCTTGGGGAAATGAAAAAATCAACCAGACACAGGGACCCCAAAGTTGAGGGCTGCTGTCTTGACAAGAACCTCCACTCCGGTACACGTTGCATATCCCAGGAAAGAGCCAAGTGGACAAAGACAACTGGACAAGTGGAAAAAGACAAGTGGACAAGTGGACAAGTGGTGCTAAGTAGGTCCAATGGAGTGTCACTCAGCCATCAAATCCACGTCATGAGGCTGGTAGCAGCATCCTGAGTGGATTTAGGTACCATCATCCTCAGTGAAATAAGTCCCACAAAAAAAGAAACTTATGATATCACTTATTGAGGGAATGTAAAAATCGCTCCCCATGAACTGAATCCCCAAACAGAACAGGTCACGCTTTTAGAAAACACACTTATGCCTGCTTCAGGGGAAAGGTGAAGTGGGGTGACGCATAAAACTCGAGTTTGAAATGAGCACAGATACCCTTCCGAAAACCGAATATGGAATGGACACGACCTACTCCTTGCTCAATCAACTGGACTCACCAGACCCTGTTCATCGCACAAGTATCTATCCGACTAGTAAGCATCTTAAAAGCTAAGTCTTGATATCTCTCTGTAAGTGCATCAAGTGTGTGTAAAGCGGCCTAAAAACAGCACTTAAAATCAGCTCAGACCCATTCTGAGGATACATTTCCAACACAAAGAAGAAACAAGCAGGGCAAAACAGAGAGAAATGCTTCCAAAATGCGTTCAGGGACTGGGATGCAACCAGGATTGACCACATCTACAGCCCCAGCGGCAGAAGACATAAGGCTGGACACTCTCGGGGCTGAGACGATTGGTGAGGTTGGGAAAGCCAATGCAGACCCTTGAAAGGAATCCTGCGTGCTACCCATTCCATGGGTCCCAACTCTCCAGGTTCACCGCAATCTTCCGACAGCGAAAGCACTCATTGGAAACGCAGCGGATGCTACACCGTGGGATCGGGAAAGCTTTCTGAAACTCACCTCAGTTTTCATCTCCTGGTGCTCGTTTTCTCCATTCAGGCCCCCTTACGAACAATCTCCCCACTTGGAGACTCAGCGCCTTTCCATGCCTCTTTCGTACCGTCTGCAAATTGTCTGCAGGATGAACTGGAAGAGGGGCAACCAATGAGAGACTCGCTGGAGGTGTTTGGTCGGGCACATGTCACTCTCATTTCCCATCACCAAGAAGAATTCAACAAAGGCTCAGCCTGCCACCCCGGATCGACAATAGGGCAGAAGCCATCCAGCCGTGTTGCGTCCCACTCACAAAAAAGCGACTTGGGAAATGGAGCTCAGGGGCACTGCACTTCCCAAACCTGCAGAGTTCTAAACGATAACTATCGCCCCAAAATATATTGAGGTCAGGCTACGAAGAGGCGTTGAACGCAAGGCAGAATTGCACGAAACGGACGTCATCGGGTACATCGGAATGGCCCCGATAGCACATGAAAAGCGCCAGAACGTGGACAATGATGCGGTTGGCCAAAAAGGGCGTATGCGTTTTTTCCTGAATATATTCAGGAAAAAAATCATACGCCCTTTTTGGCCAACCAAGCAAGCTGGGAGAGCAAATCAGCACTACAAAGAAATCTCTCCCACCCCCCCCCGGCAAAAGGGCCACGCGAAAAAAGTCTAAAAACCAGAAAGGCAGGACAGGCCACGGAGACAAGGGAGCCTTGTTAAGCTGATGGGCGGGATGTCAATGGCCAACAGCCAATCTTCACAAGTGTATCCTCTTTCCCAAAACATGTAAAACACAGAACCACAGAGCATAGTGCACTTCCACACATGGGCGTTGACCTTGGGGAAATGAAAAAATCAACCAGACACAGGGACCCCAAAGTTGAGGGCTGCTGTCTTGACAAGAACCTCGACTCCGGTACACCTTTCATATCCCAGGAAAGAGCCAAGTGGACAAAGACAAGTGGACAAGTGGACAAAGACAAGTGGACAAGTGGACAAGTGGTGCTAAGTAGGTCCAATGGAGTGTCACTCAGCCATCAAATCCACGTCATGAGGCTGGTAGCAGCATCCTGAGTGGATTTAGGTACCATCACCCTCAGTGAAATAAGTCCCACAAAAAAAGAAACTTATGATATCACTTATCGAGGGAATGTAAAAATCGCTCCCCATGAACTGAATCCCCAAACAGAACAGGTCACGCTTTTAGAAAACACACTTATGCCTGCTTCAGGGGAAAGGTGAGGTGGGGTGACGCATAAAACTCGAGTTTGAAATGAGCACAGATACCCTTCCGAAAACCGAATATGGAATGGACACGACCTACTCCTTGCTCAATCAACTGGACTCACCAGACCCTGTTCATCGCACAAGTATCTATCCGACTAGTAAGCATCTTAAAAGCTAAGTCTTGATATCTCTCTGTAAGTGCATCAAGTGTGTGTAAAGCGGCCTAAAAACAGCACTGAAAATCAGCTCAGACCCATTCTGAGGATACATTTCCAACACAAAGAAGAAACAAGCAGGGCAAAACAGAGAGAAATTCTTCCAAAATGCGTTCAGGGACTGGGATGCAACCAGGATTGACCACATCTACAGCCCCAGCGGCAGAAGACATAAGGCTGGACACTCTCGGGGCTGAGACGATTGGTGAGGTTGGGAAAGCCAATGCAGACCCTTGAAAGGAATCCTGCGTGCTACCCATTCCATGGGTCCCAACTCTCCAGGTTCAACGCAATCTTCCGACAGCGAAAGCACTCATTGGAAACCCAGCGGATGCTACACCGTGGGATCGGGAAAGCTTTCTGAAACTCACCTCAGTTTTCATCTCCTGGTGCTCGTGTTCTCCATTCAGGCCCCCTTACGAACAATCTCCCCACTTGGAGACACAGCGCCTTTCCATGCCTCTTTCGTACCGTCTGCAATTTGTCCGCAGGATGAACTGGAAGAGGGGCAACCAATGAGAGACTCGATGGAGGTGTTTGGTCGGGCACATGTCACTCTCATTTCCCATCACCAAGAAGAATTCAACAAAGGATCAGCCTGCCACCCCGGATCGACAATAGGGCAGAAGCCATCCAGCCGTGTTGCGTCCCACTCACAAAAAAGCGACTTGGGAAATGGAGCTCAGGGGCACTGCACTTCCCAAACCTGCAGAGTTCTAAACGATAACTATCGCCCCAAAATATATTGAGGTCAGGCTACGAAGAGGCGTTGAACGCAAGGCAGAATTGCACGAAACGGACGTCATCGGGTACATCGGAATGGCCCCGATAGCACATGAAAAGCGCCAGAACGTGGACAATGATGCGGTTGGCCAAAAAGGGCGTATGCGTTTTTTCCTGAATTCAGGAAAAAACGCATACGCCCTTTTTGGCCAACCAAGCAAGCTGGGAGAGCAAATCAGCACTACAAAGAAATCTCTCGCCCCCCCCCCCCCGGCAAAAGGGCCACGCGAAAAAAGTCTAAAAACCAGAAAGGCAGGACAGGCCACGGAGACAAGGGAGCCTTGTTAAGCTGATGGGCGGGATGTCAATGGCCAACACCCAATCTTCACAAGTGTATCCTCTTTCCCAAAACATGTAAAACACAGAACCACAGAGCATAGTGCACTTCCACACATGGGCGTTGACCTTGGGGAAATGAAAAAATCAACCAGACACAGGGACCCCAAAGTTGAGGGCTGCTGTCTTGACAAGAACCTCGACTCCGGTACACCTTTCATATCCCAGGAAAGAGCCAAGTGGACAAAGACAAGTGGACAAGTGGACAAAGACAAGTGGACAAGTGGACAAGTGGTGCTAAGTAGGTCCAATGGAGTGTCACTCAGCCATCAAATCCACGTCATGAGGCTGGTAGCAGCATCCTGAGTGGATTTAGGTACCATCACCCTCAGTGAAATAAGTCCCACAAAAAAAGAAACTTATGATATCACTTATCGAGGGAATGTAAAAATCGCTCCCCATGAACTGAATCCCCAAACAGAACAGGTCACGCTTTTAGAAAACACACTTATGCCTGCTTCAGGGGAAAGGTGAGGTGGGGTGACGCATAAAACTCGAGTTTGAAATGAGCACAGATACCCTTCCGAAAACCGAATATGGAATGGACACGACCTACTCCTTGCTCAATCAACTGGACTCACCAGACCCTGTTCATCGCACAAGTATCTATCCGACTAGTAAGCATCTTAAAAGCTAAGTCTTGATATCTCTCTGTAAGTGCATCAAGTGTGTGTAAAGCGGCCTAAAAACAGCAGTGAAAATCAGCTCAGACCCATTCTGAGGATACATTTCCAACACAAATAAGAAACAAGCAGGGCAAAACAGAGAGAAATGCTTCCAAAATGCGTTCAGGGACTGGGATGCAACCAGGATTGACCACATCTACAGCCCCAGCGGCAGAAGACATAAGGCTGGACACTCTCGGGGCTGAGACGATTGGTGAGGTTGGGAAAGCCAATGCAGACCCTTGAAAGGAATCCTGCGTGCTACCCATTCCATGGGTCCCAACTCTCCAGGTTCAACGCAATCTTCCGACAGCGAAAGCACTCATTGGAAACGCAGCGGATGCTACACCGTGGGATCGGGAAAGCTTTCTGAAACTCACCTCAGTTTTCATTTCCTGGTGCTCGTGTTCTCCATTCAGGCCCCCTTACGAACAATCTCCCCACTTGGAGACACAGCGCCTTTCCATGCCTCTTTCGTACCGTCTGCAATTTGTCCGCAGGATGAACTGGAAGAGGGGCAACCAATGAGAGACTCGCTGGAGGTGTTTGGTCGGGCACATGTCACTCTCATTTCCCATCACCAAGAAGAATTCAACAAAGGATCAGCCTGCCACCCCGGATCGACAATAGGGCAGAAGCCATCCAGCCGTGTTGCGTCCCACTCACAAAAAAGCGACTTGGGAAATGGAGCTCAGGGGCACTGCACTTCCCAAACCTGCAGAGTTCTAAACGATAACTATCGCCCCAAAATATATTGAGGTCAGGCTACGAAGAGGCGTTGAACGCAAGGCAGAATTGCACGAAACGGACGTCATCGGGTACATCGGAATGGCCCCGATAGCACATGAAAAGCGCCAGAACGTGGACAATGATGCGGTTGGCCAAAAAGGGCGTATGCGTTTTTTCCTGAATTCAGGAAAAAACGCATACGCCCTTTTTGGCCAACCAAGCAAGCTGGGAGAGCAAATCAGCACTAAAAAGAAATCTCTCGCCCCCCCCCCCGGCAAAAGGGCCACGCGAAAAAAGTCTAAAAACCAGAAAGGCAGGACAGGCCACGGAGACAAGGGAGCCTTGTTAAGCTGATGGGCGGGATGTCAATGGCCAACACCCAATCTTCACAAGTGTATCCTCTTTCCCAAAACATGTAAAACACAGAACCACAGAGCATAGTGCACTTCCACACATGGGCGTTGACCTTGGGGAAATGAAAAAATCAACCAGACACAGGGACCCCAAAGTTGAGGGCTGCTGTCTTGACAAGAACCTCGACTCCGGTACACGTTTCATATCCCAGGAAAGAGCCAAGTGGACAAAGACAAGTGGACAAGTGGACAAAGACAAGTGGACAAGTGGACAAGTGGTGCTAAGTAGGTCCAATGGAGTGTCACTCAGACATCAAATCCACGTCATGAGGCTGGTAGCAGCATCCTGAGTGGATTTAGGTACCATCATCCTCAGTGAAATAAGTCCCACAAAAAAAGAAACTTATGATATCACTTATCGAGGGAATGTAAAAATCGCTCCCCATGAACTGAATCCCCAAACAGAACAGGTCACGCTTTTAGAAAACACACTTATGCCTGCTTCAGGGGAAAGGTGAGGTGGGGTGACGCATAAAACTCGAGTTTGAAATGAGCACAGATACCCTTCCGAAAACCGAATATGGAATGGACACGACCTACTCCTTGCTCAATCAACTGGACTCACCAGACCCTGTTCATCGCACAAGTATCTATCCGACTAGTAAGCATCTTAAAAGCTAAGTCTTGATATCTCTCTGTAAGTGCATCAAGTGTGTGTAAAGCGGCCTAAAAACAGCACTGAAAAGCAGCTCAGACCCATTCTGAGGATACATTTCCAACACAAAGAAGAAACAAGCAGGGCAAAACAGAGAGAAATGCTTCCAAAATGCGTTCAGGGACTGGGATGCAACCAGGATTGACCACATCTACAGCCCCAGCGGCAGAAGACATAAGGCTGGACACTCTCGGGGCTGAGACGATTGGTGAGGTTGGGAAAGCCAATGCAGACCCTTGAAAGGAATCCGGCGTGCTACCCATTCCATGGGTCCCAACTCTCCAGGTTCAACGCAATCTTCCGACAGCGAAAGCACTCATTGGAAACCCAGCGGATGCTACACCGTGGGATCGGGAAAGCTTTCTGAAACTCACCTCAGTTTTCATCTCCTGGTGCTCGTGTTCTCCATTCAGGCCCCCTTACGAAAAATCTCCCCACTTGGAGACTCAGCGCCTTTCCATGCCTCTTTCGTACCGTCTGCAATTTGTCCGCAGGATGAACTGGAAGAGGGGCAACCAATGAGAGACTCGATGGAGGTGTTTGGTCGGGCACATGTCACTCTCATTTCCCATCACCAAGAAGAATTCACCAAAGGATCAGCCTGCCACCCCGGATCGACAATAGGGCAGAAGCCATCCAGCCGTGTTGCGTCCCACTCACAAAAAAGCGACTTGGGAAATGGAGCTCAGGGGCACTGCACTTCCCAAACCTGCAGAGTTCTAAACGATAACTATCGCCCCAAAATATATTGAGGTCAGGCTACGAAGAGGCGTTGAACGCAAGGCAGAATTGCACGAAACGGACGTCATCGGGTACATCGGAATGGCCCCGATAGCACATGAAAAGCGCCAGAACGTGGACAATGATGCGGTTGGCCAAAAAGGGCGTATGCGTTTTTTCCTGAATATATTCAGGAAAAAACGCATACGCCCTTTTTGGCCAACCAAGCAAGCTGGGAGAGCAAATCAGCACTACAAAGAAATCTCTCGCCCCCCCCCCCGGCAAAAGGGCCACGCGAAAAAAGTCTAAAAACCAGAAAGGCAGGACAGGCCACGGAGACAAGGGAGCCTTGTTAAGCTGATGGGCGGGATGTCAATGGCCAACACCCAATCTTCACAAGTGTATCCTCTTTCCCAAAACATGTAAAACACAGAACTACAGAGCATAGGGCACTTCCACACATGGGCGTTGACCTTGGGGAAATGAAAAAAATCAACCAGACACAGGGACCCCAAAGTTGAGGGCTGCTGTCTTGACAAGAACCTCGACTCCGGTACACGTTTCATATCCCAGGAAAGAGCCAAGTGGACAAAGACAAGTGGACAAGTGGACAAAGACAAGTGGACAAGTGGACAAGTGGTGCTAAGTAGGTCCAATGGAGTGTCACTCAGCCATCAAATCCACGTCATGAGGCTGCTAGCAGCATCCTGAGTGGATTTAGGTACCATCATCCTCAGTGAAATAAGTCTCACAAAAAAAGAAACTTATGATATCACTTATCGAGGGAATGTAAAAATCGCTCCCCATGAACTGAATCCCCAAACAGAACAGGTCACGCTTTTAGAAAACACACTTATGCCTGCTTCAGGGGAAAGGTGAGGTGGGGTGACGCATAAAACTCGAGTTTGAAATGAGCACAGATACCCTTCCGAAAACCGAATATGGAATGGACACGACCTACTCCTTGCTCAATCAACTGGACTCACCAGACCCTGTTCATCGCACAAGTATCTATCCGACTAGTAAGCATCTTAAAAGCTAAGTCTTGATATCTCTCTGTAAGTGCATCAAGTGTGTGTAAAGCGGCCTAAAAACAGCACTGAAAATCAGCTCAGACCCATTCTGAGGATACATTTCCAAGACAAAGAAGAAACAAGCAGGGCAAAACTGAGAGAAATGCTTCCAAAATGCGTTCAGGGACTGGGATGCAACCAGGATTGACCACATCTACAGCCCCAGCGGCAGAAGACATAAGGCTGGACACTCTCGGGGCTGAGACGATTGGTGAGGTTGGGAAAGCCAATGCAGACCCTTGAAAGGAAACCTGCGTGCTACCCATTCCATGGGTCCCAACTCTCCAGGTTCACCGCAATCTTCGAACAGCGAAAGCACTCATTGGAAACCCAGCGGATGCTACACCGTGGGATCGGGAAAGCTTTCTGAAACTCACCTCAGTTTTCATCTCCTGGTGCTCGTGTTCTCCATTCAGGCCCCCTTACGAACAATCTCCCCACTTGGAGACTCAGCGCCTTTCCATGCCTCTTTCGTACCGTCTGCAATTTGTCCGCAGGATGAACTGGAAGAGGGGCAACCAATGAGAGACTCGCTGGAGGTGTTTGGTCGGGCACATGTCACTCTCATTTCCCATCACCAAGAAGAATTCACCAAAGGCTCAGCCTGCCACCCCGGATCGACAATAGGGCAGAAGCCATCCAGCCGTGTTGCGTCCCACTCACAAAAAAGCGACTTGGGAAATGGAGCTCAGGGGCACTGCACTTCCCAAACCTGCAGAGATGTAAACGATAACTATTGGCCCAAAATATATTGAGGTCAGGCTACGAAGAGGCGTTGAACGCAAGGCAGAATTGCACGAAACGGACGTCATCGGGTACATCGGAATGGCCCCGATAGCACATGAAAAGCGCCAGAACGTGGACAATGATGCGGTTGGCCAAAAAGGGCGTATGCGTTTTTTCCTGAATATATTCAGGAAAAAACGCATACGCCCTTTTTGGCCAACCAAGCAAGCTGGGAGAGCAAATCAGCACTACAAAGAAATCTCTCGCCCCCCTCCCCGGCAAAAGGGCCACGCGAAAAAAGTCTAAAAACCAGAAAGGCAGGACAGGCCACGGAGACAAGGGAGCCTTGTTAAGCTGATGGGCGGGATGTCAATGGCCAACACCCAATCTTCACAAGTGTATCCTCTTTCCCAAAACATGTAAAACACAGAACTACAGAGCATAGGGCACTTCCACACATGGGCGTTGACCTTGGGGAAATGAAAAAATCAACCAGACACAGGGACCCCAAAGTTGAGGGCTGCTGTCTTGACAAGAACCTCGACTCCGGTACACGTTTCATATCCCAGGAAAGAGCCAAGTGGACAAAGACAAGTGGACAAGTGGACAAAGACAAGTGGACAAGTGGACAAGTGGTGCTAAGTAGGTCCAATGGAGTGTCACTCAGCCATCAAATCCACGTCATGAGGCTGGTAGCAGCATCCTGAGTGGATTTAGGTACCATCATCCTCAGTGAAATAAGTCCCACAAAAAAAGAAACTTATGATATCACTTATCGAGGGAATGTAAAAATCGCTCCCCATGAACTGAATCCCCAAACAGAACAGGTCACGCTTTTAGAAAACACACTTATGCCTGCTTCAGGGGAAAGGTGAGGTGGGGTGACGCATAAAACTCGAGTTTGAAATGAGCACAGATACCCTTCCGAAAACCGAATATGGAATGGAAACGACCTACTCCTTGCTCAATCAACTG
This sequence comes from Kogia breviceps, assembly GCF_026419965.1. Lineage (NCBI taxonomy): Eukaryota > Metazoa > Chordata > Mammalia > Artiodactyla > Physeteridae > Kogia > Kogia breviceps. The sequence goes on along the minus strand of NC_081322.1, from coordinate 48,974,540 downwards.
GACTCACCAGACCCTGTTCATCGCACAAGTATCTATCCGACTAGTAAGCATCTTAAAAGCTAAGTCTTGATATCTCTCTGTAAGTGCATCAAGTGTGTGTAAAGCGGCCTAAAAACAGCACTGAAAATCAGCTCAGACCCATTCTGAGGATACATTTCCAACACAAAGAAGAAACAAGCAGGGCAAAACAGAGAGAAATTCTTCCAAAATGCGTTCAGGGACTGGGATGCAACCAGGATTGACCACATCTACAGCCCCAGCGGCAGAAGACATAAGGCTGGACACTCTCGGGGCTGAGACGATTGGTGAGGTTGGGAAAGCCAATGCAGACCCTTGAAAGGAATCCTGCGTGCTACCCATTCCATGGGTCCCAACTCTCCAGGTTCACCGCAATCTTCCGACAGCGAAAGCACTCATTGGAAACCCAGCGGATGCTACACCGTGGGATCGGGAAAGCTTTCTGAAACTCACCTCAGTTTTCATCTCCTGGTGCTCGTGTTCTCCATTCAGGCCCCCTTACGAACAATCTCCCCACTTGGAGACTCAGCGCCTTTCCATGCCTCTTTCGTACCGTCTGCAATTTGTCCGCAGGATGAACTGGAAGAGGGGCAACCAATGAGAGACTCGCTGGAGGTGTTTGGTCGGGCACATGTCACTCTCATTTCCCATCACCAAGAAGAATTCACCAAAGGCTCAGCCTGCCACCCCGGATCGACAATAGGGCGTGAAGCCATCCAGCCGTGTTGCATCCCACTCACAAAAAAGCGACTTGGGAAATGGAGCTCAGGGGCACTGCACTTCCCAAACCTGCAGAGTTCTAAACGATAACTATCGCCCCAAAATATATTGAGGTCAGGCTACGAAGAGGCGTTGAACGCAAGGCAGAATTGCACGAAACGGACGTCATCGGGTACATCGGAATGGCCCCGATAGCACATGAAAAGCGCCAGAACGTGGACAATGATGCGGTTGGCCAAAAAGGGCGTATGCGTTTTTTCCTGAATATATTCAGGAAAAAACGCATACGCCCTTTTTGGCCAACCAAGCAAGCTGGGAGAGTAAATCAGCACTACAAAGAAATCTCTCGCCCCCCCCCCCCGGCAAAAGGGCCACGCGAAAAAAGTCTAAAAACCAGAAAGGCAGGACAGGCCACGGAGACAAGGGAGCCTTGTTAAGCTGATGGGCGGGATGTCAATGGCCAACACCCAATCTTCACAAGTGTATCCTCTTTCCCAAAACATGTAAAACACAGAACTACAGAGCATAGGGCACTTCCACACATGGGCGTTGACCTTGGGGAAATGAAAAAAATCAACCAGACACAGGGACCCCAAAGTTGAGGGCTGCTGTCTTGACAAGAACCTCGACTCCGGTACACGTTTCATATCCCAGGAAAGAGCCAAGTGGACAAAGACAAGTGGACAAGTGGACAAAGACAAGTGGACAAGTGGACAAGTGGTGCTAAGTAGGTCCAATGGAGTGTCACTCAGCCATCAAATCCACGTCATGAGGCTGCTAGCAGCATCCTGAGTGGATTTAGGTACCATCATCCTCAGTGAAATAAGTCTCACAAAAAAAGAAACTTATGATATCACTTATCGAGGGAATGTAAAAATCGCTCCCCATGAACTGAATCCCCAAACAGAACAGGTCACGCTTTTAGAAAACACACTTATGCCTGCTTCAGGGGAAAGGTGAGGTGGGGTGACGCATAAAACTCGAGTTTGAAATGAGCACAGATACCCTTCCGAAAACCGAATATGGAATGGACACGACCTACTCCTTGCTCAATCAACTGGACTCACCAGACCCTGTTCATCGCACAAGTATCTATCCGACTAGTAAGCATCTTAAAAGCTAAGTCTTGATATCTCTCTGTAAGTGCATCAAGTGTGTGTAAAGCGGCCTAAAAACAGCACTGAAAATCAGCTCAGACCCATTCTGAGGATACATTTCCAAGACAAAGAAGAAACAAGCAGGGCAAAACTGAGAGAAATGCTTCCAAAATGCGTTCAGGGACTGGGATGCAACCAGGATTGACCACATCTACAGCCCCAGCGGCAGAAGACATAAGGCTGGACACTCTCGGGGCTGAGACGATTGGTGAGGTTGGGAAAGCCAATGCAGACCCTTGAAAGGAAACCTGCGTGCTACCCATTCCATGGGTCCCAACTCTCCAGGTTCACCGCAATCTTCGAACAGCGAAAGCACTCATTGGAAACCCAGCGGATGCTACACCGTGGGATCGGGAAAGCTTTCTGAAACTCACCTCAGTTTTCATCTCCTGGTGCTCGTGTTCTCCATTCAGGCCCCCTTACGAACAATCTCCCCACTTGGAGACTCAGCGCCTTTCCATGCCTCTTTCGTACCGTCTGCAATTTGTCCGCAGGATGAACTGGAAGAGGGGCAACCAATGAGAGACTCGCTGGAGGTGTTTGGTCGGGCACATGTCACTCTCATTTCCCATCACCAAGAAGAATTCACCAAAGGCTCAGCCTGCCACCCCGGATCGACAATAGGGCAGAAGCCATCCAGCCGTGTTGCGTCCCACTCACAAAAAAGCGACTTGGGAAATGGAGCTCAGGGGCACTGCACTTCCCAAACCTGCAGAGATGTAAACGATAACTATTGGCCCAAAATATATTGAGGTCAGGCTACGAAGAGGCGTTGAACGCAAGGCAGAATTGCACGAAACGGACGTCATCGGGTACATCGGAATGGCCCCGATAGCACATGAAAAGCGCCAGAACGTGGACAATGATGCGGTTGGCCAAAAAGGGCGTATGCGTTTTTTCCTGAATATATTCAGGAAAAAACGCATACGCCCTTTTTGGCCAACCAAGCAAGCTGGGAGAGCAAATCAGCACTACAAAGAAATCTCTCGCCCCCCTCCCCGGCAAAAGGGCCACGCGAAAAAAGTCTAAAAACCAGAAAGGCAGGACAGGCCACGGAGACAAGGGAGCCTTGTTAAGCTGATGGGCGGGATGTCAATGGCCAACACCCAATCTTCACAAGTGTATCCTCTTTCCCAAAACATGTAAAACACAGAACTACAGAGCATAGGGCACTTCCACACATGGGCGTTGACCTTGGGGAAATGAAAAAATCAACCAGACACAGGGACCCCAAAGTTGAGGGCTGCTGTCTTGACAAGAACCTCGACTCCGGTACACGTTTCATATCCCAGGAAAGAGCCAAGTGGACAAAGACAAGTGGACAAGTGGACAAAGACAAGTGGACAAGTGGACAAGTGGTGCTAAGTAGGTCCAATGGAGTGTCACTCAGCCATCAAATCCACGTCATGAGGCTGGTAGCAGCATCCTGAGTGGATTTAGGTACCATCATCCTCAGTGAAATAAGTCCCACAAAAAAAGAAACTTATGATATCACTTATCGAGGGAATGTAAAAATCGCTCCCCATGAACTGAATCCCCAAACAGAACAGGTCACGCTTTTAGAAAACACACTTATGCCTGCTTCAGGGGAAAGGTGAGGTGGGGTGACGCATAAAACTCGAGTTTGAAATGAGCACAGATACCCTTCCGAAAACCGAATATGGAATGGAAACGACCTACTCCTTGCTCAATCAACTGGACTCACCAGACCCTGTTCATCGCACAAGTATCTATCCGACTAGTAAGCATCTTAAAAGCTAAGTCTTGATATCTCTCTGTAAGTGCATCAAGTGTGTGTAAAGCGGCCTAAAAACAGCACTGAAAATCAGCTCAGACCCATTCTGAGGATACATTTCCAACACAAAGAAGAAACAAGCAGGGCAAAACAGAGAGAAATTCTTCCAAAATGCGTTCAGGGACTGGGATGCAACCAGGATTGACCACATCTACAGCCCCAGCGGCAGAAGACATAAGGCTGGACACTCTCGGGGCTGAGACGATTGGTGAGGTTGGGAAAGCCAATGCAGACCCTTGAAAGGAATCCTGCGTGCTACCCATTCCATGGGTCCCAACTCTCCAGGTTCACCGCAATCTTCCGACAGCGAAAGCACTCATTGGAAACCCAGCGGATGCTACACCGTGGGATCGGGAAAGCTTTCTGAAACTCACCTCAGTTTTCATCTCCTGGTGCTCGTGTTCTCCATTCAGGCCCCCTTACGAACAATCTCCCCACTTGGAGACTCAGCGCCTTTCCATGCCTCTTTCGTACCGTCTGCAATTTGTCCGCAGGATGAACTGGAAGAGGGGCAACCAATGAGAGACTCGCTGGAGGTGTTTGGTCGGGCACATGTCACTCTCATTTCCCATCACCAAGAAGAATTCACCAAAGGCTCAGCCTGCCACCCCGGATCGACAATAGGGCGTGAAGCCATCCAGCCGTGTTGCATCCCACTCACAAAAAAGTGACTTGGGAAATGGAGCTCAGGGGCACTGCACTTCCCAAACCTGCAGAGTTCTAAACGATAACTATCGCCCCAAAATATATTGAGGTCAGGCTACGAAGAGGCGTTGAACGCAAGGCAGAATTGCACGAAACGGACGTCATCGGGTACATCGGAATGGCCCCGATAGCACATGAAAAGCGCCAGAACGTGGACAATGATGCGGTTGGCCAAAAAGGGCGTATGCGTTTTTTCCTGAATATATTCAGGAAAAAACGCATACGCCCTTTTTGGCCAACCAAGCAAGCTGGGAGAGCAAATCAGCACTACAAAGAAATCTCTCGCCCCCCCCCCCCCGGAAAAGGGCCACGCGAAAAAAGTCTAAAAACCAGAAAGGCAGGACAGGCCACGGAGACAAGGGAGCCTTGTTAAGCTGATGGGCGGGATGTCAATGGCCAACACCCAATCTTCACAAGTGTATCCTCTTTCCCAAAACATGTAAAACACAGAACTACAGAGCATAGGGCACTTCCACACATGGGCGTTGACCTTGGGGAAATGAAAAAATCAACCAGACACAGGGACCCCAAAGTTGAGGGCTGCTGTCTTGACAAGAACCTCGACTCCGGTACACGTTTCATATCCCAGGAAAGAGCCAAGTGGACAAAGACAAGTGGACAAGTGGACAAAGACAAGTGGACAAGTGGACAAGTGGTGCTAAGTAGGTCCAATGGAGTGTCACTCAGCCATCAAATCCACGTCATGAGGCTGGTAGCAGCATCCTGAGTGGATTTAGGTACCATCATCCTCAGTGAAATAAGTCCCACAAAAAAAGAAACTTATGATATCACTTATCGAGGGAATGTAAAAATCGCTCCCCATGAACTGAATCCCCAAACAGAACAGGTCACGCTTTTAGAAAACACACTTATGCCTGCTTCAGGGGAAAGGTGAGGTGGGGTGACGCATAAAACTCGAGTTTGAAATGAGCACAGATACCCTTCCGAAAACCGAATATGGAATGGAAACGACCTACTCCTTGCTCAATCAACTGGACTCACCAGACCCTGTTCATCGCACAAGTATCTATCCGACTAGTAAGCATCTTAAAAGCTAAGTCTTGATATCTCTCTGTAAGTGCATCAAGTGTGTGTAAAGCGGCCTAAAAACAGCACTGAAAATCAGCTCAGACCCATTCTGAGGATACATTTCCAACACAAAGAAGAAACAAGCAGGGCAAAACAGAGAGAAATTCTTCCAAAATGCGTTCAGGGACTGGGATGCAACCAGGATTGACCACATCTACAGCCCCAGCGGCAGAAGACATAAGGCTGGACACTCTCGGGGCTGAGACGATTGGTGAGGTTGGGAAAGCCAATGCAGACCCTTGAAAGGAATCCTGCGTGCTACCCATTCCATGGGTCCCAACTCTCCAGGTTCACCGCAATCTTCCGACAGCGAAAGCACTCATTGGAAACCCAGCGGATGCTACACCGTGGGATCGGGAAAGCTTTCTGAAACTCACCTCAGTTTTCATCTCCTGGTGCTCGTGTTCTCCATTCAGGCCCCCTTACGAACAATCTCCCCACTTGGAGACTCAGCGCCTTTCCATGCCTCTTTCGTACCGTCTGCAATTTGTCCGCAGGATGAACTGGAAGAGGGGCAACCAATGAGAGACTCGCTGGAGGTGTTTGGTCGGGCACATGTCACTCTCATTTCCCATCACCAAGAAGAATTCACCAAAGGCTCAGCCTGCCACCCCGGATCGACAATAGGGCGTGAAGCCATCCAGCCGTGTTGCATCCCACTCACAAAAAAGTGACTTGGGAAATGGAGCTCAGGGGCACTGCACTTCCCAAACCTGCAGAGTTCTAAACGATAACTATCGGCCCAAAATATATTGAGGTCAGGCTACGAAGAGGCGTTGAACGCAAGGCAGAATTGCACGAAACGGACGTCATCGGGTACATCGGAATGGCCCCGATAGCACATGAAAAGCGCCAGAACGTGGACAATGATGCGGTTGGCCAAAAAGGGCGTATGCGTTTTTCCCTGAATATATTCAGGAAAAAACGCATACGCCCTTTTTGGCCAACCAAGCAAGCTGGGAGAGCAAATCAGCACTACAAAGAAATCTCTCGCCCCCCCCCCCACGGGAAAAGGGCCACGCGAAAAAAGTCTAAAAACCAGAAAGGCAGGACAGGCCACGGAGACAAGGGAGCCTTGTTAAGCTGATGGGCGGGATGTCAATGGCCAACACCCAATCTTCACAAGTGTATCCTCTTTCCCAAAACATGTAAAACACAGAACTACAGAGCATAGGGCACTTCCACACATGGGCGTTGACCTTGGGGAAATGAAAAAATCAACCAGACACAGGGACCCCAAAGTTGAGGGCTGCTGTCTTGACAAGAACCTCGACTCCGGTACACGTTTCATATCCCAGGAAAGAGCCAAGTGGACAAAGACAAGTGGACAAGTGGACAAAGACAAGTGGACAAGTGGACAAGTGGTGCTAAGTAGGTCCAATGGAGTGTCACTCAGCCATCAAATCCACGTCATGAGGCTGGTAGCAGCATCCTGAGTGGATTTAGGTACCATCATCCTCAGTGAAATAAGTCTCACAAAAAAAGAAACTTATGATATCACTTATCGAGGGAATGTAAAAATCGCTCCCCATGAACTGAATCCCCAAACAGAACAGGTCACGCTTTTAGAAAACACACTTATGCCTGCTTCAGGGGAAAGGTGAGGTGGGGTGACGCATAAAACTCGAGTTTGAAATGAGCACAGATACCCTTCCGAAAACCGAATATGGAATGGACACGACCTACTCCTTGCTCAATCAACTGGACTCACCAGACCCTGTTCATCGCACAAGTATCTATCCGACTAGTAAGCATCTTAAAAGCTAAGTCTTGATATCTCTCTGTAAGTGCATCAAGTGTGTGTAAAGCGGCCTAAAAACAGCACTGAAAATCAGCTCAGACCCATTCTGAGGATACATTTCCAAGACAAAGAAGAAACAAGCAGGGCAAAACTGAGAGAAATGCTTCCAAAATGCGTTCAGGGACTGGGATGCAACCAGGATTGACCACATCTACAGCCCCAGCGGCAGAAGACATAAGGCTGGACACTCTCGGGGCTGAGACGATTGGTGAGGTTGGGAAAGCCAATGCAGACCCTTGAAAGGAAACCTGCGTGCTACCCATTCCATGGGTCCCAACTCTCCAGGTTCACCGCAATCTTCGAACAGCGAAAGCACTCATTGGAAACCCAGCGGATGCTACACCGTGGGATCGGGAAAGCTTTCTGAAACTCACCTCAGTTTTCATCTCCTGGTGCTCGTGTTCTCCATTCAGGCCCCCTTACGAACAATCTCCCCACTTGGAGACTCAGCGCCTTTCCATGCCTCTTTCGTACCGTCTGCAATTTGTCCGCAGGATGAACTGGAAGAGGGGCAACCAATGAGAGACTCGCTGGAGGTGTTTGGTCGGGCACATGTCACTCTCATTTCCCATCACCAAGAAGAATTCACCAAAGGCTCAGCCTGCCACCCCGGATCGACAATAGGGCAGAAGCCATCCAGCCGTGTTGCGTCCCACTCACAAAAAAGCGACTTGGGAAATGGAGCTCAGGGGCACTGCACTTCCCAAACCTGCAGAGATGTAAACGATAACTATTGGCCCAAAATATATTGAGGTCAGACTACGAAGAGGCGTTGAACGCAAGGCAGAATTGCACGAAACGGACGTCATCGGGTACATCGGAATGGCCCCGATAGCACATGAAAAGCGCCAGAACGTGGACAATGATGCGGTTGGCCAAAAAGGGCGTATGCGTTTTTTCCTGAATATATTCAGGAAAAAACGCATACGCCCTTTTTGGCCAACCAAGCAAGCTGGGAGAGCAAATCAGCACTACAAAGAAATCTCTCGCCCCCCCCCCCGGCAAAAGGGCCACGCGAAAAAAGTCTAAAAACCAGAAAGGCAGGACAGGCCACGGAGACAAGGGAGCCTTGTTAAGCTGATGGGCGGGATGTCAATGGCCAACACCCAATCTTCACAAGTGTATCCTCTTTCCCAAAACATGTAAAACACAGAACTACAGAGCATAGGGCACTTCCACACATGGGCGTTGACCTTGGGGAAATGAAAAAATCAACCAGACACAGGGACCCCAAAGTTGAGGGCTGCTGTCTTGACAAGAACCTCGACTCCGGTACACGTTTCATATCCCAGGAAAGAGCCAAGTGGACAAAGACAAGTGGACAAGTGGACAAAGACAAGTGGACAAGTGGACAAGTGGTGCTAAGTAGGTCCAATGGAGTGTCACTCAGCCATCAAATCCACGTCATGAGGCTGGTAGCAGCATCCTGAGTGGATTTAGGTACCATCATCCTCAGTGAAATAAGTCCCACAAAAAAAGAAACTTATGATATCACTTATCGAGGGAATGTAAAAATCGCTCCCCATGAACTGAATCCCCAAACAGAACAGGTCACGCTTTTAGAAAACACACTTATGCCTGCTTCAGGGGAAAGGTGAGGTGGGGTGACGCATAAAACTCGAGTTTGAAATGAGCACAGATACCCTTCCGAAAACCGAATATGGAATGGACACGACCTACTCCTTGCTCAATCAACTGGACTCACCAGACCCTGTTCATCGCACAAGTATCTATCCGACTAGTAAGCATCTTAAAAGCTAAGTCTTGATATCTCTCTGTAAGTGCATCAAGTGTGTGTAAAGCGGCCTAAAAACAGCACTGAAAATCAGCTCAGACCCATTCTGAGGATACATTTCCAACACCAAGAAGAAACAAGCAGGGCAAAACAGAGAGAAATGCTTCCAAAATGCGTTCAGGGACTGGGATGCAACCAGGATTGACCACATCTACAGCCCCAGCGGCAGAAGACATAAGGCTGGACACTCTCGGGGCTGAGACGATTGGTGAGGTTGGGAAAGCCAATGCAGACCCTTGAAAGGAATCCTGCGTGCTACCCATTCCATGGGTCCCAACTCTCCAGGTTCACCGCAATCTTCCGACAGCGAAAGCACTCATTGGAAACCCAGCGGATGCTACACCGTGGGATCGGGAAAGCTTTCTGAAACTCACCTCAGTTTTCATCTCCTGGTGCTCGTGTTCTCCATTCAGGCCCCCTTACGAACAATCTCCCCACTTGGAGACTCAGCGCCTTTCCATGCCTCTTTCGTACCGTCTGCAATTTGTCCGCAGGATGAACTGGAAGAGGGGCAACCAATGAGAGACTCGCTGGAGGTGTTTGGTCGGGCACATGTCACTCTCATTTCCCATCACCAAGAAGAATTCACCAAAGGCTCAGCCTGCCACCCCGGATCGACAATAGGGCGTGAAGCCATCCAGCCGTGTTGCATCCCACTCACAAAAAAGTGACTTGGGAAATGGAGCTCAGGGGCACTGCACTTCCCAAACCTGCAGAGTTCTAAACGATAACTATCGGCCCAAAATATATTGAGGTCAGGCTACGAAGAGGCGTTGAACGCAAGGCAGAATTGCACGAAACGGACGTCATCGGGTACATCGGAATGGCCCCGATAGCACATGAAAAGCGCCAGAACGTGGACAATGATGCGGTTGGCCAAAAAGGGCGTATGCGTTTTTTCCTGAATATATTCAGGAAAAAACGCATACGCCCTTTTTGGCCAACCAAGCAAGCTGGGAGAGCAAATCAGCACTACAAAGAAATCTCTCGCCCCCCCCCCCCGGAAAAGGGCCACGCGAAAAAAGTCTAAAAACCAGAAAGGCAGGACAGGCCACGGAGACAAGGGAGCCTTGTTAAGCTGATGGGCGGGATGTCAATGGCCAACACCCAATCTTCACAAGTGTATCCTCTTTCCCAAAACATGTAAAACACAGAACTACAGAGCATAGGGCACTTCCACACATGGGCGTTGACCTTGGGGAAATGAAAAAATCAACCAGACACAGGGACCCCAAAGTTGAGGGCTGCTGTCTTGACAAGAACCTCGACTCCGGTACACGTTTCATATCCCAGGAAAGAGCCAAGTGGACAAAGACAAGTGGACAAGTGGACAAAGACAAGTGGACAAGTGGACAAGTGGTGCTAAGTAGGTCCAATGGAGTGTCACTCAGCCATCAAATCCACGTCATGAGGCTGGTAGCAGCATCCTGAGTGGATTTAGGTACCATCATCCTCAGTGAAATAAGTCCCACAAAAAAAGAAACTTATGATATCACTTATCGAGGGAATGTAAAAATCGCTCCCCATGAACTGAATCCCCAAACAGAACAGGTCACGCTTTTAGAAAACACACTTATGTCTGCTTCAGGGGAAAGGTGAGGTGGGGTGACGCATAAAACTCGAGTTTGAAATGAGCACAGATACCCTTCCGAAAACCGAATATGGAATGGACACGACCTACTCCTTGCTCAATCAACTGGACTCACCAGACCCTGTTCATCGCACAAGTATCTATCCGACTAGTAAGCATCTTAAAAGCTAAGTCTTGATATCTCTCTGTAAGTGCATCAAGTGTGTGTAAAGCGGCCTAAAAACAGCACTGAAAATCAGCTCAGACCCATTCTGAGGATACATTTCCAACACAAAGAAGAAACAAGCAGGGCAAAACAGAGAGAAATTCTTCCAAAATGCGTTCAGGGACTGGGATGCAACCAGGATTGACCACATCTACAGCCCCAGCGGCAGAAGACATAAGGCTGGACACTCTCGGGGCTGAGACGATTGGTGAGGTTGGGAAAGCCAATGCAGACCCTTGAAAGGAATCCTGCGTGCTACCCATTCCATGGGTCCCAACTCTCCAGGTTCACCGCAATCTTCCGACAGCGAAAGCACTCATTGGAAACCCAGCGGATGCTACACCGTGGGATCGGGAAAGCTTTCTGAAACTCACCTCAGTTTTCATCTCCTGGTGCTCGTGTTCTCCATTCAGGCCCCCTTACGAACAATCTCCCCACTTGGAGACTCAGCGCCTTTCCATGCCTCTTTCGTACCGTCTGCAATTTGTCCGCAGGATGAACTGGAAGAGGGGCAACCAATGAGAGACTCGCTGGAGGTGTTTGGTCGGGCACATGTCACTCTCATTTCCCATCACCAAGAAGAATTCACCAAAGGCTCAGCCTGCCACCCCGGATCGACAATAGGGCGTGAAGCCATCCAGCCGTGTTGCATCCCACTCACAAAAAAGTGACTTGGGAAATGGAGCTCAGGGGCACTGCACTTCCCAAACCTGCAGAGTTCTAAACGATAACTATCGGCCCAAAATATATTGAGGTCAGGCTACGAAGAGGCGTTGAACGCAAGGCAGAATTGCACGAAACGGACGTCATCGGGTACATCGGAATGGCCCCGATAGCACATGAAAAGCGCCAGAACGTGGACAATGATGCGGTTGGCCAAAAAGGGCGTATGCGTTTTTTCCTGAATATATTCAGGAAAAAACGCATACGCCCTTTTTGGCCAACCAAGCAAGCTGGGAGAGCAAATCAGCACTACAAAGAAATCTCTCGCCCCCCCCCCCCCCGGGAAAAGGGCCACGCGAAAAAAGTCTAAAAACCAGAAAGGCAGGACAGGCCACGGAGACAAGGGAGCCTTGTTAAGCTGATGGGCGGGATGTCAATGGCCAACACCCAATCTTCACAAGTGTATCCTCTTTCCCAAAACATGTAAAACACAGAACTACAGAGCATAGGGCACTTCCACACATGGGCGTTGACCTTGGGGAAATGAAAAAATCAACCAGACACAGGGACCCCAAAGTTGAGGGCTGCTGTCTTGACAAGAACCTCGACTCCGGTACACGTTTCATATCCCAGGAAAGAGCCAAGTGGACAAAGACAAGTGGACAAGTGGACAAAGACAAGTGGACAAGTGGACAAGTGGTGCTAAGTAGGTCCAATGGAGTGTCACTCAGCCATCAAATCCACGTCATGAGGCTGGTAGCAGCATCCTGAGTGGATTTAGGTACCATCATCCTCAGTGAAATAAGTCCCACAAATAAAGAAACTTATGATATCACTTATCGAGGGAATGTAAAAATCGCTCCCCATGAACTGAATCCCCAAACAGAACAGGTCACGCTTTTAGAAAACACACTTATGCCTGCTTCAGGGGAAAGGTGAGGTGGGGTGACGCATAAAACTCGAGTTTGAAATGAGCACAGATACCCTTCCGAAAACCGAATATGGAATGGACACGACCTACTCCTTGCTCAATCAACTGGACTCACCAGACCCTGTTCATCGCACAAGTATCTATCCGACTAGTAAGCATCTTAAAAGCTAAGTCTTGATATCTCTCTGTAAGTGCATCAAGTGTGTGTAAAGCGGCCTAAAAACAGCACTGAAAATCAGCTCAGACCCATTCTGAGGATACATTTCCAACACAAAGAAGAAACAAGCAGGGCAAAACTGAGAGAAATGCTTCCAAAATGCGTTCAGGGACTGGGATGCAACCAGGATTGACCACATCTACAGCCCCAGCGGCAGAAGACATAAGGCTGGACACTCTCGGGGCTGAGACGATTGGTGAGGTTGGGAAAGCCAATGCAGACCCTTGAAAGGAATCCTGCGTGCTACCCATTCCATGGGTCCCAACTCTCCAGGTTCACCGCAATCTTCCGACAGCGAAAGCACTCATTAGAAACCCAGCGGATGCTACACAGTGGGATCGGGAAAGCTTTCTGAAACTCACCTCAGTTTTCATCTCCTGGTGCTCGTGTTCTCCATTCAGGCCCCCTTACGAACAATCTCCCCACTTGGAGACTCAGCGCCTTTCCATGCCTCTTTCGTACCGTCTGCAATTTGTCCGCAGGATGAACTGGAAGAGGGGCAAGCAATGAGAGACTCGCTGGAGGTGTTTGGTCGGGCACATGTCACTCTCATTTCCCATCACCAAGAAGAATTCACCAAAGGCTCAGCCTGCCACCCCGGATCGACAATAGGGCAGAAGCCATCCAGCCGTGTTGCGTCCCACTCACAAAAAAGCGACTTGGGAAATGGAGCTCAGGGGCACTGCACTTCCCAAACCTGCAGAGTTCTAAATTATAACTATCGGCCCAAAATATATTGAGGTCAGGCTACGAAGAGGCATTGAACGCAAGGCAGAATTGCACGAAACGGACGTCATCGGGTACATCGGAATGGCCCCGATAGCACATGAAAAGCGCCAGAACGTGGACAATGATGCGGTTGGCCAAAAAGGGCGTATGCGTTTTTTCCTGAATATATTCAGGAAAAAACGCATACGCCCTTTTTGGCCAACCAAGAAAGCTGGGAGAGCAAATCAGCACTACAAAGAAATCTCTCCCCCCCCCCCCCGGCAAAAGGGCCACGCGAAAAAAGTCTAAAAACCAGAAAGGCAGGACAGGCCACGGAGACAAGGGAGCCTTGTTAAGCTGATGGGCGGGATGTCAATGGCCAACACCCAATCTTCACAAGTGTATCCTCTTTCCCAAAACATGTAAAACACAGAACCACAGAGCATAGTGCACTTCCACACATGGGCGTTTACCTTGGGGAAATGAAAAAATCAACCAGACACAGGGACCCCAAAGTTGAGGGCTGCTGTCTTGACAAGAACCTCGACTCCGGTACACCTTTCATATCCCAGGAAAGAGCCAAGTGGACAAAGACAAGTGGACAAGTGGACAAAGACAAGTGGACAAGTGGACAAGTGGTGCTAAGTAGGTCCAATGGAGTGTCACTCAGCCATCAAATCCACGTCATGAGGCTGGTAGCAGCATCCTGAGTGGATTTAGGTACCATCATCCTCAGTGAAATAAGTCCCACAAAAAAAGAAACTTATGATATCACTTATCGAGGGAATGTAAAAATCGCTCCCCATGAACTGAATCCCCAAACAGAACAGGTCACGCTTTTAGAAAACACACTTATGCCTGCTTCAGGGGAAAGGTGAGGTGGGGTGACGCATAAAACTCGAGTTTGAAATGAGCACAGATACCCTTCCGAAAACCGAATATGGAATGGACACGACCTACTCCTTGCTCAATCAACTGGACTCACCAGACCCTGTTCATCGCACAAGTATCTATCCGACTAGTAAGCATCTTAAAAGCTAAGTCTTGATATCTCTCTGTAAGTGCATCAAGTGTGTGTAAAGCGGCCTAAAAACAGCACTGAAAATCAGCTCAGACCCATTCTGAGGATACATTTCCAACACAAAGAAGAAACAAGCAGGGCAAAACAGAGAGAAATGCTTCCAAAATGCGTTCAGGGACTGGGATGCAACCAGGATTGACCACATCTACAGCCCCAGCGGCAGAAGACATAAGGCTGGACACTCTCGGGTCTGAGACGATTGGTGAGGTTGGGAAAGCCAATGCAGACCCTTGAAAGGAATCCTGCGTGCTACCCATTCCATGGGTCCCAACTCTCCAGGTTCAACGCAATCTTCCGACAGCGAAAGCACTCATTGGAAACGCAGCGGATGCTACACCGTGGGATCGGGAAAGCTTTCTGAAACTCACCTCAGTTTTCATCTCCTGGTGCTCGTGTTCTCCATTCAGGCCCCCTTACGAACAATCTCCCCACTTGGAGACTCAGCGCCTTTCCATGCCTCTTTCGTACCGTCTGCAATTTGTCCGCAGGATGAACTGGAAGAGGGGCAACCAATGAGAGACTCGCTGGAGGTGTTTGGTCGGGCACATGTCACTCTCATTTCCCATCACCAAGAAGAATTCAACAAAGGCTCAGCCTGCCACCCCGGATCGACAATAGGGCAGAAGCCATCCAGCCGTGTTGCGTCCCACTCACAAAAAAGCGACTTGGGAAATGGAGCTCAGGGGCACTGCACTTCCCAAACCTGCAGAGTTCTAAACGATAACTATCGCCCCAAAATATATTGAGGTCAGGCTACGAAGAGGCGTTGAACGCAAGGCAGGATTGCACGAAACGGACGTCATCGGGTACATCGGAATGGCCCCGATAGCACATGAAAAGCACCAGAACGTGGACAATGATGCGGTTGGCCAAAAAGGGCGTATGCGTTTTTTCCTGAATATATTCAGGAAAAAAATCATACGCCCTTTTTGGCCAACCAAGCAAGCTGGGAGAGCAAAGCAGCACTACAAAGAAATCTCTCCCCCCCCCCCCCGGCAAAAGGGCCACGCGAAAAAAGTCTAAAAACCAGAAAGGCAGGACAGGCCACGGAGACAAGGGAGCCTTGTTAAGCTGATGGGCGGGATGTCAATGGCCAACACCCAATCTTCACAAGTGTATCCTCTTTCCCAAAACATGTAAAACACAGAACTACAGAGCATAGGGCACTTCCACACATGGGCGTTGACCTTGGGGAAATGAAAAAATCAACCAGACACAGGGACCCCAAAGTTGAGGGCTGCTGTCTTGACAAGAACCTCGACTCCGGTACACGTTTCATATCCCAGGAAAGAGCCAAGTGGACAAAGACAAGTGGACAAGTGGACAAAGACAAGTGGACAAGTGGACAAGTGGTGCTAAGTAGGTCCAATGGAGTGTCACTCAGCCATCAAATCCACGTCATGAGGCTGGTAGCAGCATCCTGAGTGGATTTAGGTACCATCATCCTCAGTGAAATAAGTCCCACAAAAAAAGAAACTTATGATATCACTTATCGAGGGAATGTAAAAATCGCTCCCCATGAACTGAATCCCCAAACAGAACAGGTCACGCTTTTAGAAAACACACTTATGCCTGCTTCAGGGGAAAGGTGAGGTGGGGTGACGCATAAAACTCGAGTTTGAAATGAGCACAGATACCCTTCCGAAAACCGAATATGGAATGGACACGACCTACTCCTTGCTCAATCAACTGGACTCACCAGACCCTGTTCATCGCACAAGTATCTATCCGACTAGTAAGCATCTTAAAAGCTAAGTCTTGATATCTCTCTGTAAGTGCATCAAGTGTGTGTAAAGCGGCCTAAAAACAGCACTGAAAATCAGCTCAGACCCATTCTGAGGATACATTTCCAACACAAAGAAGAAACAAGCAGGGCAAAACAGAGAGAAATGCTTCCAAAATGCGTTCAGGGACTGGGATGCAACCAGGATTGACCACATCTACAGCCCCAGCGGCAGAAGACATAAGGCTGGACACTCTCGGGGCTGAGACGATTGGTGAGGTTGGGAAAGCCAATGCAGACCCTTGAAAGGAATCCTGCGTGCTACCCATTCCATGGGTCCCAACTCTCCAGGTTCACCGCAATCTTCCGACAGCGAAAGCACTCATTGGAAACCCAGCGGATGCTACACCGTGGGATCGGGAAAGCTTTCTGAAACTCACCTCAGTTTTCATCTCCTGGTGCTCGTGTTCTCCATTCAGGCCCCCTTACGAACAATCTCCCCACTTGGAGACTCAGCGCCTTTCCATGCCTCTTTCGTACCGTCTGCAATTTGTCCGCAGGATGAACTGGAAGAGGGGCAACCAATGAGAGACTCGCTGGAGGTGTTTGGTCGGGCACATGTCACTCTCATTTCCCATCACCAAGAAGAATTCACCAAAGGCTCAGCCTGCCACCCCGGATCGACAATAGGGCGTGAAGCCATCCAGCCGTGTTGCATCCCACTCACAAAAAAGTGACTTGGGAAATGGAGCTCAGGGGCACTGCACTTCCCAAACCTGCAGAGTTCTAAACGATAACTATCGGCCCAAAATATATTGAGGTCAGGCTACGAAGAGGCGTTGAACGCAAGGCAGAATTGCACGAAACGGACGTCATCGGGTACATCGGAATGGCCCCGATAGCACATGAAAAGCGCCAGAACGTGGACAATGATGCGGTTGGCCAAAAAGGGCGTATGCGTTTTTTCCTGAATATATTCAGGAAAAAACGCATACGCCCTTTTTGGCCAACCAAGCAAGCTGGGAGAGCAAATCAGCACTACAAAGAAATCTCTCGCCCCCCCCCCCCCCGGGAAAAGGGCCACGCGAAAAAAGTCTAAAAACCAGAAAGGCAGGACAGGCCACGGAGACAAGGGAGCCTTGTTAAGCTGATGGGCGGGATGTCAATGGCCAACACCCAATCTTCACAAGTGTATCCTCTTTCCCAAAACATGTAAAACACAGAACTACAGAGCATAGGGCACTTCCACACATGGGCGTTGACCTTGGGGAAATGAAAAAATCAACCAGACACAGGGACCCCAAAGTTGAGGGCTGCTGTCTTGACAAGAACCTCGACTCCGGTACACGTTTCATATCCCAGGAAAGAGCCAAGTGGACAAAGACAAGTGGACAAGTGGACAAAGACAAGTGGACAAGTGGACAAGTGGTGCTAAGTAGGTCCAATGGAGTGTCACTCAGCCATCAAATCCACGTCATGAGGCTGGTAGCAGCATCCTGAGTGGATTTAGGTACCATCATCCTCAGTGAAATAAGTCCCACAAATAAAGAAACTTATGATATCACTTATCGAGGGAATGTAAAAATCGCTCCCCATGAACTGAATCCCCAAACAGAACAGGTCACGCTTTTAGAAAACACACTTATGCCTGCTTCAGGGGAAAGGTGAGGTGGGGTGACGCATAAAACTCGAGTTTGAAATGAGCACAGATACCCTTCCGAAAACCGAATATGGAATGGACACGACCTACTCCTTGCTCAATCAACTGGACTCACCAGACCCTGTTCATCGCACAAGTATCTATCCGACTAGTAAGCATCTTAAAAGCTAAGTCTTGATATCTCTCTGTAAGTGCATCAAGTGTGTGTAAAGCGGCCTAAAAACAGCACTGAAAATCAGCTCAGACCCATTCTGAGGATACATTTCCAACACAAAGAAGAAACAAGCAGGGCAAAACTGAGAGAAATGCTTCCAAAATGCGTTCAGGGACTGGGATGCAACCAGGATTGACCACATCTACAGCCCCAGCGGCAGAAGACATAAGGCTGGACACTCTCGGGGCTGAGACGATTGGTGAGGTTGGGAAAGCCAATGCAGACCCTTGAAAGGAATCCTGCGTGCTACCCATTCCATGGGTCCCAACTCTCCAGGTTCACCGCAATCTTCCGACAGCGAAAGCACTCATTGGAAACCCAGCGGATGCTACACAGTGGGATCGGGAAAGCTTTCTGAAACTCACCTCAGTTTTCATCTCCTGGTGCTCGTGTTCTCCATTCAGGCCCCCTTACGAACAATCTCCCCACTTGGAGACTCAGCGCCTTTCCATGCCTCTTTCGTACCGTCTGCAATTTGTCCGCAGGATGAACTGGAAGAGGGGCAAGCAATGAGAGACTCGCTGGAGGTGTTTGGTCGGGCACATGTCACTCTCATTTCCCATCACCAAGAAGAATTCACCAAAGGCTCAGCCTGCCACCCCGGATCGACAATAGGGCAGAAGCCATCCAGCCGTGTTGCGTCCCACTCACAAAAAAGCGACTTGGGAAATGGAGCTCAGGGGCACTGCACTTCCCAAACCTGCAGAGTTCTAAATTATAACTATCGGCCCAAAATATATTGAGGTCAGGCTACGAAGAGGCATTGAACGCAAGGCAGAATTGCACGAAACGGACGTCATCGGGTACATCGGAATGGCCCCGATAGCACATGAAAAGCGCCAGAACGTGGACAATGATGCGGTTGGCCAAAAAGGGCGTATGCGTTTTTTCCTGAATATATTCAGGAAAAAACGCATACGCCCTTTTTGGCCAACCAAGAAAGCTGGGAGAGCAAATCAGCACTACAAAGAAATCTCTCCCCCCCCCCCCGGCAAAAGGGCCACGCGAAAAAAGTCTAAAAACCAGAAAGGCAGGACAGGCCACGGAGACAAGGGAGCCTTGTTAAGCTGATGGGCGGGATGTCAATGGCCAACACCCAATCTTCACAAGTGTATCCTCTTTCCCAAAACATGTAAAACACAGAACCACAGAGCATAGTGCACTTCCACACATGGGCGTTTACCTTGGGGAAATGAAAAAATCAACCAGACACAGGGACCCCAAAGTTGAGGGCTGCTGTCTTGACAAGAACCTCGACTCCGGTACACCTTTCATATCCCAGGAAAGAGCCAAGTGGACAAAGACAAGTGGACAAGTGGACAAAGACAAGTGGACAAGTGGACAAGTGGTGCTAAGTAGGTCCAATGGAGTGTCACTCAGCCATCAAATCCACGTCATGAGGCTGGTAGCAGCATCCTGAGTGGATTTAGGTACCATCATCCTCAGTGAAATAAGTCCCACAAAAAAAGAAACTTATGATATCACTTATCGAGGGAATGTAAAAATCGCTCCCCATGAACTGAATCCCCAAACAGAACAGGTCACGCTTTTAGAAAACACACTTATGCCTGCTTCAGGGGAAAGGTGAGGTGGGGTGACGCATAAAACTCGAGTTTGAAATGAGCACAGATACCCTTCCGAAAACCGAATATGGAATGGACACGACCTACTCCTTGCTCAATCAACTGGACTCACCAGACCCTGTTCATCGCACAAGTATCTATCCGACTAGTAAGCATCTTAAAAGCTAAGTCTTGATATCTCTCTGTAAGTGCATCAAGTGTGTGTAAAGCGGCCTAAAAACAGCACTTAAAATCAGCTCAGACCCATTCTGAGGATACATTTCCAACACAAAGAAGAAACAAGCAGGGCAAAACAGAGAGAAATGCTTCCAAAATGCGTTCAGGGACTGGGATGCAACCAGGATTGACCACATCTACAGCCCCAGCGGCAGAAGACATAAGGCTGGACACTCTCGGGTCTGAGACGATTGGTGAGGTTGGGAAAGCCAATGCAGACCCTTGAAAGGAATCCTGCGTGCTACCCATTCCATGGGTCCCAACTCTCCAGGTTCAACGCAATCTTCCGACAGCGAAAGCACTCATTGGAAACGCAGCGGATGCTACACCGTGGGATCGGGAAAGCTTTCTGAAACTCACCTCAGTTTTCATCTCCTGGTGCTCGTGTTCTCCATTCAGGCCCCCTTACGAACAATCTCCCCACTTGGAGACTCAGCGCCTTTCCATGCCTCTTTCGTACCGTCTGCAATTTGTCCGCAGGATGAACTGGAAGAGGGGCAACCAATGAGAGACTCGCTGGAGGTGTTTGGTCGGGCACATGTCACTCTCATTTCCCATCACCAAGAAGAATTCAACAAAGGCTCAGCCTGCCACCCCGGATCGACAATAGGGCAGAAGCCATCCAGCCGTGTTGCGTCCCACTCACAAAAAAGCGACTTGGGAAATGGAGCTCAGGGGCACTGCACTTCCCAAACCTGCAGAGTTCTAAACGATAACTATCGCCCCAAAATATATTGAGGTCAGGCTACGAAGAGGCGTTGAACGCAAGGCAGGATTGCACGAAACGGACGTCATCGGGTACATCGGAATGGCCCCGATAGCACATGAAAAGCACCAGAACGTGGACAATGATGCGGTTGGCCAAAAAGGGCGTATGCGTTTTTTCCTGAATATATTCAGGAAAAAAATCATACGCCCTTTTTGGCCAACCAAGCAAGCTGGGAGAGCAAAGCAGCACTACAAAGAAATCTCTCCCCCCCCCCCGGCAAAAGGGCCACGCGAAAAAAGTCTAAAAACCAGAAAGGCAGGACAGGCCACGGAGACAAGGGAGCCTTGTTAAGCTGATGGGCGGGATGTCAATGGCCAACACCCAATCTTCACAAGTGTATCCTCTTTCCCAAAACATGTAAAACACAGAACCACAGAGCATAGTGCACTTCCACACATGGGCGTTGACCTTGGGGAAATGAAAAAATCAACCAGACACAGGGACCCCAAAGTTGAGGGCTGCTGTCTTGACAAGAACCTCGACTCTGGTACACCTTTCATATCCCAGGAAAGAGCCAAGTGGACAAAGACAAGTGGACAAGTGGACAAAGACAAGTGGACAAGTGGACAAGTGGTGCTAAGTAGGTCCAATGGAGTGTCACTCAGCCATCAAATCCACGTCATGAGGCTGGTAGCAGCATCCTGAGTGGATTTAGGTACCATCATCCTCAGTGAAATAAGTCCCACAAAAAAAGAAACTTATGATATCACTTATCGAGGGAATGTAAAAATCGCTCCCCATGAACTGAATCCCCAAACAGAACAGGTCACGCTTTTAGAAAACACACTTATGCCTGCTTCAGGGGAAAGGTGAGGTGGGGTGACGCATAAAACTCGAGTTTGAAATGAGCACAGATACCCTTCCGAAAACCGAATATGGAATGGACACGACCTACTCCTTGCTCAATCAACTGGACTCACCAGACCCTGTTCATCGCACAAGTATCTATCCGACTAGTAAGCATCTTAAAAGCTAAGTCTTGATATCTCTCTGTAAGTGCATCAAGTGTGTGTAAAGCGGCCTAAAAACAGCACTGAAAATCAGCTCAGACCCATTCTGAGGATACATTTCCAACACCAAGAAGAAACAAGCAGGGCAAAACAGAGAGAAATGCTTCCAAAATGCGTTCAGGGACTGGGATGCAACCAGGATTGACCACATCTACAGCCCCAGCGGCAGAAGACATAAGGCTGGACACTCTCGGGGCTGAGACGATTGGTGAGGTTGGGAAAGCCAATGCAGACCCTTGAAAGGAATCCTGCGTGCTACCCATTCCATGGGTCCCAACTCTCCAGGTTCAACGCAATCTTCCGACAGCGAAAGCACTCATTGGAAACGCAGCGGATGCTACACCGTGGGATCGGGAAAGCTTTCTGAAACTCACCTCAGTTTTCATCTCCTGGTGCTCGTGTTCTCCATTCAGGCCCCCTTACGAACAATCTCCCCACTTGGAGACTCAGCGCCTTTCCATGCCTCTTTCGTACCGTCTGCAATTTGTCCGCAGGATGAACTGGAAGAGGGGCAACCAATGAGAGACTCGCTGGAGGTGTTTGGTCGGGCACATGTCACTCTCATTTCCCATCACCAAGAAGAATTCAACAAAGGCTCAGCCTGCCACCCCGGATCGACAATAGGGCAGAAGCCATCCAGCCGTGTTGCGTCCCACTCACAAAAAAGCGACTTGGGAAATGGAGCTCAGGGGCACTGCACTTCCCAAACCTGCAGAGTTCTAAACGATAACTATCGCCCCAAAATATATTGAGGTCAGGCTACGAAGAGGCGTTGAACGCAAGGCAGAATTGCACGAAACGGACGTCATCGGGTACATTGGAATGGCCCCGATAGCACATGAAAAGCGCCAGAACGTGGACAATGATGCGGTTGGCCAAAAAGGGCGTATGCGTTTTTTCCTGAATTCAGGAAAAAACGCATACGCCCTTTTTGGCCAACCAAGCAAGCTGGGAGAGCAAATCAGCACTACAAAGAAATCTCTCGCCCACCCACCCCCGGCAAAAGGGCCACGCGAAAAAAGTCTAAAAACCAGAAAGGCAGGACAGGCCACGGAGACAAGGGAGCCTTGTTAAGCTGATGCGCGGGATGTCAATGGCCAACACCCAATCTTCACAAGTGTATCCTCTTTCCCAAAACATGTAAAAAACAGAACCACAGAGCATAGTGCACTTCCACACATGGGCGTTGACCTTGGGGAAATGAAAAAATCAACCAGACACAGGGACCCCAAAGTTGAGGGCTGCTGTCTTGACAAGAACCTCGACTCCGGTACACGTTTCATATCCCAGGAAAGAGCCAAGTGGACAAAGACAAGTGGACAAGTGGACAAAGACAAGTGGACAAGTGGTGCTAAGTAGGTCCAATGGAGTGTCACTCAGCCATCAAATCCACGTCATGAGGCTGGTAGCAGCATCCTGAGTGGATTTAGGTACCATCATCCTCAGTGAAATAAGTCCCACAAAAAAAGAAACTTATGATATCACTTATCGAGGGAATGTAAAACTCGCTCCCCATGAACTGAATCCCCAAACAGAACAGGTCACGCTTTTAGAAAACACACTTATGCCTGCTTCAGGGGAAAGGTGAGGTGGGGTGACGCATAAAACTCGAGTTTGAAATGAGCACAGATACCCTTCCGAAAACCGAATATGGAATGGACACGACCTACTCCTTGCTCAATCAACTGGACTCACCAGACCCTGTTCATCGCACAAGTATCTATCCGACTAGTAAGCATCTTAAAAGCTAAGTCTTGATATCTCTCTGTAAGTGCATCAAGTGTGTGTAAAGCGGCCTAAAAACAGCACTGAAAAGCAGCTCAGACCCATTCTGAGGATACATTTCCAACACAAAGAAGAAACAAGCAGGGCAAAACAGAGAGAAATTCTTCCAAAATGCGTTCAGGGACTGGGATGCAACCAGGATTGACCACATCTACAGCCCCAGCGGCAGAAGACATAAGGCTGGACACTCTCGGGCCTGAGACGATTGGTGAGGTTGGGAAAGCCAATGCAGACCCTTGAAAGGAATCCTGCGTGCTACCCATTCCATGGGTCCCAACTCTCCAGGTTCACCGCAATCTTCCGACAGCGAAAGCACTCATTGGAAACCCAGCGGATGCTACACAGTGGGATCGGGAAAGCTTTCTGAAACTCACCTCAGTTTTCATCTCCTGGTGCTCGTGTTCTCCATTCAGGCCCCCTTACGAACAATCTCCCCACTTGGAGACTCAGCGCCTTTCCATGCCTCTTTCGTACCGTCTGCAATTTGTCCGCAGGATGAACTTGAAGAGGGGGAACCAATGAGAGACTCGCTGGAGGTGTTTGGTCGGGCACATGTCACTCTCATTTCCCATCACCAAGAAGAATTCACCAAAGGATCAGCCTGCCACCCCGGATCGACAATAGGGCGTGAAGCTATCCAGCCGTGTTGCATCCCACTCACAAAAAAGTGACTTGGGAAATGGAGCTCAGGGGCACTGCACTTCCCAAACCTGCAGAGTTCTAAACGATAACTATCGCCCCAAAATATATTGAGGTCAGGCTACGAAGAAGCGTTGAACGCAAGGCAGAATTGCACGAAACGGACGTCATCGGGTACATCGGAATGGCCCCGATAGCATATGAAAAGCGCCAGAACGTGGACAATGATGCGGTTGGCCAAAAAGGGCGTATGCGTTTTTTCCTGAATATATTCAGGAAAAAACGCATACGCCCTTTTTGGCCAACCAAGCAAGCTGGGAGAGCAAATCAGCACTACAAAGAAATCTCTCGCCCCCCCCCCCCCCCGGCAAAAGGGCCACGCGAAAAAAGTCTAAAAACCAGAAAGGCAGGACAGGCCACGGAGACAAGGGAGCCTTGTTAAGCTGATGGGCGTGATGTCAATGGCCAACACCCAATCTTCACAAGTGTATCCTCTTTCCCAAAACATGTAAAACACAGAACTACAGAGCATAGGGCACTTCCACACATGGGCGTTGACCTTGGGGAAATGAAAAAATCAACCAGACACAGGGACCCCAAAGTTGAGGGCTGCTGTCTTGACAAGAACCTCGACTCCGGTACACGTTTCATATCCCAGGAAAGAGCCAAGTGGACAAAGACAAGTGGACAAGTGGACAAAGACAAGTGGACAAGTGGACAAGTGGTGCTAAGTAGGTCCAATGGAGTGTCACTCAGCCATCAAATCCACGTCATGAGGCTGGTAGCAACATCCTGAGTGGATTTAGGTACCATCATCCTCAGTGAAATAAGTCCCACAAAAAAAGAAACTTATGATATCACTTATCGAGGGAATGTAAAAATCGCTCCCCATGAACTGAATCCCCAAACAGAACAGGTCACGCTTTTAGAAAACACACTTATGCCTGCTTCAGGGGAAAGGTGAGGTGGGGTGACGCATAAAACTCGAGTTTGAAATGAGCACAGATACCCTTCCGAAAACCGAATATGGAATGGACACGACCTACTCCTTGCTCAATCAACTGGACTCACCAGACCCTGTTCATCGCACAAGTATCTATCCGACTAGTAAGCATCTTAAAAGCTAAGTCTTGATATCTCTCTGTAAGTGCATCAAGTGTGTGTAAAGCGGCCTAAAAACAGCACTGAAAATCAGCTCAGACCCATTCTGAGGATACATTTCCAACACAAAGAAGAAACAAGCAGGGCAAAACAGAGAGAAATGCTTCCAAAATGCGTTCAGGGACTGGGATGCAACCAGGATTGACCACATCTACAGCCCCAGCGGCAGAAGACATAAGGCTGGACACTCTCGGGGCTGAGACGATTGGTGAGGTTGGGAAAGCCAATGCAGACCCTTGAAAGGAATCCTGCGTGCTACCCATTCCATGGGTCCCAACTCTCCAGGTTCACCGCAATCTTCCGACAGCGAAAGCACTCATTGGAAACCCAGCGGATGCTACACCGTGGGATCGGGAAAGCTTTCTGAAACTCACCTCAGTTTTCATCTCCTGGTGCTCGTTTTCTCCATTCAGGCCCCCTTACGAACAATCTCCCCACTTGGAGACTCAGCGCCTTTCCATGCCTCTTTCGTACCGTCTGCAATTTGTCCGCAGGATGAACTTGAAGAGGGGGAACCAATGAGAGACTGGCTGGAGGTGTTTGGTCGGGCACATGTCACTCTCATTTCCCATCACGAAGAAGAATTCACCAAAGGATCAGCCTGCCACCCCGGATCGACAATAGGGCGTGAAGCCATCCAGCCGTGTTGCATCCCACTCACAAAAAAGTGACTTGGGAAATGGAGCTCAGGGGCACTGCACTTCCCAAACCTGCAGAGTTCTAAACGATAACTATCGCCCCAAAATATATTGAGGTCAGGCTACGAAGAGGCGTTGAACGCAAGGCAGAATTGCACGAAACGGACGTCATCGGGTACATCGGAATGGCCCCGATAGCACATGAAAAGCGCCAGAACGTGGACAATGATGCGGTTGGCCAAAAAGGGCGTATGCGTTTTTTCCTGAATATATTCAGGAAAAAACGCATACGCCCTTTTTGGCCAACCAAGCAAGCTGGGAGAGCAAATCAGCACTACAAAGAAATCTCTCGCCCCCCCCCCCGGCAAAAGGGCCACGCGAAAAAAGTCTAAAAACCAGAAAGGCAGGACAGGCCACGGAGACAAGGGAGCCTTGTTAAGCTGATGGGCGGGATGTCAATGGCCAACACCCAATCTTCACAAGTGTATCCTCTTTCCCAAAACATGTAAAACACAGAACTACAGAGCATAGGGCACTTCCACACATGGGCGTTGACCTTGGGGAAATGAAAAAATCAACCAGACACAGGGACCCCAAAGTTGAGGGCTGCTGTCTTGACAAGAACCTCGACTCCGGTACACGTTTCATATCCCAGGAAAGAGCCAAGTGGACAAAGACAAGTGGACAAGTGGACAAAGACAAGTGGACAAGTGGACAAGTGGTGCTAAGTAGGTCCAATGGAGTGTCACTCAGCCATGAAATCCACGTCATGAGGCTGGTAGCATCATCCTGAGTGGATTTAGGTACCATCATCCTCAGTGAAATAAGTCCCACAAAAAAAGAAACTTATGATATCACTTATCGAGGGAATGTAAAAATCGCTCCCCATGAACTGAATCCCCAAACAGAACAGGTCACGCTTTTAGAAAACACACTTATGCCTGCTTCAGGGGAAAGGTGAGGTGGGGTGACGCATAAAACTCGAGTTTGAAATGAGCACAGATACCCTTCCGAAAACCGAATATGGAATGGACACGACCTACTCCTTGCTCAATCAACTGGACTCACCAGACCCTGTTCATCGCACAAGTATCTATCCGACTAGTAAGCATCTTAAAAGCTAAGTCTTGATATCTCTCGGTAAGTGCATCAAGTGTGTGTAAAGCGGCCTAAAAACAGCCCTGAAAATCACCTCAGACCCATTCTGAGGATACATTTCCAACACAAAGAAGAAACAAGCAGGGCAAAACAGAGAGAAATGCTTCCAAAATGCGTTCAGGGACTGGGATGCAACCAGGATTGACCACATCTACAGCCCCAGCGGCAGAAGACATAAGTCTGGACACTCTCGGGGCTGAGACGATTGGTGAGGTTGGGAAAGCCAATGCAGACCCTTGAAAGGAATCCTGCGTGCTACCCATTCCATGGGTCCCAACTCTCCAGGTTCACCGCAATCTTCCGACAGCGAAAGCACTCATTGGAAACCCAGTGGATGCTACACCATGGGATCGGGAAAGCTTTCTGAAACTCACCTCAGTTTTCATCTCCTGGTGCTCGTGTTCAACATTCAGGCCCCCTTACGAACAATCTCCCCACTTGGAGACTCAGCGCCTTTCCATGCCTCTTTCGTACCGTCTGCAATTTGTCCGCAGGATGAACTGGAAGAGGGGCAACCAATGAGAGACTCGCTGGAGGTGTTTGGTCGGGCACATGTCACTCTCATTTCCCATCACCAAGAAGAATTCACCAAAGGCTCAGCCTGCCACCCCGGATCGACAATAGGGCAGAAGCCATCCAGCCGTGTTGCGTCCCACTCACAAAAAAGCGACTTGGGAAATGGAGCTCAGGGGCACTGCACTTCCCAAAAATGCAGAGTTCTAAACGATAACTATCGCCCCAAAATATATTGAGGTCAGGCTACGAAGAGGCGTTGAACGCAAGGCAGAATTGCACGAAACGGACGTCATCGGGTACATCGGAATGGCCCCGATAGCACATGAAAAGCGCCAGAACGTGGACAATGATGCGGTTGGCCAAAAAGGGCGTATGCGTTTTTTCCTGAATATATTCAGGAAAACACGCATACGCCCTTTTTGGCCAACCAAGCAAGCTGGGAGAGCAAATCAGCACTACAAAGAAATCTCTCGCCCCCCCCCCCGGCAAAAGGGCCACGCGAAAAAAGTCTAAAAACCAGAAAGGCAGGACAGGCCACGGAGACAAGGGAGCCTTGTTAAGCTGATGGGCGGGATGTCAATGGCCAACACCCAATCTTCACAAGTGTATCCTCTTTCCCAAAACATGTAAAACACAGAACTACAGAGCATAGGGCTCTTCCACACATGGGCGTTGACCTTGGGGAAATGAAAAAATCAACCAGACACAGGGACCCCAAAGTTGAGGGCTGCTGTCTTGACAAGAACCTCGACTCCGGTACACCTTTCATATCCCAGGAAAGAGCCAAGTGGACAAAGACAAGTGGACAAGTGGACAAAGACAAGTGGACAAGTGGACAAGTGGTGCTAAGTAGGTCCAATGGAGTGTCACTCAGCCATGAAATCCACGTCATGAGGCTGGTAGCAGCATCCTGAGTGGATTTAGGTACCATCATCCTCAGTGAAATAAGTCCCACAAAAAAAGAAACTTATGATATCACTTATCGAGGGAATGTAAAAATCGCTCCCCATGAACTGAATCCCCAAACAGAACAGGTCACGCTTTTAGAAAACACACTTATGCCTGCTTCACGGGAAAGGTGAGGTGGGGTGACGCATAAAACTCGAGTTTGAAATGAGCACAGATACCCTTCCGAAAACCGAATATGGAATGGACACGACCTACTCCTTGCTCAATCAACTGGACTCACCAGACCCTGTTCATCGCACAAGTATCTATCCGACTAGTAAGCATCTTAAAAGCTAAGTCTTGATATCTCTCGGTAAGTGCATCAAGTGTGTGTAAAGCGGCCTAAAAACAGCACTGAAAATCAGCTCAGACCCATTCTGAGGATACATTTCCAACACCAAGAAGAAACAAGCAGGGCAAAACAGAGAGAAATGCTTCCAAAATGCGTTCAGGGACTGGGATGCAACCAGGATTGACCACATCTACAGCCCCAGCGGCAGAAGACATAAGGCTGGACACTCTCGGGGCTGAGACGATTGGTGAGGTTGGGAAAGCCAATGCAGACCCTTGAAAGGAATCCTGCGTGCTACCCATTCCATGGGTCCCAACTCTCCAGGTTCAACGCAATCTTCCGACAGCGAAAGCACTCATTGGAAACCCAGCGGATGCTACACCGTGGGATCGGGAAAGCTTTCTGAAACTCACCTCAGTTTTCATCTCCTGGTGCTCGTGTTCTCCATTCAGGCCCCCTTACGAACAATCTCCCCACTTGGAGACTCAGCGCCTTTCCATGCCTCTTTCGTACCGTCTGCAATTTGTCCGCAGGATGAACTGGAAGAGGGGCAACCAATGAGAGACTCGCTGGAGGTGTTTGGTCGGGCACATGTCACTCTCATTTCCCATCACCAAGAAGAATTCACCAACGGCTCAGCCTGCCACCCCGGATCGATAATAGGGCAGAAGCCATCCAGCCGTGTTGCGTCCCACTCACAAAAAAGCGACTTGGGAAATGGAGCTCAGGGGCACTGCACTTCCCAAACCTGCAGAGTTCTAAACGATAACTATCGCCCCAAAATATATTGAGGTCAGGCTACGAAGAGGCGTTGAACGCAAGGCAGAATTGCACGAAACGGACGTCATCGGGTACATCGGAATGGCCCCGATAGCACATGAAAAGCGCCAGAACGTGGACAATGATGCGGTTGGCCAAAAAGGGCGTATGCGTTTTTTCCTGAATATATTCAGGAAAAAACGCACACGCCCTTTTTGGCCAACCAAGCAAGCTGGGAGAGCAAATCAGCACTACAAAGAAATCTCTCGCCCCCCCCCCCCCGGGAAAAGGGCCACGCGAAAAAAGTCTAAAAACCAGAAAGGCAGGACAGGCCACGGAGACAAGGGAGCCTTGTTAAGCTGATGCGCGGGATGTCAATGGCCAACACCCAATCTTCACAAGTGTATCCTCTTTCCCAAAACATGTAAAAAACAGAACCACAGAGCATAGTGCACTTCCACACATGGGCGTTGACCTTGGGGAAATGAAAAAATCAACCAGACACAGGGACCCCAAAGTTGAGGGCTGCTGTCTTGACAAGAACCTCGACTCCGGTACACGTTTCATATCCCAGGAAAGAGCCAAGTGGACAAAGACAAGTGGACAAGTGGACAAAGACAAGTGGACAAGTGGACAAGTGGTGCTAAGTAGGTCCCATGGAGTGTCACTCAGCCATGAAATCCACGTCATGAGGCTGCTAGCAGCATCCTGAGTGGATTTAGGTACCATCATCCTCAGTGAAATAAGTCCCACAAATAAAGAAACTTATGATATCACTTATCGAGGGAATGTAAAAATCGCTCCCCATGAACTGAATCCCCAAACAGAACAGGTCACGCTTTTAGAAAACACACTTATGCCTGCTTCAGGGGAAAGGTGAGGTGGGGTGACGCATAAAACTCGAGTTTGAAATGAGCACAGATACCCTTCCGAAAACCGAATATGGAATGGACACGACCTACTCCTTGCTCAATCAACTGGACTCACCAGACCCTGTTCATCGCACAAGTATCTATCCGACTAGTAAGCATCTTAAAAGCTAAGTCTTGATATCTCTCGGTAAGTGCATCAAGTGTGTGTAAAGCGGCCTAAAAACAGCACTGAAAATCAGCTCAGACCCATTCTGAGGATACATTTCCAACACCAAGAAGAAACAAGCAGGGCAAAACAGAGAGAAATGCTTCCAAAATGCGTTCAGGGACTGGGATGCAACCAGGATTGACCACATCTACAGCCCCAGCGGCAGAAGACATAAGGCTGGACACTCTCGGGGCTGAGACGATTGGTGAGGTTGGGAAAGCCAATGCAGACCCTTGAAAGGAATCCTGCGTGCTACCCATTCCATGGGTCCCAACTCTCCAGGTTCACCGCAATCTTCCGACAGCGAAAGCACTCATTGGAAACCCAGTGGATGCTACACCGAGGGATCGGGAAAGCTTTCTGAAACTCACCTCAGTTTTCATCTCCTGGTGCGCGTGTTCTCCATTCAGGCCCCCTTACGAACAATCTCCCCACTTGGAGACTCAGCGCCTTTCCATGCCTCTTTCGTACCGTCTGCAATTTGTCCGCAGGATGAACTGGAAGAGGGGCAACCAATGAGAGACTCGCTGGAGGTGTTTGGTCGGGCACATGTCACTCTCATTTCCCATCACGAAAAAGAATTCACCAAAGGATCAGCCTGCCACCCCGGATCGACAATAGGGCGTGAAGCCATCCAGCCGTGTTGCATCCCACTCACAAAAAAGTGACTTGGGAAATGGAGCTCAGGGGCACTGCACTTCCCAAACCTGCAGAGTTCTAAACGATAACTATCGCCCCAAAATATATTGAGGTCAGGCTACGAAGAGGCGTTGAACGCAAGGCAGAATTGCACGCAACGGACGTCATCGGGTACATCGGAATGGCCCTGATAGCACATGAAAAGCGCCAGAACGTGGACAATGATGCGGTTGGCCAAAAAGGGCGTATGCGTTTTTTCCTGAATATATTCAGGAAAAAACGCATACGCCCTTTTTGGCCAACCAAGCAAGCTGGGAGAGCAAATCAGCACTACAAAGAAATCGCTCGCCCCCCCCCCCCGACAAAAGGGCCACGCGAAAAAAGTCTAAAAACCAGAAAGGCAGGACAGGCCACGGAGACAAGGGAGCCTTGTTAAGCTGATGCGCGGGATGTCAATGGCCAACACCCAATCTTCACAAGTGTATCCTCTTTCCCAAAACATGTAAAAAACAGAACCACAGAGCATAGTGCACTTCCACACATGGGCGTTGACCTTGGGGAAATGAAAAAATCAACCAGACACAGGGACCCCAAAGTTGAGGGCTGCTGTCTTGACAAGAACCTCGACTCCGGTACACGTTTCATATCCCAGGAAAGAGCCAAGTGGACAAAGACAAGTGGACAAGTGGACAAAGACAAGTGGACAAGTGGACAAGTGGTGCTAAGTAGGTCCAATGGAGTGTCACTCAGCCATCAAATCCACGTCATGAGGCTGCTAGCAGCATCCTGAGTGGATTTAGGTACCATCATCCTCAGTGAAATAAGTCTCACAAAAAAAGAAACTTATGATATCACTTATCGAGGGAATGTAAAAATCGCTCCCCATGAACTGAATCCCCAAACAGAACAGGTCACGCTTTTAGAAAACACACTTATGCCTGCTTCAGGGGAAAGGTGAGGTGGGGTGACGCATAAAACTCGAGTTTGAAATGAGCACAGATACCCTTCCGAAAACCGAATATGGAATGGACACGACCTACTCCTTGCTCAATCAACTGGACTCACCAGACCCTGTTCATCGCACAAGTATCTATCCGACTAGTAAGCATCTTAAAAGCTAAGTCTTGATATCTCTCTGTAAGTGCATCAAGTGTGTGTAAAGCGGCCTAAAAACAGCACTGAAAATCAGCTCAGACCCATTCTGAGGATACATTTCCAACACAAAGAAGAAACAAGCAGGGCAAAACTGAGAGAAATGCTTCCAAAATGCGTTCAGGGACTGGGATGCAACCAGGATTGACCACATCTACAGCCCCAGCGGCAGAAGACATAAGGCTGGACACTCTCGGGGCTGAGACGATTGGTGAGGTTGGGAAAGCCAATGCAGACCCTTGAAAGGAATCCTGCGTGCTACCCATTCCATGGGTCCCAACTCTCCAGGTTCAACGCAATCTTCCGACAGCGAAAGCACTCATTGGAAACCCAGCGGATGCTACACCGTGGGATCGGGAAAGCTTTCTGAAACTCACCTCAGTTTTCATCTCCTGGTGCTCGTGTTCTCCATTCAGGCCCCCTTACGAACAATCTCCCCACTTGGAGACTCAGCGCCTTTCCATGCCTCTTTCGTACCGTCTGCAATTTGTCCGCAGGATGAACTGGAAGAGGGGCAACCAATGAGAGACTCGCTGGAGGTGTTTGGTCGGGCACATGTCACTCTCATTTCCCATCACGAAGAAGAATTCACCAAAGGCTCAGCCTGCCACCCCGGATCGACAATAGGGCAGAAGCCATCCAGCCGTGTTGCGTCCCACTCACAAAAAAGCGACTTGGGAAATGGAGCTCAGGGGCACTGCACTTCCCAAACCTGCAGAGTTCTAAACGATAACTATCGCCCCAAAATATATTGAGGTCAGGCTACGAAGAGGCGTTGAACGCAAGGCAGAATTGCACGAAACGGACGTCATCGGGTACATCGGAATGGCCCCGATAGCACATGAAAAGCGCCAGAACGTGGACAATGATGCGGTTGGCCAAAAAGGGCATATGCGTTTTTTCCTTAATATATTCAGGAAAAAACGCATACGCCCTTTTTGGCCAACCAAGCAAGCTGGGAGAGCAAATCAGCACTACAAAGAAATCTCTCGCCCCCCCCCCCCCCGGCAAAAGGGCCACGCGAAAAAAGTCTAAAAACCAGAAAGGCAGGACAGGCCACGGAGACAAGGGAGCCTTGTTAAGCTGATGCGCGGGATGTCCATGGCCAACACCCAATCTTCACAAGTGTATCCTCTTTCCCAAAACATGTAAAACACAGAACCACAGAGCATAGGGCACTTCCACACATGGGCGTTGACCTTGGGGAAATGAAAAAATCAACCAGACACAGGGACCCCAAAGTTGAGGGCTGCTGTCTTGACAAGAACCTCGTCTCCGGTACACGTTTCATATCCCAGGAAAGAGCCAAGTGGACAAAGACAAGTGGACAAGTGGACAAAGACAAGTGGACAAGTGGACAAGTGGTGCTAAGTAGGTCCAATGGAGTGTCACTCAGCCATCAAATCCACGTCATGAGGCTGGTAGCAGCATCCTGAGTGGATTTAGGTACCATCATCCTCAGTGAAATAAGTCCCACAAAAAAAGAAACTTATGATATCACTTATCGAGGGAATGTAAAAATCGCTCCCCATGAACTGAATCCCCAAACAGAACAGGTCACGCTTTTAGAAAACACACTTATGCCTGCTTCAGGGGAAAGGTGAGGTGGGGTGACGCATAAAACTCGAGTTTGAAATGAGCACAGATACCCTTCCGAAAACCGAATATGGAATGGACACGACCTACTCCTTGCTCAATCAACTGGACTCACCAGACCCTGTTCATCGCACAAGTATCTATCCGACTAGTAAGCATCTTAAAAGCTAAGTCTTGATATCTCTCTGTAAGTGCATCAAGTGTGTGTAAAGCGGCCTAAAAACAGCACTGAAAATCAGCTCAGACCCATTCTGAGGATACATTTCCAACACAAAGAAGAAACAAGCAGGGCAAAACTGAGAGAAATGCTTCCAAAATGCGTTCAGGGACTGGGATGCAACCAGGATTGACCACATCTACAGCCCCAGCGGCAGAAGACATAAGGCTGGACACTCTCGGGGCTGAGACGATTGGTGAGGTTGGGAAAGCCAATGCAGACCCTTGAAAGGAATCCTGCGTGCTACCCATTCCATGGGTCCCAACTCTCCAGGTTCACCGCAATCTTCCGACAGCGAAAGCACTCATTGGAAACCCAGCGGATGCTACACCGTGGGATCGGGAAAGCTTTCTGAAACTCACCTCAGTTTTCATCTCCTGGTGCTCGTGTTCTCCATTCAGGCCCCCTTACAAACAATCTCCCCACTTGGAGACTCAGCGCCTTTCCATGCCTCTTTCGTACCGTCTGCAATTTGTCCGCAGGATGAACTGGAAGAGGGGAAACCAATGACAGACTCGCTGGAGGTGTTTGGTTGGGCACATGTCACTCTCATTTCCCATCACCAAGAAGAATTCACCAAAGGCTCAGCCTGCCACCCCGGATCGACAATAGGGCAGAAGCCATCCAGCCGTGTTGCGTCCCACTCACAAAAAAGCGACTTGGGAAATGGAGCTAAGGGGCACTGCACTTCCCAAACCTGCAGAGTTCTAAACGATAACTATCGGCCCAAAATATATTGAGGTCAGGCTACGAAGAGGCGTTGAACGCAAGGCAGAATTGCACGAAACGGACGTCATCGGGTACATCGGAATGGCCCCGATAGCACATGAAAAGCGCCAGAACGTGGACAATGATGCGGTTGGCCAAAAAGGGCGTATGCGTTTTTTCCTGAATATATTCAGGAAAAAACGCATACGCCCTTTTTGGCCAACCAAGCAAGCTGGGAGAGCAAATCAGCACTACAAATAAATCTCTCGCCCACCCCCACCCGGCAAAAGGGCCACGCGAAAAAAGTCTAAAAACCAGAAAGGCAGGACAGGCCACGGAGACAAGGGAGCCTTGTTAAGCTGATGCGCGGGATGTCAATGGCCAACACCCAATCTTCACAAGTGTATCCTCTTTCCCAAAACATGTAAAACACAGAACCACAGAGCATAGTGCACTTCCACACATGGGCGTTGACCTTGGGGAAATGAAAAAATCAACCAGACACAGGGACCCCAAAGTTGAGGGCTGCTGTCTTGACAAGAACCTCGACTCCGGTACACGTTTCATATCCCAGGAAAGAGCCAAGTGGACAAAGACAAGTGGACAAGTGGACAAAGACAAGTGGACAAGTGGTGCTAAGTAGGTCCAATGGAGTGTCACTCAGCCATCAAATCCACGTCATGAGGCTGCTAGCAGCATCCTGAGTGGATTTAGGTACCATCATCCTCAGTGAAATAAGTCTCACAAAAAAAGAAACTTATGATATCACTTATCGAGGGAATGTAAAAATCGCTCCCCATGAACTGAATCCCCAAACAGAACAGGTCACGCTTTTAGAAAACACACTTATGCCTGCTTCAGGGGAAAGGTGAGGTGGGGTGACGCATAAAACTCGAGTTTGAAATGAGCACAGATACCCTTCCGAAAACCGAGTATGGAATGGACACGACCTACTCCTTGCTCAATCAACTGGACTCACCAGACCCTGTTCATCGCACAAGTATCTATCCGACTAGTAAGCATCTTAAAAGCTAAGTCTTGATATCTCTCTGTAAGTGCATCAAGTGTGTGTAAAGCGGCCTAAAAACAGCACTGAAAATCAGCTCAGACCCATTCTGAGGATACATTTCCAACACAAAGAAGAAACAAGCAGGGCAAAACTGAGAGAAATGCTTCCAAAATGCGTTCAGGGACTGGGATGCAACCAGGATTGACCACATCTACAGCCCCAGCGGCAGAAGACATAAGGCTGGACACTCTCGGGGCTGAGACGATTGGTGAGGTTGGGAAAGCCAATGCAGACCCTTGAAAGGAATCCTGCGTGCTACCCATTCCATGGGTCCCAACTCTCCAGGTTCACCGCAATCTTCCGACAGCGAAAGCACTCATTGGAAACCCAGCGGATGCTACACCGTGGGATCGGGAAAGCTTTCTGAAACTCACCTCAGTTTTCATCTCCTGGTGCTCGTGTTCTCCATTCAGGCCCCCTTACGAACAATCTCCCCACTTGGAGACTCAGCGCCTTTCCATGCCTCTTTCGTACCGTCTGCAATTTGTCCGCAGGATGAACTGGAAGAGGGGCAACCAATGAGAGACTCGCTGGAGGTGTTTGGTCGGGCACATGTCACTCTCATTTCCCATCACCAAGAAGAATTCACCAAAGGCTCAGCCTGCCACCCCGGATCGACAATAGGGCAGAAGCCATCCAGCCGTGTTGCGTCACACTCACAAAAAAGCGACTTGGGAAATGGAGCTCAGGGGCACTGCACTTCCCAAACCTGCAGAGTTCTAAACGATAACTATCGGCCCAAAATATATTGAGGTCAGGCTACGAAGAGGCGTTGAACGCAAGGCAGAATTGCACGAAACGGACGTCATCGGGTACATCGGAATGGCCCCGATAGCACATGAAAAGCGCCAGAACGTGGACAATGATGCGGTTGGCCAAAAAGGGCGTATGCGTTTTTTCCTGAATATATTCAGGAAAAAACGCATACGCCCTTTTTGGCCAACCAAGCAAGCTGGGAGAGCAAATCAGCACTACAAAGAAATCTCTCGCCCACCCCCACCCGGCAAAAGGGCCACGCGAAAAAAGTCTAAAAACCAGAAAGGCAGGACAGGCCACGGAGACAAGGGAGCCTTGTTAAGCTGATGCGCGGGATGTCAATGGCCAACACCCAATCTTCACAAGTGTATCCTCTTTCCCAAAACATGTAAAACACAGAACCACAGAGCATAGTGCACTTCCACACATGGGCGTTGACCTTGGGGAAATGAAAAAATCAACCAGACACAGGGACCCCAAAGTTGAGGGCTGCTGTCTTGACAAGAACCTCGACTCCGGTACACGTTTCATATCCCAGGAAAGAGCCAAGTGGACAAAGACAAGTGGACAAGTGGACAAAGACAAGTGGACAAGTGGACAAGTGGTGCTAAGTAGGTCCAATGGAGTGTCACTCAGCCATCAGATCCACGTCATGAGGCTGCTAGCAGCATCCTGAGTGGATTTAGGTACCATCATCCTCAGTGAAATAAGTCCCACAAAAAAAGAAACTTATGATATCACTTATCGAGGGAATGTAAAAATCGCTCCCCATGAACTGAATCCCCAAACAGAACAGGTCACGCTTTTAGAAAACACACTTATGCCTGCTTCAGGGGAAAGGTGAGGTGGGGTGACGCATAAAACTCGAGTTTGAAATGAGCACAGATACCCTTCCGAAAACCGAATATGGAATGGACACGACCTACTCCTTGCTCAATCAACTGGACTCACCAGACCCTGTTCATCGCACAAGTATCTATCCGACTAGTAAGCATCTTAAAAGCTAAGTCTTGATATCTCTCTGTAAGTGCATCAAGTGTGTGTAAAGCGGCCTAAAAACAGCACTGAAAATCAGCTCAGACCCATTCTGAGGATACATTTCCAACACAAAGAAGAAACAAGCAGGGCAAAACAGAGAGAAATGCTTCCAAAATGCGTTCAGGGACTGGGATGCAACCAGGATTGACCACATCTACAGCCCCAGCGGCAGAAGACATAAGGCTGGACACTCTCGGGGCTGAGACGATTGGTGAGGTTGGGAAAGCCAATGCAGACCCTTGAAAGGAATCCTGCGTGCTACCCATTCCATGGGTCCCAACTCTCCAGGTTCACCGCAATCTTCCGACAGCGAAAGCACTCATTGGAAACCCAGTGGATGCTACACAGTGGGATCGGGAAAGCTTTCTGAAACTCACCTCAGTTTTCATCTCCTGGTGCTCGTGTTCTCCATTCAGGCCCCCTTACGAACAATCTCCCCACTTGGAGACTCAGCACCTTTCCATGCCTCTTTCGTACCGTCTGCAATTTGTCCGCAGAATGAACTGGAAGAGGGGCAAACAATGAGAGACTCGCTGGAGGTGTTTGGTCGGACACATGTCACTCTCATTTCCCATCACGAAGAAGAATTCACCAAAGGATCAGCCTGCCACCCCGGATCGACAATAGGGCGTGAAGCCATCCAGCCTTGTTGCATCCCACTCACAAAAAAGTGACTTGGGAAATGGAGCTCAGGGGCACTGCACTTCCCAAACCTGCAGAGTTCTAAACGATAACTATCGGCCCAAAATACATTGAGGTCAGGCTACGAAGAGGCGTTGAACGCAAGGCAGAATTGCACGAAACGGACGTCATCGGGTACATCGGAATGGCCCCGATAGCACATGAAAAGCGCCAGAACGTGGACAATGATGCGGTTGGCCAAAAAGGGCGTATGCGTTTTTTCCTGAATATATTCAGGAAAAAACGCATACGCCCTTTTTGGCCAACCAAGAAAGCTGGGAGAGCAAATCAGCACTACAAAGAAATCTCTCGCCCCCCCCCCCCGGCAAAAGGGCCACGCGAAAAAAGTCTAAAAACCAGAAAGGCAGGACAGGCCACGGAGACAAGGGAGCCTTGTTAAGCTGATGCGCGGGATGTCAATGGCCAACACCCAATCTTCACAAGTGTATCCTCTTTCCCAAAACATGTAAAATACAGAACCACAGAGCATAGTGCACTTCCACACATGGGCGTTGACCTTGGGGAAATGAAAAAATCAACCAGACACAGGGACCCCAAAGTTGAGGGCTGCTGTCTTGACAAGAACCTCGACTCCGGTACACGTTTCATATCCCAGGAAAGAGCCAAGTGGACAAAGACAAGTGGACAAGTGGACAAAGACAAGTGGACAAGTGGACAAGTGGTGCTAAGTAGGTCCAATGGAGTGTCACTCAGCCATCAAATCCACGTCATGAGGCTGCTAGCAGCATCCTGAGTGGATTTAGGTACCATCATCCTCAGTGAAATAAGTCCCACAAAAAAAGAAACTTATGATATCACTTATCGAGGGAATGTAAAAATCGCTCCCCATGAACTGAATCCCCAAACAGAACAGGTCACGCTTTTAGAAAACACACTTATGCCTGCTTCAGGGGAAAGGTGAGGTGGGGTGACGCATAAAACTCGAGTTTGAAATGAGCACAGATACCCTTCCGAAAACCGAATATGGAATGGACACGACCTACTCCTTGCTCAATCAACTGGACTCACCAGACCCTGTTCATCGCACAAGTATCTATCCGACTAGTAAGCATCTTAAAAGCTAAGTCTTGATATCTCTCTGTAAGTGCATCAAGTGTGTGTAAAGCGGCCTAAAAACAGCACTGAAAATCAGCTCAGACCCATTCTGAGGATACATTTCCAACACAAAGAAGAAACAAGCAGGGCAAAACTGAGAGAAATGCTTCCAAAATGCGTTCAGGGACTGGGATGCAACCAGGATTGACCACATCTACAGCCCCAGCGGCAGAAGACATAAGGCTGGACACTCTCGGGGCTGAGACGATTGGTGAGGTTGGGAAAGCCAATGCAGACCCTTGAAAGGAATCCTGCGTGCTACCCATTCCATGGGTCCCAACTCTCCAGGTTCACCGCAATCTTCCGACAGCGAAAGCACTCATTGGAAACCCAGCGGATGCTACACCGTGGGATCGGGAAAGCTTTCTGAAACTCACCTCAGTTTTCATCTCCTGGTGCTCGTGTTCTCCATTCAGGCCCCCTTAAGAACAATCTCCCCACTTGGAGACTCAGCGCCTTTCCATGCCTCTTTCGTACCGTCTGCAATTTGTCCGCAGGATGAACTGGAAGAGGGGCAACCAATGAGAGACTCGCTGGAGGTGTTTGGTCGGGCACATGTCACTCTCATTTCCCATCACGAAGAAGAATTCACCAAAGGATCAGCCTGCCACCCCGGATCGACAATAGGGCGTGAAGCCATCCAGCCGTGTTGCATCCCACTCACAAAAAAGTGACTTGGGAAATGGAGCTCAGGGGCACTGCACTTCCCAAACCTGCAGAGTTCTAAACGATAACTATCGGCCCAAAATATATTGAGGTCAGGCTACGAAGAGGCGTTGAACGCAAGGCAGAATTGCACGAAACGGACGTCATCGGGTACATCGGAATGGCCCCGATAGCACATGAAAAGCGCCAGAACGTGGACAATGATGCGGTTGGCCAAAAAGGGCGTATGCGTTTTTTCCTGAATATATTCAGGAAAAAACGCATACGCCCTTTTTGGCCAACCAAGCAAGCTGGGAGAGCAAATCAGCACTACAAAGAAATCTCTCGCCCCCCCCCCCCCGGCAAAAGGGCCACGCGAAAAAAGTCTAAAAACCAGAAAGGCAGGACAGGCCACGGAGACAAGGGAGCCTTGTTAAGCTGATGCGCGGGATGTCAATGGCCAACACCCAATCTTCACAAGTGTATCCTCTTTCCCAAAACATGTAAAAAACAGAACCACAGAGCATAGTGCACTTCCACACATGGGCGTTGACCTTGGGGAAATGAAAAAATCAACCAGACACAGGGACCCCAAAGTTGAGGGCTGCTGTCTTGACAAGAACCTCGACTCCGGTACACGTTTCATATCCCAGGAAAGAGCCAAGTGGACAAAGACAAGTGGACAAGTGGACAAAGACAAGTGGACAAGTGGACAAGTGGTGCTAAGTAGGTCCAATGGAGTGTCACTCAGCCATCAAATCCACGTCATGAGGCTGCTAGCAGCATCCTGAGTGGATTTAGGTACCATCATCCTCAGTGAAATAAGTCCCACAAAAAAAGAAACTTATGATATCACTTATCGAGGGAATGTAAAAATCGCTCCCCATGAACTGAATCCCCAAACAGAACAGGTCACGCTTTTAGAAAACACACTTATGCCTGCTTCAGGGGAAAGGTGAGGTGGGGTGACGCATAAAACTCGAGTTTGAAATGAGCACAGATACCCTTCCGAAAACCGAATATGGAATGGACACGACCTACTCCTTGCTCAATCAACTGGACTCACCAGACCCTGTTCATCGCACAAGTATCTATCCGACTAGTAAGCATCTTAAAAGCTAAGTCTTGATATCTCTCTGTAAGTGCATCAAGTGTGTGTAAAGCGGCCTAAAAACAGCAGTGAAAATCAGCTCAGACACATTCTGAGGATACATTTCCAACACCAAGAAGAAACAAGCAGGGCAAAACAGAGAGAAATGCTTCCAAAATGCGTTCAGGGACTGGGATGCAACCAGGATTGACCACATCTACAGCCCCAGCGGCAGAAGACATAAGGCTGGACACTCTCGGGGCTGAGACGATTGGTGAGGTTGGGAAAGCCAATGCAGACCCTTGAAAGGAATCCTGCGTGCTACCCATTCCATGGGTCCCAACTCTCCAGGTTCACCGCAATCTTCCGACAGCGAAAGCACTCATTGGAAACCCAGTGGATGCTACACAGTGGGATCGGGAAAGCTTTCTGAAACTCACCTCAGTTTTCATCTCCTGGTGCTCGTTTTCTCCATTCAGGCCCCCTTACGAACAATCTCCCCACTTGGAGACTCAGCGCCTTTCCATGCCTCTTTCGTACCGTCTGCAATTTGTCCGCAGGATGAACTTGAAGAGGGGGAACCAATGAGAGACTCGCTGGAGGTGTTTGGTCGGGCACATGTCACTCTCATTTCCCATCACGAAGAAGAATTCACCAAAGGATCAGCCTGCCACCCCGGATCGACAATAGGGCGTGAAGCCATCCAGCCGTGTTGCATCCCACTCACAAAAAAGTGACTTGGGAAATGGAGCTCAGGGGCACTGCACTTCCCAAACCTGCAGAGTTCTAAAATATAACTATCGGCCCAAAATATATTGAGGTCAGGCTACGAAGAGGCGTTGAACGCAAGGCAGAATTGCACGAAACGGACGTCATCGGGTACATCGGAATGGCCCCGATAGCACATGAAAAGCGCCAGAACGTGGACAATGATGCGGTTGGCCAAAAAGGGCGTATGCGTTTTTTCCTGAATATATTCAGGAAAAAACGCATAGGCCCTTTTTGGCCAACCAAGCAAGCTGGGAGAGCAAATCAGCACTACAAAGAAATCTCTCGCCCCCCCCCCCCCCCGGCAAAAGGGCCACGCGAAAAAAGTCTAAAAACCAGAAAGGCAGGACAGGCCACGGAGACAAGGGAGCCTTGTTAAGCTGATGCGCGGGATGTCAATGGCCAACACCCAATCTTCACAAGTGTATCCTCTTTCCCAAAACATGTAAAAAACAGAACCACAGAGCATAGTGCACTTCCACACATGGGCGTTGACCTTGGGGAAATGAAAAAATCAACCAGACACAGGGACCCCAAAGTTGAGGGCTGCTGTCTTGACAAGAACCTCGACTCCGGTACACGTTTCATATCCCAGGAAAGAGCCAAGTGGACAAAGACAAGTGGACAAGTGGACAAAGACAAGTGGACAAGTGGACAAGTGGTGCTAAGTAGGTCCAATGGAGTGTCACTCAGCCATCAAATCCACGTCATGAGGCTGCTAGCAGCATCCTGAGTGGATTTAGGTACCATCATCCTCAGTGAAATAAGTCCCACAAAAAAAGAAACTTATGATATCACTTATCGAGGGAATGTAAAAATCGCTCCCCATGAACTGAATCCCCAAACAGAACAGGTCACGCTTTTAGAAAACACACTTATGCCTGCTTCAGGGGAAAGGTGAGGTGGGGTGACGCATAAAACTCGAGTTTGAAATGAGCACAGATACCCTTCCGAAAACCGAATATGGAATGGACACGACCTACTCCTTGCTCAATCAACTGGACTCACCAGACCCTGTTCATCGCACAAGTATCTATCCGACTAGTAAGCATCTTAAAAGCTAAGTCTTGATATCTCTCTGTAAGTGCATCAAGTGTGTGTAAAGCGGCCTAAAAACAGCACTGAAAATCAGCTCAGACCCATTCTGAGGATACATTTCCAACACAAAGAAGAAACAAGCAGGGCAAAACAGAGAGAAATTCTTCCAAAATGCGTTCAGGGACTGGGATGCAACCAGGATTGACCACATCTACAGCCCCAGCGGCAGAAGACATAAGGCTGGACACTCTCGGGGCTGAGACGATTGGTGAGGTTGGGAAAGCCAATGCAGACCCTTGAAAGGAATCCTGCGTGCTACCCATTCCATGGGTCCCAACTCTCCAGGTTCACCGCAATCTTCCGACAGCGAAAGCACTCATTGGAAACCCAGCGGATGCTACACCGTGGGATCGGGAAAGCTTTCTGAAACTCACCTCAGTTTTCATCTCCTGGTGCTCGTTTTCTCCATTCAGGCCCCCTTACGAACAATCTCCCCACTTGGAGACTCAGCGCCTTTCCATGCCTCTTTCGTACCGTCTGCAATTTGTCCGCAGGATGAACTGGAAGAGGGGCAACCAATGAGAGACTCGCTGGAGGTGTTTGGTCGGGCACATGTCACTCTCATTTCCCATCACGAAGAAGAATTCACCAAAGGATCAGCCTGCCACCCCGGATCGACAATAGGGCAGAAGCCATCCAGCCGTGTTGCGTCCCACTCACAAAACAGCGACTTGGGAAATGGAGCTCAGGGGCACTGCACTTCCCAAACCTGCAGAGTTCTAAACGATAACTATCGCCCCAAAATATATTGAGGTCAGGCTACGAAGAGGCGTTGAACGCAAGGCAGAATTGCACGAAACGGACGTCATCGGGTACATCGGAATGGCCCCAATAGCACATGAAAAGCGCCAGAACGTGGACAATGATGCGGTTGGCCAAAAAGGGCGTATGCGTTTTTTCCTGAATATATTCAGGAAAAAACGCATACGCCCTTTTTGGCCAACCAAGCAAGCTGGGAGAGCAAATCAGCACTACAAAGAAATCTCTCGCCCCCCCCCCCCCGGCAAAAGGGCCACGCGAAAAAAGTCTAAAAACCAGAAAGGCAGGACAGGCCACGGAGACAAGGGAGCCTTGTTAAGCTGATGCGCGGGATGTCAATGGCCAACACCCAATCTTCACAAGGGTATCCTCTTTCCCAAAACATGTAAAACACAGAACCACAGAGCATAGTGCACTTCCACACATGGGCGTTGACCTTGGGGAAATGAAAAAATCAACCAGACACAGGGA
Source organism: Kogia breviceps (assembly GCF_026419965.1). Classification (NCBI taxonomy): domain Eukaryota; kingdom Metazoa; phylum Chordata; class Mammalia; order Artiodactyla; family Physeteridae; genus Kogia; species Kogia breviceps. The sequence goes on along the minus strand of NC_081322.1, from coordinate 48,930,110 downwards.
CCCCAAAGTTGAGGGCTGCTGTCTTGACAAGAACCTCGACTCCGGTACACGTTTCATATCCCAGGAAAGAGCCAAGTGGACAAAGACAAGTGGACAAGTGGACAAAGACAAGTGGACAAGTGGACAAGTGGTGCTAAGTAGGTCCAATGGAGTGTCACTCAGCCATCAAATCCACGTCATGAGGCTGGTAGCAGCATCCTGAGTGGATTTAGGTACCATCATCCTCAGTGAAATAAGTCCCACAAAAAAAGAAACTTATGATATCACTTATCGAGGGAATGTAAAAGTCGCTCCCCATGAACTGAATCCCCAAACAGAACAGGTCACGCTTTTAGAAAACACACTTATGCCTGCTTCAGGGGAAAGGTGAGGTGGGGTGACGCATAAAACTCGAGTTTGAAATGAGCACAGATACCCTTCCGAAAACCGAATATGGAATGGACACGACCTACTCCTTGCTCAATCAACTGGACTCACCAGACCCTGTTCATCGCACAAGTATCTATCCGACTAGTAAGCATCTTAAAAGCTAAGTCTTGATATCTCTCTGTAAGTGCATCAAGTGTGTGTAAAGCGGCCTAAAAACAGCACTGAAAATCAGCTCAGACCCATTCTGAGGATACATTTCCAACACAAAGAAGAAACAAGCAGGGCAAAACTGAGAGAAATGCTTCCAAAATGCGTTCAGGGACTGGGATGCAACCAGGATTGACCACATCTACAGCCCCAGCGGCAGAAGACATAAGGCTGGACACTCTCGGGGCTGAGACGATTGGTGAGGTTGGGAAAGCCAATGCAGACCCTTGAAAGGAATCCTGCGTGCTACCCATTCCATGGGTCCCAACTCTCCAGGTTCACCGCAATCTTCCGACAGCGAAAGCACTCATTGGAAACCCAGCGGATGCTACACAGTGGGATCGGGAAAGCTTTCTGAAACTCACCTCAGTTTTCATCTCCTGGTGCTCGTGTTCTCCATTCAGGCCCCCTTACGAACAATCTCCCCACTTGGAGACTCAGCGCCTTTCCATGCCTCTTTCGTACCGTCTGCAATTTGTCCGCAGGATGAACTGGAAGAGGGGCAACCAATGAGAGACTCGCTGGAGGTGTTTGGTCGGGCACATGTCACTCTCATTTCCCATCACAAAGAAGAATTCACCAAAGGCTCAGCCTGCCACCCCGGATCGACAATAGGGCAGAAGCCATCCAGCCGTGTTGCGTCCCACTCACAAAAAAGCGACTTGGGAAATGGAGCTCAGGGGCACTGCACTTCCCAAACCTGCAGAGTTCTAAACGATAACTATCGCCCCAAAATATATTGAGGTCAGGCTACGAAGAGGCGTTGAACGCAAGGCAGAATTGCACGAAACGGACGTCATCGGGTACATCGGAATGGCCCCGATAGCACATGAAAAGCGCCAGAACGTGGACAATGATGCGGTTGGCCAAAAAGGGCGTATGCGTTTTTTTTTGAATATATTCAGGAAAAAACGCATACGCCCTTTTTGGCCAACCAAGCAAGCTGGGAGAGCAAATCAGCACTACAAAGAAATCTCTCGCCCCAGCCCCCCCCCCCGGCAAAAGGGCCACGCGAAAAAAGTCTAAAAACCAGAAAGGCAGGACAGGCCACGGAGACAAGGGAGCCTTGTTAAGCTGATGCGCGGGATGTCAATGGCCAACACCCAATCTTCACAAGGGTATCCTCTTTCCCAAAACATGTAAAACACAGAACCACAGAGCATAGTGCACTTCCACACATGGGCGTTGACCTTGGGGAAATGAAAAAATCAACCAGACACAGGGACCCCAAAGTTGAGGGCTGCTGTCTTGACAAGAACCTCGACTCCGGTACACGTTTCATATCCCAGGAAAGAGCCAAGTGGACAAAGACAAGTGGACAAGTGGACAAAGACAAGTGGACAAGTGGTGCTAAGAAGGTCCAATGGAGTGTCACTCAGCCATCAAATCCACGTCATGAGGCTGCTAGCAGCATCCTGAGTGGATTTAGGTACCATCATCCTCAGTGAAATAAGTCCCACAAAAAAAGAAACTTATGATATCACTTATCGAGGGAATGTAAAAATCGCTCCCCATGAACTGAATCCCCAAACAGAACAGGTCACGCTTTTAGAAAACACACTTATGCCTGCTTCAGGGGAAAGGTGAGGTGGGGTGACGCATAAAACTCGAGTTTGAAATGAGCACAGATACCCTTCCGAAAACCGAATATGGAATGGACACGACCTACTCCTTGCTCAATCAACTGGACTCACCAGACCCTGTTCATCGCACAAGTATCTATCCGACTAGTAAGCATCTTAAAAGCTAAGTCTTGATATCTCTCTGTAAGTGCATCAAGTGTGTGTAAAGCGGCCTAAAAACAGCACTGAAAATCAGCTCAGACCCATTCTGAGGATACATTTCCAACACAAAGAAGAAACAAGCAGGGCAAAACTGAGAGAAATGCTTCCAAAATGCGTTCAGGGACTGGGATGCAACCAGGATTGACCACATCTACAGCCCCAGCGGCAGAAGACATAAGGCTGGACACTCTCGGGGCTGAGACGATTGGTGAGGTTGGGAAAGCCAATGCAGACCCTTGAAAGGAATCCTGCGTGCTACCCATTCCATGGGTCCCAACTCTCCAGGTTCACCGCAATCTTCCGACAGCGAAAGCACTCATTGGAAACCCAGTGGATGCTACACCGTAGGATCGGGAAAGCTTTCTGAAACTCACCTCAGTTTTCATCTCCTGGTGCTCGTTTTCTCCATTCAGGCCCCCTTACGAACAATCTCCCCACTTGGAGACTCAGCGCCTTTCCATGCCTCTTTCGTACCGTCTGCAATTTGTCCGCAGGATGAACTGGAAGAGGGGGAACCAATGAGAGACTCGCTGGAGGTGTTTGGTTGGGCACATGTCACTCTCATTTCCCATCACGAAGAAGAATTCACCAAAGGATCAGCCTGCCACCCCGGATCGACAATAGGGCGTGAAGCCATCCAGCCGTGTTGAATCCCACTCACAAAAAAGTGACTTGGGAAATGGAGCTCAGGGGCACTGCACTTCCCAAACCTGCAGAGTTCTAAACGATAACTATCGGCCCAAAATATATTGAGGTCAGGCTACGAAGAGGCGTTGAACGCAAGGCAGAATTGCACGAAACGGACGTCATCGGGTACATCGGAATGGCCCCGATAGCACATGAAAAGCGCCAGAACGTGGACAATGATGCGGTTGGCCAAAAAGGGCGTATGCGTTTTTTCCTGAATATATTCAGGAAAAAACGCATACGCCCTTTTTGGCCAACCAAGAAAGCTGGGAGAGCAAATCAGCACTACAAAGAAATCTCTCGCCCCCCCCCCCGGGAAAAGGGCCACGCGAAAAAAGTCTAAAAACCAGAAAGGCAGGACAGGCCACGGAGACAAGGGAGCCTTGTTAAGCTGATGCGCGGGATGTCAATGGCCAACACCCAATCTTCACAAGTGTATCCTCTTTCCCAAAACATGTAAAACACAGAACTACAGAGCATAGGGCACTTCCACACATGGGCGTTGACCTTGGGGAAATGAAAAAATCAACCAGACACAGGGACCCCAAAGTTGAGGGCTGCTGTCTTGACAAGAACCTCGACTCCGGTACACGTTTCATATCCCAGGAAAGAGCCAAGTGGACAAAGACAAGTGGACAAGTGGACAAAGACAAGTGGACAAGTGGACAAGTGGTGCTAAGTAGGTCCAATGGAGTGTCACTCAGCCATCAAATCCACGTCATGAGGCTGCTAGCAGCATCCTGAGTGGATTTAGGTACCATCATCCTCAGTGAAATAAGTCCCACAAAAAAAGAAACTTATGATATCACTTATCGAGGGAATGTAAAAATCGCTCCCCATGAACTGAATCCCCAAACAGAACAGGTCACGCTTTTAGAAAACACACTTATGCCTGCTTCAGGGGAAAGGTGAGGTGGGGTGACGCATAAAACTCGAGTTTGAAATGAGCACAGATACCCTTCCGAAAACCGAATATGGAATGGACACGACCTACTCCTTGCTCAATCAACTGGACTCACCAGACCCTGTTCATCGCACAAGTATCTATCCGACTAGTAAGCATCTTAAAAGCTAAGTCTTGATATCTCTCTGTAAGTGCATCAAGTGTGTGTAAAGCGGCCTAAAAACAGCACTGAAAATCAGCTCAGACCCATTCTGAGGATACATTTCCAACACAAAGAAGAAACAAGCAGGGCAAAACTGAGAGAAATGCTTCCAAAATGCGTTCAGGGACTGGGATGCAACCAGGATTGACCACATCTACAGCCCCAGCGGCAGAAGACATAAGGCTGGACACTCTCGGGGCTGAGACGATTGGTGAGGTTGGGAAAGCCAATGCAGACCCTTGAAAGGAATCCTGCGTGCTACCCATTCCATGGGTCCCAACTCTCCAGGTTCACCGCAATCTTCCGACAGCGAAAGCACTCATTGGAAACCCAGCGGATGCTACACAGTGGGATCGGGAAAGCTTTCTGAAACTCACCTCAGTTTTCATCTCCTGGTGCTCGTGTTCTCCATTCAGGCCCCCTTACGAACAATCTCCCCACTTGGAGACTCAGCGCCTTTCCATGCCTCTTTCGTACCGTCTGCAATTTGTCCGCAGGATGAACTTGAAGAGGGGGAACCAATGAGAGACTCGCTGGAGGTGTTTGGTCGGGCACATGTCACTCTCATTTCCCATCACCAAGAAGAATTCACCAAAGGCTCAGCCTGCCACCCCGGATCGACAATAGGGCAGAAGCCATCCAGCCGTATTGCGTCCCACTCACAAAAAAGCGACTTGGGAAATGGAGCTCAGGGGCACTGCACTTCCCAAACCTGCAGAGTTCTAAACGATAACTATCGCCCCAAAATATATTGAGGTCAGGCTACGAAGAGGCGTTGAACGCAAGGCAGAATTGCACGAAACGGACGTCATCGGGTACATCGGAATGGCCCCGATAGCACATGAAAAGCGCCAGAACGTGGACAATGATGCGGTTGGCCAAAAAGGGCGTATGCGGTTTTTTTTGAATATATTCAGGAAAAAACGCATACGCCCTTTTTGGCCAACCAAGCAAGCTGGGAGAGCAAATCAGCACTACAAAGAAATCTCTCGCCCCCCCCCCCGGCAAAAGGGCCACGCGAAAAAAGTCTAAAAACCAGAAAGGCAGGACAGGCCACGGAGACAAGGGAGCCTTGTTAAGCTGATGCGCGGGATGTCAATGGCCAACACCCAATCTTCACAAGGGTATCCTCTTTCCCAAAACATGTAAAACACAGAACCACAGAGCATAGTGCACTTCCACACATGGGCGTTGACCTTGGGGAAATGAAAAAATCAACCAGACACAGGGACCCCAAAGTTGAGGGCTGCTGTCTTGACAAGAACCTCGACTCCGGTACACGTTTCATATCCCAGGAAAGAGCCAAGTGGACAAAGACAAGTGGACAAGTGGACAAAGACAAGTGGACAAGTGGACAAGTGGTGCTAAGTAGGTCCAATGGAGTGTCACTCAGCCATCAAATCCACGTCATGAGGCTGGTAGCAGCATCCTGAGTGGATTTAGGTACCATCATCCTCAGTGAAATAAGTCCCACAAAAAAAGAAACTTATGATATCACTTATCGAGGGAATGTAAAAATCGCTCCCCATGAACTGAATCCCCAAACAGAACAGGTCACGCTTTTAGAAAACACACTTATGCCTGCTTCAGGGGAAAGGTGAGGTGGGGTGACGCATAAAACTCGAGTTTGAAATGAGCACAGATACCCTTCCGAAAACCGAATATGGAATGGACACGACCTACTCCTTGCTCAATCAACTGGACTCACCAGACCCTGTTCATCGCACAAGTATCTATCCGACTAGTAAGCATCTTAAAAGCTAAGTCTTGATATCTCTCTGTAAGTGCATCAAGTGTGTGTAAAGCGGCCTAAAAACAGCACTGAAAATCAGCTCAGACCCATTCTGAGGATACATTTCCAACACCAAGAAGAAACAAGCAGGGCAAAACAGAGAGAAATGCTTCCAAAATGCGTTCAGGGACTGGGATGCAACCAGGATTGACCACATCTACAGCCCCAGCGGCAGAAGACATAAGGCTGGACACTCTCGGGGCTGAGACGATTGGTGAGGTTGGGAAAGCCAATGCAGACCCTTGAAAGGAATCCTGCGTGCTACCCATTCCATGGGTCCCAACTCTCCAGGTTCACCGCAATCTTCCGACAGCGAAAGCACTCATTGGAAACCCAGTGGATGCTACACCGTGGGATCCGGAAAGCTTTCTGAAACTCACCTCAGTTTTCATCTCCTGGTGCTCGTGTTCTCCATTCAGGCCCCCTTACGAACAATCTCCCCACTTGGAGACTCAGCGCCTTTCCATGCCTCTTTCGTACCGTCTGCAATTTGTCCGCAGGATGAACTTGAAGAGGGGGAACCAATGAGAGACTCGCTGGAGGTGTTTGGTCGGGCACATGTCACTCTCATTTCCCATCACGAAGAAGAATTCACCAAAGGATCAGCCTGCCACCCCGGATCGACAATAGGGCGTGAAGCCATCCAGCCGTGTTGCATCGCACTCACAAAAAAGTGACTTGGGAAATGGAGCTCAGGGGCACTGCACTTCCCAAACCTGCAGAGTTCTAAACGATAACTATCGGCCCAAAATACATTGAGGTCAGGCTACGAAGAGGCGTTGAACGCAAGGCAGAATTGCACGAAACGGACGTCATCGGGTACATCGGAATGGCCCCGATAGCACATGAAAAGCGCCAGAACGTGGACAATGATGCGGTTGGCCAAAAAGGGCGTATGCGTTTTTTCCTGAATATATTCAGGAAAAAACGCATACGCCCTTTTTGGGCAACCAAGCAAGCTGGGAGAGCAAATCAGCACTACAAAGAAATCTCTCGCCCCCCCCCCCCCCCGGGAAAAGGGCCACGCGAAAAAAGTCTAAAAACCAGAAAGGCAGGACAGGCCACGGAGACAAGGGAGCCTTGTTAAGCTGATGGGCGGGATGTCAATGGCCAAAACCCAATCTTCACAAGTGTATCCTCTTTCCCAAAACATGTAAAACACAGAACTACAGAGCATAGGGCACTTCCACACATGGGCGTTGACCTTGGGGAAATGAAAAAATCAACCAGACACAGGGACCCCAAAGTTGAGGGCTGCTGTCTTGACAAGAACCTCGACTCCGGTACACGTTTCATATCCCAGGAAAGAGCCAAGTGGACAAAGACAAGTGGACAAGTGGACAAAGACAAGTGGACAAGTGGACAAGTGGTGCTAAGTAGGTCCAATGGAGTGTCACTCAGCCATCAAATCCACGTCATGAGGCTGGTAGCAGCATCCTGAGTGGATTTAGGTACCATCATCCTCAGTGAAATAAGTCCCACAAAAAAAGAAACTTATGATATCACTTATCGAGGGAATGTAAAAATCGCTCCCCATGAACTGAATCCCCAAACAGAACAGGTCACGCTTTTAGAAAACACACTTATGCCTGCTTCAGGGGAAAGGTGAGGTGGGGTGACGCATAAAACTCGAGTTTGAAATGAGCACAGATACCCTTCCGAAAACCGAATATGGAATGGACACGACCTACTCCTTGCTCAATCAACTGGACTCACCAGACCCTGTTCATCGCACAAGTATCTATCCGACTAGTAAGCATCTTAAAAGCTAAGTCTTGATATCTCTCTGTAAGTGCATCAAGTGTGTGTAAAGCGGCCTAAAAACAGCACTGAAAATCAGCTCAGACCCATTCTGAGGATACATTTCCAACACAAAGAAGAAACAAGCAGGGCAAAACTGAGAGAAATGCTTCCAAAATGCGTTCAGGGACTGGGATGCAACCAGGATTGACCACATCTACAGCCCCAGCGGCAGAAGACATAAGGCTGGACACTCTCGGGGCTGAGACGATTGGTGAGGTTGGGAAAGCCAATGCAGACCCTTGAAAGGAATCCTGCGTGCTACCCATTCCATGGGTCCCAACTCTCCAGGTTCACCGCAATCTTCCGACAGCGAAAGCACTCATTGGAAACCCAGCGGATGCTACACCGTGGGATCGGGAAAGCTTTCTGAAACTCACCTCAGTTTTCATCTCCTGGTGCTCGTTTTCTCCATTCAGGCCCCCTTACGAACAATCTCCCCACTTGGAGACTCAGCGCCTTTCCATGCCTCTTTCGTACCGTCTGCAATTTGTCCGCAGGATGAACTTGAAGAGGGGGAACCAATGAGAGACTCGCTGGAGGTGTTTGGTCGGGCACATGTCACTCTCATTTCCCATCACGAAGAAGAATTCACCAAAGGATCAGCCTGCCACCCCGGATCGACAATAGGGCGTGAAGCCATCCAGCCGTGTTGCATCCCACTCACAAAAAAGTGACTTGGGAAATGGAGCTCAGGGGCACTGCACTTCCCAAACCTGCAGAGTTCTAAACGATAACTATCGGCCCAAAATATATTGAGGTCAGGCTACGAAGAGGCGTTGAACGCAAGGCAGAATTGCACGAAACGGACGTCATCGGGTACATCGGAATGGCCCCGATAGCACATGAAAAGCGCCAGAACGTGGACAATGATGCGGTTGGCCAAAAAGGGCGTATGCGTTTTTTCCTGAATATATTCAGGAAAAAACGCATACGCCCTTTTTGGCCAACCAAGCAAGCTGGGAGAGCAAATCAGCACTACAAAGAAATCTCTCGCCCCCCCCCCCGGGAAAAGGGCCACGCGAAAAAAGTCTAAAAACCAGAAAGGCAGGACAGGCCACGGAGACAAGGGAGCCTTGTTAAGCTGATGTGCGGGATGTCAATGGCCAACACCCAATCTTCACAAGTGTATCCTCTTTCCCAAAACATGTAAAACACAGAACTACAGAGCATAGGGCACTTCCACACATGGGCGTTGACCTTGGGGAAATGAAAAAATCAACCAGACACAGGGACCCCAAAGTTGAGGGCTGCTGTCTTGACAAGAACCTCGACTCCGGTACACGTTTCATATCCCAGGAAAGAGCCAAGTGGACAAAGACAAGTGGACAAGTGGACAAAGACAAGTGGACAAGTGGACAAGTGGTGCTAAGTAGGTCCAATGGAGTGTCACTCAGCCATCAAATCCACGTCATGAGGCTGGTAGCAGCATCCTGAGTGGATTTAGGTACCATCATCCTCAGTGAAATAAGTCTCACAAAAAAAGAAACTTATGATATCACTTATCGAGGGAATGTAAAAATCGCTCCCCATGAACTGAATCCCCAAACAGAACAGGTCACGCTTTTAGAAAACACACTTATGCCTGCTTCAGGGGAAAGGTGAGGTGGGGTGACGCATAAAACTCGAGTTTGAAATGAGCACAGATACCCTTCCGAAAACCGAATATGGAATGGACACGACCTACTCCTTGCTCAATCAACTGGACTCACCAGACCCTGTTCATCGCACAAGTATCTATCCGACTAGTAAGCATCTTAAAAGCTAAGTCTTGATATCTCTCTGTAAGTGCATCAAGTGTGTGTAAAGCGGCCTAAAAACAGCACTGAAAATCAGCTCAGACCCATTCTGAGGATACATTTCCAACACCAAGAAGAAACAAGCAGGGCAAAACAGAGAGAAATGCTTCCAAAATGCGTTCAGGGACTGGGATGCAACCAGGATTGACCACATCTACAGCCCCAGCGGCAGAAGACATAAGGCTGGACACTCTCGGGGCTGAGACGATTGGTGAGGTTGGGAAAGCCAATGCAGACCCTTGAAAGGAATCCTGCGTGCTACCCATTCCATGGGTCCCAACTCTCCAGGTTCACCGCAATCTTCCGACAGCGAAAGCACTCATTGGAAACCCAGCGGATGCTACACCGTGGGATCGGGAAAGCTTTCTGAAACTCACCTCAGTTTTCATCTCCTGGTGCTCGTTTTCTCCATTCAGGCCCCCTTACGAACAATCTCCCCACTTGGAGACTCAGCGCCTTTCCATGCCTCTTTCGTACCGTCTGCAATTTGTCCGCAGGATGAACTGGAAGAGGGGCAACCAATGAGAGACTCGCTGGAGGTGTTTGGTCGGGCACATGTCACTCTCATTTCCCATCACGAAGAAGAATTCACCAAAGGATCAGCCTGCCACCCCGGATCGACAATAGGGCGTGAAGCCATCCAGCCGTGTTGCATCCCACTCACAAAAAAGTGACTTGGGAAATGGAGCTCAGGGGCACTGCACTTCCGAAACCTGCAGAGTTCTAAACGATAACTATCGGCCCAAAATACATTGAGGTCAGGCTACGAAGAGGCGTTGAACGCAAGGCAGAATTGCACGAAACGGACGTCATCGGGTACATCGGAATGGCCCCGATGGCACATGAAAAGCGACAGAACGTGGACAATGATGCGGTTGGCCAAAAAGGGCGTATGTGTTTTTTCCTGAATATATTCAGGAAAAAACGCATACGCCCTTTTTGGCCAACCAAGCAAGCTGGGAGAGCAAATCAGCACTACAAAGAAATCTCTCGCCCCCCCCCCCCCGGGAAAAGGGCCACGCGAAAAAAGTCTAAAAACCAGAAAGGCAGGACAGGCCACGGAGACAAGGGAGCCTTGTTAAGCTGATGGGCGGGATGTCAATGGCCAACACCCAATCTTCACAAGTGTATCCTCTTTCCCAAAACATGTAAAACACAGAACTACAGAGCATAGGGCACTTCCACACATGGGCGTTGACCTTGGGGAAATGAAAAAATCAACCAGACACAGGGACCCCAAAGTTGAGGGCTGCTGTCTTGACAAGAACCTCGACTCCGGTACACGTTTCATATCCCAGGAAAGAGCCAAGTGGACAAAGACAAGTGGACAAGTGGACAAAGACAAGTGGACAAGTGGACAAGTGGTGCTAAGTAGGTCCAATGGAGTGTCACTCAGCCATCAAATCCACGTCATGAGGCTGCTAGCAGCATCCTGAGTGGATTTAGGTACCATCATCCTCAGTGAAATAAGTCCCACAAAAAAAGAAACTTATGATATCACTTATCGAGGGAATGTAAAAATCGCTCCCCATGAACTGAATCCCCAAACAGAACAGGTCACGCTTTTAGAAAACACACTTATGCCTGCTTCAGGGGAAAGGTGAGGTGGGGTGACGCATAAAACTCGAGTTTGAAATGAGCACAGATACCCTTCCGAAAACCGAATATGGAATGGACACGACCTACTCCTTGCTCAATCAACTGGACTCACCAGACCCTGTTCATCGCACAAGTATCTATCCGACTAGTAAGCATCTTAAAAGCTAAGTCTTGATATCTCTCTGTAAGTGCATCAAGTGTGTGTAAAGCGGCCTAAAAACAGCACTGAAAATCAGCTCAGACCCATTCTGAGGATACATTTCCAACACAAAGAAGAAACAAGCAGGGCAAAACTGAGAGAAATGCTTCCAAAATGCGTTCAGGGACTGGGATGCAACCAGGATTGACCACATCTACAGCCCCAGCGGCAGAAGACATAAGGCTGGACACTCTCGGGGCTGAGACGATTGGTGAGGTTGGGAAAGCCAATGCAGACCCTTGAAAGGAAACCTGCGTGCTACCCATTCCATGGGTCCCAACTCTCCAGGTTCACCGCAATCTTCGAAGAGCGAAAGCACTCATTGGAAACCCAGCGGATGCTACACCGTGGGATCGGGAAAGCTTTCTGAAACACCTCAGTTTTCATCTCCTGGTGCTCGTGTTCTCCATTCAGGCCCCCTTACGAACAATCTCCCCACTTGGAGACTCAGCGCCTTTCCATGCCTCTTTCGTACCGTCTGCAATTTGTCCGCAGGATGAACTGGAAGAGGGGCAACCAATGAGAGACTCGCTGGAGGTGTTTGGTCGGGCACATGTCACTCTCATTTCCCATCACCAAGAAGAATTCACCAAAGGCTCAGCCTGCCACCCCGGATCGACAATAGGGCAGAAGCCATCCAGCCGTGTTGCGTCCCACTCACAAAAAAGTGACTTGGGAAATGGAGCTCAGGGTCACTGCACTTCCCAAACCTGCAGAGTTCTAAACGATAACTATCGGCCCAAAATATATTGAGGTCAGGCTACGAAGAGGCGTTGAACGCAAGGCAGAATTGCACGAAACGGACGTCATCGGGTACATCGGAATGGCCCCGATAGCACATGAAAAGCGCCAGAACGTGGACAATGATGCGGTTGGCCAAAAAGGGCGTATGCGTTTTTTCCTGAATACATTCAGGAAAAAACGCATACGCCCTTTTTGGCCAACCAAGCAAGCTGGGAGAGCAAATCAGCACTACAAAGAAATCTCTCGCCCCCCCCCCCGGAAAAGGGCCACGCGAAAAAAGTCTAAAAACCAGAAAGGCAGGACAGGCCACGGAGACAAGGGAGCCTTGTTAAGCTGATGGGCGGGATGTCAATGGCCAACACCCAATCTTCACAAGTGTATCCTCTTTCCCAAAACATGTAAAACACAGAACTACAGAGCATAGGGCACTTCCACACATGGGCGTTGACCTTGGGGAAATGAAAAAATCAACCAGACACAGGGACCCCAAAGTTGAGGGCTGCTGTCTTGACAAGAACCTCGACTCCGGTACACGTTTCATATCCCAGGAAAGAGCCAAGTGGACAAAGACAAGTGGACAAGTGGACAAAGACAAGTGGACAAGTGGACAAGTGGTGCTAAGTAGGTCCAATGGAGTGTCACTCAGCCATGAAATCCACGTCATGAGGCTGCTAGCAGCATCCTGAGTGGATTTAGGTACCATCATCCTCAGTGAAATAAGTCCCACAAAAAAAGAAACTTATGATATCACTTATCGAGGGAATGTAAAAATCGCTCCCCATGAACTGAATCCCCAAACAGAACAGGTCACGCTTTTAGAAAACACACTTATGCCTGCTTCAGGGGAAAGGTGAGGTGGGGTGACACATAAAACTCGAGTTTGAAATGAGCACAGATACCCTTCCGAAAACCGAATATGGAATGCACACGACCTACTCCTTGCTCAATCAACTGGACTCACCAGACCCTGTTCATCGCACAAGTATCTATCCGACTAGTAAGCATCTTAAAAGCTAAGTCTTGATATCTCTCTGTAAGTGCATCAAGTGTGTGTAAAGCGGCCTAAAAACAGCACTGAAAATCAGCTCAGACCCATTCTGAGGATACATTTCCAACACAAAGAAGAAACAAGCAGGGCAAAACTGAGAGAAATGCTTCCAAAATGCGTTCAGGGACTGGGATGCAACCAGGATTGACCACATCTACAGCCCCAGCGGCAGAAGACATAAGGCTGGACACTCTCGGGGCTGAGACGATTGGTGAGGTTGGGAAAGCCAATGCAGACCCTTGAAAGGAAACCTGCGTGCTACCCATTCCATGGGTCCCAACTCTCCAGGTTCACCGCAATCTTCGAACAGCGAAAGCACTCATTGGAAACCCAGCGGATGCTACACCGTGGGATCGGGAAAGCTTTCTGAAACTCACCTCAGTTTTCATCTCCTGGTGCTCGTGTTCTCCATTCAGGCCCCCTTACGAACAATCTCCCCACTTGGAGACTCAGGGCCTTTCCATTCCTCTTTCGTACCGTCTGCAATTTGTCCGCAGGATGAACTGGAAGAGGGGCAACCAATGAGAGGCTCGCTGGAGGTGTTTGGTCGGGCACATGTCACTCTCATTTCCCATCACCAAGAAGAATTCACCAAAGGCTCAGCCTGCCACCCCGGATCGACAATAGGGCAGAAGCCATCCAGCCGTGTTGCGTCCCACTCACAAAAAAGTGACTTGGGAAATGGAGCTCAGGGTCACTGCACTTCCCAAACCTGCAGAGTTCTAAACGATAACTATCGGCCCAAAATATATTGAGGTCAGGCTACGAAGAGGCGTTGAACGCAAGGCAGAATTGCACGAAACGGACGTCATCGGGTACATCGGAATGGCCCCGATAGCACATGAAAAGCGCCAGAACGTGGACAATGATGCGGTTGGCCAAAAAGGGCGTATGCGTTTTTTCCTGAATACATTCAGGAAAAAACGCATACGCCCTTTTTGGCCAACCAAGCAAGCTGGGAGAGCAAATCAGCACTACAAAGAAATCTCTCGCCCCCCCCCCCCCGGAAAAGGGCCACGCGAAAAAAGTCTAAAAACCAGAAAGGCAGGACAGGCCACGGAGACAAGGGAGCCTTGTTAAGCTGATGGGCGGGATGTCAATGGCCAACACCCAATCTTCACAAGTGTATCCTCTTTCCCAAAACATGTAAAACACAGAACTACAGAGCATAGGGCACTTCCACACATGGGCGTTGACCTTGGGGAAATGAAAAAATCAACCAGACACAGGGACCCCAAAGTTGAGGGCTGCTGTCTTGACAAGAACCTCGACTCCGGTACACGTTTCATATCCCAGGAAAGAGCCAAGTGGACAAAGACAAGTGGACAAGTGGACAAAGACAAGTGGACAAGTGGACAAGTGGTGCTAAGTAGGTCCAATGGAGTGTCACTCAGCCATGAAATCCACGTCATGAGGCTGCTAGCAGCATCCTGAGTGGATTTAGGTACCATCATCCTCAGTGAAATAAGTCCCACAAAAAAAGAAACTTATGATATCACTTATCGAGGGAATGTAAAAATCGCTCCCCATGAACTGAATCCCCAAACAGAACAGGTCACGCTTTTAGAAAACACACTTATGCCTGCTTCAGGGGAAAGGTGAGGTGGGGTGACACATAAAACTCGAGTTTGAAATGAGCACAGATACCCTTCCGAAAACCGAATATGGAATGCACACGACCTACTCCTTGCTCAATCAACTGGACTCACCAGACCCTGTTCATCGCACAAGTATCTATCCGACTAGTAAGCATCTTAAAAGCTAAGTCTTGATATCTCTCTGTAAGTGCATCAAGTGTGTGTAAAGCGGCCTAAAAACAGCACTGAAAATCAGCTCAGACCCATTCTGAGGATACATTTCCAACACAAAGAAGAAACAAGCAGGGCAAAACTGAGAGAAATGCTTCCAAAATGCGTTCAGGGACTGGGATGCAACCAGGATTGACCACATCTACAGCCCCAGCGGCAGAAGACATAAGGCTGGACACTCTCGGGGCTGAGACGATTGGTGAGGTTGGGAAAGCCAATGCAGACCCTTGAAAGGAAACCTGCGTGCTACCCATTCCATGGGTCCCAACTCTCCAGGTTCACCGCAATCTTCGAACAGCGAAAGCACTCATTGGAAACCCAGCGGATGCTACACCGTGGGATCGGGAAAGCTTTCTGAAACTCACCTCAGTTTTCATCTCCTGGTGCTCGTGTTCTCCATTCAGGCCCCCTTACGAACAATCTCCCCACTTGGAGACTCAGGGCCTTTCCATTCCTCTTTCGTACCGTCTGCAATTTGTCCGCAGGATGAACTGGAAGAGGGGCAACCAATGAGAGGCTCGCTGGAGGTGTTTGGTCGGGCACATGTCACTCTCATTTCCCATCACCAAGAAGAATTCACCAAAGGCTCAGCCTGCCACCCCGGATCGACAATAGGGCAGAAGCCATCCAGCCGTGTTGCGTCCCACTCACAAAAAAGTGACTTGGGAAATGGAGCTCAGGGTCACTGCACTTCCCAAACCTGCAGAGTTCTAAACGATAACTATCGGCCCAAAATATATTGAGGTCAGGCTACGAAGAGGCGTTGAACGCAAGGCAGAATTGCACGAAACGGACGTCATCGGGTACATCGGAATGGCCCCGATAGCACATGAAAAGCGCCAGAACGTGGACAATGATGCGGTTGGCCAAAAAGGGCGTATGCGTTTTTTTCCTGAATACATTCAGGAAAAAACGCATACGCCCTTTTTGGCCAACCAAGCAAGCTGGGAGAGCAAATCAGCACTACAAAGAAATCTCTCGCCCCCCCCCCCCCGGAAAAGGGCCACGCGAAAAAAGTCTAAAAACCAGAAAGGCAGGACAGGCCACGGAGACAAGGGAGCCTTGTTAAGCTGATGGGCGGGATGTCAATGGCCAACACCCAATCTTCACAAGTGTATCCTCTTTCCCAAAACATGTAAAACACAGAACTACAGAGCATAGGGCACTTCCACACATGGGCGTTGACCTTGGGGAAATGAAAAAATCAACCAGACACAGGGACCCCAAAGTTGAGGGCTGCTGTCTTGACAAGAACCTCGACTCCGGTACACGTTTCATATCCCAGGAAAGAGCCAAGTGGACAAAGACAAGTGGACAAGTGGACAAAGACAAGTGGACAAGTGGACAAGTGGTGCTAAGTAGGTGCAATGGAGTGTCACTCAGCCATGAAATCCACGTCATGAGGCTGCTAGCAGCATCCTGAGTGGATTTAGGTACCATCATCCTCAGTGAAATAAGTCCCACAAAAAAAGAAACTTATGATATCACTTATCGAGGGAATGTAAAAATCGCTCCCCATGAACTGAATCCCCAAACAGAACAGGTCACGCTTTTAGAAAACACACTTATGCCTGCTTCAGGGGAAAGGTGAGGTGGGGTGACACATAAAACTCGAGTTTGAAATGAGCACAGATACCCTTCCGAAAACCGAATATGGAATGCACACGACCTACTCCTTGCTCAATCAACTGGACTCACCAGACCCTGTTCATCGCACAAGTATCTATCCGACTAGTAAGCATCTTAAAAGCTAAGTCTTGATATCTCTCTGTAAGTGCATCAAGTGTGTGTAAAGCGGCCTAAAAACAGCACTGAAAATCAGCTCAGACCCATTCTGAGGATACATTTCCAACACAAAGAAGAAACAAGCAGGGCAAAACTGAGACAAATGCTTCCAAAATGCGTTCAGGGACTGGGATGCAACCAGGATTGACCACATCTACAGCCCCAGCGGCAGAAGACATAAGGCTGGACACTCTCGGGGCTGAGACGATTGGTGAGGTTGGGAAAGCCAATGCAGACCCTTGAAAGGAAACCTGCGTGCTACCCATTCCATGGGTCCCAACTCTCCAGGTTCAACGCAATCTTCGAACAGCGAAAGCACTCATTGGAAACCCAGCGGATGCTACACCGTGGGATCGGGAAAGCTTTCTGAAACTCACCTCAGTTTTCATCTCCTGGTGCTCGTGTTCTCCATTCAGGCCCCCTTACGAACAATCTCCCCACTTGGAGACTCAGGGCCTTTCCATTCCTCTTTCGTACCGTCTGCAATTTGTCCGCAGGATGAACTGGAAGAGGGGCAACCAATGAGAGGCTCGCTGGAGGTGTTTGGTCGGGCACATGTCACTCTCATTTCCCATCACCAAGAAGAATTCACCAAAGGCTCAGCCTGCCACCCCGGATCGACAATAGGGCAGAAGCCATCCAGCCGTGTTGCGTCCCACTCACAAAAAAGTGACTTGGGAAATGGAGCTCAGGGTCACTGCACTTCCCAAACCTGCAGAGTTCTAAACGATAACTATCGGCCCAAAATATATTGAGGTCAGGCTACGAAGGGGCGTTGAACGCAAGGCAGAATTGCACGAAACGGACGTCATCGGGTACATCGGAATGGCCCCGATAGCACATGAAAAGCGCCAGAACGTGGACAATGATGCGGTTGGCCAAAAAGGGCGTATGCGTTTTTTCCTGAATATATTCAGGAAAAAACGCATACGCCCTTTTTGGCCAACCAAGCAAGCTGGGAGAGCAAATCAGCACTACAAAGAAATCTCTCGCCCCCCCCCCCGGAAAAGGGCCACGCGAAAAAAGTCTAAAAACCAGAAAGGCAGGACAGGCCACGGAGACAAGGGAGCCTTGTTAAGCTGATGCGCGGGATGTCAATGGCCAACACCCAATCTTCACAAGTGTATCCTCTTTCCCAAAACATGTAAAACACAGAACTACAGAGCATAGGGCACTTCCACACATGGGCGTTGACCTTGGGGAAATGAAAAAATCAACCAGACACAGGGACCCCAAAGTTGAGGGCTGCTGTCTTGACAAGAACCTCGACTCCGGTACACGTTTCATATCCCAGGAAAGAGCCAAGTGGACAAAGACAAGTGGACAAGTGGACAAAGACAAGTGGACAAGTGGACAAGTGGTGCTAAGTAGGTCCAATGGAGTGTCACTCAGCCATGAAATCCACGTCATGAGGCTGCTAGCAGCATCCTGAGTGGATTTAGGTACCATCATCCTCAGTGAAATAAGTCTCACAAAAAAAGAAACTTATGATATCACTTATCGAGGGAATGTAAAAATCGCTCCCCATGAACTGAATCCCCAAACAGAACAGGTCACGCTTTTAGAAAACACACTTATGCCTGCTTCAGGGGAAAGGTGAGGTGGGGTGACACATAAAACTCGAGTTTGAAATGAGCACAGATACCCTTCCGAAAACCGAATATGGAATGGACACGACCTACTCCTTGCTCAATCAACTGGACTCACCAGACCCTGTTCATCGCACAAGTATCTATCCGACTAGTAAGCATCTTAAAAGCTAAGTCTTGATATCTCTCTGTAAGTGCATCAAGTGTGTGTAAAGCGGCCTAAAAACAGCACTGAAAATCAGCTCAGACCCATTCTGAGGATACATTTCCAACACAAAGAAGAAACAAGCAGGGCAAAACTGAGAGAAATGCTTCCAAAATGCGTTCAGGGACTGGGATGCAACCAGGATTGACCACATCTACAGCCCCAGCGGCAGAAGACATAAGGCTGGACACTCTCGGGGCTGAGACGATTGGTGAGGTTGGGAAAGCCAATGCAGACCCTTGAAAGGAAACCTGCGTGCTACCCATTCCATGGGTCCCAACTCTCCAGGTTCACCGCAATCTTCGAACAGCGAAAGCACTCATTGGAAACCCAGCGGATGCTACACCGTGGGATCGGGAAAGCTTTCTGAAACTCACCTCAGTTTTCATCTCCTGGTGCTCGTGTTCTCCATTCAGGCCCCCTTACGAACAATCTCCCCACTTGGAGACTCAGCGCCTTTCCATGCCTCTTTCGTACCGTCTGCAATTTGTCCGCAGGATTAACTGGAAGAGGGGCAACCAATGAGAGACTCGCTGGAGGTGTTTGGTCGGGCACATGTCACTCTCATTTCCCATCACCAAGAAGAATTCACCAAAGGCTCAGCCTGCCACCCCGGATCGACAATAGGGCAGAAGCCATCCAGCCGTGTTGCGTCCCACTCACAAAAAAGTGACTTGGGAAATGGAGCTCAGGGTCACTGCACTTCCCAAACCTGCAGAGTTCTAAACGATAACTATCGGCCCAAGATATATTGAGGTCAGGCTACGAAGAGGCGTTGAACGCAAGGCAGAATTGCACGAAACGGACGTCATCGGGTACATCGGAATGGCCCCGATAGCACATGAAAAGCGCCAGAACGTGGACAATGATGCGGTTGGCCAAAAAGGGCGTATGCGTTTTTTCCTGAATATATTCAGGAAAAAACGCATACGCCCTTTTTGGCCAACCAAGCAAGCTGGGAGAGCAAATCAGCACTACAAAGAAATCTCTCGCCCCCCCCCCCCGGAAAAGGGCCACGCGAAAAAAGTCTAAAAACCAGAAAGGCAGGACAGGCCACGGAGACAAGGGAGCCTTGTTAAGCTGATGGGCGGGATGTCAATGGCCAACACCCAATCTTCACAAGTGTATCCTCTTTCCCAAAACATGTAAAACACAGAACTACAGAGCATAGGGCACTTCCACACATGGGCGTTGACCTTGGGGAAATGAAAAAATCAACCAGACACAGGGACCCCAAAGTTGAGGGCTGCTGTCTTGACAAGAACCTCGACTCCGGTACACGTTTCATATCCCAGGAAAGAGCCAAGTGGACAAAGACAAGTGGACAAGTGGACAAAGACAAGTGGACAAGTGGACAAGTGGTGCTAAGTAGGTCCAATGGAGTGTCACTCAGCCATCAAATCCACGTCATGAGGCTGCTAGCAGCATCCTGAGTGGATTTAGGTACCATCATCCTCAGTGAAATAAGTCTCACAAAAAAAGAAACTTATGATATCACTTATCGAGGGAATGTAAAAATCGCTCCCCATGAACTGAATCCCCAAACAGAACAGGTCACGCTTTTAGAAAACACACTTATGCCTGCTTCAGGGGAAAGGTGAGGTGGGGTGACACATAAAACTCGAGTTTGAAATGAGCACAGATACCCTTCCGAAAACCGAATATGGAATGGACACGACCTACTCCTTGCTCAATCAACTGGACTCACCAGACCCTGTTCATCGCACAAGTATCTATCCGACTAGTAAGCATCTTAAAAGCTAAGTCTTGATATCTCTCGGTAAGTGCATCAAGTGTGTGTAAAGCGGCCTAAAAACAGCACTGAAAATCAGCTCAGACCCATTCTGAGGATACATTTCCAACACCAAGAAGAAACAAGCAGGGCAAAACAGAGAGAAATGCTTCCAAAATGCGTTCAGGGACTGGGATGCAACCAGGATTGACCACATCTACAGCCCCAGCGGCAGAAGACATAAGGCTGGACACTCTCGGGGCTGAGACGATTGGTGAGGTTGGGAAAGCCAATGCAGACCCTTGAAAGGAATCCTGCGTGCTACCCATTCCATGGGTCCCAACTCTCCAGGTTCACCGCAATCTTCCGACAGCGAAAGCACTCATTGGAAACCCAGTGGATGCTACACCGTGGGATCGGGAAAGCTTTCTGAAACTCACCTCAGTTTTCATCTCCTGGTGCTCGTTTTCTCCATTCAGGCCCCCTTACGAACAATCTCCCCACTTGGAGACTCAGCGCCTTTCCATGCCTCTTTCGTACCGTCTGCAATTTGTCCGCAGGATGAACTTGAAGAGGGGGAACCAATGAGAGACTCGCTGGAGGTGTTTGGTCGGGCACATGTCACTCTCATTTCCCATCACGAAGAAGAATTCACCAAAGGATCAGCCTGCCACCCCGGATCGACAATAGGGCGTGAAGCCATCCAGCCGTGTTGCATCCCACTCACAAAAAAGTGACTTGGGAAATGGAGCTCAGGGGCACTGCACTTCCCAAACCTGCAGAGTTCTAAACGATAACTATCGCCCCAAAATATATTGAGGTCAGGCTACGAAGAGGCGTTGAACGCAAGGCAGAATTGCACGAAACGGACGTCATTGGGTACATCGGAATGGCCCCGATAGCACATGAAAAGCGCCAGAACGTGGACAATGATGCGGTTGGCCAAAAAGGGCGTATGCGTTTTTTCCTGAATATATTCAGGAAAAAACGCATACGCCCTTTTTGGCCAACCAAGCAAGCTGGTAGAGCAAATCAGCACTACAAAGAAATCTCTCGCCCCCCCCCCCCGGGAAAAGGGCCACGCGAAAAAAGTCTAAAAACCAGAAAGGCAGGACAGGCCACGGAGACAAGGGAGCCTTGTTAAGCTGATTGGCGGGATGTCAATGGCCAACACCCAATCTTCACAAGTGTATCCTCTTTCCCAAAACATGTAAAACACAGAACTACAGAGCATAGGGCACTTCCACACATGGGCGTTGACCTTGGGGAAATGAAAAAATCAACCAGACACAGGGACCCCAAAGTTGAGGGCTGCTGTCTTGACAAGAACCTCGACTCCGGTACACGTTTCATATCCCAGGAAAGAGCCAAGTGGACAAAGACAAGTGGACAAGTGGACAAAGACAAGTGGACAAGTGGACAAGTGGTGCTAAGTAGGTCCAATGGAGTGTCACTCAGCCATCAAATCCACGTCATGAGGCTGCTAGCAGCATCCTGAGTGGATTTAGGTACCATCATCCTCAGTGAAATAAGTCTCACAAAAAAAGAAACTTATGATATCACTTATCGAGGGAATGTAAAAATCGCTCCCCATGAACGGAATCCCCAAACAGAACAGGTCACGCTTTTAGAAAACACACTTATGCCTGCTTCAGGGGAAAGGTGAGGTGGGGTGACGCATAAAACTCGAGTTTGAAATGAGCACAGATACCCTTCCGAAAACCGAATATGGAATGGACACGACCTACTCCTTGCTCAATCAACTGGACTCACCAGACCCTGTTCATCGCACAAGTATCTATCCGACTAGTAAGCATCTTAAAAGCTAAGTCTTGATATCTCTCTGTAAGTGCATCAAGTGTGTGTAAAGCGGCCTAAAAACAGCACTGAAAATCAGCTCAGACCCATTCTGAGGATACATTTCCAAAACAAAGAAGAAACAAGCAGGGCAAAACTGAGAGAAATTCTTCCAAAATGCGTTCAGGGACTGGGATGCAACCAGGATTGACCACATCTACAGCCCCAGCGGCAGAAGACATAAGGCTGGACACTCTCGGGGCTGAGACGATTGGTGAGGTTGGGAAAGCCAATGCAGACCCTTGAAAGGAATCCTGCGTGCTACCCATTCCATGGGTCCCAACTCTCCAGGTTCACCGCAATCTTCCGACAGCGAAAGCACTCATTGGAAACCCAGCGGATGCTACACCGTGGGATCGGGAAAGCTTTCTGAAACTCACCTCAGTTTTCATCTCCTGGTGCTCGTTTTCTCCATTCAGGCCCCCTTACGAACAATCTCCCCACTTGGAGACTCAGCGCCTTTCCATGCCTCTTTCGTACCGTCTGCAATTTGTCCGCAGGATGAACTGGAAGAGGGGCAACCAATGAGAGACTCGCTGGAGGTGTTTGGTCGGGCACATGTCACTCTCATTTCCCATCACCAAGAAGAATTCACCAAAGGCTCAGCCTGCCACCCCGGATCGACAATAGGGCGTGAAGCCATCCAGCCGTGTTGCATCCCACTCACAAAAAAGTGACTTGGGAAATGGAGCTCAGGGGCACTGCACTTCCCAAACCTGCAGAGTTCTAAACGATAACTATCGGCCCAAAATATATTGAGGTCAGGCTACGAAGAGGCGTTGAACGCAAGGCAGAATTGCACGAAACGGACGTCATCGGGTACATCGGAATGGCCCCGATAGCACATGAAAAGCGCCAGAACGTGGACAATGATGCGGTTGGCCAAAAAGGGCGTATGTGTTTTTTCCTGAATATATTCAGGAAAAAACGCATACGCCCTTTTTGGCCAACCAAGCAAGCTGGGAGAGCAAATCAGCACTACAAAGAAATCTCTCGCCCCCCCCCCCCGGAAAAGGGCCACGCGAAAAAAGTCTAAAAACCAGAAAGGCAGGACAGGCCACGGAGACAAGGGAGCCTTGTTAAGCTGATGGGCGGGATGTCAATGGCCAACACCCAATCTTCACAAGTGTATCCTCTTTCCCAAAACATGTAAAACACAGAACTACAGAGCATAGGGCACTTCCACACATGGGCGTTGACCTTGGGGAAATGAAAAAAATCAACCAGACACAGGGACCCCAAAGTTGAGGGCTGCTGTCTTGACAAGAACCTCGACTCCGGTACACGTTTCATATCCCAGGAAAGAGCCAAGTGGACAAAGACAAGTGGACAAGTGGACAAAGACAAGTGGACAAGTGGACAAGTGGTGCTAAGTAGGTCCAATGGAGTGTCACTCAGCCATCAAATCCACGTCATGAGGCTGCTAGCAGCATCCTGAGTGGATTTAGGTACCATCATCCTCAGTGAAATAAGTCTCACAAAAAAAGAAACTTATGATATCACTTATCGAGGGAATGTAAAAATCGCTCCCCATGAACTGAATCCCCAAACAGAACAGGTCACGCTTTTAGAAAACACACTTATGCCTGCTTCAGGGGAAAGGTGAGGTGGGGTGACGCATAAAACTCGAGTTTGAAATGAGCACAGATACCCTTCCGAAAACCGAATATGGAATGGACACGACCTACTCCTTGCTCAATCAACTGGACTCACCAGACCCTGTTCATCGCACAAGTATCTATCCGACTAGTAAGCATCTTAAAAGCTAAGTCTTGATATCTCTCTGTAAGTGCATCAAGTGTGTGTAAAGCGGCCTAAAAACAGCACTGAAAATCAGCTCAGACCCATTCTGAGGATACATTTCCAACACAAAGAAGAAACAAGCAGGGCAAAACTGAGAGAAATGCTTCCAAAATGCGTTCAGGGACTGGGATGCAACCAGGATTGACCACATCTACAGCCCCAGCGGCAGAAGACATAAGGCTGGACACTCTCGGGGCTGAGACGATTGGTGAGGTTGGGAAAGCCAATGCAGACCCTTGAAAGGAAACCTGCGTGCTACCCATTCCATGGGTCCCAACTCTCCAGGTTCACCGCAATCTTCGAACAGCGAAAGCACTCATTGGAAACCCAGCGGATGCTACACCGTGGGATCGGGAAAGCTTTCTGAAACTCACCTCAGTTTTCATCTCCTGGTGCTCGTGTTCTCCATTCAGGCCCCCTTACGAACAATCTCCCCACTTGGAGACTCAGCGCCTTTCCATGCCTCTTTCGTACCGTCTGCAATTTGTCCGCAGGATGAACTGGAAGAGGGGCAACCAATGAGAGACTCGCTGGAGGTGTTTGGTCGGGCACATGTCACTCTCATTTCCCATCACCAAGAAGAATTCACCAAAGGCTCAGCCTGCCACCCCGGATCGACAATAGGGCAGAAGCCATCCAGCCGTGTTGCGTCCCACTCACAAAAAAGCGACTTGGGAAATGGAGCTCAGGGGCACTGCACTTCCCAAACCTGCAGAGTTCTAAACGATAACTATCGGCCCAAAATATATTGAGGTCAGGCTACGAAGAGGCGTTGAACGCAAGGCAGAATTGCACGAAACGGACGTCATCGGGTACATCGGAATGGCCCCGATAGCACATGAAAAGCGCCAGAACGTGGACAATGATGCGGTTGGCCAAAAAGGGCGTATGCGTTTTTTCCTGAATATATTCAGGAAAAAACGCATACGCCCTTTTTGGCCAACCAAGCAAGCTGGGAGAGCAAATCAGCACTACAAAGAAATCTCTCGCCCCCCCCCCCCGGAAAAGGGCCACGCGAAAAAAGTCTAAAAACCAGAAAGGCAGGACAGGCCACGGAGACAAGGGAGCCTTGTTAAGCTGATGGGCGGGATGTCAATGGCCAACACCCAATCTTCACAAGTGTATCCTCTTTCCCAAAACATGTAAAACACAGAACTACAGAGCATAGGGCACTTCCACACATGGGCGTTGACCTTGGGGAAATGAAAAAATCAACCAGACACAGGGACCCCAAAGTTGAGGGCTGCTGTCTTGACAAGAACCTCGACTCCGGTACACGTTTCATATCCCAGGAAAGAGCCAAGTGGACAAAGACAAGTGGACAAGTGGACAAAGACAAGTGGACAAGTGGACAAGTGGTGCTAAGTAGGTCCAATGGAGTGTCACTCAGCCATCAAATCCACGTCATGAGGCTGGTAGCAGCATCCTGAGTGGATTTAGGTACCATCATCCTCAGTGAAATAAGTCTCACAAAAAAAGAAACTTATGATATCACTTATCGAGGGAATGTAAAAATTGCTCCCCATGAACTGAATCCCCAAACAGAACAGGTCACGCTTTTAGAAAACACACTTATGCCTGCTTCAGGGGAAAGGTGAGGTGGGGTGACGCATAAAACTCGAGTTTGAAATGAGCACAGATACCCTTCCGAAAACCGAATATGGAATGGACACGACCGACTCCTTGCTCAATCAACTGGACTCACCAGACCCTGTTCATCGCACAAGTATCTATCCGACTAGTAAGCATCTTAAAAGCTAAGTCTTGATATCTCTCTGTAAGTGCATCAAGTGTGTGTAAAGCGGCCTAAAAACAGCACTGAAAATCAGCTCAGACCCATTCTGAGGATACATTTCCAACACCAAGAAGAAACAAGCAGGGCAAAACAGAGAGAAATGCTTCCAAAATGCGTTCAGGGACTGGGATGCAACCAGGATTGACCACATCTACAGCCCCAGCGGCAGAAGACATAAGGCTGGACACTCTCGGGGCTGAGACGATTGGTGAGGTTGGGAAAGCCAATGCAGACCCTTGAAAGGAATCCTGCGTGCTACCCATTCCATGGGTCCCAACTCTCCAGGTTCACCGCAATCTTCCGACAGCGAAAGCACTCATTGGAAACCCAGTGGATGCTACACCGTGGGATCGGGAAAGCTTTCTGAAACTCACCTCAGTTTTCATCTCCTGGTGCTCGTTTTCTCCATTCAGGCCCCCTTACGAACAATCTCCCCACTTGGAGACTCAGCGCCTTTCCATGTCTCTTTCGTACCGTCTGCAATTTGTCCGCAGGATGAACTTGAAGAGGGGGAACCAATGAGAGACTCGCTGGAGGTGTTAGGTCGGGCACATGTCACTCTCATTTCCCATCACGAAGAAGAATTCACCAAAGGATCAGCCTACCACCCCGGATCGACAATAGGGCGTGAAGCCATCCAGCCGTGTTGCATCCCACTCACAAAAAAGTGACTTGGGAAATGGAGCTCAGGGGCACTGCACTTCCCAAACCTGCAGAGTTCTAAACGATAACTATCGGCCCAAAATATATTGAGGTCAGGCTACGAAGAGGCGTTGAACGCAAGGCAGAATTGCACGAAACGGACGTCATCGGGTACATCGGAATGGCCCCGATAGCACATGAAAAGCGCCAGAACGTGGACAATGATGCGGTTGGCCAAAAAGGGCGTATGCGTTTTTTCCTGAATATATTCAGGAAAAAACGCATACGCCCTTTTTGGCCAACCAAGAAAGCTGGGAGAGCAAATCAGCACTACAAAGAAATCTCTCGCCCCCCCCCCCCCGGCAAAAGGGCCACGCGAAAAATGTCTAAAAACCAGAAAGGCAGGACAGGCCACGGAGACAAGGGAGCCTTGTTAAGCTGATGCGCGGGATGTCAATGGCCAACAGCCAATCTTCACAAGTGTATCCTCTTTCCCAAAACATGTAAAACACAGAACCGCAGAGCATAGGGCACTTCCAACATGGGCGTTGACCTTGGGGAAATGAAAAAATCAACCAGACACAGGGACCCCAAAGTTGAGGGCTGCTGTCTTGACAAGAACCTCGACTCCGGTACACGTTTCATATCCCAGGAAAGAGCCAAGTGGACAAAGACAAGTGGACAAGTGGACAAAGACAAGTGGACAAGTGGACAAGTGGTGCTAAGTAGGTCAAATGGAGTGTCACTCAGCCATCAAATCCACGTCATGAGGCTGGTAGCATCATCCTGAGTGGATTTAGGTACCATCATCCTCAGTGAAATAAGTCCCACAAAAAAAGAAACTTATGATATCACTTATCGAGGGAATGTAAAAATCGCTCCCCATGAACTGAATCCCCAAACAGAACAGGTCACGCTTTTAGAAAACACACTTATGCCTGCTTCAGGGGAAAGGTGAGGTGGGGTGACGCATAAAACTCGAGTTTGAAATGAGCACAGATACCCTTCCGAAAACCGAATATGGAATGGACACGACCTACTCCTTGCTCAATCAACTGGACTCACCAGACCCTGTTCATCGCACAAGTATCTATCCGACTAGTAAGCATCTTAAAAGCTAAGTCTTGATATCTCTCTGTAAGTGCATCAAGTGTGTGTAAAGCGGCCTAAAAACAGCACTGAAAATCAGCTCAGACCCATTCTGAGGATACATTTCCAACACAAAGAAGAAACAAGCAGGGCAAAACAGAGAGAAATGCTTCCAAAATGCGTTCAGGGACTGGGATGCAACCAGGATTGACCACATCTACAGCCCCAGCGGCAGAAGACATAAGGCTGGACACTCTCGGGGCTGAGACGATTGGTGAGGTTGGGAAAGCCAATGCAGACCCTTGAAAGGAATCCTGCGTGCTACCCATTCCATGGGTCCCAACTCTCCAGGTTCACCGCAATCTTCCGACAGCGAAAGCACTCATTGGAAACCCAGCGGATGCTACACCGTGGGATCGGGAAAGCTTTCTGAAACTCACCTCAGTTTTCATCTCCTGGTGCTCGTTTTCTCCATTCAGGCCCCCTTACGAACAATCTCCCCACTTGGAGACTCAGCGCCTTTCCATGCCTCTTTCGTACCGTCTGCAATTTGTCCGCAGGATGAACTTGAAGAGGGGGAACCAATGAGAGACTCGCTGGAGGTGTTTGGTCGGGCACATGTCACTCTCATTTCCCATCACGAAGAAGAATTCACCAAAGGATCAGCCTGCCACCCCGGATCGACAATAGGGCGTGAAGCCATCCAGCCGTGTTGCATCCCACTCACAAAAAAGTGACTTGGGAAATGGAGCTCAGGGGCACTGCACTTCCCAAACCTGCAGAGTTCTAAACGATAACTATCGGCCCAAAATATATTGAGGTCAGGCTACGAAGAGGCGTTGAACGCAAGGCAGAATTGCACGAAACGGACGTCATCGGGTACATCGGAATGGCCCCGATAGCACATGAAAAGCGCCAGAACGTGGACAATGATGCGGTTGGCCAAAAAGGGCGTATGCGTTTTTTCCTGAATATATTCAGGAAAAAACGCATACGCCCTTTTTGGCCAACCAAGCAAGCTGGGAGAGCAAATCAGCACTACAAAGAAATCTCTCGCCCCCCCCCACCCCGGGAAAAGGGCCACGCGAAAAAAGTCTAAAAACCAGAAAGGCAGGACAGGCCACGGAGACAAGGGAGCCTTGTTAAGCTGATGGGCGGGATGTCAATGGCCAACACCCAATCTTCACAAGTGTATCCTCTTTCCCAAAACATGTAAAACACAGAACTACAGAGCATAGGGCACTTCCACACATGGGCGTTGACCTTGGGGAAATGAAAAAATCAACCAGACACAGGGACCCCAAAGTTGAGGGCTGCTGTCTTGACAAGAACCTCGACTCCGGTACACGTTTCATATCCCAGGAAAGAGCCAAGTGGACAAAGACAAGTGGACAAGTGGACAAAGACAAGTGGACAAGTGGACAAGTGGTGCTAAGTAGGTCCAATGGAGTGTCACTCAGCCATCAAATCCACGTCATGAGGCTGGTAGCAGCATCCTGAGTGGATTTAGGTACCATCATCCTCAGTGAAATAAGTCTCACAAAAAAAGAAACTTATGATATCACTTATCGAGGGAATGTAAAAATCGCTCCCCATGAACTGAATCCCCAAACAGAACAGGTCACGCTTTTAGAAAACACACTTATGCCTGCTTCAGGGGAAAGGTGAGGTGGGGTGACGCATAAAACTCGAGTTTGAAATGAGCACAGATACCCTTCCGAAAACCGAATATGGAATGGACACGACCTACTCCTTGCTCAATCAACTGGACTCACCAGACCCTGTTCATCGCACAAGTATCTATCCGACTAGTAAGCATCTTAAAAGCTAAGTCTTGATATCTCTCTGTAAGTGCATCAAGTGTGTGTAAAGCGGCCTAAAAACAGCAGTGAAAATCAGCTCAGACCCATTCTGAGGATACATTTCCAACACAAAGAAGAAACAAGCAGGGCAAAACTGAGAGAAATGCTTCCAAAATGCGTTCAGGGACTGGGATGCAACCAGGATTGACCACATCTACAGCCCCAGCGGCAGAAGACATAAGGCTGGACACTCTCGGGGCTGAGACGATTGGTGAGGTTGGGAAAGCCAATGCAGACCCTTGAAAGGAATCCTGCGTGCTACCCATTCCATGGGTCCCAACTCTCCAGGTTCACCGCAATCTTCCGACAGCGAAAGCACTCATTGGAAACCCAGCGGATGCTACACCGTGGGATCGGGAAAGCTTTCTGAAACTCACCTCAGTTTTCATCTCCTGGTGCTCGTGTTCTCCATTCAGGCCCCCTTACGAACAATCTCCCCACTTGGAGACTCAGCGCCTTTCCATGCCTCTTTCGTACCGTCTGCAATTTGTCCGCAGGATGAACTGGAAGAGGGGCAACCAATGAGAGACTCGCTGGAGGTGTTTGGTCGGGCACATGTCACTCT
This sequence comes from Kogia breviceps, assembly GCF_026419965.1. Taxonomy (NCBI): domain Eukaryota; kingdom Metazoa; phylum Chordata; class Mammalia; order Artiodactyla; family Physeteridae; genus Kogia; species Kogia breviceps. The sequence continues at coordinate 48,900,244 of NC_081322.1, read as the reverse complement.
CATTTCCCATCACCAAGAAGAATTCACCAAAGGCTCAGCCTGCCACCCCGGATCGACAATAGGGCAGAAGCCATCCAGCCGTGTTGCGTCCCACTCACAAAAAAGTGACTTGGGAAATGGAGCTCAGGGGCACTGCACTTCCCAAACCTGCAGAGTTCTAAACGATAACTATCGCCCCAAAATATATTGAGGTCAGGCTACGAAGAGGCGTTGAACGCAAGGCAGAATTGCACGAAACGGACGTCATCGGGTACATCGGAATGGCCCCGATAGCACATGAAAAGCGCCAGAACGTGGACAATGATGCGGTTGGCCAAAAAGGGCGTATGCGTTTTTTCCTGAATATATTCAGGAAAAAACGCACACGCCCTTTTTGGCCAACCAAGCAAGCTGGGAGAGCAAATCAGCACTACAAAGAAATCTCTCGCCCCCCCCCCCCGGCAAAAGGGACACGCGAAAAAAGTCTAAAAACCAGAAAGGCAGGACAGGCCACGGAGACAAGGGAGCCTTGTTAAGCTGATGCGCGTGATGTCAATGGCCAACACCCAATCTTCACAAGTGTATCCTCTTTCCCAAAACATGTAAAACACAGAACCACAGAGCATAGGGCACTTCCACACATGGGCGTTGACCTTGGGGAAATGAAAAAATCAACCAGACACAGGGACCCCAAAGTTGAGGGCTGCTGTCTTGACAAGAACCTCGACTCCGGTACACGTTTCATATCCCAGGAAAGAGCCAAGTGGACAAAGACAAGTGGACAAGTGGACAAAGACAAGTGGACAAGTGGACAAGTGGTGCTAAGTAGGTCCAATGGAGTGTCACTCAGCCATCAAATCCACGTCATGAGGCTGGTAGCAGCATCCTGAGTGGATTTAGGTACCATCATCCTCAGTGAAATAAGTCCCACAAAAAAAGAAACTTATGATATCACTTATCGAGGGAATGTAAAAATCGCTCCCCATGAACTGAATCCCCAAACAGAACAGGTCACGCTTTTAGAAAACACACTTATGCCTGCTTCAGGGGAAAGGTGAGGTGGGGTGACGCATAAAACTCGAGTTTGAAATGAGCACAGATACCCTTCCGAAAACCGAATATGGAATGGACACGACCTACTCCTTGCTCAATCAACTGGACTCACCAGACCCTGTTCATCGCACAAGTATCTATCCGACTAGTAAGCATCTTAAAAGCTAAGTCTTGATATCTCTCTGTAAGTGCATCAAGTGTGTGTAAAGCGGCCTAAAAACAGCACTGAAAATCAGCTCAGACCCATTCTGAGGATACATTTCCAACACAAAGAAGAAACAAGCAGGGCAAAACAGAGAGAAATGCTTCCAAAATGCGTTCAGGGACTGGGATGCAACCAGGATTGACCACATCTACAGCCCCAGCGGCAGAAGACATAAGGCGGGACACTCTCGGGCCTGAGACGATTGGTGAGGTTGGGAAAGCCAATGCAGACCCTTGAAAGGAATCCTGCGTGCTACCCATTCCATGGGTCCCAACTCTCCAGGTTCACCGCAATCTTCCGACAGCGAAAGCATTCATTGGAAACCCAGCGGAGGCTACACCGTGGGATCGGGAAAGCTTTCTGAAACTCACCTCAGTTTTCATCTCCTGGTGCTCGTTTTCTCCATTCAGGCCCCCTTACGAACAATCTCCCCACTTGGAGACTCAGCGCCTTTCCATGCCTCTTTCGTACCGTCTGCAATTTGTCCGCAGGATGAACTTGAAGAGGGGGAACCAATGAGAGACTCGCTGGAGGTGTTTGGTCGGGCACATGTCACTCTCATTTCCCATCACCAAGAAGAATTCACCAAAGGATCAGCCTGCCACCCCGGATCGACAATAGGGCAGAAGCCATCCAGCCGTGTTGCGTCCCACTCACAAAAAAGTGACTTGGGAAATGGAGCTCAGGGGCACTGCACTTCCCAAACCTGCAGAGTTCTAAACGATAACTATCGGCCCAAAATATATTGAGGTCAGGCTACGAAGAGGCGTTGAACGCAAGGCAGAATTGCACGAAACGGACGTCATCGGGTACATCGGAATGGCCCCGATAGCACATGAAAAGCGCCAGAACGTGGACAATGATGCGGTTGGCCAAAAAGGGCGTATGCGTTTTTTCCTGAATATATTCAGGAAAAAACGCACACGCCCTTTTTGGCCAACCAAGCAAGCTGGGAGAGCAAATCAGCACTACAAAGAAATCTCTCGCCCCCTCCCCCCCCCCCGGCAAAAGGGCCACGCGAAAAAAGTCTAAAAACCAGAAAGGCAGGACAGGCCACGGAGACAAGGGAGCCTTGTTAAGCTGATGCGCGGGATGTCAATGGCCAACACCCAAGCTTCACAAGTGTATCCTCTTTCCCAAAACATGTAAAACACAGAACCACAGAGCATAGGGCACTTCCACACATGGGCGTTGACCTTGGGGAAATGAAAAAATCAACCAGACACAGGGACCCCAAAGTTGAGGGCTGCTGTCTTGACAAGAACCTCGACTCCGGTACACGTTTCATATCCCAGGAAAGAGCCAAGTGGACAAAGACAAGTGGACAAGTGGACAAAGACAAGTGGACAAGTGGACAAGTGGTGCTAAGTAGGTCCAATGGAGTGTCACTCAGCCATCAAATCCACGTCATGAGGCTGGTAGCAGCATCCTGAGTGGATTTAGGTACCATCATCCTCAGTGAAATAAGTCCCACAAAAAAAGAAACTTATGATATCACTTATCGAGGGAATGTAAAAATCGCTCCCCATGAACTGAATCCCCAAACAGAACAGGTCACGCTTTTAGAAAACACACTTATGCCTGCTTCAGGGGAAAGGTGAGGTGGGGTGACGCATAAAACTCGAGTTTGAAATGAGCACAGATACCCTTCCGAAAACCGAATATGGAATGGACACGACCTACTCCTTGCTCAATCAACTGGACTCACCAGACCCTGTTCATCGCACAAGTATCTATCCGACTAGTAAGCATCTTAAAAGCTAAGTCTTGATATCTCTCTGTAAGTGCATCAAGTGTGTGTAAAGCGGCCTAAAAACAGCACTGAAAATCAGCTCAGACCCATTCTGAGGATACATTTCCAACACCAAGAAGAAACAAGCAGGGCAAAACAGAGAGAAATGCTTCCAAAATGCGTTCAGGGACTGGGATGCAACCAGGATTGACCACATCTACAGCCCCAGCGGCAGAAGACATAAGGCTGGACACTCTCGGGGCTGAGACGATTGGTGAGGTTGGGAAAGCCAATGCAGACCCTTGAAAGGAATCCTGCGTGCTACCCATTCCATGGGTCCCAACTCTCCAGGTTCACCGCAATCTTCTGACAGCGAAAGCACTCATTGGAAACCCAGTGGATGCTACACCGTGGGATCGGGAAAGCTTTCTGAAACTCACCTCAGTTTTCATCTCCTGATGCTCGTTTTCTCCATTCAGGCCCCCTTACGAACAATCTCCCCACTTGGAGACTCAGCGCCTTTCCATGCCTCTTTCGTACCGTCTGCAATTTGTCCGCAGGATGAACTTGAAGAGGGGGAACCAATGAGAGACTCGCTGGAGGTGTTTGGTCGGGCACATGTCACTCTCATTTCCCATCACGAAGAAGAATTCACCAAAGGATTAGCCTGCCACCCCGGATCGACAATAGGGCGTGAAGCCATGCAGCCGTGTTGCATCCCACTCACAAAAAAGTGACTTGGGAAATGGAGCTCAGGGGCACTGCACTTCCCAAACCTGCAGAGTTCTAAACGATAACTATCGGCCCAAAATATATTGAGGTCAGGCTACGAAGAGGCGTTGAACGCAAGGCAGAATTGCACGAAACGGACGTCATCGGGTACATCGGAATGGCCCCGATAGCACATGAAAAGCGCCAGAACGTGGACAATGATGCGGTTGGCCAAAAAGGGCGTATGAGTTTTTTCCTGAATATATTCAGGAAAAAACGCATACGCCCTTTTTGGCCAACCAAGCAAGCTGGGAGAGCAAATCAGCACTATAAAGAAATCTCTCGCCCCCCCCCCCCCCGGCAAAAGGGCCACGCGAAAAAAGTCTAAAAACCAGAAAGGCAGGACAGGCCACGGAGACAAGGGAGCCTTGTTAAGCTGATGCGCGTGATGTCAATGGCCAACACCCAATCTTCACAAGTGTATCCTCTTTCCCAAAACATGTAAAACACAGAACCACAGAGCATAGGGCACTTCCACACATGGGCGTTGACCTTGGGGAAATGAAAAAATCAACCAGACACAGGGACCCCAAAGTTGAGGGCTGCTGTCTTGACAAGAACCTCGACTCCGGTACACGTTTCATATCCCAGGAAAGAGCCAAGTGGACAAAGACAAGTGGACAAGTGGACAAAGACAAGTGGACAAGTGGACAAGTGGTGCTAAGTAGGTCCAATGGAGTGTCACTCAGCCATCAAATCCACGTCATGAGGCTGCTAGCAGCATCCTGAGTGGATTTAGGTACCATCATCCTCAGTGAAATAAGTCTCACAAAAAAAGAAACTTATGATATCACTTATCGAGGGAATGTAAAAATCGCTCCCCATGAACTGAATCCCCAAACAGAACAGGTCACGCTTTTAGAAAACACACTTATGCCTGCTTCAGGGGAAAGGTGAGGTGGGGTGACGCATAAAACTCGAGTTTGAAATGAGCACAGATACCCTTCCGAAAACCGAATATGGAATGGACACGACCGACTCCTTGCTCAATCAACTGGACTCACCAGACCCTGTTCATCGCACAAGTATCTATCCGACTAGTAAGCATCTTAAAAGCTAAGTCTTGATATCTCTCTGTAAGTGCATCAAGTGTGTGTAAAGCGGCCTAAAAACAGCACTGAAAATCAGCTCAGACCCATTCTGAGGATACATTTCCAACACCAAGAAGAAACAAGCAGGGCAAAACAGAGAGAAATGCTTCCAAAATGCGTTCAGGGACTGGGATGCAACCAGGATTGACCACATCTACAGCCCCAGCGGCAGAAGACATAAGGCTGGACACTCTCGGGGCTGAGACGATTGGTGAGGTTGGGAAAGCCAATGCAGACCCTTGAAAGGAATCCTGCGTGCTACCCATTCCATGGGTCCCAACTCTCCAGGTTCACCGCAATCTTCCGACAGCGAAAGCACTCATTGGAAACCCAGTGGATGCTACACCGTGGGATCGGGAAAGCTTTCTGAAACTCACCTCAGTTTTCATCTCCTGGTGCTCGTTTTCTCCATTCAGGCCCCCTTACGAACAATCTCCCCACTTGGAGACTCAGCGCCTTTCCATGTCTCTTTCGTACCGTCTGCAATTTGTCCGCAGGATGAACTTGAAGAGGGGGAACCAATGAGAGACTCGCTGGAGGTGTTAGGTCGGGCACATGTCACTCTCATTTCCCATCACGAAGAAGAATTCACCAAAGGATCAGCCTACCACCCCGGATGGACAATAGGGCGTGAAGCCATCCAGCCGTGTTGCATCCCACTCACAAAAAAGTGACTTGGGAAATGGAGCTCAGGGGCACTGCACTTCCCAAACCTGCAGAGTTCTAAACGATAACTATCGGCCCAAAATATATTGAGTTCAGGCTACGAAGAGGCGTTGAACGCAAGGCAGAATTGCACGAAACGGACGTCATCGGGTACATCGGAATGGCCCCGATAGCACATGAAAAGCGCCAGAACGTGGACAATGATGCGGTTGGCCAAAAAGGGCGTATGCGTTTTTTCCTGAATATATTCAGGAAAAAACGCATACGCCCTTTTTGGCCAACCAAGCAAGCTGGGAGAGCAAATCAGCACTACAAAGAAATCTCTCGCCCCCCCCCCCCGGGAAAAGGGCCACGCGAAAAAAGTCTAAAAACCAGAAAGGCAGGACAGGCCACGGAGACAAGGGAGCCTTGTTAAGCTGATTGGCGGGATGTCAATGGCCAACACCCAATCTTCACAAGTGTATCCTCTTTCCCAAAACATGTAAAACACAGAACTACAGAGCATAGGGCACTTCCACACATGGGCGTTGACCTTGGGGAAATGAAAAAATCAACCAGACACAGGGACCCCAAAGTTGAGGGCTGCTGTCTTGACAAGAACCTCGACTCCGGTACACGTTTCATATCCCAGGAAAGAGCCAAGTGGACAAAGACAAGTGGACAAGTGGACAAAGACAAGTGGACAAGTGGACAAGTGGTGCTAAGTAGGTCCAATGGAGTGTCACTCAGCCATCAAATCCACGTCATGAGGCTGGTAGCAGCATCCTGAGTGGATTTAGGTACCATCATCCTCAGTGAAATAAGTCCCACAAAAAAAGAAACTTATGATATCACTTATCGAGGGAATGTAAAAATCGCTCCCCATGAACTGAATCCCCAAACAGAACAGGTCACGCTTTTAGAAAACACACTTATGCCTGCTTCAGGGGAAAGGTGAGGTGGGGTGACGCATAAAACTCGAGTTTGAAATGAGCACAGATACCCTTCCGAAAACCGAATATGGAATGGACACGACCTACTCCTTGCTCAATCAACTGGACTCACCAGACCCTGTTCATCGCACAAGTATCTATCCGACTAGTAAGCATCTTAAAAGCTAAGTCTTGATATCTCTCTGTAAGTGCATCAAGTGTGTGTAAAGCGGCCTAAAAACAGCACTGAAAATCAGCTCAGACCCATTCTGAGGATACATTTCCAACACAAAGAAGAAACAAGCAGGGCAAAACTGAGAGAAATGCTTCCAAAATGCGTTCAGGGACTGGGATGCAATCAGGATTGACCACATCTACAGCCCCAGCGGCAGAAGACATAAGGCTGGACACTCTCGGGGCTGAGACGATTGGTGAGGTTGGGAAAGCCAATGCAGACCCTTGAAATGAATCCTGCGTGCTACCCATTCCATGGGTCCCAACTCTCCAGGTTCACCGCAATCTTCCGACAGCGAAAGCACTCATTGGAAACCCAGTGGATGCTACACCGTGGGATCGGGAAAGCTTTCTGAAACTCACCTCAGTTTTCATCTCCTGGTGCTCGTTTTCTCCATTCAGGCCCCCTTACGAACAATCTCCCCACTTGGAGACTCAGCGCCTTTCCATGCCTCTTTCGTACCGTCTGCAATTTGTCCGCAGGATGAACTTGAAGAGGGGGAACCAATGAGAGACTCGCTGGAGGTGTTTGGTCGGGCACATGTCACTCTCATTTCCCATCACGAAGAAGAATTCACCAAAGGATCAGCCTGCCACCCCGGATCGACAATAGGGCGTGAAGCCATCCAGCCGTGTTGCATCCCACTCACAAAAAAGTGACTTGGGAAATGGAGCTCAGGGGCACTGCACTTCCCAAACCTGCAGAGTTCTAAACGATAACTATCGGCCCAAAATATATTGAGGTCAGGCTACGAAGAGGCGTTGAACGCAAGGCAGAATTGCACGAAACGGACGTCATCGGGTACATCGGAATGGCCCCGATAGCACATGAAAAGCGCCAGAACGTGGACAATGATGCGGTTGGCCAAAAAGGGCGTATGCGTTTTTTCCTGAATATATTCAGGAAAAAACGCATACGCCCTTTTTGGCCAACCAAGCAAGCTGGGAGAGCAAATCAGCACTACAAAGAAATCTCTCGCCCCCCCCCCACCCCCGGAAAAGGGCCACGCGAAAAAAGTCTAAAAACCAGAAAGGCAGGACAGGCCACGGAGACAAGGGAGCCTTGTTAAGCTGATGTGCGGGATGTCAATGGCCAACACCCAATCTTCACAAGTGTATCCTCTTTCCCAAAACATGTAAAACACAGAACTACAGAGCATAGGGCACTTCCACACATGGGCGTTGACCTTGGGGAAATGAAAAAATCAACCAGACACAGGGACCCCAAAGTTGAGGGCTGCTGTCTTGACAAGAACCTCGACTCCGGTACACGTTTCATATCCCAGGAAAGAGCCAAGTGGACAAAGACAAGTGGACAAGTGGACAAAGACAAGTGGACAAGTGGACAAGTGGTGCTAAGTAGGTCCAATGGAGTGTCACTCAGCCATCAAATCCACGTCATGAGGCTGCTAGCAGCATCCTGAGTGGATTTAGGTACCATCATCCTCAGTGAAATAAGTCTCACAAAAAAAGAAACTTATGATATCACTTATCGAGGGAATGTAAAAATCGCTCCCCATGAACTGAATCCCCAAACAGAACAGGTCACGCTTTTAGAAAACACACTTATGCCTGCTTCAGGGGAAAGGTGAGGTGGGGTGACGCATAAAACTCGAGTTTGAAATGAGCACAGATACCCTTCCAAAAACCGAATATGGAATGGACACGACCTACTCCTTGCTCAATCAACTGGACTCACCAGACCCTGTTCATCGCACAAGTATCTATCCGACTAGTAAGCATCTTAAAAGCTAAGTCTTGATATCTCTCTGTAAGTGCATCAAGTGTGTGTAAAGCGGCCTAAAAACAGCACTGAAAATCAGCTCAGACCCATTCTGAGGATACATTTCCAACACAAAGAAGAAACAAGCAGGGCAAAACAGAGAGAAATTCTTCCAAAATACGTTCAGGGACTGGGATGCAACCAGGATTGACCACATCTACAGCCCCAGCGGCAGAAGACATAAGGCTGGACACTCTCGGGGCTGAGACGATTGGTGAGGTTGGGAAAGCCAATGCAGACCCTTGAAAGGAATCCTGCGTGCTACCCATTCCATGGGTCCCAACTCTCCAGGTTCACCGCAATCTTCCGACAGCGAAAGCACTCATTGGAAACCCAGCGGATGCTACACCGTGGGATCAGGAAAGCTTTCTGAAACTCACCTCAGTTTTCATCTCCTGGTGCTCGTTTTCTCCATTCAGGCCCCCTTACGAACAATCTCCCCACTTGGAGACTCAGCGCCTTTCCATGCCTCTTTCGTACCGTCTGCAATTTGTCCGCAGGATGAACTGGAAGAGGGGCAACCAATGAGAGACTCGCTGGAGGTGTTTCGTCGGGCACATGTCACTCTCATTTCCCATCACGAAGAAGAATTCACCAAAGGATCAGCCTGCCACCCCGGATCGACAATAGGGCGTGAAGCCATCCAGCCGTGTTGCATCTCACTCACAAAAAAGTGACTTGGGAAATGGAGCTCAGGGGCACTGCACTTCCCAAACCTGCAGAGTTCTAAACGATAACTATCGGCCCAAAATATATTGAGGTCAGGCTACGAAGAGGCGTTGAACGCAAGGCAGAATTGCACGAAACGGACGTCATCGGGTACATCGGAATGGCCCCGATAGCACATGAAAAGCGCCAGAACGTGGACAATGATGCGGTTGGCCAAAAAGGGCGTATGCGTTTTTTCCTGAATATATTCAGGAAAAAACGCATACGCCCTTTTTGGCCAACCAAGCAAGCTGGGAGAGCAAATCAGCACTATAAAGAAATCTCTCGCCCCCCCCCCCCACCCCGGGAAAAGGGCCACGCGAAAAAAGTCTAAAACCCAGAAAGGCAGGACAGGCCACGGAGACAAGGGAGCCTTGTTAAGCTGATGGGCGGGATGTCAATGGCCAACACCCAATCTTCACAAGTGTATCCTCTTTCCCAAAACATGTAAAACACAGAACTACAGAGCATAGGGCACTTCCACACATGGGCGTTGACCTTGGGGAAATGAAAAAATCAACCAGACACAGGGACCCCAAAGTTGAGGGCTGCTGTCTTGACAAGAACCTCGACTCCGGTACACGTTTCATATCCCAGGAAAGAGCCAAGTGGACAAAGACAAGTGGACAAGTGGACAAAGACAAGTGGACAAGTGGACAAGTGGTGCTAAGTAGGTCCAATGGAGTGTCACTCAGCCATCAAATCCACGTCATGAGGCTGGTAGCAGCATCCTGAGTGGATTTAGGTACCATCATCCTCAGTGAAATAAGTCTCACAAAAAAAGAAACTTATGATATCACTTATCGAGGGAATGTAAAAATCGCTCCCCATGAACTGAATCCCCAAACAGAACAGGTCACGCTTTTAGAAAACACACTTATGCCTGCTTCAGGGGAAAGGTGAGGTGGGGTGACGCATAAAACTCGAGTTTGAAATGAGCACAGATACCCTTCCGAAAACCGAATATGGAATGGACACGACCTACTCCTTGCTCAATCAACTGGACTCACCAGACCCTGTTCATCGCACAAGTATCTATCCGACTAGTAAGCATCTTAAAAGCTAAGTCTTGATATCTCTCTGTAAGTGCATCAAGTGTGTGTAAAGCGGCCTAAAAACAGCACTGAAAATCAGCTCAGACCCATTCTGAGGATACATTTCCAACACAAAGAAGAAACAAGCAGGGCAAAACTGAGAGAAATGCTTCCAAAATGCGTTCAGGGACTGGGATGCAACCAGGATTGACCACATCTACAGCCCCAGCGGCAGAAGACATAAGGCTGGACACTCTCGGGGCTGAGACGATTGGTGAGGTTGGGAAAGCCAATGCAGACCCTTGAAAGGAATCCTGCGTGCTACCCATTCCATGGGTCCCAACTCTCCAGGTTCACCGCAATCTTCCGACAGCGAAAGCACTCATTGGAAACCCAGCGGATGCTACACCGTGGGATCGGGAAAGCTTTCTGAAACTCACCTCAGTTTTCATCTCCTGGTGCTCGTGTTCTCCATTCAGGCCCCCTTACGAACAATCTCCCCACTTGGAGACTCAGCGCCTTTCCATGCCTCTTTCGTACCGTCTGCAATTTGTCCGCAGGATGAACTGGAAGAGGGGCAACCAATGAGAGACTCGCTGGAGGTGTTTGGTCGGGCACATGTCACTCTCATTTCCCATCACCAAGAAGAATTCACCAAAGGATCAGCCTGCCACCCCGGATCGACAATAGGGCAGAAGCCATCCAGCCGTGTTGCGTCCCACTCACACAAAAGTGACTTGGGAAATGGAGCTCAGGGGCACTGCACTTCCCAAACCTGCAGAGTTCTAAACGATAACTATCGCCCCAAAATATATTGAGGTCAGGCTACGAAGAGGCGTTGAACGCAAGGCAGAATTGCACGAAACGGACGTCATCGGGTACATCGGAATGGCCCCGATAGCACATGAAAAGCGCCAGAACGTGGACAATGATGCGGTTGGCCAAAAAGGGCGTATGCGTTTTTTCCAGAATATATTCAGGAAAAAACGCACACGCCCTTTTTGGCCAACCAAGCAAGCTGGGAGAGCAAATCAGCACTACAAAGAAATCTCTCGCCCCCCCCCCCCCGGCAAAAGGGCCACGCGAAAAAAGTCTAAAAACCAGAAAGGCAGGACAGGCCACGGAGACAAGGGAGCCTTGTTAAGCTGATGCGCGTGATGTCAATGGCCAACACCCAATCTTCACAAGTGTATCCTCTTTCCCAAAACATGTAAAACACAGAACCACAGAGCATAGGGCACTTCCACACATGGGCGTTGACCTTGGGGAAATGAAAAAATCAACCAGACACAGGGACCCCAAAGTTGAGGGCTGCTGTCTTGACAAGAACCTCGACTCCGGTACACGTTTCATATCCCAGGAAAGAGCCAAGTGGACAAAGACAAGTGGACAAGTGGACAAAGACAAGTGGACAAGTGGACAAGTGGTGCTAAGTAGGTCCAATGGAGTGTCACTCAGCCATCAAATCCACGTCATGAGGCTGCTAGCAGCATCCTGAGTGGATTTAGGTACCATCATCCTCAGTGAAATAAGTCCCACAAAAAAAGAAACTTATGATATCACTTATCGAGGGAATGTAAAAATCGCTCCCCATGAACTGAATCCCCAAACAGAACAGGTCACGCTTTTAGAAAACACACTTATGCCTGCTTCAGGGGAAAGGTGAGGTGGGGTGACGCATAAAACTCGAGTTTGAAATGAGCACAGATACCCTTCCGAAAACCGAATATGGAATGGACACGACCTACTCCTTGCTCAATCAACTGGACTCACCAGACCCTGTTCATCGCACAAGTATCTATCCGACTAGTAAGCATCTTAAAAGCTAAGTCTTGATATCTCTCTGTAAGTGCATCAAGTGTGTGTAAAGCGGCCTAAAAACAGCACTGAAAATCAGCTCAGACCCATTCTGAGGATACATTTCCAACACCAAGAAGAAACAAGCAGGGCAAAACAGAGAGAAATGCTTCCAAAATGCGTTCAGGGACTGGGATGCAACCAGGATTGACCACATCTACACCCCCAGCGGCAGAAGACATAAGGCTGGACACTCTCGGGGCTGAGACGATTGGTGAGGTTGGGAAAGCCAATGCAGACCCTTGAAAGGAATCCTGCGTGCTACCCATTCCATGGGTCCCAACTCTCCAGATTCACCGCAATCTTCTGACAGCGAAAGCACTCATTGGAAACCCAGTGGATGCTACACCGTGGGATCGGGAAAGCTTTCTGAAACAAACCTCAGTTTTCATCTCCTGGTGCTCGTTTTCTCCATTCAGGCCCCCTTACGAACAATCTCCCCACTTGGAGACTCAGCGCCTTTCCATGCCTCTTTCGTACCGTCTGCAATTTGTCCGCAGGATGAACTTGAAGAGGGGGAACCAATGAGAGACTCGCTGGAGGTGTTTGGTCGGGCACATGTCACTCTCATTTCCCATCACGAAGAAGAATTCACCAAAGGATCAGCCTGCCACCCCGGATCGACAATAGGGCGTGAAGCCATGCAGCCGTGTTGCATCCCACTCACAAAAAAGTGACTTGGGAAATGGAGCTCAGGGGCACTGCACTTCCCAAACCTGCAGAGTTCTAAACGATAACTATCGCCCCAAAATATATTGAGGTCAGGCTACGAAGAGGCGTTGAACGCAAGGCAGAATTGCACGAAACGGACGTCATCGGGTACATCGGAATGGCCCCGATAGCACATGAAAAGCGCCAGAACGTGGACAATGATGCGGTTGGCCAAAAAGGGCGTATGCGTTTTTTCCTGAATATATTCAGGAAAAAACGCATACGCCCTTTTTGGCCAACCAAGCAAGCTGGGAGAGCAAATCAGCACTACAAAGAAATCTCTCGCCCCCCCCCCCTGGCAAAAGGGCCACGCGAAAAAAGTCTAAAAACCAGAAAGGCAGGACAGGCCACGGAGACAAGGGAGCCTTGTTAAGCTGATGCGCGTGATGTCAATGGCCAACACCCAATCTTCACAAGTGTATCCTCTTTCCCAAAACATGTAAAACACAGAACCACAGAGCATAGGGCACTTCCACACATGGGCGTTGACCTTGGGGAAATGAAAAAATCAACCAGACACAGGGACCCCAAAGTTGAGGGCTGCTGTCTTGACAAGAACCTCGACTCCGGTACACGTTTCATATCCCAGGAAAGAGCCAAGTGGACAAAGACAAGTGGACAAGTGGACAAAGACAAGTGGACAAGTGGACAAGTGGTGCTAAGTAGGTCCAATGGAGTGTCACTCAGCCATCAAATCCACGTCATGAGGCTGGTAGCAGCATCCTGAGTGGATTTAGGTACCATCATCCTCAGTGAAATAAGTCTCACAAAAAAAGAAACTTATGATATCACTTTTCGAGGGAATGTAAAAATCGCTCCCCATGAACTGAATCCCCAAACAGAACAGGTCACGCTTTTAGAAAACACACTTATGCCTGTTTCAGGGGAAAGGTGAGGTGGGGTGACGCATAAAACTCGAGTTTGAAATGAGCACAGATACCCTTCCGAAAACCGAATATGGAATGGACACGACCTACTCCTTGCTCAATCAACTGGACTCACCAGACCCTGTTCATCGCACAAGTATCTATCCGACTAGTAAGCATCTTAAAAGCTAAGTCTTGATATCTCTCTGTAAGTGCATCAAGTGTGTGTAAAGCGGCCTAAAAACAGCACTGAAAATCAGCTCAGACCCATTCTGAGGATACATTTCCAACACAAAGAAGAAACAAGCAGGGCAAAACAGAGAGAAATGCTTCCAAAATGCGTTCAGGGGCTGGGATGCATCCAGGATTGACCACATCTACAGCCCCAGCGGCAGAAGACATAAGGCTGGACACTCTCGGGGCTGAGACGATTGGTGAGGTTGGGAAAGCCAATGCAGACCCTTGAAAGGAATCCTGCGTGCTACCCATTCCATGGGTCCCAACTCTCCATGTTCACCGCAATCTTCTGACAGTGAAAGCACTCATTGGAAACCCAGTGGATGCTACACCGTGGGATCGGGAAAGCTTTCTGAAACTCACCTCAGTTTTCATCTCCTGGTGCTCGTTTTCTCCATTCAGGCCCCCTTACGAACAATCTCCCCACTTGGAGACTCAGCGCCTTTCCATGCCTCTTTCGTACCGTCTGCAATTTGTCCGCAGGATGAACTTGAAGAGGGGGAACCAATGAGAGACTCGCTGGAGGTGTTTGGTCGGGCACATGTCACTCTCATTTCCCATCACGAAGAAGAATTCACCAAAGGATCAGCCTGCCACCCCGGATCGACAATAGGGCGTGAAGCCATCCAGCCGTGTTGCATCCCACTCACAAAAAAGTGACTTGGGAAATGGAGCTCAGGGGCACTGCACTTCCCAAACCTGCAGAGTTCTAAACGATAACTATCGGCCCAAAATATATTGAGGTCAGGCTACGAAGAGGCGTTGAACGCAAGGCAGAATTGCACGAAACGGACGTCATCGGGTACATCGGAATGGCCCCGATAGCACATGAAAAGCGCCAGAACGTGGACAATGATGCGGTTGGCCAAAAAGGGCGTATGCGTTTTTTCCTGAATATATTCAGGAAAAAACGCATACGCCCTTTTTGGCCAACCAAGCAAGCTGGGAGAGCAAATCAGCACTACAAAGAAATCTCTCGCCCCCCCCCCCCCCGGGAAAAGGGCCACGCGAAAAAAGTCTAAAAACCAGAAAGGCAGGACAGGCCACGGAGACAAGGGAGCCTTGTTAAGCTGATGGGCGGGATGTCAATGGCCAACACCCAATATTCACAAGTGTATCCTCTTTCCCAAAACATGTAAAACACAGAACTACAGAGCATAGGGCACTTCCACACATGGGCGTTGACCTTGGGGAAATGAAAAAATCAACCAGACACAGGGACCCCAAAGTTGAGGGCTGCTGTCTTGACAAGAACCTCGACTCCGGTACACGTTTCATATCCCAGGAAAGAGCCAAGTGGACAAAGACAAGTGGACAAGTGGACAAAGACAAGTGGACAAGTGGACAAGTGGTGCTAAGTAGGTCCAATGGAGTGTCACTCAGCCATCAAATCCACGTCATGAGGCTGCTAGCAGCATCCTGAGTGGATTTAGGTACCATCATCCTCAGTGAAATAAGTCCCACAAAAAAAGAAACTTATGATATCACTTATCGAGGGAATGTAAAAATCGCTCCCCATGAACTGAATCCCCAAACAGAACAGGTCACGCTTTTAGAAAACACACTTATGCCTGCTTCAGGGGAAAGGTGAGGTGGGGTGACGCATAAAACTCGAGTTTGAAATGAGCACAGATACCCTTCCGAAAACCGAATATGGAATGGACACGACCTACTCCTTGCTCAATCAACTGGACTCACCAGACCCTGTTCATCGCACAAGTATCTATCCGACTAGTAAGCATCTTAAAAGCTAAGTCTTGATATCTCTCTGTAAGTGCATCAAGTGTGTGTAAAGCGGCCTAAAAACAGCACTGAAAATCAGCTCAGACCCATTCTGAGGATACATTTCCAACACAAAGAAGAAACAAGCAGGGCAAAACAGAGAGAAATGCTTCCAAAATGCGTTCAGGGACTGGGATGCAACCAGGATTGACCACATCTACAGCCCCAGCGGCAGAAGACATAAGGCTGGACACTCTCGGGGCTGAGACGATTGGTGAGGTTGGGAAAGCCAATGCAGACCCTTGAAAGGAATCCTGCGTGCTACCCATTCCATGGGTCCCAACTCTCCAGGTTCACCGCAATCTTCCGACAGCGAAAGCACTCATTGGAAACCCAGCGGATGCTACACCGTGGGATCGGGAAAGCTTTCTGAAACTCACCTCAGTTTTCATCTCCTGGTGCTCGTGTTCTCCATTCAGGCCCCCTTACGAACAATCTCCCCACTTGGAGACTCAGCGCCTTTCCATGCCTCTTTCGTACCGTCTGCAATTTGTCCGCAGGATGAACTTGAAGAGGGGGAACCAATGAGAGACTCGCTGGAGGTGTTTGGTCGGGCACATGTCACTCTCATTTTCCATCACGAAGAAGAATTCACCAAAGGATCAGCCTGCCACCCCGGATCGACAATAGGGCGTGAAGCCATCCAGCCGTGTTGCATCCCACTCACAAAAAAGTGACTTGGGAAATGGAGCTCAGGGGCACTGCACTTCCCAAACCTGCAGAGTTCTAAACGATAACTATCGGCCCAAAATATATTGAGGTCAGGCTACGAAGAGGCGTTGAACGCAAGGCAGAATTGCACGAAACGGACGTCATCGGGTACATCGGAATGGCCCCGATAGCACATGAAAAGCGCCAGAACGTGGACAATGATGCGGTTGGCCAAAAAGGGCGTATGCGTTTTTTCCTGAATATATTCAGGAAAAAACGCATACGCCCTTTTTGGCCAACCAAGCAAGCTGGGAGAGCAAATCAGCACTACAAAGAAATCTCTCGCCCCCCCCCCACCCCGGGAAAAGGGCCACGCGAAAAAAGTCTAAAAACCAGAAAGGCAGGACAGGCCACGGAGACAAGGGAGCCTTGTTAAGCTGATGGGCGGGATGTCAATGGCCAACACCCAATCTTCACAAGTGTATCCTCTTTCCCAAAACATGTAAAACACAGAACTACAGAGCATAGGGCACTTCCACACATGGGCGTTGACCTTGGGGAAATGAAAAAATCAACCAGACACAGGGACCCCAAAGTTGAGGGCTGCTGTCTTGACAAGAACCTCGACTCCGGTACACGTTTCATATCCCAGGAAAGAGCCAAGTGGACAAAGACAAGTGGACAAGTGGACAAAGACAAGTGGACAAGTGGACAAGTGGTGCTAAGTAGGTCCAATGGAGTGTCACTCAGCCATCAAATCCACGTCATGAGGCTGGTAGCAGCATCCTGAGTGGATTTAGGTACCATCATCCTCAGTGAAATAAGTCCCACAAAAAAAGAAACTTATGATATCACTTATCGAGGGAATGTAAAAATCGCTCCCCATGAACTGAATCCCCAAACAGAACAGGTCACGCTTTTAGAAAACACACTTATGCCTGCTTCAGGGGAAAGGTGAGGTGGGGTGACGCATAAAACTCGAGTTTGAAATGAGCACAGATACCCTTCCGAAAACCGAATATGGAATGGACACGACCTACTCCTTGCTCAATCAACTGGACTCACCAGACCCTGTTCATCGCACAAGTATCTATCCGACTAGTAAGCATCTTAAAAGCTAAGTCTTGATATCTCTCTGTAAGTGCATCAAGTGTGTGTAAAGCGGCCTAAAAACAGCACTGAAAATCAGCTCAGACCCATTCTGAGGATACATTTCCAACACAAAGAAGAAACAAGCAGGGCAAAACTGAGAGAAATGCTTCCAAAATGCGTTCAGGGACTGGGATGCAACCAGGATTGACCACATCTACAGCCCCAGCGGCAGAAGACATAAGGCTGGACACTCTCGGGGCTGAGACGATTGGTGAGGTTGGGAAAGCCAATGCAGACCCTTGAAAGGAATCCTGCGTGCTACCCATTCCATGGGTCCCAACTCTCCAGGTTCACCGCAATCTTCCGACAGCGAAAGCACTCATTGGAAACCCAGCGGATGCTACACCGTGGGATCGGGAAAGCTTTCTGAAACTCACCTCAGTTTTCATCTCCTGGTGCTCGTGTTCTCCATTCAGGCCCCCTTACGAACAATCTCCCCACTTGGAGACTCAGCGCCTTTCCATGCCTCTTTCGTACCGTCTGCAATTTGTCCGCAGGATGAACTGGAAGAGGGGCAACCAATGAGAGACTCGCTGGAGGTGTTTGGTCGGGCACATGTCACTCTCATTTCCCATCACCAAGAAGAATTCACCAAAGGATCAGCCTGCCACCCCGGATCGACAATAGGGCAGAAGCCATCCAGCCGTGTTGCGTCCCACTCACACAAAAGTGACTTGGGAAATGGAGCTCAGGGGCACTGCACTTCCCAAACCTGCAGAGTTCTAAACGATAACTATCGCCCCAAAATATATTGAGGTCAGGCTACGAAGAGGCGTTGAACGCAAGGCAGAATTGCACGAAACGGACGTCATCGGGTACATCGGAATGGCCCCGATAGCACATGAAAAGCGCCAGAACGTGGACAATGATGCGGTTGGCCAAAAAGGGCGTATGCGTTTTTTCCTGAATATATTCAGGAAAAAACGCACACGCCCTTTTTGGCCAAACAAGCAAGCTGGGAGAGCAAATCAGCACTACAAAGAAATCTCTCGCCCCCCCCCCCCCGGCAAAAGGGCCACGCGAAAAAAGTCTAAAAACCAGAAAGGCAGGACAGGCCACGGAGACAAGGGAGCCTTGTTAAGCTGATGCGCGTGATGTCAATGGCCAACACCCAATCTTCACAAGTGTATCCTCTTTCCCAAAACATGTAAAACACAGAACCACAGAGCATAGGGCACTTCCACACATGGGCGTTGACCTTGGGGAAATGAAAAATCAACCAGACACAGGGACCCCAAAGTTGAGGGCTGCTGTCTTGACAAGAACCTCGACTCCGGTACACGTTTCATATCCCAGGAAAGAGCCAAGTGGACAAAGACAAGTGGACAAGTGGACAAAGACAAGTGGACAAGTGGACAAGTGGTGCTAAGTAGGTCCAATGGAGTGTCACTCAGCCATCAAATCCAGGTCATGAGGCTGGTAGCAGCATCCTGAGTGGATTTAGGTACCATCATCCTCAGTGAAATAAGTCCCACAAAAAAAGAAACTTATGATATCACTTATCGAGGGAATGTAAAAATCGCTCCCCATGAACTGAATCCCCAAACAGAACAGGTCACGCTTTTAGAAAACACACTTATGCCTGCTTCAGGGGAAAGGTGAGGTGGGGTGACGCATAAAACTCGAGTTTGAAATGAGCACAGATACCCTTCCGAAAACCGAATATGGAATGGACACGACCTACTCCTTGCTCAATCAACTGGACTCACCAGACCCTGTTCATCGCACAAGTATCTATCCGACTAGTAAGCATCTTAAAAGCTAAGTCTTGATATCTCTCTGTAAGTGCATCAAGTGTGTGTAAAGCGGCCTAAAAACAGCACTGAAAATCAGCTCAGACCCATTCTGAGGATACATTTCCAACACCAAGAAGAAACAAGCAGGGCAAAACAGAGAGAAATGCTTCCAAAATGCGTTCAGGGACTGGGATGCAACCAGGATTGACCACATCTACAGCCCCAGCGGCAGAAGACATAAGGCTGGACACTCTCGGGGCTGAGACGATTGGTGAGGTTGGGAAAGCCAATGCAGACCCTTGAAAGGAATCCTGCGTGCTACCCATTCCATGGGTCCCAACTCTCCAGGTTCACCGCAATCTTCTGACAGCGAAAGCACTCATTGGAAACCCAGTGGATGCTACACCGTGGGATCGGGAAAGCTTTCTGAAACTCACCTCAGTTTTCATCTCCTGGTGCTCGTTTTCTCCATTCAGGCCCCCTTACGAACAATCTCCCCACTTGGAGACTCAGCGCCTTTCCATGCCTCTTTCGTACCGTCTGCAATTTGTCCGCAGGATGAACTTGAAGAGGGGGAACCAATGAGAGACTCGCTGGAGGTGTTTGGTCGGGCACATGTCACTCTCATTTCCCATCACGAAGAAGAATTCACCAAAGGATCAGCCTGCCACTCCGGATCGACAATAGGGCGTGAAGCCATGCAGCCGTGTTGCATCCCACTCACAAAAAAGTGACTTGGGAAATGGAGCTCAGGGGCACTGCACTTCCCAAACCTGCAGAGTTCTAAACGATAACTATCGGCCCAACATATATTGAGGTCAGGCTACGAAGAGGCGTTGAACGCAAGGCAGAATTGCACGAAACGGACGTCATCGGGTACATCGGAATGGCCCCGATAGCACATGAAAAGCGCCAGAACGTGGACAATGATGCGGTTGGCCAAAAAGGGCGTATGCGTTTTTTCCTGAATATATTCAGGAAAAAACGCATACGCCCTTTTTGGCCAACCAAGCAAGCTGGGAGAGCAAATCAGCACTACAAAGAAATCTCTCGCCCCCCCCCCCTGGCAAAAGGGCCACGCGAAAAAAGTCTAAAAACCAGAAAGGCAGGACAGGCCACGGAGACAAGGGAGCCTTGTTAAGCTGATGCGCGTGATGTCAATGGCCAACACCCAATCTTCACAAGTGTATCCTCTTTCCCAAAACATGTAAAACACAGAACCACAGAGCATAGGGCACTTCCACACATGGGCGTTGACCTTGGGGAAATGAAAAAATCAACCAGACACAGGGACCCCAAAGTTGAGGGCTGCTGTCTTGACAAGAACCTCGACTCCGGTACACGTTTCATATCCCAGGAAAGAGCCAAGTGGACAAAGACAAGTGGACAAGTGGACAAAGACAAGTGGACAAGTGGACAAGTGGTGCTAAGTAGGTCCAATGGAGTGTCACTCAGCCATCAAATCCACGTCATGAGGCTGCTAGCAGCATCCTGAGTGGATTTAGGTACCATCATCCTCAGTGAAATAAGTCTCACAAAAAAAGAAACTTATGATATCACTTATCGAGGGAATGTAAAAATCGCTCCCCATGAACTGAATCCCCAAACAGAACAGGTCACGCTTTTAGAAAACACACTTATGCCTGCTTCAGGGGAAAGGTGAGGTGGGGTGACGCATAAAACTCGAGTTTGAAATGAGCACAGATACCCTTCCGAAAACCGAATATGGAATGGACACGACCTACTCCTTGCTCAATCAACTGGACTCACCAGACCCTGTTCATCGCACAAGTATCTATCCGACTAGTAAGCATCTTAAAAGCTAAGTCTTGATATCTCTCTGTAAGTGCATCAAGTGTGTGTAAAGCAGCCTAAAAACAGCACTGAAAATCAGCTCAGACCCATTCTGAGGATACATTTCCAACACAAAGAAGAAACAAGCAGGGCAAAACAGAGAGAAATGCTTCCAAAATGCGTTCAGGGGCTGGGATGCAACCAGGATTGACCACATCTACAGCCCCAGCGGCAGAAGACATAAGGCTGGACACTCTCGGGGCTGAGACGATTGGTGAGGTTGGGAAAGCCAATGCAGACCCTTGAAAGGAATCCTGCGTGCTACCCATTCCATGGGTCCCAACTCTCCATGTTCACCGCAATCTTCTGACAGTGAAAGCACTCATTGGAAACCCAGTGGATGCTACACCGTGGGATCGGGAAAGCTTTCTGAAACTCACCTCAGTTTTCATCTCCTGGTGCTCGTTTTCTCCATTCAGGCCCCCTTACGAACAATCTCCCCACTTGGAGACTCAGCGCCTTTCCATGCCTCTTTCGTACCGTCTGCAATTTGTCCGCAGGATGAACTTGAAGAGGGGGAACCAATGAGAGACTCGCTGGAGGTGTTTGGTCGGGCACATGTCACTCTCATTTCCCATCACGAAGAAGAATTCACCAAAGGATCAGCCTGCCACCCCGGATCGACAATAGGGCGTGAAGCCATCCAGCCGTGGTGCATCCCACTCACAAAAAAGTGACTTGGGAAATGGAGCTCAGGGGCACTGCACTTCCCAAACCTGCAGAGTTCTAAACGATAACTATCGGCCCAAAATATATTGAGGTCAGGCTACGAAGAGGCGTTGAACGCAAGGCAGAATTGCACGAAACGGACGTCATCGGGTACATCGGAATGGCCCCGATAGCACATGAAAAGCGCCAGAACGTGGACAATGATGCGGTTGGCCAAAAAGGGCGTATGCGTTTTTTCCTGAATATATTCAGGAAAAAACGCATACGCCCTTTTTGGCCAACCAAGCAAGCTGGGAGAGCAAATCAGCACTACAAAGAAATCTCTCGCCCCCCCCCCCCCCCGGGAAAAGGGCCACGCGAAAAAAGTCTAAAAACCAGAAAGGCAGGACAGGCCACGGAGACAAGGGAGCCTTGTTAAGCTGATGGGCGGGATGTCAATGGCCAACACCCAATCTTCACAAGTGTATCCTCTTTCCCAAAACATGTAAAACACAGAACTACAGAGCATAGGGCACTTCCACACATGGGCGTTGACCTTGGGGAAATGAAAAAATCAACCAGACACAGGGACCCCAAAGTTGAGGGCTGCTGTCTTGACAAGAACCTCGACTCCGGTACACGTTTCATATCCCAGGAAAGAGCCAAGTGGACAAAGACAAGTGGACAAGTGGACAAAGACAAGTGGACAAGTGGACAAGTGGTGCTAAGTAGGTCCAATGGAGTGTCACTCAGCCATCAAATCCACGTCATGAGGCTGGTAGCAGCATCCTGAGTGGATTTAGGTACCATCATCCTCAGTGAAATAAGTCCCACAAAAAAAGAAACTTATGATATCACTTATCGAGGGAATGTAAAAATCGCTCCCCATGAACTGAATCCCCAAACAGAACAGGTCACGCTTTTAGAAAACACACTTATGCCTGCTTCAGGGGAAAGGTGAGGTGGGGTGACGCATAAAACTCGAGTTTGAAATGAGCACAGATACCCTTCCGAAAACCGAATATGGAATGGACACGACCTACTCCTTGCTCAATCAACTGGACTCACCAGACCCTGTTCATCGCACAAGTATCTATCCGACTAGTAAGCATCTTAAAAGCTAAGTCTTGATATCTCTCTGTAAGTGCATCAAGTGTGTGTAAAGCGGCCTAAAAACAGCACTGAAAATCAGCTCAGACCCATTCTGAGGATACATTTCCAACACAAAGAAGAAACAAGCAGGGCAAAACAGAGAGAAATGCTTCCAAAATGCGTTCAGGGACTGGGATGCAACCAGGATTGACCACATCTACAGCCCCAGCGGCAGAAGACATAAGGCTGGACACTCTCGGGGCTGAGACGATTGGTGAGGTTGGGAAAGCCAATGCAGACCCTTGAAAGGAATCCTGCGTGCTACCCATTCCATGGGTCCCAACTCTCCAGGTTCACCGCAATCTTCCGACAGCGAAAGCACTCATTGGAAACCCAGCGGATGCTACACCGTGGGATCGGGAAAGCTTTCTGAAACTCACCTCAGTTTTCATCTCCTGGTGCTCGTGTTCTCCATTCAGGCCCCCTTACGAACAATCTCCCCACTTGGAGACTCAGCGCCTTTCCATGCCTCTTTCGTACCGTCTGCAATTTGTCCGCAGGATGAACTGGAAGAGGGGCAACCAATGAGAGACTCGCTGGAGGTGTTTGGTCGGGCACATGTCACTCTCATTTTCCATCACGAAGAAGAATTCACCAAAGGATCAGCCTGCCACCCCGGATCGACAATAGGGCGTGAAGCCATCCAGCCGTGTTGCATCCCACTCACAAAAAAGTGACTTGGGAAATGGAGCTCAGGGGCACTGCACTTCCCAAACCTGCAGAGTTCTAAACGATAACTATCGGCCCAAAATATATTGAGGTCAGGCTACGAAGAGGCGTTGAACGCAAGGCAGAATTACACGAAACGGACGTCATCGGGTACATCGGAATGGCCCCGATAGCACATGAAAAGCGCCAGAACGTGGACAATGATGCGGTTGGCCAAAAAGGGCGTATGCGTTTTTTCCTGAATATATTCAGGAAAAAACGTATACGCCCTTTTTGGCCAACCAAGCAAGCTGGGAGAGCAAATCAGCACTACAAAGAAATCTTTCGCCCCCCCCCCCCGGGAAAAGGGCCACGCGAAAAAAGTCTAAAAACCAGAAAGGCAGGACAGGCCACGGAGACAAGGGAGCCTTGTTAAGCTGATGGGCGGGATGTCAATGGCCAACACCCAATCTTCACAAGTGTATCCTCTTTCCCAAAACATGTAAAACACAGAACTACAGAGCATAGGGCACTTCCACACATGGCCGTTGACCTTGGGGAAATGAAAAAATCAACCAGACACAGGGACCCCAAAGTTGAGGGCTGCTGTCTTGACAAGAACCTCGACTCCGGTACACGTTTCATATCCCAGGAAAGAGCCAAGTGGACAAAGACAAGTGGACAAGTGGACAAAGACAAGTGGACAAGTGGACAAGTGGTGCTAAGTAGGTCCAATGGAGTGTCACTCAGCCATGAAATCCACGTCATGAGGCTGCTAGCAGCATCCTGAGTGGATTTAGGTACCATCATCCTCAGTGAAATAAGTCCCACAAAAAAAGAAACTTATGATATCACTTATCGAGGGAATGTAAAAATCGCTCCCCATGAACTGAATCCCCAAACAGAACAGGTCACGCTTTTAGAAAACACACTTATGCCTGCTTCAGGGGAAAGGTGAGGTGGGGTGACGCATAAAACTCGAGTTTGAAATGAGCACAGATACCCTTCCGAAAACCGAATATGGAATGGACACGACCTACTCCTTGCTCAATCAACTGGACTCACCAGACCCTGTTCATCGCACAAGTATCTATCCGACTAGTAAGCATCTTAAAAGCTAAGTCTTGATATCTCTCTGTAAGTGCATCAAGTGTGTGTAAAGCGGCCTAAAAACAGCACTGAAAAGCAGCTCAGACCCATTCTGAGGATACATTTCCAACACAAAGAAGAAACAAGCAGGGCAAAACAGAGAGAAATGCTTCCAAAATGCGTTCAGGGACTGGGATGCAACCAGGATTGACCACATCTACAGCCCCAGCGGCAGAAGACATAAGGCTGGACACTCTCGGGGCTGAGACGATTGGTGAGGTTGGGAAAGCCAATGCAGACCCTTGAAAGGAATCCTGCGTGCTACCCATTCCATGGGTCCCAACTCTCCAGGTTCACCGCAATCTTCCGACAACGAAAGCACTCATTGGAAACCCAGCGGATGCTACACCGTGGGATCGGGAAAGCTTTCTGAAACTCACCTCAGTTTTCATCTCCTGGTGCTCGTTTTCTCCATTCAGGCCCCCTTACGAACAATCTCCCCACTTGGAGACTCAGCGCCTTTCCATGCCTCTTTCGTACCGTCTGCAATTTGTCCGCAGGATGAACTGGAAGAAGGGCAAACAATGAGAGACTCGCTGGAGGTGTTTGGTCGGGCACATGTCACTCTCATTTCCCATCACCAAGAAGAATTCACCAAAGGCTCAGCCTGCCACCCCGGATCGACAATAGGGCAGAAGCCATCCAGCCGTGTTGCGTCCCACTCACAAAAAAGCGACTTGGGAAATGGAGCTCAGGGGCACTGCACTTCCCAAACCTGCAGAGTTCTAAACGATAACTATCGCCCCAAAATATATTGAGGTCAGGCTACGAAGAGGCGTTGAACGCAAGGCAGAATTGCACGAAACGGACGTCATCGGGTACATCGGAATGGCCCCGATAGCACATGAAAAGCGCCAGAACGTGGACAATGATGCGGTTGGCCAAAAAGGGCGTATGCGTTTTTTCCTGAATATATTCAGGAAAAAACGCATACGCCCTTTTTGGCCAACCAAGCAAGCTGGGAGAGCAAATCAGCACTACAAAGAAATCTCTTGCCCCCCCCCCCCCGGCAAAAGGGCCACGCCAAAAAAGTCTAAAAACCAGAAAGGCAGGACAGGCCACGGAGACAAGGGAGCCTTGTTAAGCTGATGCGCGGGATGTCAATGGCCAACACCCAATCTTCACAAGTGTATCCTCTTTCCCAAAACATGTTAAAAACAGAACCACAGAGCATAGTGCACTTCCACACATGGGCGTTGACCTTGGGGAAATGAAAAAATCAACCAGACACAGGGACCCCAAAGTTGAGGGCTGCTGTCTTGACAAGAACCTCGACTCCGGTACACGTTTCATATCCCAGGAAAGAGCCAAGTGGACAAAGACAAGTGGACAAGTGGACAAAGACAAGTGGACAAGTGGACAAAGACAAGTGGACAAGTGGCAAGTGGTGCTAAGTAGGTCCAATGGAGTGTCACTCAGCCATCAAATCCACGTCATGAGGCTGGTAACAGCATCCTGAGTGGATTTAGGTACCATCATCCTCAGTGAAATAAGTCTCACAAAAAAAGAAACTTATGATATCACTTATCGAGGGAATGTAAAAATCGCTCCCCATGAACTGAATCCCCAAACAGAACAGGTCACGCTTTTAGAAAACACACTTATGCCAGCTTCAGGGGAAAGGTGAGGTGGGGTGACGCATAAAACTCGAGTTTGAAATGAGCACAGATACCCTTCCGAAAACCGAATATGGAATGGACACGACCTACTCCTTGCTCAATCAACTGGACTCACCAGACCCTGTTCATCGCACAAGTATCTATCCGACTAGTAAGCATCTTAAAAGCTAAGTCTTGATATCTCTCTGTAAGTGCATCAAGTGCGTGTAAAGCGGCCTAAAAACAGCACTGAAAATCAGCTCAGACCCATTCTGAGGATACATTTCCAACACAAAGAAGAAACAAGCAGGGCAAAACAGAGAGAAATTCTTCCAAAATGCGTTCAGGGACTGGGATGCAACCAGGATTGACCACATCTACAGCCCCAGCGGCAGAAGACATAAGGCTGGACACTCTCGGGCCTGAGACGATTGGTGAGGTTGGGAAAGCCAATGCAGACCCTTGAAAGGAATCCTGCGTGCTACCCATTCCATGGGTCCCAACTCTCCAGGTTCACCGCAATCTTCCGACAGCGAAAGCACTCACTGGAAACCCAGCGGATGCTACACCGTGGGATCGGGAAAGCTTTCTGAAACTCACCTCAGTTTTCATCTCCTGGTGCTCGTGTTCTCCATTCAGGCCCCCTTACGAACAATCTCCCCACTTGGAGACTCAGCGCCTTTCCATGCCTCTTTCGTACCGTCTGCAATTTGTCCGCAGGATGAACTGGAAGAGGGGGAACCAATGAGAGACTCGCTGGAGGTGTTTGGTCGGGCACATGTCACTCTCATTTCCCATCACCAAGAAGAATTCACCAAAGGATCAGCCTGCCACCCCGGATCGACAATAGGGCGTGAAGCCATCCAGCCGTGTTGCATCCCACTCACAAAAAAGTGACTTGGGAAATGGAGCTCAGGGGCACTGCACTTCCCAAACCTGCAGAGTTCTAAACGATAACTATCGCCCCAAAATATATTGAGGTCAGGCTACGAAGAGGCGTTGAACGCAAGGCAGAATTGCACGAAACGGACGTCATCGGGTACATCGGAATGTCCCCGATAGCACATGAAAAGCGCCAGAACGTGGACAATGATGCGGTTGGCCAAAAAGGGCGTATGCGTTTTTTCCTGAATATATTCAGGAAAAAACGCATACGCCCTTTTTGGCCAACCAAGCAAGCTGGGAGAGCAAATCAGCACTACAAAGAAATCTCTCGCCCCCCCCCCCCCGGGAAAAGGGCCACGCGAAAAAAGTCTAAAAACCAGAAAGGCAGGACAGGCCACGGAGACAAGGGAGCCTTGTTAAGCTGATGGGCGGGATGTCAATGGCCAACACCCAATCTTCACAAGTGTATCCTCTTTCCCAAAACATGTAAAATACAGAACTACAGAGCATAGGGCACTTCCACACATGGGCGTTGACCTTGGGGAAATGAAAAAATCAACCAGACACAGGGACCCCAAAGTTGAGGGCTGCTGTCTTGACAAGAACCTCGACTCCGGTACACGTTTCATATCCCAGGAAAGAGCCAAGTGGACAAAGACAAGTGGACAAGTGGACAAAGACAAGTGGACAAGTGGACAAGTGGTGCTAAGTAGGTCCAATGGAGTGTCACTCAGCCATCAAATCCACGTCATGAGGCTGGTAGCAGCATCCTGAGTGGATTTAGGTACCATCATCCTCAGTGAAATAAGTCCCACAAAAAAAGAAACTTATGATATCACTTATCGAGGGAATGTAAAAATCGCTCCCCATGAACTGAATCCCCAAACAGAACAGGTCACGCTTTTAGAAAACACACTTATGCCTGCTTCAGGGGAAAGGTGAGGTGGGGTGATGCATAAAACTCGAGTTTGAAATGAGCACAGATACCCTTCCGAAAACCGAATATGGAATGGACACGACCTACTCCTTGCTCAATCAACTGGACTCACCAGACCCTGTTCATCGCACAAGTATCTATCCGACTAGTAAGCATCTTAAAAGCTAAGTCTTGATATCTCTCTGTAAGTGCATCAAGTGTGTGTAAAGCGGCCTAAAAACAGCACTGAAAATCAGCTCAGACCCATTCTGAGGATACATTTCCAACACAAAGAAGAAACAAGCAGGGCAAAACAGAGAGAAATGCTTCCAAAATGCGTTCAGGGACTGGGATGCAACCAGGATTGACCACATCTACAGCCCCAGCGGCAGAAGACATAAGGCTGGACACTCTCGGGGCTGAGACGATTGGTGAGGTTGGGAAAGCCAATGCAGACCCTTGAAAGGAATCCTGCGTGCTACCCATTCCATGGGTCCAAACTCTCCAGGTTCACCGCAATCTTCCGACAGCGAAAGCACTCATTGGAAACCCAGCGGATGCTACACCGTGGGATCGGGAAAGCTTTCTGAAACTCACCTCAGTTTTCATCTCCTGGTGCTCGTTTTCTCCATTCAGGCCCCCTTACGAACAATCTCCCCACTTGGAGACTCAGCGCCTTTCCATGCCTCTTTCGTACCGTCTGCAATTTGTCCGCAGGATGAACTTGAAGAGGGGGAACCAATGAGAGACTCGCTGGAGGTGTTTGGTCGGGCACATGTCACTCTCATTTCCCATCACGAAGAAGAATTCACCAAAGGATCAGCCTGCCACCCCGGATCGACAATAGGGCGTGAAGCCATCCAGCCGTGTTGCATCCCACTCACAAAAAAGTGACTTGGGAAATGGAGCTCAGGGGCACTGCACTTCCCAAACCTGCAGAATTCTAAACGATAACTATCGGCCCAAAATATATTGAGGTCAGGCTACGAAGAGGCGTTGAACGCAAGGCAGAATTGCACGAAACGGACGTCATCGGGTACATCGGAATGGCCCCGATAGCACATGAAAAGCGCCAGAACGTGGACAATGATGCGGTTGGCCAAAAAGGGCGAATGCGTTTTTTCCTGAATATATTCAGGAAAAAACGCATACGCCCTTTTTGGCCAACCAAGCAAGCTGGGAGAGCAAATCAGCACTACAAAGAAATCTTTCGCCCCCCCCCCCCCCCCCGGGAAAAGGGCCACGCGAAAAAAGTCTAAAAACCAGAAAGGCAGGACAGGCCACAGAGACAAGGGAGCCTTGTTAAGCTGATGGGCGGGATGTCAATGGCCAACACCCAATCTTCACAAGTGTATCCTCTTTCCCAAAACATGTAAAACACAGAACTACAGAGCATAGGGCACTTCCACACATGGGCGTTGACCTTGGGGAAATGAAAAAATCAACCAGACACAGGGACCCCAAAGTTGAGGGCTGCTGTCTTGACAAGAACCTCGACTCCGGTACACGTTTCATATCCCAGGAAAGAGCCAAGTGGACAAAGACAAGTGGACAAGTGGACAAAGACAAGTGGACAAGTGGACAAGTGGTGCTAAGTAGGTCCAATGGAGTGTCACTCAGCCATCAAATCCACGTCATGAGGCTGCTAGCAGCATC
Organism: Kogia breviceps; assembly: GCF_026419965.1. Classification (NCBI taxonomy): domain Eukaryota; kingdom Metazoa; phylum Chordata; class Mammalia; order Artiodactyla; family Physeteridae; genus Kogia; species Kogia breviceps. The sequence goes on along the minus strand of NC_081322.1, from coordinate 48,870,579 downwards.
CTGAGTGGATTTAGGTACCATCATCCTCAGTGAAATAAGTCCCACAAAAAAAGAAACTTATGATATCACTTATCGAGGGAATGTAAAAATCGCTCCCCATGAACTGAATCCCCAAACAGAACAGGTCACGCTTTTAGAAAACACACTTATGCCTGCTTCAGGGGAAAGGTGAGGTGGGGTGACGCATAAAACTCGAGTTTGAAATGAGCACAGATACCCTTCCGAAAACCGAATATGGAATGGACACGACCTACTCCTTGCTCAATCAACTGGACTCACCAGACCCTGTTCATCGCACAAGTATCTATCCGACTAGTAAGCATCTTAAAAGCTAAGTCTTGATATCTCTCTGTAAGTGCATCAAGTGTGTGTAAAGCGGCCTAAAAACAGCACTGAAAATCAGCTCAGACCCATTCTGAGGATACATTTCCAACACAAAGAAGAAACAAGCAGGGCAAAACTGAGAGAAATGCTTCCAAAATGCGTTCAGGGACTGGGATGCAACCAGGATTGACCACATCTACAGCCCCAGCGGCAGAAGACATAAGACTGGACACTCTCGGGGCTGAGACGATTGGTGAGGTTGGGAAAGCCAATGCAGACCCTTGAAAGGAATCCTGCGTGCTACCCATTCCATGGGTCCCAACTCTCCAGGTTCACCGCAATCTTCCGACAGCGAAAGCACTCATTGGAAACCCAGCGGATGCTACACCGTGGGATCGGGAAAGCTTTCTGAAACTCACCTCAGTTTTCATCTCCTGGTGCTCGTGTTCTCCATTCAGGCCCCCTTACGAACAATCTCCCCACTTGGAGACTCAGCGCCTTTCCATGCCTCTTTCGTACCGTCTGCAATTTGTCCGCAGGATGAACTGGAAGAGGGGCAACAATGAGAGACTCGCTGGAGGTGTTTGGTCGGGCACATGTCACTCTCATTTCCCATCACCAAGAAGAATTCACCAAAGGCTCAGCCTGCCACCCCGGATCGACAATAGGGCAGAAGCCATCCAGCCGTGTTGCGTCCCACTCACAAAAAAGCGACTTGGGAAATGGAGCTCAGGGGCACTGCACTTCCCAAACCTGCAGAGTTCTAAACGATAACTATCGGCCCAAAATATATTGAGGTCAGGCTACGAAGAGGCGTTGAACGCAAGGCAGAATTGCACGAAACGGACGTCATCGGGTACATCGGAATGGCCCCGATAGCACATGAAAAGCGCCAGAACGTGGACAATGATGCGGTTGGTCAAAAAGGGCGTATGCGTTTTTTCCTGAATATATTCAGGAAAAAACGCATACGCCCTTTTTGGCCAACCAAGCAAGCTGGGAGAGCAAATCAGCACTACAAAGAAATCTCTCGCCCCCCCCCCCCCCCCGGGAAAAGGGCCACGCGAAAAAAGTCTAAAAACCAGAAAGGCAGGACAGGCCACGGAGACAAGGGAGCCTTGTTAAGCTGATGGGCGGGATGTCAATGGCCAACACGCAATCTTCACAAGTGTATCCTCTTTCCCAAAACATGTAAAACACAGAACCACAGAGCATAGTGCACTTCCACACATGGGCGTTGACCTTGGGGAAATGAAAAAATCAACCAGACACAGGGACCCCAAAGTTGAGGGCTGCTGTCTTGACAAGAACCTCGACTCCGGTACACGTTTCATATCCCAGGAAAGAGCCAAGTGGACAAAGACAAGTGGACAAGTGGACAAAGACAAGTGGACAAGTGGACAAGTGGTGCTACGTAGGTCCAATGGAGTGTCACTCAGCCATCAAATCCACGTCATGAGGCTGGTAGCAGCATCCTGAGTGGATTTAGGTACCATCATCCTCAGTGAAATAAGTCCCACAAAAAAAGAAACTTATGATATCACTTATCGAGGGAATGTAAAAATCGCTCCCCATGAACTGAATCCCCAAACAGAACAGGTCACGCTTTTAGAAAACACACTTATGCCTGCTTCAGGGGAAAGGTGAGGTGGGGCGACGCATAAAACTCGAGTTTGAAATGAGCACAGATACCCTTCCGAAAACCGAATATGGAATGGACACGACCTACTCCTTGCTCAATCAACTGGACTCACCAGACCCTGTTCATCGCACAAGTATCTATCCGACTAGTAAGCATCTTAAAAGCTAAGTCTTGATATCTCTCTGTAAGTGCATCAAGTGTGTGTAAAGCGGCCTAAAAACAGCACTGAAAATCAGCTCAGACCCATTCTGAGGATACATTTCCAACACAAAGAAGAAACAAGCAGGGCAAAACTGAGAGAAATGCTTCCAAAATGCGTTCAGGGACTGGGATGCAACCAGGATTGACCACATCTACAGCCCCAGCGGCAGAAGACATAAGGCTGGACACTCTCGGGGCTGAGACGATTGGTGAGGTTGGGAAAGCCAATGCAGACCCTTGAAAGGAATCCTGCGTGCTACCCATTCCATGGGTCCCAACTCTCCAGGTTCACCGCAATCTTCCGACAGCGAAAGCACTCATTGGAAACCCAGCGGATGCTACACCGTGGGATCGGGAAAGCTTTCTGAAACTCACCTCAGTTTTCATCTCCTGGTGCTCGTGTTCTCCATTCAGGCCCCCTTACGAACAATCTCCCCACTTGGAGACTCAGCGCCTTTCCATGCCTCTTTCGTACCGTCTGCAATTTGTCCGCAGGATGAACTGGAAGAGGGGCAACCAATGAGAGACTCGCTGGAGGTGTTTGGTCGGGCACATGTCACTCTCATTTCCCATCACCAAGAAGAATTCACCAAAGGATCAGCCTGCCACCCCGGATCGACAATAGGGCAGAAGCCATCCAGCCGTGTTGCGTCCCACTCACAAAAAAGCGACTTGGGAAATGGAGCTCAGGGGCACTGCACTTCCCAAACCTGCAGAGTTCTAAACGATAACTATCGCCCCAAAATATATTGAGGTCAGGCTACGAAGAGGCGTTGAACGCAAGGCAGAATTGCACGAAACGGACGTCATCGGGTACATCGGAATGGCCCCGATAGCACATGAAAAGCGCCAGAACGTGGACAATGATGCGGTTGGCCAAAAAGGGCGTATGCGTTTTTTCCTGAATAAAAAAGTCTAAAAACCAGAAAGGCAGGACAGGCCACGGAGACAAGGGAGCCTTGTTAAGCTGATGGGCGGGATGTCAATGGCCAACACCCAATCTTCACAAGTGTATCCTCTTTCCCAAAACATGTAAAACACAGAACTACAGAGCATAGGGCACTTCCACACATGGGCGTTGACCTTGGGGAAATGAAAAAATCAACCAGACACAGGGACCCCAAAGTTGAGGGCTGCTGTCTTGACAAGAACCTCGACTCTGGTACACGTTTCATATCCCAGGAAAGAGCCAAGTGGACAAAGACAAGTGGACAAGTGGACAAAGACAAGTGGACAAGTGGACAAGTGGTGCTAAGTAGGTCCAATGGAGTGTCACTCAGCCATCAAATCCACGTCATGAGGCTGGTAGCAGCATCCTGAGTGGATTTAGGTACCATCATCCTCAGTGAAATAAGTCTCACAAAAAAAGAAACTTATGATATCACTTATCGAGGGAATGTAAAAATCGCTCCCCATGAACTGAATCCCCAAACAGAACAGGTCACGCTTTTAGAAAACACACTTATGCCTGCTTCAGGGGAAAGGTGAGGTGGGGTGACGCATAAAACTCGAGTTTGAAATGAGCACAGATACCCTTCCGAAAACCGAATATGGAATGGACACGACCTACTCCTTGCTCAATCAACTGGACTCACCAGACCCTGTTCATCGCACAAGTATCTATCCGACTAGTAAGCATCTTAAAAGCTAAGTCTTGATATCTCTCTGTAAGTGCATCAAGTGTGTGTAAAGCGGCCTAAAAACAGCACTGAAAATCAGCTCAGACCCATTCTGAGGATATATTTCCAACACAAAGAAGAAACAAGCAGGGCAAAACTGAGAGAAATGCTTCCAAAATGCGTTCAGGGACTGGGATGCAACCAGGATTGACCACATCTACAGCCCCAGCGGCAGAAGACATAAGGCTGGACACTCTCGGGGCTGAGACGATTGGTGAGGTTGGGAAAGCCAATGCAGACCCTTGAAAGGAATCCTGCGTGCTACCCATTCCATGGGTCCCAACTCTCCAGGTTCACCGCAATCTTCCGACAGCGAAAGCACTCATTGGAAACCCAGCGGATGCTACACCGTGGGATCGGGAAAGCTTTCTGAAACTCACCTCAGTTTTCATCTCCTGGTGCTCGTGTTCTCCATTCAGGCCCCCTGACGAACAATCTCCCCACTTGGAGACTCAGCGCCTTTCCATGCCTCTTTCGTACCGTCTGCAATTTGTCCGCAGGATGAACTTGAAGAGGGGGAACCAATGAGAGACTCGCTGGAGGTGTTTGGTCGGGCACATGTCACTCTCATTTCCCATCACCAAGAAGAATTCACCAAAGGATCAGCCTGCCACCCCGGATCGACAATAGGGCGTGAAGCCATCCAGCCGTGTTGCATCCCACTCACAAAAAAGTGACTTGGGAAATGGAGCTCAGGGGCACTGCACTTCCCAAACCTGCAGAGTTCTAAACGATAACTATCGGCCCAAAATATATTGAGGTCAGGCTACGAAGAGGCGTTGAACGCAAGGCAGAATTGCACGAAACGGACGTCATCGGGTACATCGGAATGGCCCCGATAGCACATGAAAAGCGCCAGAACGTGGACAATGATGCGGTTGGCCAAAAAGGGCGTATGCGTTTTTTCCTGAATATATTCAGGAAAAAACGCATACGCCCTTTTTGGCCAACCAAGCAAGCTGGGAGAGCAAATCAGCACTACAAAGAAATCTCTCGCCACCCCCCCCCCGGCAAAAGCGCCACGCGAAAAAAGTCTAAAAACCAGAAAGGCAGGACAGGCCACGGAGACAAGGGAGCCTTGTTAAGCTGATGGGCGGGATGTCAATGGCCAACACCCAATCTTCACAAGTGTATCCTCTTTCCCAAAACATGTAAAACACAGAACTACAGAGCATAAGGCACTTCCACACATGGGCGTTGACCTTGGGGAAATGAAAAAATCAACCAGACACAGGGACCCCAAAGTTGAGGGCTGCTGTCTTGACAAGAACCTCGACTCCGGTACACGTTTCATATCCCAGGAAAGAGCCAAGTGGACAAAGACAAGTGGACAAGTGGACAAAGACAAGTGGACAAGTGGACAAGTGGTGCTACGTAGGTCCAATGGAGTGTCACTCAGCCATCAAATCCACGTCATGAGGCTGGTAGCAGCATCCTGAGTGGATTTAGGTACCATCATCCTCAGTGAAATAAGTCCCACAAAAAAAGAAACTTATGATATCACTTATCGAGGGAATGTAAAAATCGCTCCCCATGAACTGAATCCCCAAACAGAACAGGTCACGCTTTTAGAAAACACACTTATGCCTGCTTCAGGGGAAAGGTGAGGTGGGGCGACGCATAAAACTCGAGTTTGAAATGAGCACAGATACCCTTCCGAAAACCGAATATGGAATGGACACGACCTACTCCTTGCTCAATCAACTGGACTCACCAGACCCTGTTCATCGCACAAGTATCTATCCGACTAGTAAGCATCTTAAAAGCTAAGTCTTGATATCTCTCTGTAAGTGCATCAAGTGTGTGTAAAGCGGCCTAAAAACAGCACTGAAAATCAGCTCAGACCCATTCTGAGGATACATTTCCAACACAAAGAAGAAACAAGCAGGGCAAAACAGAGAGAAATGCTTCCAAAATGCGTTCAGGGACTGGGATGCAACCAGGATTGACCACATCTACAGCCCCAGCGGCAGAAGACATAAGGCTGGACACTCTCGGGGATGAGACGATTGGTGAGGTTGGGAAAGCCAATGCAGACCCTTGAAAGGAATCCTGCGTGCTACCCATTCCATGGGTCCCAACTCTCCAGGTTCACCGCAATCTTCCGACAGCGAAAGCACTCATTGGAAACCCAGCGGATGCTACACCGTGGGATCGGGAAAGCTTTCTGAAACTCACCTCAGTTTTCATCTCCTGGTGCTCGTGTTCTCCATTCAGGCCCCCTTACGAACAATCTCCCCACTTGGAGACTCAGCGCCTTTCCATGCCTCTTTCGTACCGTCTGCAATTTGTCCGCAGGATGAACTGGAAGAGGGGCAACCAATGAGAGACTCGCTGGAGGTGTTTGGTCGGGCACATGTCACTCTCATTTCCCATCACCAAGAAGAATTCACCAAAGGCTCAGCCTGCCACCCCGGATCGACAATAGGGCAGAAGCCATCCAGCCGTATTGCGTCCCACTCACAAAAAAGCGACTTGGGAAATGGAGCTCAGGGGCACTGCACTTCCCAAACCTGCAGAGTTCTAAACGATAACTATCGCCCCAAAATATATTGAGGTCAGGCTACGAAGAGGCGTTGAACGCAAGGCAGAATTGCACGAAACGGACGTCATCGGGTACATCGGAATGGCCACGATAGCACATGAAAAGCGCCAGAACGTGGACAATGATGCGGTTGGCCAAAAAGGGCGTATGCGTTTTTTCCTGAATATATTCAGGAAAAAACGCATACGCCCTTTTTGGCCAACCAAGCAAGCTGGGAGAGCAAATCAGCACTACAAAGAAATCTCTCGCCCCCCCCCCCCGGGAAAAGGGCCACGCGAAAAAAGTCTAAAAACCAGAAAGGCAGGACAGGCCACGGAGACAAGGGAGCCTTGTTAAGCTGATGGGCGGGATGTCAATGGCCAACACCCAATCTTCACAAGTGTATCCTCTTTCCCAAAACATGTAAAACACAGAACTACAGAGCATAGGGCACTTCCACACATGGGCGTTGACCTTGGGGAAATGAAAAAATCAACCAGACACAGGGACCCCAAAGTTGAGGGCTGCTGTCTTGACAGGAACCTCGACTCCGGTACACGTTTCATATCCCAGGAAAGAGCCAAGTGGACAAAGACAAGTGGACAAGTGGACAAAGACAAGTGGACAAGTGGACAAGTGGTGCTAAGTAGGTCCAACGGAGTGTCACTCAGCCATCAAATCCACGTCATGAGGCTGCTAGCAACATCCTGAGTGGATTTAGGTACCATCATCCTCAGTGAAATAAGTCCCACAAAAAAAGAAACTTATGATATCACTTATCGAGGGAATGTAAAAATCGCTCCCCATGAACTGAATCCCCAAACAGAACAGGTCACGCTTTTAGAAAACACACTTATGCCTGCTTCAGGGGAAAGGTGAGGTGGGGTGACGCATAAAACTCGAGTTTGAAATGAGCACAGATACCCTTCCGAAAACCGAATATGGAATGGACACGACCTACTCCTTGCTCAATCAACTGGACTCACCAGACCCTGTTCATCGCACAAGTATCTATCCGACTAGTAAGCATCTTAAAAGCTAAGTCTTGATATCTCTCTGTAAGTGCATCAAGTGTGTGTAAAGCGGCCTAAAAACAGCACTGAAAATCAGCTCAGACCCATTCTGAGGATACATTTCCAACACAAAGAAGAAACAAGCAGGGCAAAACAGAGAGAAATTCTTCCAAAATGCGTTCAGGGACTGGGATGCAACCAGGATTGACCACATCTACAGCCCCAGCGGCAGAAGACATAAGGCTGGACACTCTCGGGGCTGAGACGATTGGTGAGGTTGGGAAAGCCAATGCAGACCCTTGAAAGGAATCCTGCGTGCTACCCATTCCATGGGTCCCAACTCTCCAGGTTCACCGCAATCTTCCGACAGCGAAAGCACTCATTGGAAACCCAGCGGATGCTACACCGTGGGATCGGGAAAGCTTTCTGAAACTCACCTCAGTTTTCATCTCCTGGTGCTCGTGTTCTCCATTCAGGCCCCCTTACGAACAATCTCCCCACTTGGAGACTCAGCGCCTTTCCATGCCTCTTTCGTACCGTCTGCAATTTGTCCGCAGGATGAACTGGAAGAGGGGGAACCAATGAGAGACTCGCTGGAGGTGTTTGGTCGGGCACATGTCACTCTCATTTCCCATCACCAAGAAGAATTCACCAAAGGATCAGCCTGCCACCCCGGATCGACAATAGGGCGTGAAGCCATCCAGCCGTGTTGCATCCCACTCACAAAAAAGTGACTTGGGAAATGGAGCTCAGGGGCACTGCACTTCCCAAACCTGCAGAGTTCTAAACGATAACTATCGCCCCAAAATATATTGAGGTCAGGCTACGAAGAGGCGTTGAACGCAAGGCAGAATTGCACGAAACGGACGTCATCGGGTACATCGGAATGTCCCCGATAGCACATGAAAAGCGCCAGAACGTGGACAATGATGCGGTTGGCCAAAAAGGGCGTATGCGTTTTTTCCTGAATATATTCAGGAAAAAACGCATACGCCCTTTTTGGCCAACCAAGCAAGCTGGGAGAGCAAATCAGCACTACAAAGAAATCTCTCGCCCCCCCCCCCCCGGGAAAAGGGCCACGCGAAAAAAGTCTAAAAACCAGAAAGGCAGGACAGGCCACGGAGACAAGGGAGCCTTGTTAAGCTGATGGGCGGGATGTCAATGGCCAACACCCAATCTTCACAAGTGTATCCTCTTTCCCAAAACATGTAAAATACAGAACTACAGAGCATAGGGCACTTCCACACATGGGCGTTGACCTTGGGGAAATGAAAAAATCAACCAGACACAGGGACCCCAAAGTTGAGGGCTGCTGTCTTGACAAGAACCTCGACTCCGGTACACGTTTCATATCCCAGGAAAGAGCCAAGTGGACAAAGACAAGTGGACAAGTGGACAAAGACAAGTGGACAAGTGGACAAGTGGTGCTAAGTAGGTCCAATGGAGTGTCACTCAGCCATCAAATCCACGTCATGAGGCTGGTAGCAGCATCCTGAGTGGATTTAGGTACCATCATCCTCAGTGAAATAAGTCCCACAAAAAAAGAAACTTATGATATCACTTATCGAGGGAATGTAAAAATCGCTCCCCATGAACTGAATCCCCAAACAGAACAGGTCACGCTTTTAGAAAACACACTTATGCCTGCTTCAGGGGAAAGGTGAGGTGGGGTGACGCATAAAACTCGAGTTTGAAATGAGCACAGATACCCTTCCGAAAACCGAATATGGAATGGACACGACCTACTCCTTGCTCAATCAACTGGACTCACCAGACCCTGTTCATCGCACAAGTATCTATCCGACTAGTAAGCATCTTAAAAGCTAAGTCTTGATATCTCTCTGTAAGTGCATCAAGTGTGTGTAAAGCGGCCTAAAAACAGCACTGAAAATCAGCTCAGACCCATTCTGAGGATACATTTCCAACACAAAGAAGAAACAAGCAGGGCAAAACTGAGAGAAATGCTTCCAAAATGCGTTCAGGGACTGGGATGCAACCAGGATTGACCACATCTACAGCCCCAGCGGCAGAAGACATAAGGCTGGACACTCTCGGGGCTGAGACGATTGGTGAGGTTGGGAAAGCCAATGCAGACCCTTGAAAGGAATCCTGCGTGCTACCCATTCCATGGGTCCCAACTCTCCAGGTTCACCGCAATCTTCCGACAGCGAAAGCACTCATTGGAAACCCAGCGGATGCTACACCGTGGGATCGGGAAAGCTTTCTGAAACTCACCTCAGTTTTCATCTCCTGGTGCTCGTGTTCTCCATTCAGGCCCCCTTACGAACAATCTCCCCACTTGGAGACTCAGCGCCTTTCCATGCCTCTTTCCTACCGTCTGCAATTTGTCCGCAGGATGAACTTGAAGAGGGGGAACCAATGAGAGACTCGCTGGAGGTGTTTGGTCGGGCACATGTCACTCTCATTTCCCATCACGAAGAAGAATTCACCAAAGGATCAGCCTGCCACCCCGGATCGACAATAGGGCGTGAAGCCATCCAGCCGTGTTGCATCCCACTCACAAAAAAGCGACTTGGGAAATGGAGCTCAGGGGCACTGCACTTCCCAAACCTGCAGAGTTCTAAACGATAACTATCGGCCCAAAATATATTGAGGTCAGGCTACGAAGAGGCGTTGAACGCAAGGCAGAATTGCACGAAACGGACGTCATCGGGTACATCGGAATGGCCCCGATAGCACATGAAAAGCGCCAGAACGTGGACAATGATGCGGTTGGCCAAAAAGGGCGTATGCGGTTTTTCCTGAATATATTCAGGAAAAAACGCATACGCCCTTTTTGGCCAACCAAGCAAGCTGGGAGAGCAAATCAGCACTACAAAGAAATCTCTCGCCCCCCCCCCCCCCCGGGAAAAGGGTCACGCGAAAAAAGTCTAAAAACCAGAAAGGCAGGACAGGCCACGGAGACAAGGGAGCCTTGTTAAGCTGATGGGCGGGATGTCAATGGCCAACACCCAATCTTCACAAGTGTATCCTCTTTCCCAAAACATGTAAAACACAGAACTACAGAGCATAGGGCACTTCCACACATGGGCGTTGACCTTGGGGAAATGAAAAAATCAACCAGACACAGGGACCCCAAAGTTGAGGGCTGCTGTCTTGACAAGAACCTCGACTCCGGTACACGTTTCATATCCCAGGAAAGAGCCAAGTGCACAAAGACAAGTGGACAAGTGGACAAAGACAAGTGGACAAGTGGACAAGTGGTGCTAAGTAGGTCCAATGGAGTGTCACTCAGCCATCAAATCCACGTCATGAGGCTGGTAGCAGCATCCTGAGTGGATTTAGGTACCATCATCCTCAGTGAAATAAGTCCCACAAAAAAAGAAACTTATGATATCACTTATCGAGGGAATGTAAAAATCGCTCCCCATGAACTGAATCCCCAAACAGAACAGGTCACGCTTTTAGAAAACACACGTATGCCTGCTTCAGGGGAAAGGTGAGGTGGGGTGACGCATAAAACTCGAGTTTGAAATGAGCACAGATACCCTTCCGAAAACCGAATATGGAATGGACACGACCTACTCCTTGCTCAATCAACTGGACTCACCAGACCCTGTTCATCGCACAAGTATCTATCCGACTAGTAAGCATCTTAAAAGCTAAGTCTTGATATCTCTCTGTAAGTGCATCAAGTGTGTGTAAAGCGGCCTAAAAACAGCACTGAAAATCAGCTCAGACCCATTCTGAGGATACATTTCCAACACAAAGAAAAAACAAGCAGGGCAAAACAGAGAGAAATTCTTCCAAAATGCGTTCAGGGACTGGGATGCAACCAGGATTGACCACATCTACAGCCCCAGCGGCAGAAGACATAAGGCTGGAAACTCTCGGGGCTGAGACGATTGGTGAGGTTGGGAAAGCCAATGCAGACCCTTGAAAGGAATCCTGCGTGCTACCCATTCCATGGGTCCGAACTCTCCAGGTTCACCGCAATCTTCCGACAGCGAAAGCACTCATTGGAAACCCAGCGGATGCTACACCGTGGGATCGGGAAAGCTTTCTGAAACTCACCTCAGTTTTCATCTCCTGGTGCTCGTGTTCTCCATTCAGGCCCCCTTACGAACAATCTCCCCACTTGGAGACTCAGCGCCTTTCCATGCCTCTTTCGTACCGTCTGCAATTTGTCCGCAGGATGAACTGGAAGAGGGGCAACCAATGAGAGACTCGCTGGAGGTGTTTGGTCGGGCACATGTCACTCTCATTTCCCATCACCAAGAAGAATTCACCAAAGGCTCAGCCTGCCACCCCGGATCGACAATAGGGCAGAAGCCATCCAGCCGTGTTGCGTCCCACTCACAAAAAAGCGACTTGGGAAATGGAGCTCAGGGGCACTGCACTTCCCAAACCTGCAGAGTTCTAAACGATAACTATCGCCCCAAAATATATTGAGTTCAGGCTACGAAGAGGCGTTGAACGCAAGGCAGAATTGCACGAAACGGACGTCATCGGGTACATCGGAATGGCCACGATAGCACATGAAAAGCGCCAGAACGTGGACAATGATGCGGTTGGCCAAAAAGGGCGTATGCGTTTTTTCCTGAATATATTCAGGAAAAAACGCATACGCCCTTTTTGGCCAACCAAGCAAGCTGGGAGAGCAAATCAGCACTACAAAGAAATCTCTCGCCACCCCCCCCCCCGGCAAAAGGGCCACGCGAAAAAAGTCTAAAAACCAGAAAGGCAGGACAGGCCACGGAGACAAGGGAGCCTTGTTAAGCTGATGGGCGGGATGTCAATGGCCAACACCCAATCTTCACAAGTGTATCCTCTTTCCCAAAACATGTAAAACACAGAACCACAGAGCATAGGGCACTTCCACACATGGGCGTTGACCTTGGGGAAATGAAAAAATCAACCAGACACAGGGACCCCAAAGTTGAGGGCTGCTGTCTTGACAAGAACCTCGACTCCGGTACACGTTTCATATCCCAGGAAAGAGCCAAGTGGACAAAGACAAGTGGACAAGTGGACAAAGACAAGTGGACAAGTGGACAAGTGGTGCTAAGTAGGTCCAATGGAGTGTCACTCAGCCATCAAATCCACGTCATGAGGCTGGTAGCAGCATCCTGAGTGGATTTATGTACCATCATCCTCAGTGAAATAAGTCCCACAAAAAAAGAAACTTATGATATCACTTATCGAGGGAATGTAAAAATCGCTCCCCATGAACTGAATCCCCAAACAGAACAGGTCACGCTTTTAGAAAACACACTTATGCCTGCTTCAGGGGAAAGGTGAGGTGGGGTGACGCATAAAACTCGAGTTTGAAATGAGCACAGATACCCTTCCGAAAACCGAATATGGAATGGACACGACCTACTCCTTGCTCAATCAACTGGACTCACCAGACCCTGTTCATCGCACAAGTATCTATCCGACTAGTAAGCATCTTAAAAGCTAAGTCTTGATATCTCTCTGTAAGTGCATCAAGTGTGTGTAAAGCGGCCTAAAAACAGCACTGAAAATCAGCTCAGACCCATTCTGAGGATACATTTCCAACACAAAGAAGAAACAAGCAGGGCAAAACAGAGAGAAATTCTTCCAAAATGCGTTCAGGGACTGGGATGCAACCAGGATTGACCACATCTACAGCCCCAGCGGCAGAAGACATAAGGCTGGACACTCTCGGGGCTGAGACGATTGGTGAGGTTGGGAAAGCCAATGCAGACCCTTGAAAGGAATCCTGCGTGCTACCCATTCCATGGGTCCCAACTCTCCAGGTTCACCGCAATCTTCCGACAGCGAAAGCACTCATTGGAAACCCAGCGGATGCTACACCGTGGGATCGGGAAAGCTTTCTGAAACTCACCTCAGTTTTCATCTCCTGGTGCTCGTGTTCTCCATTCAGGCCCCCTTACGAACAATCTCCCCACTTGGAGACTCAGCGCCTTTCCATGCCTCTTTCGTACCGTCTGCAATTTGTCCGCAGGATGAACTGGAAGAGGGGCAACCAATGAGAGACTCGCTGGAGGTGTTTGGTCGGGCACATGTCACTCTCATTTCCCATCACCAAGAAGAATTCACCAAAGGCTCAGCCTGCCACCCCGGATCGACAATAGGGCAGAAGCCATCCAGCCGTGTTGCGTCCCACTCACAAAAAAGCGACTTGGGAAATGGAGCTCAGGGGCACTGCACTTCCCAAACCTGCAGAGTTCTAAACGATAACTATCGCCCCAAAATATATTGAGGTCAGGCTACGAAGAGGCGTTGAACGCAAGGCAGAATTGCACGAAACGGACGTCATCGGGTACATCGGAATGGCCCCGATAGCACATGAAAAGCGCCAGAACGTGGACAATGATGCGGTTGGCCAAAAAGGGCGTATGCGTTTTTTCCTGAATATATTCAGGAAAAAACGCATACGCCCTTTTTGGCCAACCAAGCAAGCTGGGAGAGCAAATCAGCACTACAAAGAAATCTCTCGCCCCCCCCCCCCCGGCAAAAGGGCCACGCGAAAAAAGTCTAAAAACCAGAAAGGCAGGACAGGCCACGGAGACAAGGGAGCCTTGTTAAGCTGATGCGCGGGATGTCAATGGCCAACACCCAATCTTCACAAGTGTATCCTCTTTCCCAAAACATGTAAAACACAGAACCACAGAGCATAGTGCACTTCCACACATGGGCGTTGACCTTGGGGAAATGAAAAAATCAACCAGACACAGGGACCCCAAAGTTGAGGGCTGCTGTCTTGACAAGAACCTCGACTCCGGTACACGTTTCATATCCCAGGAAAGAGCCAAGTGGACAAAGACAAGTGGACAAGTGGACAAAGACAAGTGGACAAGTGGACAAGTGGTGCTAAGTAGGTCCAATGGAGTGTCACTCAGCCATCAAATCCACGTCATGGGGCTGGTAGCAGCATCCTGAGTGGATTTAGGTACCATCATCCTCAGTGAAATAAGTCCCACAAAAAAAGAAACTTATGATATCACTTATCGAGGGAATGTAAAAATCGCTCCCCATGAACTGAATCCCCAAACAGAACAGGTCACGCTTTTAGAAAACACACTTATGCCTGCTTCAGGGGAAAGGTGAGGTGGGGTGACGCATAAAACTCGAATTTGAAATGAGCACAGATACCCTTCCGAAAACCGAATATGGAATGGACACGACCTACTCCTTGCTCAATCAACTGGACTCACCAGACCCTGTTCATCGCACAAGTATCTATCCGACTAGTAAGCATCTTAAAAGCTAAGTCTTGATATCTCTCTGTAAGTGCATCAAGTGTGTGTAAAGCGGCCTAAAAACAGCACTGAAAATCAGCTCAGACCCATTCTGAGGATACATTTCCAACACAAAGAAGAAACAAGCAGGGCAAAACAGAGAGAAATGCTTCCAAAATGCGTTCAGGGACTGGGATGCAACCAGGATTGACCACATCTACAGCCCCAGCGGCAGAAGACATAAGGCTGGACACTCTCGGGGCTGAGACGATTGGTGAGGTTGGGAAAGCCAATGCAGACCCTTGAAAGGAATCCTGCGTGCTACCCATTCCATGGGTCCCAACTCTCCAGGTTCACCGCAATCTTCCGACAGCGAAAGCACTCATTGGAAACCCAGCGGATGCTACACCGTGGGATCGGGAAAGCTTTCTGAAACTCACCTCAGTTTTCATCTCCTGGTGCTCGTTTTCTCCATTCAGGCCCCCTTACGAACAATCTCCCCACTTGGAGACTCAGCGCCTTTCCATGCCTCTTTCGTACCGTCTGCAATTTGTCCGCAGGATGAACTTGAAGAGGGGGAACCAATGAGAGACTCGCTGGAGGTGTTTGGTCGGGCACATGTCACTCTCATTTCCCATCACGAAGAAGAATTCACCGAAGGATCAGCCTGCCACCCCGGATCGACAATAGGGCGTGAAGCCATCCAGCCGTGTTGCATCCCACTCACAAAAAAGTGACTTGGGAAATGGAGCTCAGGGGCACTGCACTTCCCAAACCTGCAGAGTTCTAAACGATAACTATCGGCCCAAAATATATTGAGGTCAGGCTACGAAGAGGCGTTGAACGCAAGGCAGAATTGCACGAAACGGACGTCATCGGGTACATCGGAATGGCCCCGATAGCACATGAAAAGCGCCAGAACGTGGACAATGATGCGGTTGGCCAAAAAGGGCGTATGCGTTTTTTCCTGAATATATTCAGGAAAAAACGCATACGCCCTTTTTGGCCAACCAAGCAAGCTGGGAGAGCAAATCAGCACTACAAAGAAATCTCTCGCCCCCCCCCCCCCCCGGGAAAAGGGCCACGCGAAAAAAGTCTAAAAACCAGAAAGGCAGGACAGGCCACGGAGACAAGGGAGCCTTGTTAAGCTGATGGGCGGGATGTCAATGGCCAACACCCAATCTTCACAAGTGTATCCTCTTTCCCAAAACATGTAAAACACAGAACCACAGAGCATAGGGCACTTCCACACATGGGCGTTGACCTTGGGGAAATGAAAAAATCAACCAGACACAGGGACCCCAAAGTTGAGGGCTGCTGTCTTGACAAGAACCTCGACTCCGGTACACGTTTCATATCCCAGGAAAGAGCCAAGTGGACAAAGACAAGTGGACAAGTGGACAAAGACAAGTGGACAAGTGGACAAGTGGTGCTAAGTAGGTCCAATGGAGTGTCACTCAGCCATCAAATCCACGTCATGAGGCTGGTAGCAGCATCCTGAGTGGATTTAGGTACCATCATCCTCAGTGAAATAAGTCCCACAAAAAAAGAAACTTATGATATCACTTATCGAGGGAATGTAAAAATCGCTCCCCATGAACTGAATCCCCAAACAGAACAGGTCACGCTTTTAGAAAACACACTTATGCCTGCTTCAGGGGAAAGGTGAGGTGGGGTGACGCAGAAAACTCGAGTTTGAAATGAGCACAGATACCCTTCCGAAAACCGAATATGGAATGGACACGACCTACTCCTTGCTCAATCAACTGGACTCACCAGACCCTGTTCATCGCACAAGTATCTATCCGACTAGTAAGCATCTTAAAAGCTAAGTCTTGATATCTCTCTGTAAGTGCATCAAGTGTGTGTAAAGCGGCCTAAAAACAGCACTGAAAATCAGCTCAGACCCATTCTGAGGATACATTTCCAACACAAAGAAGAAACAAGCAGGGCAAAACAGAGAGAAATTCTTCCAAAATGCGTTCAGGGACTGGGATGCAACCAGGATTGACCACATCTACAGCCCCAGCGGCAGAAGACATAAGGCTGGACACTCTCGGGGCTGAGACGATTGGTGAGGTTGGGAAAGCCAATGCAGACCCTTGAAAGGAATCCTGCGTGCTACCCATTCCATGGGTCCCAACTCTCCAGGTTCACCGCAATCTTCCGACAGCGAAAGCACTCATTGGAAACCCAGCGGATGCTACACCGTGGGATCGGGAAAGCTTTCTGAAACTCACCTCAGTTTTCATCTCCTGGTGCTCGTTTTCTCCATTCAGGCCCCCTTACGAACAATCTCCCCACTTGGAGACTCAGCGCCTTTCCATGCCTCTTTCGTACCGTCTGCAATTTGTCCGCAGGATGAACTTGAAGAGGGGGAACCAATGAGAGACTCGCTGGAGGTGTTTGGTCGGGCACATGTCACTCTCATTTCCCATCACGAAGAAGAATTCACCAAAGGATCAGCCTGCCACCCCGGATCGACAATAGGGCGTGAAGCCATCCAGCCGTGGTGCATCCCACTCACAAAAAAGTGACTTGGGAAATGGAGCTCAGGGGCACTGCACTTCCCAAACCTGCAGAGTTCTAAACGATAACTATCGGCCCAAAATATATTGAGGTCAGGCTACGAAGAGGCGTTGAACGCAAGGCAGAATTGCACGAAACGGACGTCATCGGGTACATCGGAATGGCCCCGATAGCACATGAAAAGCGCCAGAACGTGGACAATGATGCGGTTGGCCAAAAAGGGCGTATGCGTTTTTTCCTGAATATATTCAGGAAAAAACGCATACGCCCTTTTTGGCCAACCAAGCAAGCTGGGAGAGCAAATCAGCACTACAAAGAAATCTCTCGCCCCCCCCCCCCCGGCAAAAGGGCCACGCGAAAAAAGTCTAAAAACCAGAAAGGCAGGACAGGCCACGGAGACAAGGGAGCCTTGTTAAGCTGATGCGCGGGATGTGAATGGCTTACACCCAATCTTCACAAGTGTATCCTCTTTCCCAAAACATGTAAAACACAGAACTACAGAGCATAGGGCACTTCCACACATGGGCGTTGACCTTGGGGAAATGAAAAAATCAACCAGACACAGGGACCCCAAAGTTGAGGGCTGCTGTCTTGACAAGAACCTCGACTCCGGTACACGTTTCATATCCCAGGAAAGAGCCAAGTGGACAAAGACAAGTGGACAAGTGGACAAAGACAAGTGGACAAGTGGACAAGTGGTGCTAAGTAGGTCCAATGGAGTGTCACTCAGCCATCAAATCCACGTCATGGGGCTGGTAGCAGCATCCTGAGTGGATTTAGGTACCATCATCCTCAGTGAAATAAGTCCCACAAAAAAAGAAACTTATGATATCACTTATCGAGGGAATGTAAAAATCGCTCCCCATGAACTGAATCCCCAAACAGAACAGGTCACGCTTTTAGAAAACACACTTATGCCTGCTTCAGGGGAAAGGTGAGGTGGGGTGACGCATAAAACTCGAATTTGAAATGAGCACAGATACCCTTCCGAAAACCGAATATGGAATGGACACGACCTACTCCTTGCTCAATCAACTGGACTCACCAGACCCTGTTCATCGCACAAGTATCTATCCGACTAGTAAGCATCTTAAAAGCTAAGTCTTGATATCTCTCTGTAAGTGCATCAAGTGTGTGTAAAGCGGCCTAAAAACAGCACTGAAAATCAGCTCAGACCCATTCTGAGGATACATTTCCAACACAAAGAAGAAACAAGCAGGGCAAAACAGAGAGAAATTCTTCCAAAATGCGTTCAGGGACTGGGATGCAACCAGGATTGACCACATCTACAGCCCCAGCGGCAGAAGACATAAGGCTGGACACTCTCGGGGCTGAGACGATTGGTGAGGTTGGGAAAGCCAATGCAGACCCTTGAAAGGAATCCTGCGTGCTACCCATTCCATGGGTCCCAACTCTCCAGGTTCACCGCAATCTTCCGACAGCGAAAGCACTCATTGGAAACCCAGCGGATGCTACACCGTGGGATCGGGAAAGCTTTCTGAAACTCACCTCAGTTTTCATCTCCTGGTGCTCGTGTTCTCCATTCAGGCCCCCTTACGAACAATCTCCCCACTTGGAGACTCAGCGCCTTTCCATGCCTCTTTCGTACCGTCTGCAATTTGTCCGTAGGATGAACTGGAAGAGGGGGAACCAATGAGAGACTCGCTGGAGGTGTTTGGTCGGGCACATGTCACTCTCATTTCCCATCACCAAGAAGAATTCACCAAAGGATCAGCCTGCCACCCCGGATCGACAATAGGGCGTGAAGCCATCCAGCCGTGTTGCATCCCACTCACAAAAAAGTGACTTGGGAAATGGAGCTCAGGGGCACTGCACTTCCCAAACCTGCAGAGTTCTAAACGATAACTATCGGCCCAAAATATATTGAGGTCAGGCTACGAAGAGGCGTTGAACGCAAGGCAGAATTGCACGAAACGGACGTCATCGGGTACATCGGAATGGCCCCGATAGCACATGAAAAGCGCCAGAACGTGGACAATGATGCGGTTGGCCAAAAAGGGCGTATGCGTTTTTTCCTGAATATATTCAGGAAAAAACGCATACGCCCTTTTTGGCCAACCAAGCAAGCTGGGAGAGCAAATCAGCACTACAAAGAAATCTCTCGCCCCCCCCCCCCCCGGCAAAAGGGCCACGCGAAAAAAGTCTAAAAACCAGAAAGGCAGGACAGGCCACGGAGACAAGGGAGCCTTGTTAAGCTGATGGGCGGGATGTCAATGGCCAACACCCAATCTTCACAAGTGTATCCTCTTTCCCAAAACATGTAAAACACAGAACTACAGAGCATAGGGCACTTCCACACATGGGCGTTGACCTTGGGGAAATGAAAAAATCAACCAGACACAGGGACCACAAAGTTGAGGGCTGCTGTCTTGACAAGAACCTCGACTCCGGTACACGTTTCATATCCCAGGAAAGAGCCAAGTGGACAAAGACAAGTGGACAAGTGGACAAAGACAAGTGGACAAGTGGACAAGTGGTGCTAAGTAGGTCCAATGGAGTGTCACTCAGCCATCAAATCCACGTCATGAGGCTGGTAGCAGCATCCTGAGTGGATTTAGGTACCATCATCCTCAGTGAAATAAGTCCCACAAAAAAAGAAACTTATGATATCACTTATCGAGGGAATGTAAAAATCGCTCCCCATGAACTGAATCCCCAAACAGAACAGGTCACGCTTTTAGAAAACACACTTATGCCTGCTTCAGGGGAAAGGTGAGGTGGGGTGACACATAAAACTCGAGTTTGAAATGAGCACAGATACCCTTCCGAAAACCGAATATGGAATGGACACGACCTACTCCTTGCTCAATCAACTGGACTCACCAGACCCTGTTCATCGCACAAGTATCTATCCGACTAGTAAGCATCTTAAAAGCTAAGTCTTGATATCTCTCTGTAAGTGCATCAAGTGTGTGTAAAGCGGCCTAAAAACAGCACTGAAAATCAGCTCAGACCCATTCTGAGGATACATTTCCAACACAAAGAAGAAACAAGCAGGGCAAAACAGAGAGAAATTCTTCCAAAATGCGTTCAGGGACTGGGATGCAACCAGGATTGACCACATCTACAGCCCCAGCGGCAGAAGACATAAGGCTGGACACTCTCGGGGCTGAGACGATTGGTGAGGTTGGGAAAGCCAATGCAGACCCTAGAAAGGAATCCTGCGTGCTACCCATTCCATGGGTCCCAACTCTCCAGGTTCACCGCAATCTTCCGACAGCGAAAGCACTCATTGGAAACCCAGCGGATGCTACACCGTGGGATCGGGAAAGCTTTCTGAAACTCACCTCAGTTTTCATCTCCTGGTGCTCGTGTTCTCCATTCAGGCCCCCTTACGAACAATCTCCCCACTTGGAGACTCAGCGCCTTTCCATGCCTCTTTCGTACCGTCTGCAATTTGTCCGGAGGATGAACTGGAAGAGGGGTAACCAATGAGAGACTCGCTGGAGGTGTTTGGTCGGGCACATGTCACTCTCATTTCCCATCACGAAGAAGAATTCACCAAAGGCTCAGCCTGCCACCCCGGATCGACAATAGGGCAGAAGCCATCCAGCCGTGTTGCGTCCCACTCACAAAAAAGCGACTTGGGAAATGGAGCTCAGGGGCACTGCACTTCCCAAACCTGCAGAGTTCTAAACGATAACTATCGCCCCAAAATATATTGAGGTCAGGCTACGAAGAGGCGTTGAACGCAAGGCAGAATTGCACGAAACGGACGTCATCGGGTACATCGGAATGGCCCCGATAGCACATGAAAAGCGCCAGAACGTGGACAATGATGCGGTTGGCCAAAAAGGGCGTATGCGTTTTTTCCTGAATATATTCAGGAAAAAACGCATACGCCCTTTTTGGCCAACCAAGCAAGCTGGGAGAGCAAATCAGCACTACAAAGAAATCTCTCGCCCCCCCCCCCCGGCAAAAGGGCCACGCGAAAAATGTCTAAAAACCAGAAAGGCAGGACAGGCCACGGAGACAAGGGAGCCTTGTTAAGCTGATGCGCGGGATGTCAATGGCCAACACCCAATCTTCACAAGTGTATCCTCTTTCCCAAAACATGTAAAACACAGAACTACAGAGCATAGGGCACTTCCACACATGGCCGTTGACCTTGGGGAAATGAAAAAATCAACCAGACACAGGGACCCCAAAGTTGAGGGCTGCTGTCTTGACAAGAACCTCGACTCCGGTACACGTTTCATATCCCAGGAAAGAGCCAAGTGGACAAAGACAAGTGGACAAGTGGACAAAGACAAGTGGACAAGTGGACAAGTGGTGCTAAGTAGGTCCAATGGAGTGTCACTCAGCCATCAAATCCACGTCATGAGGCTGGTAGCAGCATCCTGAGTGGATTTAGGTACCATCATCCTCAGTGAAATAAGTCCCACAAAAAAAGAAACTTATGATATCACTTATCGAGGGAATGTAAAAATCGCTCCCCATGAACTGAATCCCCAAACAGAACAGGTCACGCTTTTAGAAAACACACTTATGCCTGCTTCAGGGGAAAGGTGAGGTGGGGTGACGCATAAAACTCGAGTTTGAAATGAGCACAGATACCCTTCCGAAAACCGAATATGGAATGGACACGACCTACTCCTTGCTCAATCAACTGGACTCACCAGACCCTGTTCATCGCACAAGTATCTATCCGACTAGTAAGCATCTTAAAAGCTAAGTCTTGATATCTCTCTGTAAGTGCATCAAGTGTGTGTAAAGCGGCCTAAAAACAGCACTGAAAATCAGCTCAGACCCATTCTGAGGATACATTTCCAACACAAAGAAGAAACAAGCAGGGCAAAACTGAGAGAAATTCTTCCAAAATGCGTTCAGGGACTGGGATGCAACCAGGATTGACCACATCTACAGCCCCAGCGGCAGAAGACATAAGGCTGGACACTCTCGGGGCTGAGACGATTGGTGAGGTTGGGAAAGCCAATGCAGACCCTTGAAAGGAATCCTGCGTGCTACCCATTCCATGGGTCCCAACTCTCCAGGTTCACCGCAATCTTCCGACAGCGAAAGCACTCATTGGAAACCCAGCGGATGCTACACCGTGGGATCGGGAAAGCTTTCTGAAACTCACCTCAGTTTTCATCTCCTGGTGCTCGTTTTCTCCATTCAGGCCCCCTTACGAACAATCTCCCCACTTGGAGACTCAGCGCCTTTCCATGCCTCTTTCGTACCGTCTGCAATTTGTCCGCAGGATGAACTTGAAGAGGGGGAACCAATGAGAGACTCGCTGGAGGTGTTTGGTCGGGCACATGTCACTCTCATTTCCCATCACGAAGAAGAATTCACCAAAGGATCAGCCTGCCACCCCGGATCGACAATAGGGCGTGAAGCCATCCAGCCGTGTTGCATCCCACTCACAAAAAAGCGACTTGGGAAATGGAGCTCAGGGGCACTGCACTTCCCAAACCTGCAGAGTTCTAAACGATAACTATCGGCCCAAAATATATTGAGGTCAGGCTACGAAGAGGCGTTGAACGCAAGGCAGAATTGCACGAAACGGACGTCATCGGGTACATCGGAATGGCCCCGATAGCACATGAAAAGCGCCAGAACGTGGACAATGATGCGGTTGGCCAAAAAGGGCGTATGCGTTTTTTCCTGAATATATTCAGGAAAAAACGCATACGCCCTTTTTGGCCAACCAAGCAAGCTGGGAGAGCAAATCAGCACTACAAAGAAATCTCTCGCCCCCCCCCGGGAAAAGGGCCACGCGAAAAAAGTCTAAAAACCAGAAAGGCAGGACAGGCCACGGAGACAAGGGAGCCTTGTTAAGCTGATGGGCGGGATGTCAATGGCCAACACCCAATCTTCACAAGTGTATCCTCTTTCCCAAAACATGTAAAACACAGAACTACAGAGCATAGGGCATTTCCACACATGGGCGTTGACCTTGGGGAAATGAAAAAATCAACCAGACACAGGGACCCCAAAGTTGAGGGCTGCTGTCTTGACAAGAACCTCGACTCCGGTACACGTTTCATATCCCAGGAAAGAGCCAAGTGGACAAAGACAAGTGGACAAGTGGACAAAGACAAGTGGACAAGTGGACAAGTGGTGCTAAGTAGGTCCAATGGAGTGTCACTCAGCCATCAAATCCACGTCATGAGGCTGGTAGCAGCATCCTGAGTGGATTTAGGTACCATCATCCTCAGTGAAATAAGTCTCACAAAAAAAGAAACTTATGATATCACTTATCGAGGGAATGTAAAAATCGCTCCCCATGAACTGAATCCCCAAACAGAACAGGTCACGCTTTTAGAAAACACACTTATGCCTGCTTCAGGGGAAAGGTGAGGTGGGGTGACGCATAAAACTCGAGTTTGAAATGAGCACAGATACCCTTCCGAAAACCGAATATGGAATGGACACGACCTACTCCTTGCTCAATCAACTGGACTCACCAGACCCTGTTCATCGCACAAGTATCTATCCGACTAGTAAGCATCTTAAAAGCTAAGTCTTGATATCTCTCTGTAAGTGCATCAAGTGTGTGTAAAGCGGCCTAAAAACAGCACTGAAAATCAGCTCAGACCCATTCTGAGGATACATTTCCAACACAAAGAAGAAACAAGCAGGGCAAAACTGAGAGAAATGCTTCCAAAATGCGTTCAGGGACTGGGATGCAACCAGGATTGACCACATCTACAGCCCCAGCGGCAGAAGACATAAGGCTGGACACTCTCGGGGCTGAGACGATTGGTGAGCTTGGGAAAGCCAATGCAGACCCTTGAAAGGAATCCTGCGTGCTACCCATTCCATGGGTCCCAACTCTCCAGGTTCACCGCAATCTTCCGACAGCGAAAGCACTCATTGGAAACCCAGCGGATGCTACACCGTGGGATCGGGAAAGCTTTCTGAAACTCACCTCAGTTTTCATCTCCTGGTGCTCGTGTTCTCCATTCAGGCCCCCTTACGAACAATCTCCCCACTTGGAGACTCAGCGCCTTTCCATGCCTCTTTCGTACCGTCTGCAATTTGTCCACAGGATGAACTGGAAGAGGGGCAACCAATGAGAGACTCGCTGGAGGTGTTTGGTCGGGCACATGTCACTCTCATTTCCCATCACCAAGAAGAATTCACCAAAGGCTCAGCCTGCCACCCCGGATCGACAATAGGGCAGAAGCCATCCAGCCGTGTTGCGTCCCACTCACAAAAAAGCGACTTGGGAAATGGAGCTCAGGGGCACTGCACTTCCCAAACCTGCAGAGTTCTAAACGATAACTATCGCCCCAAAATATATTGAGGTCAGGCTACGAAGAGGCGTTGAACGCAAGGCAGAATTGCACGAAACGGACGTCATCGGGTACATCGGAATGGCCCCGATAGCACATGAAAAGCGCCAGAACGAGGACAATGATGCGGTTGGCCAAAAAGGGCGTATGCGTTTTTTCCTGAATATATTCAGGAAAAAACGCATACGCCCTTTTTGGCCAACCAAGCAAGCTGGGAGAGCAAATCAGCACTACAAAGAAATCTCTCGCCACCCCCCCCCGGCAAAAGGGCCACGCGAAAAAAGTCTAAAAACCAGAAAGGCAGGACAGGCCACGGAGACAAGGGAGCCTTGTTAAGCTGATGCGCGGGATGTCAATGGCCAACACCCAATCTTCACAAGTGTATCCTCTTTCCCAAAACATGTAAAACACAGAACCACAGAGCATAGTGCACTTCCACACATGGGCGTTGACCTTGGGGAAATGAAAAAATCAACCAGACACAGGGACCCCAAAGTTGAGGGCTGCTGTCTTGACAAGAACCTCGACTCCGGTACACGTTTCATATCCCAGGAAAGAGCCAAGTGGACAAAGACAAGTGGACAAGTGGACAAAGACAAGTGGACAAGTGGACAAGTGGTGCTAAGTAGGTCCAATGGAGTGTCACTCAGCCATCAAATCCACGTCATGAGGCTGCTAGCAGCATCCTGAGTGGATTTAGGTACCATCATCCTCAGTGAAATAAGTCCCACAAAAAAAGAAACTTATGATATCACTTATCGAGGGAATGTAAAAATCGCTCCCCATGAACTGAATCCCCAAACAGAACAGGTCACGCTTTTAGAAAACACACTTATGCCTGCTTCAGGGGAAAGGTGAGGTGGGGTGACGCATAAAACTCGAGTTTGAAATGAGCACAGATACCCTTCCGAAAACCGAATATGGAATGGACACGACCTACTCCTTGCTCAATCAACTGGACTCACCAGACCCTGTTCATCGCACAAGTATCTATCCGACTAGTAAGCATCTTAAAAGCTAAGTCTTGATATCTCTCTGTAAGTGCATCAAGTGTGTGTAAAGCGGCCTAAAAACAGCACTGAAAAGCAGCTCAGACCCATTCTGAGGATACATTTCCAACACAAAGAAGAAACAAGCAGGGCAAAACAGAGAGAAATGCTTCCAAAATGCGTTCAGGGACTGGGATGCAACCAGGATTGACCACATCTACAGCCCCAGCGGCAGAAGACATAAGGCTGGACACTCTCGGGGATGAGACGATTGGTGAGGTTGGGAAAGCCAATGCAGACCCTTGAAAGGAATCCTGCGTGCTACCCATTCCATGGGTCCCAACTCTCCAGGTTCACCGCAATCTTCCGACAGCGAAAGCACTCATTGGAAACCCAGTGGATGCTACACCGTGGGATCCGGAAAGCTTTCTGAAACTCACCTCAGTTTTCATCTCCTGGTGCTCGTGTTCTCCATTCAGGCCCCCTTACGAACAATCTCCCCACTTGGAGACTCAGCGCCTATCCATGCCTCTTTCGTACCGTCTGCAATTTGTCCGCAGGATGAACTGGAAGAGGGGGAACCAATGAGAGACTCGCTGGAGGTGTTTGGTCGGGCACATGTCACTCTCATTTCCCATCACCAAGAAGAATTCACCAAAGGCTCAGCCTGCCACCCCGGATCGACAATAGGGCAGAAGCCATCCAGCCGTGTTGCGTCCCACTGACAAAAAAACGACTTGGGAAATGGAGCTGAGAGGCACTGCACTTCCCAAACCTGCAGAGTTCTAAACGATAACTATCGCCCCAAAATATATTGAGGTCAGGCTACGAAGAGGCGTTGAACGCAAGGCAGAATTGCACGAAACGGACGTCATCGGGTACATCGGAATGGCCCCGATAGCACATGAAAAGCGCCAGAACGTGGACAATGATGCGGTTGGCCAAAAAGGGCGTATGCGTTTTTTCCTGAATATATTCAGGAAAAAACGCATACGCCCTTTTTGGCCAACCAAGCAAGCTGGGAGAGCAAATCAGCACTACAAAGAAATCTCTCGCCCCCCCCCACCGGGAAAAGGGCCACGCGAAAAAAGTCTAAAAACCAGAAAGGCAGGACAGGCCACGGAGACAAGGGAGCCTTGTTAAGCTGATGGGCGGGATGTCAATGGCCAACACCCAATCTTCACAAGTGTATCCTCTTTCCCAAAACATGTAAAACACAGAACTACAGAGCATAGGGCACTTCCACACATGGGCGTTGACCTTGGGGAAATGAAAAAATCAACCAGACACAGGGACCCCAAAGTTGAGGGCTGCTGTCTTGACAAGAACCTCGACTCCGGTACACGTTTCATATCCCAGGAAAGAGCCAAGTGGACAAAGACAAGTGGACAAGTGGACAAAGACAAGTGGACAAGTGGACAAGTGGTGCTAAGTAGGTCCAATGGAGTGTCACTCAGCCATCAAATCCACGTCATGAGGCTGGTAGCAGCATCCTGAGTGGATTTAGGTACCATCATCCTCAGTGAAATAAGTCTCACAAAAAAAGAAACTTATGATATCACTTATCGAGGGAATGTAAAAATCGCTCCCCATGAACTGAATCCCCAAACAGAACAGGTCACGCTTTTAGAAAACACACTTATGCCTGCTTCAGGGGAAAGGTGAGGTGGGGTGACGCATAAAACTCGAGTTTGAAATGAGCACAGATACCCTTCCGAAAACCGAATATGGAATGGACACGACCTACTCCTTGCTCAATCAACTGGACTCACCAGACCCTGTTCATCGCACAAGTATCTATCCGACTAGTAAGCATCTTAAAAGCTAAGTCTTGATATCTCTCTGTAAGTGCATCAAGTGTGTGTAAAGCGGCCTAAAAACAGCACTGAAAATCAGCTCAGACCCATTCTGAGGATACATTTCCAACACAAAGAAGAAACAAGCAGGGCAAAACTGAGAGAAATGCTTCCAAAATGCGTTCAGGGACTGGGATGCAACCAGGATTGACCACATCTACAGCCCCAGCGGCAGAAGACATAAGGCTGGACACTCTCGGGGCTGAGACGATTGGTGAGGTTGGGAAAGCCAATGCAGACCCTTGAAAGGAATCCTGCGTGCTACCCATTCCATGGGTCCCAACTCTCCAGGTTCACCGCAATCTTCCGACAGCGAAAGCACTCATTGGAAACCCAGCGGATGCTACACCGTGGGATCGGGAAAGCTTTCTGAAACTCACCTCAGTTTTCATCTCCTGGTGCTCGTGTTCTCCATTCAGGCCCCCTTACGAACAATCTCCCCACTTGGAGACTCAGCGCCTTTCCATGCCTCTTTCGTACCGTCTGCAATTTGTCCGCAGGATGAACTTGAAGAGGGGGAACCAATGAGAGACTCGCTGGAGGTGTTTGGTCGGGCACATGTCACTCTCATTTCCCATCACCAAGAAGAATTCACCAAAGGCTCAGCCTGCCACCCCGGATCGACAATAGGGCAGAAGCCATCCAGCCGTGTTGCGTCCCACTCACAAAAAAGCGACTTGGGAAATGGAGCTCAGGGGCACTGCACTTCCCAAACCTGCAGAGTTCTAAACGATAACTATCGCCCCAAAATATATTGAGGTCAGGCTACGAAGAGGCGTTGAACGCAAGGCAGAATTGCACGAAACGGACGTCATCGGGTACATCGGAATGGCCCCGATAGCACATGAAAAGCGCCAGAACGTGGACAATGATGCGGTTGGCCAAAAAGGGCGTATGCGTTTTTTCCTGAATATATTCAGGAAAAAACGCATACGCCCTTTTTGGCCAACCAAGCAAGCTGGGAGAGCAAATCAGCACTACAAAGAAATCTCTCGCCCCCGCCCCCGGCAAAAGGGCCACGCGAAAAAAGTCTAAAAACCAGAAAGGCAGGACAGGCCACGGAGACAAGGGAGCCTTGTTAAGCTGATGCGCGGGATGTCAATGGCCAACACCCAATCTTCACAAGTGTATCCTCTTTCCCAAAACATGTAAAACACAGAACTACAGAGCATAGGGCACTTCCACACATGGGCGTTGACCTTGGGGAAATGAAAAAATCAACCAGACACAGGGACCCCAAAGTTGAGGGCTGCTGTCTTGACAAGAACCTCGACTCCGGTACACGTTTCATATCCCAGGAAAGAGCCAAGTGGACAAAGACAAGTGGACAAGTGGACAAAGACAAGTGGACAAGTGGACAAGTGGTGCTAAGTAGGTCCAATGGAGTGTCACTCAGCCATCAAATCCACGTCATGAGGCTGGTAGCAGCATCCTGAGTGGATTTAGGTACCATCATCCTCAGTGAAATAAGTCCCACAAAAAAAGAAACTTATGATATCACTTATCGAGGGAATGTAAAAATCGCTCCCCATGAACTGAATCCCCAAACAGAACAGGTCACGCTTTTAGAAAACACACTTATGCCTGCTTCAGGGGAAAGGTGAGGTGGGGTGACGCATAAAACTCGAGTTTGAAATGAGCACAGATACCCTTCCGAAAACCGAATATGGAATGGACACGACCTACTCCTTGCTCAATCAACTGGACTCACCAGACCCTGTTCATCGCACAAGTATCTATCCGACTAGTAAGCATCTTAAAAGCTAAGTCTTGATATCTCTCTGTAAGTGCATCAAGTGTGTGTAAAGCGGCCTAAAAACAGCACTGAAAATCAGCTCAGACCCATTCTGAGGATACATTTCCAACACAAAGAAGAAACAAGCAGGGCAAAACAGAGAGAAATTCTTCCAAAATGCGTTCAGGGACTGGGATGCAACCAGGATTGACCACATCTACAGCCCCAGCGGCAGAAGACATAAGGCTGGACACTCTCGGGGCTGAGACGATTGGTGAGGTTGGGAAAGCCAATGCAGACCCTTGAAAGGAATCCTGCGTGCTACCCATTCCATGGGTCCCAACTCTCCAGATTCACCGCAATCTTCCGACAGCGAAAGCACTCATTGGAAACCCAGCGGATGCTACACCGTGGGATCGGGAAAGCTTTCTGAAACTCACCTCAGTTTTCATCTCCTGGTGCTCGTTTTCTCCATTCAGGCCCCCTTACGAACAATCTCCCCACTTGGAGACTCAGCGCCTTTCCATGCCTCTTTCGTACCGTCTGCAATTTGTCCGCAGGATGAACTTGAAGAGGGGGAACCAATGAGAGACTCGCTGGAGGTGTTTGGTCGGGCACATGTCACTCTCATTTCCCATCACGAAGAAGAATTCACCAAAGGATCAGCCTGCCACCCCAGATCGACAATAGGGCGTGAAGCCATCCAGCCGTGTTGCATCCCACTCACAAAAAAGTGACTTGGGAAATGGAGCTCAGGGGCACTGCACTTCCCAAATCTGCAGAGTTCTAAACGATAACTATCGGCCCAAAATATATTGAGGTCAGGCTACGAAGAGGCGTTGAACGCAAGGCAGAATTGCACGAAACGGACGTCATCGGGTACATCGGAATGGCCCCGATAGCACATGAAAAGCGCCAGAACGTGGACAATGATGCGGTTGGCCAAAAAGGGCGTATGCGTTTTTTCCTGAATATATTCAGGAAAAAACGCATACGCCCTTTTTGGCCAACCAAGCAAGCTGGGAGAGCAAATCAGCACTACAAAGAAATCTCTCGCCCCCCCCCCCCGGGAAAAGGGCCACGCGAAAAAAGTCTAAAAACCAGAAAGGCAGGACAGGCCACGGAGACAAGGGAGCCTTGTTAAGCTGATGCGCGGGATGTCAATGGCCAACACCCAATCTTCACAAGTGTATCCTCTTTCCCAAAACATGTAAAACACAGAACTACAGAGCATAGGGCACTTCCACACATGGGCGTTGACCTTGGGGAAATGAAAAAATCAACCAGACACAGGGACCCCAAAGTTGAGGGCTGCTGTCTTGACAAGAACCTCGACTCCGGTACACGTTTCATATCCCAGGAAAGAGCCAAGTGGACAAAGACAAGTGGACAAGTGGACAAAGACAAGTGGACAAGTGGACAAGTGGTGCTAAGTAGGTCCAATGGAGTGTCACTCAGCCATCAAATCCACGTCATGAGGCTGGTAGCAGCATCCTGAGTGGATTTAGGTACCATCATCCTCAGTGAAATAAGTCTCACAAAAAAAGAAACTTATGATATCACTTATCGAGGGAATGTAAAAATCGCTCCCCATGAACTGAATCCCCAAACAGAACAGGTCACGCTTTTAGAAAACACACTTATGCCTGCTTCAGGGGAAAGGTGAGGTGGGGTGACGCATAAAACCCGAGTTTGAAATGAGCACAGATACCCTTCCGAAAACCGAATATGGAATGGACACGACCTACTCCTTGCTCAATCAACTGGACTCACCAGACCCTGTTCATCGCACAAGTATCTATCCGACTAGTAAGCATCTTAAAAGCTAAGTCTTGATATCTCTCTGTAAGTGCATCAAGTGTGTGTAAAGCGGCCTAAAAACAGCACTGAAAATCAGCTCAGACCCATTCTGAGGATACATTTCCAACACAAAGAAGAAACAAGCAGGGCAAAACTGAGAGAAATGCTTCCAAAATGCGTTCAGGGACTGGGATGCAACCAGGATTGACCACATCTACAGCCCCAGCGGCAGAAGACATAAGGCTGGACACTCTCGGGGCTGAGACGATTGGTGAGGTTGGGAAAGCCAATGCAGACCCTTGAAAGGAATCCTGCGTGCTACCCATTCCATGGGTCCCAACTCTCCAGATTCACCGCAATCTTCCGACAGCGAAAGCACTCATTGGAAACCCAGTGGATGCTACACCGTGGGATCGGGAAAGCTTTCTGAAACTCACCTCAGTTTTCATCTCCTGGTGCTCGTGTTCTCCATTCAGGCCCCCTTACGAACAATCTCCCCACTTGGAGACTCAGCGCCTTTCCATGCCTCTTTCGTACCGTCTGCAATTTGTCCGCAGGATGAACTGGAAGAGGGGCAACCAATGAGAGACTCGCTGGAGGTGTTTGGTCGGGCACATGTCACTCTCATTTCCCATCACCAAGAAGAATTCACCAAAGGCTCAGCCTGCCACCCCGGATCGACAATAGGGCAGAAGCCATCCAGCCGTGTTGCGTCCCACTCACAAAAAAGCGACTTGGGAAATGGAGCTCAGGGGCACTGCACTTCCCAAACCTGCAGAGTTCTAAACGATAACTATCGCCCCAAAATATATTGAGGTCAGGCTACGAAGAGGCGTTGAACGCAAGGCAGAATTGCACGAAACGGACGTCATCGGGTACATCGGAATGGCCCCGATAGCACATGAAAAGCGCCAGAACGTGGACAATGATGCGGTTGGCCAAAAAGGGCGTATGCGTTTTTTCCTGAATATATTCAGGAAAAAACGCATACGCCCTTTTTGGCCAACCAAGCAAGCTGGGAGAGCAAATCAGCACTACAAAGAAATCTCTCGCCCCCCCCCCGGCAAAAGGGCCACGCGAAAAAAGTCTAAAAACCAGAAAGGCAGGACAGGCCACGGAGACAAGGGAGCCTTGTTAAGCTGATGCGCGGGATGTCAATGGCCAACACCCAATCTTCACAAGTGTATCCTCTTTCCCAAAACATGTAAAACACAGAACCACAGAGCATAGTGCACTTCCACACATGGGCGTTGACCTTGGGGAAATGAAAAAATCAACCAGACACAGGGACCCCAAAGTTGAGGGCTGCTGTCTTGACAAGAACCTCGACTCCGGTACACGTTTCATATCCCAGGAAAGAGCCAAGTGGACAAAGACAAGTGGACAAGTGGACAAAGACAAGTGGACAAGTGGACAAGTGGTGCTAAGTAGGTCCAATGGAGTGTCACTCAGCCATCAAATCCACGTCATGAGGCTGGTAGCAGCATCCTGAGTGGATTTAGGTACCATCATCCTCAGTGAAATAAGTCCCACAAAAAAAGAAACTTATGATATCACTTATCGAGGGAATGTAAAAATCGCTCCCCATGAACTGAATCCCCAAACAGAACAGGTCACGCTTTTAGAAAACACACTTATGCCTGCTTCAGGGGAAAGGTGAGGTGGGGTGACGCATAAAACTCGAGTTTGAAATGAGCACAGATACCCTTCCGAAAACCGAATATGGAATGGACACGACCTACTCCTTGCTCAATCAACTGGACTCACCAGACCCTGTTCATCGCACAAGTATCTATCCGACTAGTAAGCATCTTAAAAGCTAAGTCTTGATATCTCTCTGTAAGTGCATCAAGTGTGTGTAAAGCGGCCTAAAAACAGCACTGAAAATCAGCTCAGACCCATTCTGAGGATACATTTCCAACACAAAGAAGAAACAAGCAGGGCAAAACAGAGAGAAATGCTTCCAAAATGCGTTCAGGGACTGGGATGCAACCAGGATTGACCACATCTACAGCCCCAGCGGCAGAAGACATAAGGCTGGACACTCTCGGGGCTGAGACGATTGGTGAGGTTGGGAAAGC
This sequence comes from Kogia breviceps, assembly GCF_026419965.1. Classification (NCBI taxonomy): domain Eukaryota; kingdom Metazoa; phylum Chordata; class Mammalia; order Artiodactyla; family Physeteridae; genus Kogia; species Kogia breviceps. The sequence goes on along the minus strand of NC_081322.1, from coordinate 48,837,751 downwards.
CAATGCAGACCCTTGAAAGGAATCCTGCGTGCTACCCATTCCATGGGTCCCAACTCTCCAGGTTCACCGCAATCTTCCGACAGCGAAAGCACTCATTGGAAACCCAGCGGATGCTACACCGTGGGATCGGGAAAGCTTTCTGAAACTCACCTCAGTTTTCATCTCCTGGTGCTCGTGTTCTCCATTCAGGCCCCCTTACGAACAATCTCCCCACTTGGAGACTCAGCGCCTTTCCATGCCTCTTTCGTACCGTCTGCAATTTGTCCGCAGGATGAACTTGAAGAGGGGGAACCAATGAGAGACTCGCTGGAGGTGTTTGGTCGGGCACATGTCACTCTCATTTCCCATCACCAAGAAGAATTCACCAAAAGCTCAGCCTGCCACCCCGGATCGACAATAGGGCAGAAGCCATCCAGCCGTGTTGCGTCCCACTCACAAAAAAGCGACTTGGGAAATGGAGCTCAGGGGCACTGCACTTCCCAAACCTGCAGAGTTCTAAACGATAACTATCGCCCCAAAATATATTGAGGTCAGGCTACGAAGAGGCGTTGAACGCAAGGCAGAATTGCACGAAACGGACGTCATCGGGTACATCGGAATGGCCCCGATAGCACATGAAAAGCGCCAGAACGTGGACAATGATGCGGTTGGCCAAAAAGGGCGTATGCGTTTTTTCCTGAATATATTCAGGGAAAAACGCATACGCCCTTTTTGGGCAACCAAGCAAGCTGGGAGAGCAAATCAGCACTACAAAGAAATCTCTCGCCCCCCCCCCGGCAAAAGGGCCACGCGAAAAAAGTCTAAAAACCAGAAAGGCAGGACAGGCCACGGAGACAAGGGAGCCTTTTTAAGCTGATGGGCGGGATGTCAATGGCCAACACCCAATCTTCACAAGTGTATTCTCTTTCCCAAAACATGTAAAACACAGAACTACAGAGCATAGGGCACTTCCACACATGGGCGTTGACCTTGGGGAAATGAAAAAATCAACCAGACACAGGGACCACAAAGTTGAGGGCTGCTGTCTTGACAAGAACCTCTACTCCGGTACCCGTTTCATATCCCAGGAAAGAGCCAAGTGGACAAAGACAAGTGGACAAGTGGACAAAGACAAGTGGACAAGTGGACAAGTGGTGCTAAGTAGGTCCAATGGAGTGTCACTCAGCCATGAAATCCACGTCATGAGGCTGGTAGCAGCATCCTGAGTGGATTTAGGTACCATCATCCTCAGTGAAATAAGTCCCACAAAAAAAGAAACTTATGATATCACTTATCGAGGGAATGTAAAAATCGCTCCCCATGAACTGAATCCCCAAACAGAACAGGTCACGCTTTTAGAAAACACACTTATGCCTGCTTCAGGGGAAAGGTGAGGTGGGGTGACGCATAAAACTCGAGTTTGAAATGAGCACAGATACCCTTCCGAAAACCGAATATGGAATGGACACGACCTACTCCTTGCTCAATCAACTGGACTCACCAGACCCTGTTCATCGCACAAGTATCTATCCGACTAGTAAGCATCTTAAAAGCTAAGTCTTGATATCTCTCTGTAAGTGCATCAAGTGTGTGTAAAGCGGCCTAAAAACAGCTCTGAAAATCAGCTCAGACCCATTCTGAGGATACATTTCCAACACAAAGAAGAAACAAGCAGGGCAAAACAGAGAGAAATGCTTCCAAAATGCGTTCAGGGACTGGGATGCAACCAGGATTGACCACATCTACAGCCCCAGCGGCAGAAGACATAAGGCTGGACACTCTCGGGGCTGAGACGATTGGTGAGGTTGGGAAAGCCAATGCAGACCCTTGAAAGGAATCCTGCGTGCTACCCATTCCATGGGTCCCAACTCTCCAGGTTCACCGCAATCTTCCGACAGCGAAAGCACTCATTGGAAACCCAGCGGATGCTACACAGTGGGATCGGGAAAGCCTTCGGAAACTCACCTCAGTTTTCATCTCCTGGTGCTCGTTTTCTCCATTCAGGCCCCCTTACGAACAATCTCCCCACTTGGAGACTCAGCGCCTTTCCATGCCTCTTTCGTACCGTCTGCAATTTGTCCGCAGGATGAACTTGAAGAGGGGGAACCAATGAGAGACTCGCTGGAGGTGTTTGGTCGGGCACATGTCACTCTCATTTCCCATCACGAAGAAGAATTCACCAAAGGATCAGCCTGCCACCCCGGATCGACAATAGGGTGTGAGGCCATCCAGCCGTGTTGCATCCCACTCACAAAAAAGTGACTTGGGAAATGGAGCTCAGGGGCACTGCACTTCCCAAACCTGCAGAGTTCTAAACGATAACTATCGGCCCAAAATACATTGAGCTCAGGCTACGAAGAGGCGTTGAACGCAAGGCAGAATTCCACGATACGGACGTCATCGGGTACATCGGAATGGCCCCGATAGCACATGAAAAGCGCCAGAACGTGGACAATGATGCGGTTGGCCAAAAAGGGCGTATGCGTTTTTTCCTGAATATATTCAGGAAAAAACGCATACGCCCTTTTTGGGCAACGAAACAAGCTGGGAGAGCAAATCAGCACTACAAAGAAATCTCTCGCCCCCCCCCCCGGGAAAAGGGCCACACGAAAAAAGTCTAAAAACCAGAAAGGCAGGACAGGCCACGGAGACAAGGGAGCCTTGTTAAGCTGATGGGCGGGATGTCAATGGCCAACACCCAATCTTCACAAGTGTATCCTCTTTCCCAAAACATGTAAAACACAGAACTACAGAGCATAGGGCACTTCCACACATGGGCGTTGACCTTCGGGAAATGAAAAAATCAACCAGACACAGGGACCCCAAAGTTGAGGGCTGCTGTCTTGACAAGAACCTCGACTCCGGTACCCGTTTCATATCCCAGGAAAGAGCCAAGTGGACAAAGACAAGTGGACAAGTGGACAAAGACAAGTGGACAAGTGGACAAGTGGTGCTAAGTAGGTCCAATGGAGTGTCACTCAGCCATCAAATCCACGTCATGAGGCTGCTAGCAGCATCCTGAGTGGATTTAGGTACCATCATCCTCAGTGAAATAAGTCCCACAAAAAAAGAAACTTATGATATCACTTATCGAGGGAATGTAAAAATCGCTCCCCATGAACTGAATCCCCAAACAGAACAGGTCACGCTTTTAGAAAACACACTTACGCCTGCTTCAGGGGAAAGGTGAGGTGGGGTGACGCATAAAACTCGAGTTTGAAATGAGCACAGATACCCTTCCGAAAACCGAATATGGAATGGACACGACCTACTCCTTGCTCAATCAACTGGACTCACCAGACCCTGTTCATCGCACAAGTATCTATCCGACTAGTAAGCATCTTAAAAGCTAATCTCTCTGTAAGTGCATCAAGTGTGTGTAAAGCGGCCTAAAAACAGCACTGAAAATCAGCTCAGACCCATTCTGAGGATACATTTCCAACACAAAGAAGAAACAAGCAGGGCAAAACTGAGAGAAATGCTTCCAAAATGCGTTCAGGGACTGGGATGCAACCAGGATTGACCACATCTACAGCCCCAGCGGCAGAAGACATAAGGCTGGACACTCTCGGGGCTGAGACGATTGGTGAGGTTGGGAAAGCCAATGCAGACCCTTGAAAGGAATCCTGCGTGCTACCCATTCCATGGGTCCCAACTCTCCAGGTTCACCGCAATCTTCCGACAGCGAACGCACTCATTGGAAACCCAGCGGATGCTACACAGTGGGATCGGGAAAGCTTTCTGAAACTCACCTCAGTTTTCATCTCCTGGTGCTCGTGTTCTCCATTCAGGCCCCCTTACGAACAATCTCCCCACTTGGAGACTCAGCGCCTTTCCATGCCTCTTTCGTACCGTCTGCAATTTGTCCGCAGGATGAACTGGAAGAGGGGCAACCAATGAGAGACTCGCTGGAGGTGTTTGGTCGGGCACATGTCACTCTCATTTCCCATCACCAAGAAGAATTCACCAAAGGCTCAGCCTGCCACCCCGGATCGACAATAGGGCAGAAGCCATCCAGCCGTGTTGCGTCCCACTCACAAAAAAGCGACTTGGGAAATGGAGCTCAGGGGCACTGCACTTCCCAAACCTGCAGAGTTCTAAACGATAACTATCGCCCCAAAATATATTGAGGTCAGGCTACGAAGAGGCGTTGAACGCAAGGCAGAATTGCACGAAACGGACGTCATCGGGTACATCGGAATGGCCCCGATAGCACATGAAAAGCGCCAGAACGTGGACAATGATGCGGTTGGCCAAAAAGGGCGTATGCGTTTTTTCCTGAATATATTCAGGAAAAAACGCATACGCCCTTTTTGGCCAACCAAGCAAGCTGGGAGAGCAAATCAGCACTACAAAGAAATCTCTCGCCCCCCCCCCCCCCCCCGGCAAAAGGGCCACGCGAAAAAAGTCTAAAAACCAGAAAGGCAGGACAGGCCACGGAGACAAGGGAGCCTTGTTAAGCTGATGGGCGGGATGTCAATGGCCAACACCCAATCTTCACAAGTGTATCCTCTTTCCCAAAACATGTAAAACACAGAACCACAGAGCATAGTGCACTTCCACACATGGGCGTTGACCTTGGGGAAATGAAAAAATCAACCAGACACAGGGACCCCAAAGTTGAGGGCTGCTGTCTTGACAAGAACCTCGACTCCGGTACACGTTTCATATCCCAGGAAAGAGCCAAGTGGACAAAGACAAGTGGACAAGTGGACAAAGACAAGTGGACAAGTGGACAAGTGGTGCTAAGTAGGTCCAATGGAGTGTCACTCAGCCATCAAATCCACGTCATGAGGCTGGTAGCAGCATCCTGAGTGGATTTAGGTACCATCATCCTCAGTGAAATAAGTCCCACAAAAAAAGAAACTTATGATATCACTTATCGAGGGAATGTAAAAATCGCTCCCCATGAACTGAATCCCCAAACAGAACAGGTCACGCTTTTAGAAAACACACTTATGCCTGCTTCAGGGGAAAGGTGAGGTGGGGTGACGCATAAAACTCGAGTTTGAAATGAGCACAGATACCCTTACGAAAACCGAATATGGAATGGACACGACCTACTCCTTGCTCAATCAACTGGACTCACCAGACCCTGTTCATCGCACAAGTATCTATCCGACTAGTAAGCATCTTAAAAGCTAAGTCTTGATATCTCTCTGTAAGTGCATCAAGTGTGTGTAAAGCGGCCTAAAAACAGCACTGAAAATCAGCTCAGACCCATTCTGAGGATACATTTCCAACACCAAGAAGAAACAAGCAGGGCAAAACAGAGAGAAATGCTTCCAAAATGCGTTCAGGGACTGGGATGCAACCAGGATTGACCACATCTACAGCCCCAGCGGCAGAAGACATAAGGCTGGACACTCTCGGGGCTGAGACGATTGGTGAGGTTGGGAAAGCCAATGCAGACCCTTGAAAGGAATCCTGCGTGCTACCCATTCCATGGGTCCCAACTCTCCAGGTTCACCGCAATCTTCCGACAGCGAAAGCACTCATTGGAAACCCAGCGGATGCTACACCGTGGGATCGGGAAAGCTTTCTGAAACTCACCTCAGTTTTCATCTCCTGGTGCTCGTTTTCTCCATTCAGGCCCCCTTACGAACAATCAACCCACTTGGAGACTCAGCGCCTTTCCATGCCTCTTTCGTACCGTCTGCAATTTGTCCGCAGGATGAACTTGAAGAGGGGGAACCAATGAGAGACTCGCTGGAGGTGTTTGGTCGGGCACATGTCACTCTCATTTCCCATCACGAAGAAGAATTCACCAAAGGATCAGCCTGCCACCCCGGATCGACAATAGGGCGTGAAGCCATCCAGCCGTGTTGCATCCCACTCACAAAAAAGTGACTTGGGAAATGGAGCTCAGGGGCACTGCACTTCCCAAACCTGCAGAGTTCTAAACGATAACTATCGGCCCAAAATACATTGAGGTCAGGCTACGAAGAGGCGTTGAACGCAAGGCAGAATTGCACGAAACGGACGTCATCGGGTACATCGGAATGGCCCCGATAGCACATGAAAAGCGCCAGAACGTGGACAATGATGCGGTTGGCCAAAAAGGGCGTATGCGTTTTTTCCTGAATATATTCAGGAAAAAACGCATACGCCCTTTTTGGGCAACCAAGCAAGCTGGGAGAGCAAATCAGCACTACAAAGAAATCTCTCGCCCCCCCCCCCCGGGAAAAGGGCCACGCGAAAAAAGTCTAAAAACCAGAAAGGCAGGACAGGCCACGGAGACAAGGGAGCCTTGTTAAGCTGATGGGCGGGATGTCAATGGCCAACACCCAATCTTCACAAGTGTATCCTCTTTCCCAAAACATGTAAAACACAGAACTACAGAGCATAGGGCACTTCCACACATGGGCGTTGACCTTGGGGAAATGAAAAAATCAACCAGACACAGGGACCCCAAAGTTGAGGGCTGCTGTCTTGACAAGAACCTCGACTCCGGTACACGTTTCATATCCCAGGAAAGAGCCAAGTGGACAAAGACAAGTGGACAAGTGGACAAAGACAAGTGGACAAGTGGACAAGTGGTGCTAAGTAGGTCCAATGGAGTGTCACTCAGCCATCAAATCCACGTCATGAGGCTGGTAGCAGCATCCTGAGTGGATTTAGGTACCATCATCCTCAGTGAAATAAGTCCCACAAAAAAAGAAACTTATGATATCACTTATCGAGGGAATGTAAAAATCGCTCCCCATGAACTGAATCCCCAAACAGAACAGGTCACGCTTTTAGAAAACACACTTATGCCTGCTTCAGGGGAAAGGTGAGGTGGGGTGACGCATAAAACTCGAGTTTGAAATGAGCACAGATACCCTTCCGAAAACCGAATATGGAATGGACACGACCTACTCCTTGCTCAATCAACTGGACTCACCAGACCCTGTTCATCGCACAAGTATCTATCCGACTAGTAAGCATCTTAAAAGCTAAGTCTTGATATCTCTCTGTAAGTGCATCAAGTGTGTGTAAAGCGGCCTAAAAACAGCACTGAAAATCAGCTCAGACCCATTCTGAGGATACATTTCCAACACCAAGAAGAAACAAGCAGGGCAAAACAGAGAGAAATGCTTCCAAAATGCGTTCAGGGACTGGGATGCAACCAGGATTGACCACATCTACAGCCCCAGCGGCAGAAGACATAAGGCTGGACACTCTCGGGGCTGAGACGATTGGTGAGGTTGGGAAAGCCAATGCAGACCCTTGAAAGGAATCCTGCGTGCTACCCATTCCATGGGTCCCAACTCTCCAGGTTCACCGCAATATTCCGACAGCGAAAGCACTCATTGGAAACCCAGCGGATGCTACACCGTGGGATCGGGAAAGCTTTCTGAAACTCACCTCAGTTTTCATCTCCTGGTGCTCGTTTTCTCCATTCAGGCCCCCTTACGAACAATCTCCCCACTTGGAGACTCAGCGCCTTTCCATGCCTCTTTCGTACCGTCTGCAATTTGTCCGCAGGATGAACTTGAAGAGGGGGAACCAATGAGAGACTCGCTGGAGGTGTTTGGTCGGGCACATGTCACTCTCATTTCCCATCACGAAGAAGAATTCACCAAAGGATCAGCCTGCCACCCCGGATCGACAATAGGGCGTGAAGCCATCCAGCCGTGTTGCATCCCACTCACAAAAAAGTGACTTGGGAAATGGAGCTCAGGGGCACTGCACTTCCCAAACCTGCAGAGTTCTAAACGATAACTATCGGCCCAAAATATATTGAGGTCAGGCTACGAAGAGGCGTTGAACGCAAGGCAGAATTGCACGAAACGGACGTCATCGGGTACATCGGAATGGCCCCGATAGCACATGAAAAGCGCCAGAACGTGGACAATGATGCGGTTGGCCAAAAAGGGCGTATGCGTTTTTTCCTGAATATATTCAGGAAAAAACGCATACGCCCTTTTTGGGCAACCAAGCAAGCTGGGAGAGCAAATCAGCACTACAAAGAAATCTCTCGCCCCCCCCCCGGCAAAAGGGCCACGCGAAAAAAGTCTAAAAACCAGAAAGGCAGGACAGGCCACGGAGACAAGGGAGCCTTGTTAAGCTGATGCGCGGGATGTCAATGGCCAACACCCAATCTTCACAAGTGTATCCTCTTTCCCAAAACATGTAAAACACAGAACTACAGAGCATAGGGCACTTCCACACATGGGCGTTGACCTTGGGGAAATGAAAAAATCAACCAGACACAGGGACCCCAAAGTTGAGGGCTGCTGTCTTGACAAGAACCTCGACTCCGGTACACGTTTCATATCCCAGGAAAGAGCCAAGTGGACAAAGACAAGTGGACAAGTGGACAAAGACAAGTGGACAAGTGGTGCTAAGTAGGTCCAATGGAGTGTCACTCAGCCATCAAATCCACGTCATGAGGCTGGTAGCAGCATCCTGAGTGGATTTAGGTACCATCATCCTCAGTGAAATAAGTCCCACAAAAAAAGAAACTTATGATATCACTTATCGAGGGAATGTAAAAATCGCTCCCCATGAACTGAATCCCCAAACAGAACAGAGTCACGCTTTTAGAAAACACACTTATGCCTGCTTCAGGGGAAAGGTGAGGTGGGGTGACGCATAAAACTCGAGTTTGAAATGAGCACAGATACCCTTCCGAAAACCGAATATGGAATGGACACGACCTACTCCTTGCTCAATCAACTGGACTCACCAGACCCTGTTCATCGCACAAGTATCTATCCGACTAGTAAGCATCTTAAAAGCTAAGTCTTGATATCTCTCTGTAAGTGCATCAAGTGTGTGTAAAGCGGCCTAAAAACAGCACTGAAAATCAGCTCAGACCCATTCTGAGGATACATTTCCAACACAAAGAAGAAACAAGCAGGGCAAAACTGAGAGAAATGCTTCCAAAATGCGTTCAGGGACTGGGATGCAACCAGGATTGACCACATCTACAGCCCCAGCGGCAGAAGACATAAGGCTGGACACTCTCGGGGCTGAGACGATTGGTGAGGTTGGGAAAGCCAATGCAGACCCTTGAAAGGAAACCTGCGTGCTACCCATTCCATGGGTCCCAACTCTCCAGGTTCACCGCAATCTTCGAAGAGCGAAAGCACTCATTGGAAACCCAGCGGATGCTACACAGTGGGATCGGGAAAGCTTTCTGAAACTCACCTCAGTTTTCATCTCCTGGTGCTCGTGTTCTCCATTCAGGCCCCCTTACGAACAATCTCCCCACTTGGAGACTCAGCGCCTTTCCATGCCTCTTTCGTACCGTCTGCAATTTGTCCGCAGGATGAACTGGAAGAGGGGCAACCAATGAGAGACTCGCTGGAGGTGTTTGGTCGGGCACATGTCACTCTCATTTCCCATCACCAAGAAGAATTCACCAAAGGCTCAGCCTGCCACCCCGGATCGACAATAGGGCAGAAGCCATCCAGCCGTGTTGCGTCCCACTCACAAAAAAGTGACTTGGGAAATGGAGCTCAGGGTCACTGCACTTCCCAAACCTGCAGAGTTCTAAACGATAACTATCGGCCCAAAATATATTGAGGTCAGGCTACGAAGAGGCGTTGAACGCAAGGCAGAATTGCACGAAACGGACGTCATCGGGTACATCGGAATGGCCCCGATAGCACATGAAAAGCGCCAGAACGTGGACAATGATGCGGTTGGCCAAAAAGGGCGTATGCGTTTTTTCCTGAATATATTCAGGAAAAAACGCATACGCCCTTTTTGGCCAACCAAGCAAGCTGGGAGAGCAAATCAGCACTACAAAGAAATCTCTCGCCCCCCCCCCCCCGGAAAAGGGCCACGCGAAAAAAGTCTAAAAACCAGAAAGGCAGGACAGGCCACGGAGACAAGGGAGCCTTGTTAAGCTGATGGGCGGGATGTCAATGGCCAACACCCAATCTTCACAAGTGTATCCTCTTTCCCAAAACATGTAAAACACAGAACTACAGAGCATAGGGCACTTCCACACATGGCCGTTGACCTTGGGGAAATGAAAAAATCAACCAGACACAGGGACCCCAAAGTTGAGGGCTGCTGTCTTGACAAGAACCTCGACTCCGGTACACGTTTCATATCCCAGGAAAGAGCCAAGTGGACAAAGACAAGTGGACAAGTGGACAAAGACAAGTGGACAAGTGGACAAGTGGTGCTAAGTAGGTCCAATGGAGTGTCACTCAGCCATGAAATCCACGTCATGAGGCTGCTAGCAGCATCCTGAGTGGATTTAGGTACCATCATCCTCAGTGAAATAAGTCTCACAAAAAAAGAAACTTATGATATCACTTATCGAGGGAATGTAAAAATCGCTCCCCATGAACTGAATCCCCAAACAGAACAGGTCACGCTTTTAGAAAACACACTTATGCCTGCTTCAGGGGAAAGGTGAGGTGGGGTGACACATAAAACTCGAGTTTGAAATGAGCACAGATACCCTTCCGAAAACCGAATATGGAATGGACACGACCTACTCCTTGCTCAATCAACTGGACTCACCAGACCCTGTTCATCGCACAAGTATCTATCCGACTAGTAAGTATCTTAAAAGCTAAGTCTTGATATCTCTCTGTAAGTGCATCAAGTGTGTGTAAAGCGGCCTAAAAACAGCACTGAAAATCAGCTCAGACCCATTCTGAGGATACATTTCCAACACAAAGAAGAAACAAGCAGGGCAAAACTGAGAGAAATGCTTCCAAAATGCGTTCAGGGACTGGGATGCAACCAGGATTGACCACATCTACAGCCCCAGCGGCAGAAGACATAAGGCTGGACACTCTCGGGGCTGAGACGATTGGTGAGGTTGGGAAAGCCAATGCAGACCCTTGAAAGGAAACCTGCGTGCTACCCATTCCATGGGTCCCAACTCTCCAGGTTCACCGCAATCTTCGAACAGCGAAAGCACTCATTGGAAACCCAGCGGATGCTACACCGTGGGATCGGGAAAGCTTTCTGAAACTCACCTCAGTTTTCATCTCCTGGTGCTCGTGTTCTCCATTCAGGCCCCCTTACGAACAATCTCCCCACTTGGAGACTCAGCGCCTTTCCATGCCTCTTTCGTACCGTCTGCAATTTGTCCGCAGGATGAACTGGAAGAGGGGCAACCAATGAGAGACTCGCTGGAGGTGTTTGGTCGGGCACATGTCACTCTCATTTCCCATCACCAAGAAGAATTCACCAAAGGCTCAGCCTGCCACCCCGGATCGACAATAGGGCAGAAGCCATCCAGCCGTGTTGCGTCCCACTCACAAAAAAGTGACTTGGGAAATGGAGCTCAGGGTCACTGCACTTCCCAAACCTGCAGAGTTCTAAACGATAACTATCGGCCCAAAATATATTGAGGTCAGGCTACGAAGAGGCGTTGAACGCAAGGCAGAATTGCACGAAACGGACGTCATCGGGTACATCGGAATGGCCCCGATAGCACATGAAAAGCGCCAGAACGTGGAGAATGATGCGGTTGGCCAAAAAGGGCGTATGCGTTTTTTCCTGAATATATTCAGGAAAAAACGCATACGCCCTTTTTGGCCAACCAAGCAAGCTGAGAGAGCAAATCAGCACTACAAAGAAATCTCTCGCCCCCCCCCCCCCCGGAAAAGGGCCACGCGAAAAAAGTCTAAAAACCAGAAAGGCAGGACAGGCCACGGAGACAAGGGAGCCTTGTTAAGCTGATGGGCGGGATGTCAATGTCCAACACCCAATCTTCACAAGTGTATCCTCTTTCCCAAAACATGTAAAACACAGAACTACAGAGCATAGGGAACTTCCACACATGGGCGTTGACCTTGGGGAAATGAAAAAATCAACCAGACACAGGGACCCCAAAGTTGAGGGCTGCTGTCTTGACAAGAACCTCGACTCCGGTACACGTTTCATATCCCAGGAAAGAGCCAAGTGGACAAAGACAAGTGGACAAGTGGACAAAGACAAGTGGACAAGTGGACAAGTGGTGCTAAGTAGGTCCAATGGAGTGTCACTCAGCCATGAAATCCACGTCATGAGGCTGCTAGCAGCATCCTGAGTGGATTTAGGTACCATCATCCTCAGTGAAATAAGTCTCACAAAAAAAGAAACTTATGATATCACTTATTGAGGGAATGTAAAAATCGCTCCCCATGAACTGAATCCCCAAACAGAACAGGTCACGCTTTTAGAAAACACACTTATGCCTGCTTCAGGGGAAAGGTGAGGTGGGGTGACGCATAAAACTCGAGTTTGAAATGAGCACAGATACCCTTCCGAAAACCGAATATGGAATGGACACGACCTACTCCTTGCTCAATCAACTGGACTCACCAGACCCTGTTCATCGCACAAGTATCTATCCGACTAGTAAGCATCTTAAAAGCTAAGTCTTGATATCTCTCTGTAAGTGCATCAAGTGTGTGTAAAGCGGCCTAAAAACAGCACTGAAAATCAGCTCAGACCCATTCTGAGGATACATTTCCAACACCAAGAAGAAACAAGCAGGGCAAAACAGAGAGAAATGCTTCCAAAATGCGTTCAGGGACTGGGATGCAACCAGGATTGACCACATCTACAGCCCCAGCGGCAGAAGACATAAGGCTGGACACTCTCGGGGCTGAGACGATTGGTGAGGTTGGGAAAGCCAATGCAGACCCTTGAAAGGAATCCTGCGTGCTACCCATTCCATGGGTCCCAACTCTCCAGGTTCACCGCAATCTTCCGACAGCGAAAGCACTCATTGGAAACCCAGTGGATGCTACACCGTGGGATCGGGAAAGCTTTCTGAAACTCACCTCAGTTTTCATCTCCTGGTGCTCGTTTTCTCCATTCAGGCCCCCTTACGAACAATCTCCCCACTTGGAGACTCAGCGCCTTTCCATGTCTCTTTCGTACCGTCTGCAATTTGTCCGCAGGATGAACTTGAAGAGGGGGAACCAATGAGAGACTCGCTGGAGGTGTTTGGTCGGGCACATGTCACTCTCATTTCCCATCACGAAGAAGAATTCACCAAAGGATCAGCCTACCACCCCGGATAGACAATAGGGCGTGAAGCCATCCAGCCGTGTTGCATCCCACTCACAAAAAAGTGACTTGGGAAATGGAGCTCAGGGGCACTGCACTTCCCAAACCTGCAGAGTTCTAAACGATAACTATCGGCCCAAAATATATTGAGGTCAGGCTACGAAGAGGCGTTGAACGCAAGGCAGAATTGCACGAAACGGACGTCATCGGGTACATCGGAATGGCCCCGATAGCACATGAAAAGCGCCAGAACGTGGACAATGATGCGGTTGGCCAAAAAGGGCGTATGCGTTTTTTCCTGAATATATTCAGGAAAAAACGCATACGCCCTTTTTGGCCAACCAAGCAAGCTGGGAGAGCAAATCAGCACTACAAAGAAATCTCTCGCCCCCCCCACCCCCGGCAAAAGGGCCACGCGAAAAAAGTCTAAAAACCAGAAAGGCAGGACAGGCCACGGAGACAAGGGAGCCTTGTTAAGCTGATGGGCGGGATGTCAATGTCCAACACCCAATCTTCACAAGTGTATTCTCTTTCCCAAAACATGTAAAATACAGAACTACAGAGCATAGGGCACTTCCACACATGGGCGTTGACCTTGGGGAAATGAAAAAATCAACCAGACACAGGGACCCCAAAGTTGAGGGCTGCTGTCTTGACAAGAACCTCGTCTCCGGTACACGTTTCATATCCCAGGAAAGAGCCAAGTGGACAAAGACAAGTGGACAAGTGGACAAAGACAAGTGGACAAGTGGACAAGTGGTGCTAAGTAGGTCCAATGGAGTGTCACTCAGCCATCAAATCCACGTCATGAGGCTGGTAGCAGCATCCTGAGTGGATTTAGGTACCATCATCCTCAGTGAAATAAGTCCCACAAAAAAAGAAACTTATGATATCACTTATCGAGGGAATGTAAAAATCGCTCCCCATGAACTGAATCCCCAAACAGAACAGGTCACGCTTTTAGAAAACACACTTATGCCTGCTTCAGGGGAAAGGTGAGGTGGGGTGACGCATAAAACTCGAGTTTGAAATGAGCACAGATACCCTTCCGAAAACCGAATATGGAATGGACACGACCTACTCCTTGCTCAATCAACTGGACTCACCAGACCCTGTTCATCGCACAAGTATCTATCCGACTAGTAAGCATCTTAAAAGCTAAGTCTTGATATCTCTCTGTAAGTGCATCAAGTGTGTGTAAAGCGGCCTAAAAACAGCACTGAAAATCAGCTCAGACCCATTCTGAGGATACATTTCCAACACAAAGAAGAAACAAGCAGGGCAAAACAGAGAGAAATTCTTCCAAAATGCGTTCAGGGACTGGGATGCAACCAGGATTGACCACATCTACAGCCCCAGCGGCAGAAGACATAAGGCTGGACACTCTCGGGGCTGAGACGATTGGTGAGGTTGGGAAAGCCAATGCAGACCCTTGAAAGGAATCCTGCGTGCTACCCATTCCATGGGTCCCAACTCTCCAGGTTCACCGCAATCTTCCGACAGCGAAAGCACTCATTGGAAACCCAGCGGATGCTACACCGTGGGATCGGGAAAGCTTTCTGAAACTCACCTCAGTTTTCATCTCCTGGTGCTCGTGTTCTCCATTCAGGCCCCCTTACGAACAATCTCCCCACTTGGAGACTCAGCGCCTTTCCATGCCTCTTTCGTACCGTCTGCAATTTGTCCGCAGGATGAACTTGAAGAGGGGGAACCAATGAGAGACTCGCTGGAGGTGTTTGGTCGGGCACATGTCACTCTCATTTCCCATCACGAAGAAGAATTCACCAAAGGATCAGCCTGCCACCCCGGATCAACAATAGGGCGTGAAGCCATCCAGCCGTGTTGCATCCCACTCACAAAAAAGTGACTTGGGAAATGGAGCTCAGGGGCACTGCACTTCCCAAACCTGCAGAGTTCTAAACGATAACTATCGCCCCAAAATATATTGAGGTCAGGCTACGAAGAGGCGTTGAACGCAAGGCAGAATTGCACGAAACGGACGTCATTGGGTACATCGGAATGGCCCCGATAGCACATGAAAAGCGCCAGAACGTGGACAATGATGCGGTTGGCCAAAAAGGGCGTATGCGTTTTTTCCTGAATATATTCAGGAAAAAACGCATACGCCCTTTTTGGCCAACCAAGCAAGCTGGGAGAGCAAATCAGCACTACAAAGAAATCTCTCGCCCCCCCCCCCCGGAAAAGGGCCACGCGAAAAAAGTCTAAAAACCAGAAAGGCAGGACAGGCCACGGAGACAAGGGAGCCTTGTTAAGCTGATGGGCGGGATGTCAATGGCCAACACCCAATCTTCACAAGTGTATCCTCTTTCCCAAAACATGTAAAACACAGAACTACAGAGCATAGGGCACTTCCACACATGGCCGTTGACCTTGGGGAAATGAAAAAATCAACCAGACACAGGGACCCCAAAGTTGAGGGCTGCTGTCTTGACAAGAACCTCGACTCCGGTAAACGTTTCATATCCCAGGAAAGAGCCAAGTGGACAAAGACAAGTGCACAAGTGGACAAAGACAAGTGGACAAGTGGACAAGTGGTGCTAAGTAGGTCCAATGGAGTGTCACTCAGCCATGAAATCCACGTCATGAGGCTGCTAGCAGCATCCTGAGTGGATTTAGGTACCATCATCCTCAGTGAAATAAGTCTCACAAAAAAAGAAACTTATGATATCACTTATCGAGGGAATGTAAAAATCGCTCCCCATGAACTGAATCCCCAAACAGAACAGGTCACGCTTTTAGAAAACACACTTATGCCTGCTTCAGGGGAAAGGTGAGGTGGGGTGACACATAAAACTCGAGTTTGAAATGAGCACAGATACCCTTCCGAAAACCGAATATGGAATGGACACGACCTACTCCTTGCTCAATCAACTGGACTCACCAGACCCTGTTCATCGCACAAGTATCTATCCGACTAGTAAGTATCTTAAAAGCTAAGTCTTGATATCTCTCTGTAAGTGCATCAAGTGTGTGTAAAGCGGCCTAAAAACAGCACTGAAAATCAGCTCAGACCCATTCTGAGGATACATTTCCAACACAAAGAAGAAACAAGCAGGGCAAAACTGAGAGAAATGCTTCCAAAATGCGTTCAGGGACTGGGATGCAACCAGGATTGACCACATCTACAGCCCCAGCGGCAGAAGACATAAGGCTGGACACTCTCGGGGCTGAGACGATTGGTGAGGTTGGGAAAGCCAATGCAGACCCTTGAAAGGAAACCTGCGTGCTACCCATTCCATGGGTCCCAACTCTCCAGGTTCACCGCAATCTTCCGACAGCGAAAGCACTCATTGGAAACCCAGCGGATGCTACACCGTGGGATCGGGAAAGCTTTCTGAAACTCACCTCAGTTTTCATCTCCTGGTGCTCGTGTTCTCCATTCAGGCCCCCTTACGAACAATCTCCCCACTTGGAGACTCAGCGCCTTTCCATGCCTCTTTCGTACCGTCTGCAATTTGTCCGCAGGATGAACTGGAAGAGGGGCAACCAATGAGAGACTCGCTGGAGGTGTTTGGTCGGGCACATGTCACTCTCATTTCCCATCACCAAGAAGAATTCACCAAAGGCTCAGCCTGCCACCCCGGATCGACAATAGGGCAGAAGCCATCCAGCCGTGTTGCGTCCCACTCACAAAAAAGTGACTTGGGAAATGGAGCTCAGGGTCACTGCACTTCCCAAACCTGCAGAGTTCTAAACGATAACTATCGGCCCAAAATATATTGAGGTCAGGCTACGAAGAGGCGTTGAACGCAAGGCAGAATTGCACGAAACGGACGTCATCGGGTACATCGGAATGGCCCCGATAGCACATGAAAAGCGCCAGAACGTGGAGAATGATGCGGTTGGCCAAAAAGGGCGTATGCGTTTTTTCCTGAATATATTCAGGAAAAAACGCATACGCCCTTTTTGGCCAACCAAGCAAGCTGAGAGAGCAAATCAGCACTACAAAGAAATCTCTCGCCCCCCCCCCGGAAAAGGGCCACGCGAAAAAAGTCTAAAAACCAGAAAGGCAGGACAGGCCACGGAGACAAGGGAGCCTTGTTAAGCTGATGGGCGGGATGTCAATGTCCAACACCCAATCTTCACAAGTGTATCCTCTTTCCCAAAACATGTAAAACACAGAACTACAGAGCATAGGGAACTTCCACACATGGGCGTTGACCTTGGGGAAATGAAAAAATCAACCAGACACAGGGACCCCAAAGTTGAGGGCTGCTGTCTTGACAAGAACCTCGACTCCGGTACACGTTTCATATCCCAGGAAAGAGCCAAGTGGACAAAGACAAGTGGACAAGTGGACAAAGACAAGTGGACAAGTGGACAAGTGGTGCTAAGTAGGTCCAATGGAGTGTCACTCAGCCATGAAATCCACGTCATGAGGCTGCTAGCAGCATCCTGAGTGGATTTAGGTACCATCATCCTCAGTGAAATAAGTCTCACAAAAAAAGAAACTTATGATATCACTTATTGAGGGAATGTAAAAATCGCTCCCCATGAACTGAATCCCCAAACAGAACAGGTCACGCTTTTAGAAAACACACTTATGCCTGCTTCAGGGGAAAGGTGAGGTGGGGTGACGCATAAAACTCGAGTTTGAAATGAGCACAGATACCCTTCCGAAAACCGAATATGGAATGGACACGACCTACTCCTTGCTCAATCAACTGGACTCACCAGACCCTGTTCATCGCACAAGTATCTATCCGACTAGTAAGCATCTTAAAAGCTAAGTCTTGATATCTCTCTGTAAGTGCATCAAGTGTGTGTAAAGCGGCCTAAAAACAGCACTGAAAATCAGCTCAGACCCATTCTGAGGATACATTTCCAACACCAAGAAGAAACAAGCAGGGCAAAACAGAGAGAAATGCTTCCAAAATGCGTTCAGGGACTGGGATGCAACCAGGATTGACCACATCTACAGCCCCAGCGGCAGAAGACATAAGGCTGGACACTCTCGGGGCTGAGACGATTGGTGAGGTTGGGAAAGCCAATGCAGACCCTTGAAAGGAAACCTGCGTGCTACCCATTCCATGGGTCCCAACTCTCCAGGTTCACCGCAATCTTCCGACAGCGAAAGCACTCATTGGAAACCCAGCGGATGCTACACCGTGGGATCGGGAAAGCTTTCTGAAACTCACCTCAGTTTTCATCTCCTGGTGCTCGTGTTCTCCATTCAGGCCCCCTTACGAACAATCTCCCCACTTGGAGACTCAGCGCCTTTCCATGTCTCTTTCGTACCGTCTGCAATTTGTCCGCAGGATGAACTTGAAGAGGGGGAACCAATGAGAGACTCGCTGGAGGTGTTTGGTCGGGCACATGTCACTCTCATTTCCCATCACCAAGAAGAATTCACCAAAGGATCAGCCTACCACCCCGGATAGACAATAGGGCGTGAAGCCATCCAGCCGTGTTGCATCCCACTCACAAAAAAGTGACTTGGGAAATGGAGCGCAGGGGCACTGCACTTCCCAAACCTGCAGAGTTCTAAACGATAACTATCGGCCCAAAATATATTGAGGTCAGGCTACGAAGAGGCGTTGAACGCAAGGCAGAATTGCACGAAACGGACGTCATCGGGTACATCGGAATGGCCCCGATAGCACATGAAAAGCGCCAGAACGTGGACAATGATGCGGTTGGCCAAAAAGGGCGTATGCGTTTTTTCCTGAATATATTCAGGAAAAAACGCATACGCCCTTTTTGGCCAACCAAGCAAGCTGGGAGAGCAAATCAGCACTACAAAGAAATCTCTCGCCCCCCCCACCCCCGGCAAAAGGGCCACGCGAAAAAAGTCTAAAAACCAGAAAGGCAGGACAGGCCACGGAGACAAGGGAGCCTTGTTAAGCTGATGGGCGGGATGTCAATGTCCAACACCCAATCTTCACAAGTGTATTCTCTTTCCCAAAACATGTAAAATACAGAACTACAGAGCATAGGGCACTTCCACACATGGGCGTTGACCTTGGGGAAATGAAAAAATCAACCAGACACAGGGACCCCAAAGTTGAGGGCTGCTGTCTTGACAAGAACCTCGTCTCCGGTACACGTTTCATATCCCAGGAAAGAGCCAAGTGGACAAAGACAAGTGGACAAGTGGACAAAGACAAGTGGACAAGTGGACAAGTGGTGCTAAGTAGGTCCAATGGAGTGTCACTCAGCCATCAAATCCACGTCATGAGGCTGGTAGCAGCATCCTGAGTGGATTTAGGTACCATCATCCTCAGTGAAATAAGTCCCACAAAAAAAGAAACTTATGATATCACTTATCGAGGGAATGTAAAAATCGCTCCCCATGAACTGAATCCCCAAACAGAACAGGTCACGCTTTTAGAAAACACACTTATGCCTGCTTCAGGGGAAAGGTGAGGTGGGGTGACGCATAAAACTCGAGTTTGAAATGAGCACAGATACCCTTCCGAAAACCGAATATGGAATGGACACGACCTACTCCTTGCTCAATCAACTGGACTCACCAGACCCTGTTCATCGCACAAGTATCTATCCGACTAGTAAGCATCTTAAAAGCTAAGTCTTGATATCTCTCTGTAAGTGCATCAAGTGTGTGTAAAGCGGCCTAAAAACAGCACTGAAAATCAGCTCAGACCCATTCTGAGGATACATTTCCAACACCAAGAAGAAACAAGCAGGGCAAAACAGAGAGAAATGCTTCCAAAATGCGTTCAGGGACTGGGATGCAACCAGGATTGACCACATCTACAGCCCCAGCGGCAGAAGACATAAGGCGGGACACTCTCGGGGCTGAGACGATTGGTGAGGTTGGGAAAGCCAATGCAGACCCTTGAAAGGAATCCTGCGTGCTACCCATTCCATGGGTCCCAACTCTCCAGGTTCACCGCAATCTTCCGACAGCGAAAGCACTCATTGGAAACCCAGCGGATGCTACACCGTGGGATCGGGAAAGCTTTCTGAAACTCACCTCAGTTTTCATCTCCTGGTGCTCGTTTTCTCCATTCAGGCCCCCTTACGAACAATCTCCCCACTTGGAGACTCAGCGCCTTTCCATGCCTCTTTCGTACCGTCTGCAATTTGTCCGCAGGATGAACTTGAAGAGGGGGAACCAATGAGAGACTCGCTGGAGGTGTTTGGTCGGGCACATGTCACTCTCATTTCCCATCACCAAGAAGAATTCACCAAAGGCTCAGCCTGCCACCCCGGATCGAAAATAGGGCGTGAAGCCATCCAGCCGTGTTGCATCCCACTCACAGAAAAGTGACTTGGGAAATGGAGCTCAGGGGCACTGCACTTCCCAAACCTGCAGAGTTCTAAACGATAACTATCGGCCCAAAATATATTGAGGTCAGGCTACGAAGAGGCGTTGAACGCAAGGCAGAATTGCACGAAACGGACGTCATCGGGTACATCGGAATGGCCCCGATAGCACATGAAAAGCGCCAGAACGTGGACAATGATGCGGTTGGCCAAAAAGGGCGTATGCGTTTTTTCCTGAATATATTCAGGAAAAAACGCATAGGCCTTTTTGGCCAACCAAGCAAGCTGGGAGAGCAAATCAGCACTACAAAGAAATCTCTCGCCCCCCCCCCCCCCGGAAAAGGGCCACGCGAAAAAAGTCTAAAAACCAGAAAGGCAGGACAGGCCACGGAGACAAGGGAGCCTTGTTAAGCTGATGGGCGGGATGTCAATGGCCAACACCCAATCTTCACAAGTGTATCCTCTTTCCCAAAACATGTAAAACACAGAACTACAGAGCATAGGGCACTTCCACACATGGGCGTTGACCTTGGGGAAATGAAAAAAATCAACCAGACACAGGGACCCCAAAGTTGAGGGCTGCTGTCTTGACAAGAACCTCGACTCCGGTACACGTTTCATATCCCAGGAAAGAGCCAAGTGGACAAAGACAAGTGGACAAGTGGACAAAGACAAGTGGACAAGTGGACAAGTGGTGCTAAGTAGGTCCAATGGAGTGTCACTCAGCCATCAAATCCACGTCATGAGGCTGCTAGCAGCATCCTGAGTGGATTTAGGTACCATCATCCTCAGTGAAATAAGTCTCACAAAAAAAGAAACTTATGATATCACTTATCGAGGGAATGTAAAAATCGCTCCCCATGAACTGAATCCCCAAACAGAACAGGTCACGCTTTTAGAAAACACACTTATGCCTGCTTCAGGGGAAAGGTGAGGTGGGGTGACGCATAAAACTCGAGTTTGAAATGAGCACAGATACCCTTCCGAAAACCGAATATGGAATGGACACGACCTACTCCTTGCTCAATCAACTGGACTCAACAGACCCTGTTCATCGCACAAGTATCTATCCGACTAGTAAGCATCTTAAAAGCTAAGTCTTGATATCTCTCTGTAAGTGCATCAAGTGTGTGTAAAGCGGCCTAAAAACAGCACTGAAAATCAGCTCAGACCCATTCTGAGGATACATTTCCAACACAAAGAAGAAACAAGCAGGGCAAAACTGAGAGAAATGCTTCCAAAATGCGTTCAGGGACTGGGATGCAACCAGGATTGACCACATCTACAGCCCCAGCGGCAGAAGACATAAGGCTGGACACTCTCGGGGCTGAGACGATTGGTGAGGTTGGGAAAGCCAATGCAGACCCTTGAAAGGAAACCTGCGTGCTACCCATTCCATGGGTCCCAACTCTCCAGGTTCACCGCAATCTTCCGACAGCGAAAGCACTCATTGGAAACCCAGCGGATGCTACACCGTGGGATCGGGAAAGCTTTCTGAAACTCACCTCAGTTTTCATCTCCTGGTGCTCGTGTTCTCCATTCAGGCCCCCTTACGAACAATCTCCCCACTTGGAGACTCAGCGCCTTTCCATGTCTCTTTCGTACCGTCTGCAATTTGTCCGCAGGATGAACTTGAAGAGGGGGAACCAATGAGAGACTCGCTGGAGGTGTTTGGTCGGGCACATGTCACTCTCATTTCCCATCACCAAGAAGAATTCACCAAAGGATCAGCCTACCACCCCGGATAGACAATAGGGCGTGAAGCCATCCAGCCGTGTTGCATCCCACTCACAAAAAAGTGACTTGGGAAATGGAGCGCAGGGGCACTGCACTTCCCAAACCTGCAGAGTTCTAAACGATAACTATCGGCCCAAAATATATTGAGGTCAGGCTACGAAGAGGCGTTGAACGCAAGGCAGAATTGCACGAAACGGACGTCATCGGGTACATCGGAATGGCCCCGATAGCACATGAAAAGCGCCAGAACGTGGACAATGATGCGGTTGGCCAAAAAGGGCGTATGCGTTTTTTCCTGAATATATTCAGGAAAAAACGCATACGCCCTTTTTGGCCAACCAAGCAAGCTGGGAGAGCAAATCAGCACTACAAAGAAATCTCTCGCCACACCCCCCCCCGGGAAAAGGGCCACGCGAAAAAAGTCTAAAAACCAGAAAGGCAGGACAGGCCACGGAGACAAGGGAGCCTTGTTAAGCTGATGGGCGGGATGTCAATGTCCAACACCCAATCTTCACAAGTGTATCCTCTTTCCCAAAACATGTAAAACACAGAACTACAGAGCATAGGGAACTTCCACACATGGGCGTTGACCTTGGGGAAATGAAAAAATCAACCAGACACAGGGACCCCAAAGTTGAGGGCTGCTGTCTTGACAAGAACCTCGACTCCGGTACACGTTTCATATCCCAGGAAAGAGCCAAGTGGACAAAGACAAGTGGACAAGTGGACAAAGACAAGTGGACAAGTGGACAAGTGGTGCTAAGTAGGTCCAATGGAGTGTCACTCAGCCATGAAATCCACGTCATGAGGCTGCTAGCAGCATCCTGAGTGGATTTAGGTACCATCATCCTCAGTGAAATAAGTCTCACAAAAAAAGAAACTTATGATATCACTTATTGAGGGAATGTAAAAATCGCTCCCCATGAACTGAATCCCCAAACAGAACAGGTCACGCTTTTAGAAAACACACTTATGCCTGCTTCAGGGGAAAGGTGAGGTGGGGTGACGCATAAAACTCGAGTTTGAAATGAGCACAGATACCCTTCCGAAAACCGAATATGGAATGGACACGACCTACTCCTTGCTCAATCAACTGGACTCACCAGACCCTGTTCATCGCACAAGTATCTATCCGACTAGTAAGCATCTTAAAAGCTAAGTCTTGATATCTCTCTGTAAGTGCATCAAGTGTGTGTAAAGCGGCCTAAAAACAGCACTGAAAATCAGCTCAGACCCATTCTGAGGATACATTTCCAACACCAAGAAGAAACAAGCAGGGCAAAACAGAGAGAAATGCTTCCAAAATGCGTTCAGGGACTGGGATGCAACCAGGATTGACCACATCTACAGCCCCAGCGGCAGAAGACATAAGGCTGGACACTCTCGGGGCTGAGACGATTGGTGAGGTTGGGAAAGCCAATGCAGACCCTTGAAAGGAATCCTGCGTGCTACCCATTCCATGGGTCCCAACTCTCCAGGTTCACCGCAATCTTCCGACAGCGAAAGCACTCATTGGAAACCCAGTGGATGCTACACCGTGGGATCGGGAAAGCTTTCTGAAACTCACCTCAGTTTTCATCTCCTGGTGCTCGTTTTCTCCATTCAGGCCCCCTTACGAACAATCTCCCCACTTGGAGACTCAGCGCCTTTCCATGTCTCTTTCGTACCGTCTGCAATTTGTCCGCAGGATGAACTTGAAGAGGGGGAACCAATGAGAGACTCGCTGGAGGTGTTTGGTCGGGCACATGTCACTCTCATTTCCCATCACGAAGAAGAATTCACCAAAGGATCAGCCTACCACCCCGGATAGACAATAGGGCGTGAAGCCATCCAGCCGTGTTGCATCCCACTCACAAAAAAGTGACTTGGGAAATGGAGCTCAGGGGCACTGCACTTCCCAAACCTGCAGAGTTCTAAACGATAACTATCGGCCCAAAATATATTGAGGTCAGGCTACGAAGAGGCGTTGAACGCAAGGCAGAATTGCACGAAACGGACGTCATCGGGTACATCGGAATGGCCCCGATAGCACATGAAAAGCGCCAGAACGTGGACAATGATGCGGTTGGCCAAAAAGGGCGTATGCGTTTTTTCCTGAATATATTCAGGAAAAAACGCATACGCCCTTTTTGGCCAACCAAGCAAGCTGGGAGAGCAAATCAGCACTACAAAGAAATCTCTCGCCCCCCCCACCCCCGGCAAAAGGGCCACGCGAAAAAAGTCTAAAAACCAGAAAGGCAGGACAGGCCACGGAGACAAGGGAGCCTTGTTAAGCTGATGGGCGGGATGTCAATGTCCAACACCCAATCTTCACAAGTGTATTCTCTTTCCCAAAACATGTAAAATACAGAACTACAGAGCATAGGGCACTTCCACACATGGGCGTTGACCTTGGGGAAATGAAAAAATCAACCAGACACAGGGACCCCAAAGTTGAGGGCTGCTGTCTTGACAAGAACCTCGTCTCCGGTACACGTTTCATATCCCAGGAAAGAGCCAAGTGGACAAAGACAAGTGGACAAGTGGACAAAGACAAGTGGACAAGTGGACAAGTGGTGCTAAGTAGGTGCAATGGAGTGTCACTCAGCCATCAAATCCACGTCATGAGGCTGGTAGCAGCATCCTGAGTGGATTTAGGTACCATCATCCTCAGTGAAATAAGTCCCACAAAAAAAGAAACTTATGATATCACTTATCGAGGGAATGTAAAAATCGCTCCCCATGAACTGAATCCCCAAACAGAACAGGTCACGCTTTTAGAAAACACACTTATGCCTGCTTCAGGGGAAAGGTGAGGTGGGGTGACGCATAAAACTCGAGTTTGAAATGAGCACAGATACCCTTCCGAAAACCGAATATGGAATGGACACGACCTACTCCTTGCTCAATCAACTGGACTCACCAGACCCTGTTCATCGCACAAGTATCTATCCGACTAGTAAGCATCTTAAAAGCTAAGTCTTGATATCTCTCTGTAAGTGCATCAAGTGTGTGTAAAGCGGCCTAAAAACAGCACTGAAAATCAGCTCAGACCCATTCTGAGGATACATTTCCAACACAAAGAAGAAACAAGCAGGGCAAAACAGAGAGAAATTCTTCCAAAATGCGTTCAGGGACTGGGATGCAACCAGGATTGACCACATCTACAGCCCCAGCGGCAGAAGACATAAGGCTGGACACTCTCGGGGCTGAGACGATTGGTGAGGTTGGGAAAGCCAATGCAGACCCTTGAAAGGAATCCTGCGTGCTACCCATTCCATGGGTCCCAACTCTCCAGGTTCACCGCAATCTTCCGACAGCGAAAGCACTCATTGGAAACCCAGCGGATGCTACACCGTGGGATCGGGAAAGCTTTCTGAAACTCACCTCAGTTTTCATCTCCTGGTGCTCGTGTTCTCCATTCAGGCCCCCTTACGAACAATCTCCCCACTTGGAGACTCAGCGCCTTTCCATGCCTCTTTCGTACCGTCTGCAATTTGTCCGCAGGATGAACTTGAAGAGGGGGAACCAATGAGAGACTCGCTGGAGGTGTTTGGTCGGGCACATGTCACTCTCATTTCCCATCACGAAGAAGAATTCACCAAAGGATCAGCCTGCCACCCCGGATCAACAATAGGGCGTGAAGCCATCCAGCCGTGTTGCATCCCACTCACAAAAAAGTGACTTGGGAAATGGAGCTCAGGGGCACTGCACTTCCCAAACCTGCAGAGTTCTAAACGATAACTATCGCCCCAAAATATATTGAGGTCAGGCTACGAAGAGGCGTTGAACGCAAGGCAGAATTGCACGAAACGGACGTCATTGGGTACATCGGAATGGCCCCGATAGCACATGAAAAGCGCCAGAACGTGGACAATGATGCGGTTGGCCAAAAAGGGCGTATGCGTTTTTTCCTGAATATATTCAGGAAAAAACGCATACGCCCTTTTTGGCCAACCAAGCAAGCTGGGAGAGCAAATCAGCACTACAAAGAAATCTCTCGCCCCCCCCCCCCGGAAAAGGGCCACGCGAAAAAAGTCTAAAAACCAGAAAGGCAGGACAGGCCACGGAGACAAGGGAGCCTTGTTAAGCTGATGGGCGGGATGTCAATGGCCAACACCCAATCTTCACAAGTGTATCCTCTTTCCCAAAACATGTAAAACACAGAACTACAGAGCATAGGGAACTTCCACACATGGGCGTTGACCTTGGGGAAATGAAAAAATCAACCAGACACAGGGACCCCAAAGTTGAGGGCTGCTGTCTTGACAAGAACCTCGACTCCGGTACACGTTTCATATCCCAGGAAAGAGCCAAGTGGACAAAGACAAGTGCACAAGTGGACAAAGACAAGTGGACAAGTGGACAAGTGGTGCTAAGTAAGTCCAATGGAGTGTCACTCAGCCATCAAATCCACGTCATGAGGCTGCTAGCAGCATCCTGAGTGGATTTAGGTACCATCATCCTCAGTGAAATAAGTCTCACAAAAAAAGAAACTTATGATATCACTTATCGAGGGAATGTAAAAATCGCTCCCCATGAACTGAATCCCCAAACAGAACAGGTCACGCTTTTAGAAAACACACTTATGCCTGCTTCAGGGGAAAGGTGAGGTGGGGTGACACATAAAACTCGAGTTTGAAATGAGCACAGATACCCTTCCGAAAACCGAATATGGAATGGACACGACCTACTCCTTGCTCAATCAACTGGACTCACCAGACCCTGTTCATCGCACAAGTATCTATCCGACTAGTAAGTATCTTAAAAGCTAAGTCTTGATATCTCTCTGTAAGTGCATCAAGTGTGTGTAAAGCGGCCTAAAAACAGCACTGAAAATCAGCTCAGACCCATTCTGAGGATACATTTCCAACACAAAGAAGAAACAAGCAGGGCAAAACTGAGAGAAATGCTTCCAAAATGCGTTCAGGGACTGGGATGCAACCAGGATTGACCACATCTACAGCCCCAGCGGCAGAAGACATAAGGCTGGACACTCTCGGGGCTGAGACGATTGGTGAGGTTGGGAAAGCCAATGCAGACCCTTGAAAGGAAACCTGCGTGCTACCCATTCCATGGGTCCCAACTCTCCAGGTTCACCGCAATCTTCGAACAGCGAAAGCACTCATTGGAAACCCAGCGGATGCTACACCGTGGGATCGGGAAAGCTTTCTGAAACTCACCTCAGTTTTCATCTCCTGGTGCTCGTGTTCTCCATTCAGGCCCCCTTACGAACAATCTCCCCACTTGGAGACTCAGCGCCTTTCCATGCCTCTTTCGTACCGTCTGCAATTTGTCCGCAGGATGAACTGGAAGAGGGGCAACCAATGAGAGACTCGCTGGAGGTGTTTGGTCGGGCACATGTCACTCTCATTTCCCATCACCAAGAAGAATTCACCAAAGGCTCAGCCTGCCACCCCGGATCGACAATAGGGCAGAAGCCATCCAGCCGTGTTGCGTCCCACTCACAAAAAAGTGACTTGGGAAATGGAGCTCAGGGTCACTGCACTTCCCAAACCTGCAGAGTTCTAAACGATAACTATCGGCCCAAAATATATTGAGGTCAGGCTACGAAGAGGCGTTGAACGCAAGGCAGAATTGCACGAAACGGACGTCATCGGGTACATCGGAATGGCCCCGATAGCACATGAAAAGCGCCAGAACGTGGAGAATGATGCGGTTGGCCAAAAAGGGCGTATGCGTTTTTTCCTGAATATATTCAGGAAAAAACGCATACGCCCTTTTTGGCCAACCAAGCAAGCTGAGAGAGCAAATCAGCACTACAAAGAAATCTCTCGCCCCTCCCCCCGGAAAAGGGCCACGCGAAAAAAGTCTAAAAACCAGAAAGGCAGGACAGGCCACGGAGACAAGGGAGCCTTGTTAAGCTGATGGGCGGGATGTCAATGTCCAACACCCAATATTCACAAGTGTATCCTCTTTCCCAAAACATGTAAAACACAGAACTACAGAGCATAGGGAACTTCCACACATGGGCGTTGACCTTGGGGAAATGAAAAAATCAACCAGACACAGGGACCCCAAAGTTGAGGGCTGCTGTCTTGACAAGAACCTCGACTCCGGTACACGTTTCATATCCCAGGAAAGAGCCAAGTGGACAAAGACAAGTGGACAAGTGGACAAAGACAAGTGGACAAGTGGACAAGTCGTGCTAAGTAGGTCCAATGGAGTGTCACTCAGCCATCAAATCCACGTCATGAGGCTGCTAGCAGCATCCTGAGTGGATTTAGGTACCATCATCCTCAGTGAAATAAGTCTCACAAAAAAAGAAACTTATGATATCACTTATTGAGGGAATGTAAAAATCGCTCCCCATGAACTGAATCCCCAAACAGAACAGGTCACGCTTTTAGAAAACACACTTATGCCTGCTTCAGGGGAAAGGTGAGGTGGGGTGACGCATAAAACTCGAGTTTGAAATGAGCACAGATACCCTTCCGAAAACCGAATATGGAATGGACACGACCTACTCCTTGCTCAATCAACTGGACTCACCAGACCCTGTTCATCGCACAAGTATCTATCCGACTAGTAAGCATCTTAAAAGCTAAGTCTTGATATCTCTCTGTAAGTGCATCAAGTGTGTGTAAAGCGGCCTAAAAACAGCACTGAAAATCAGCTCAGACCCATTCTGAGGATACATTTCCAACACCAAGAAGAAACAAGCAGGGCAAAACAGAGAGAAATGCTTCCAAAATGCGTTCAGGGACTGGGATGCAACCAG
Organism: Kogia breviceps; assembly: GCF_026419965.1. Classification (NCBI taxonomy): domain Eukaryota; kingdom Metazoa; phylum Chordata; class Mammalia; order Artiodactyla; family Physeteridae; genus Kogia; species Kogia breviceps. The sequence goes on along the minus strand of NC_081322.1, from coordinate 48,809,103 downwards.
GATTGACCACATCTACAGCCCCAGCGGCAGAAGACATAAGGCTGGACACTCTCGGGGCTGAGACGATTGGTGAGGTTGGGAAAGCCAATGCAGACCCTTGAAAGGAAACCTGCGTGCTACCCATTCCATGGGTCCCAACTCTCCAGGTTCACCGCAATCTTCCGACAGCGAAAGCACTCATTGGAAACCCAGCGGATGCTACACCGTGGGATCGGGAAAGCTTTCTGAAACTCACCTCAGTTTTCATCTCCTGGTGCTCGTGTTCTCCATTCAGGCCCCCTTACGAACAATCTCCCCACTTGGAGACTCAGCGCCTTTCCATGTCTCTTTCGTACCGTCTGCAATTTGTCCGCAGGATGAACTTGAAGAGGGGGAACCAATGAGAGACTCGCTGGAGGTGTTTGGTCGGGCACATGTCACTCTCATTTCCCATCACCAAGAAGAATTCACCAAAGGATCAGCCTACCACCCCGGATAGACAATAGGGCGTGAAGCCATCCAGCCGTGTTGCATCCCACTCACAAAAAAGTGACTTGGGAAATGGAGCGCAGGGGCACTGCACTTCCCAAACCTGCAGAGTTCTAAACGATAACTATCGGCCCAAAATATATTGAGGTCAGGCTACGAAGAGGCGTTGAACGCAAGGCAGAATTGCACGAAACGGACGTCATCGGGTACATCGGAATGGCCCCGATAGCACATGAAAAGCGCCAGAACGTGGACAATGATGCGGTTGGCCAAAAAGGGCGTATGCGTTTTTTCCTGAATATATTCAGGAAAAAACGCATACGCCCTTTTTGGCCAACCAAGCAAGCTGGGAGAGCAAATCAGCACTACAAAGAAATCTCTCGCCCCCCCCACCCCCGGCAAAAGGGCCACGCGAAAAAAGTCTAAAAACCAGAAAGGCAGGACAGGCCACGGAGACAAGGGAGCCTTGTTAAGCTGATGGGCGGGATGTCAATGTCCAACACCCAATCTTCACAAGTGTATTCTCTTTCCCAAAACATGTAAAATACAGAACTACAGAGCATAGGGCACTTCCACACATGGGCGTTGACCTTGGGGAAATGAAAAAATCAACCAGACACAGGGACCCCAAAGTTGAGGGCTGCTGTCTTGACAAGAACCTCGTCTCCGGTACACGTTTCATATCCCAGGAAAGAGCCAAGTGGACAAAGACAAGTGGACAAGTGGACAAAGACAAGTGGACAAGTGGACAAGTGGTGCTAAGTAGGTCCAATGGAGTGTCACTCAGCCATCAAATCCACGTCATGAGGCTGGTAGCAGCATCCTGAGTGGATTTAGGTACCATCATCCTCAGTGAAATAAGTCCCACAAAAGAAGAAACTTATGATATCACTTATCGAGGGAATGTAAAAATCGCTCCCCATGAACTGAATCCCCAAACAGAACAGGTCACGCTTTTAGAAAACACACTTATGCCTGCTTCAGGGGAAAGGTGAGGTGGGGTGACGCATAAAACTCGAGTTTGAAATGAGCACAGATACCCTTCCGAAAACCGAATATGGAATGGACACGACCTACTCCTTGCTCAATCAACTGGACTCACCAGACCCTGTTCATCGCACAAGTATCTATCCGACTAGTAAGCATCTTAAAAGCTAAGTCTTGATATCTCTCTGTAAGTGCATCAAGTGTGTGTAAAGCGGCCTAAAAACAGCACTGAAAATCAGCTCAGACCCATTCTGAGGATACATTTCCAACACAAAGAAGAAACAAGCAGGGCAAAACAGAGAGAAATTCTTCCAAAATGCGTTCAGGGACTGGGATGCAACCAGGATTGACCACATCTACAGCCCCAGCGGCAGAAGACATAAGGCTGGACACTCTCGGGGCTGAGACGATTGGTGAGGTTGGGAAAGCCAATGCAGACCCTTGAAAGGAATCCTGCGTGCTACCCATTCCATGGGTCCCAACTCTCCAGGTTCACCGCAATCTTCCGACAGCGAAAGCACTCATTGGAAACCCAGCGGATGCTACACCGTGGGATCGGGAAAGCTTTCTGAAACTCACCTCAGTTTTCATCTCCTGGTGCTCGTTTTCTCCATTCAGGCCCCCTTACGAACAATCTCCCCACTTGGAGACTCAGCGCCTTTCCATGCCTCTTTCGTACCGTCTGCAATTTGTCCGCAGGATGAACTTGAAGAGGGGGAACCAATGAGAGACTCGCTGGAGGTGTTTGGTCGGGCACATGTCACTCTCATTTCCCATCACGAAGAAGAATTCACCAAAGGATCAGCCTGCCACCCCGGATCGACAATAGGGCGTGAAGCCATCCAGCCGTGTTGCATCCCACTCACAAAAAAGTGACTTGGGAAATGGAGCTCAGGGGCACTGCACTTCCCAAACCTGCAGAGTTCTAAACGATAACTATCGGCCCAAAATATATTGAGGTCAGGCTACGAAGAGGCGTTGAACGCAAGGCAGAATTGCACGAAACGGACGTCATCGGGTACATCGGAATGGCCCCGATAGCACATGAAAAGCGCCAGAACGTGGACAATGATGCGGTTGGCCAAAAAGGGCGTATGCGTTTTTTCCTGAATATATTCAGGAAAAAACGCATACGCCCTTTTTGGCCAACCAAGCAAGCTGGGAGAGCAAATCAGCACTACAAAGAAATCTCTCGCCCCCCCCCCACCCCCGGAAAAGGGCCACGCGAAAAAAGTCTAAAAACCAGAAAGGCAGGACAGGCCACGGAGACAAGGGAGCCTTGTTAAGCTGATGGGCGGGATGTCAATGGCCAACACCCAATCTTCACAAGTGTATCCTCTTTCCCAAAACATGTAAAACACAGAACTACAGAGCATAGGGCACTTCCACACATGGGCGTTGACCTTGGGGAAATGAAAAAATCAACCAGACACAGGGACCCCAAAGTTGAGGGCTGCTGTCTTGACAAGAACCTCGACTCCGGTACACGTTTCATATCCCAGGAAAGAGCCAAGTGGACAAAGACAAGTGGACAAGTGGACAAAGACAAGTGGACAAGTGGACAAGTGGTGCTAAGTAGGTCCAATGGAGTGTCACTCAGCCATCAAATCCACGTCATGAGGCTGCTAGCAGCATCCTGAGTGGATTTAGGTACCATCATCCTCAGTGAAATAAGTCTCACAAAAAAAGAAACTCATGATATCACTTATCGAGGGAATGTAAAAATCGCTCCCCATGAACTGAATCCCCAAACAGAACAGGTCACGCTTTTAGAAAACACACTTATGCCTGCTTCAGGGGAAAGGTGAGGTGGGGTGACGCATAAAACTCGAGTTTGAAATGAGCACAGATACCCTTCCAAAAACCGAATATGGAATGGACACGACCTACTCCTTGCTCAATCAACTGGACTCACCAGACCCTGTTCATCGCACAAGTATCTATCCGACTAGTAAGCATCTTAAAAGCTAAGTCTTGATATCTCTCTGTAAGTGCATCAAGTGTGTGTAAAGCGGCCTAAAAACAGCACTGAAAATCAGCTCAGACCCATTCTGAGGATACATTTCCAACACAAAGAAGAAACAAGCAGGGCAAAACAGAGAGAAATTCTTCCAAAATGCGTTCAGGGACTGGGATGCAACCAGGATTGAACACATCTACAGCCCCAGCGGCAGAAGACATAAGGCTGGACACTCTCGGGGCTGAGACGATTGGTGAGGTTGGGAAAGCCAATGCAGACCCTTGAAAGGAATCCTGCGTGCTACCCATTCCATGGGTCCCAACTCTCCAGGTTCACCGCAATCTTCCGACAGCGAAAGCACTCATTGGAAACCCAGCGGATGCTACACCGTGGGATCAGGAAAGCTTTCTGAAACTCACCTCAGTTTTCATCTCCTGGTGCTCGTTTTCTCCATTCAGGCCCCCTTACGAACAATCTCCCCACTTGGAGACTCAGCGCCTTTCCATGCCTCTTTCGTACCGTCTGCAATTTGTCCGCAGGATGAACTGGAAGAGGGGCAACCAATGAGAGACTCGCTGGAGGTGTTTGGTCGGGCACATGTCACTCTCATTTCCCATCACGAAGAAGAATTCACCAAAGGATTAGCCTGCCACCCCGGATCGACAATAGGGCGTGAAGCCATCCAGCCGTGTTGCATCTCACTCACAAAAAAGTGACTTGGGAAATGGAGCTCAGGGGCACTGCACTTCCCAAACCTGCAGAGTTCTAAACGATAACTATCGGCCCAAAATATATTGAGGTCAGGCTACGAAGAGGCGTTGAACGCAAGGCAGAATTGCACGAAACGGACGTCATCAGGTACATCGGAATGGCCCCGATAGCACATGAAAAGCGCCAGAACGTGGACAATGATGCGGTTGGCCAAAAAGGGCGTATGCGTTTTTTCCTGAATATATTCAGGAAAAAACGCATACGCCCTTTTTGGCCAACCAAGCAAGCTGGGAGAGCAAATCAGCACTACAAAGAAATCTCTCGCCCCCCCCCCCCCCGGCAAAAGGGCCACGCGAAAAAAGTCTAAAAACCAGAAAGGCAGGACAGGCCACGGAGACAAGGGAGCCTTGTTAAGCTGATGCGCGGGATGTCAATGGCCAACACCCAATCTTCACAAGTGTATCCTCTTTCCCAAAACATGTAAAACACAGAACTACAGAGCATAGGGCACTTCCACACATGGGCGTTGACCTTGGGGAAATGAAAAAATCAACCAGACACAGGGACCCCAAAGTTGAGGGCTGCTGTCTTGACAAGAACCTCGACTCCGGTACACGTTTCATATCCCAGGAAAGAGCCAAGTGGACAAAGACAAGTGGACAAGTGGACAAAGACAAGTGGACAAGTGGACAAGTGGTGCTAAGTAGGTCCAATGGAGTGTCACTCAGCCATCAAATCCACGTCATGAGGCTGCTAGCAGCATCTTGAGTGGATTTAGGTACCATCATCCTCAGTGAAATAAGTCCCACAAAAAAAGAAACTTATGATATCACTTATCGAGGGAATGTAAAAATCGCTCCCCATGAACTGAATCCCCAAACAGAACAGGTCACGCTTTTAGAAAACACACTTATGCCTGCTTCAGGGGAAAGGTGAGGTGGGGTGACGCATAAAACTCGAGTTTGAAATGAGCACAGATACCCTTCCGAAAACCGAATATGGAATGGACACGACCTACTCCTTGCTCAATCAACTGGACTCACCAGACCCTGTTCATCGCACAAGTATCTATCCGACTAGTAAGCATCTTAAAAGCTAAGTCTTGATATCTCTCTGTAAGTGCATCAAGTGTGTGTAAAGCGGCCTAAAAACAGCACTGAAAATCAGCTCAGACCCATTCTGAGGATACATTTCCAACACAAAGAAGAAACAAGCAGGGCAAAACTGAGAGAAATGCTTCCAAAATGCGTTCAGGGACTGGGATGCAACCAGGATTGACCACATCTACAGCCCCAGCGGCAGAAGACATAAGGCTGGACACTCTCGGGGCTGAGACGATTGGTGAGGTTGGGAAAGCCAATGCAGACCCTTGAAAGGAATCCTGCGTGCTACCCATTCCATGGGTCCCAACTCTCCAGGTTCACCGCAATCTTCCGACAGCGAAAGCACTCATTGGAAACCCAGCGGATGCTACACCGTGGGATCGGGAAAGCTTTCTGAAACTCACCTCAGTTTTCATCTCCTGGTGCTCGTGTTCTCCATTCAGGCCCCCTTACGAACAATCTCCCCACTTGGAGACTCAGCGCCTTTCCATGCCTCTTTCGTACCGTCTGCAATTTGTCCGCAGGATGAACTGGAAGAGGGGGAACCAATGAGAGACTCGCTGGAGGTGTTTGGTCGGGCACATGTCACTCTCATTTCCCATCACCAAGAAGAATTCACCAAAGGATCAGCCTCCCACCCCGGATCGACAATAGGGCAGAAGCCATCCAGCCGTGTTGCGTCCCACTCACAAAAAAGTGACTTGGGAAATGGAGCTCAGGGGCACTGCACTTCCCAAACCTGCAGAGTTCTAAACGATAACTATCGCCCCAAAATATATTGAGGTCAGGCTACGAAGAGGCGTTGAACGCAAGGCAGAATTGCACGAAACGGACGTCATCGGGTACATCGGAATGGCCCCGATAGCACATGAAAAGCGCCAGAACGTGGACAATGATGCGGTTGGCCAAAAAGGGCGTATGCGTTTTTTCCTGAATATATTCAGGAAAAAACGCACACGCCCTTTTTGGCCAACCAAGCAAGCTGGGAGAGCAAATCAGCACTACAAAGAAATCTCTCGCCCCCCCGCCCCCCGGCAAAAGGGCCACGCGAAAAAAGTCTAAAAACCAGAAAGGCAGGACAGGCCACGGAGACAAGGGAGCCTTGTTAAGCTGATGCGCGTGATGTCAATGGCCAACACCCAATCTTCACAAGTGTATCCTCTTTCCCAAAACATGTAAAACACAGAACTACAGAGCATAGGGCACTTCCACACATGGGCGTTGACCTTGGGGAAATGAAAAAATCAACCAGACACAGGGACCCCAAAGTTGAGGGCTGCTGTCTTGACAAGAACCTCGACTCCGGTACACGTTTCATATCCCAGGAAAGAGCCAAGTGGACAAAGACAAGTGGACAAGTGGACAAAGACAAGTGGACAAGTGGACAAGTGGTGCTAAGTAGGTCCAATGGAGTGTCACTCAGCCATCAAATCCACGTCATGAGGCTGGTAGCAGCATCCTGAGTGGATTTAGGTACCATCATCCTCAGTGAAATAAGTCCCACAAAAAAAGAAACTTATGATATCACTTATCGAGGGAATGTAAAAATCGCTCCCCATGAACTGAATCCCCAAACAGAACAGGTCACGCTTTTAGAAAACACACTTATGCCTGCTTCAGGGGAAAGGTGAGGTGGGGTGACGCATAAAACTCGAGTTTGAAATGAGCACAGATACCCTTCCGAAAACCGAATATGGAATGGACACGACCTACTCCTTGCTCAATCAACTGGACTCACCAGACCCTGTTCATCGCACAAGTATCTATCCGACTAGTAAGCATCTTAAAAGCTAAGTCTTGATATCTCTCTGTAAGTGCATCAAGTGTGTGTAAAGCGGCCTAAAAACAGCACTGAAAATCAGCTCAGACCCATTCTGAGGATACATTTCCAACACAAAGAAGAAACAAGCAGGGCAAAACAGAGAGAAATGCTTCCAAAATGCGTTCAGGGACTGGGATGCAACCAGGATTGACCACATCTACAGCCCCAGCGGCAGAAGACATAAGGCTGGACACTCTCGGGGCTGAGACGATTGGTGAGGTTGGGAAAGCCAATGCAGACCCTTGAAAGGAATCCTGCGTGCTACCCATTCCATGGGTCCCAACTCTCCAGGTTCACCGCAATCTTCTGACAGCGAAAGCACTCATTGGAAACCCAGTGGATGCTACACCGTGGGATCGGGAAAGCTTTCTGAAACTCACCTCAGTTTTCATCTCCTGGTGCTCGTTTTCTCCATTCAGGCCCCCTTACGAACAATCTCCCCACTTGGAGACTCAGCGCCTTTCCATGCCTCTTTCGTACCGTCTGCAATTTGTCCGCAGGATGAACTTGAAGAGGGGGAACCAATGAGAGACTCGCTGGAGGTGTTTGGTCGGGCACATGTCACTCTCATTTCCCATCACGAAGAAGAATTCACCAAAGGATCAGCCTGCCACCCCGGATCGACAATAGGGCGTGAAGCCATGCAGCCGTGTTGCATCCCACTCACAAAAAAGTGACTTGGGAAATGGAGCTCAGAGGCACTGCACTTCCCAAACCTGCAGAGTTCTAAACGATAACTATCGGCTCAAAATATATTGAGGTCAGGCTACGAAGAGGCGTTGAACGCAAGGCAGAATTGCACGAAACGGACGTCATCGGGTACATCGGAATGGCCCCGATAGCACATGAAAAGCGCCAGAACGTGGACAATGATGCGGTTGGCCAAAAAGGGCGTATGCGTTTTTTCCTGAATATATTCAGGAAAAAACGCATACGCCCTTTTTGGCCAACCAAGCAAGCTGGGAGAGCAAATCAGCACTACAAAGAAATCTCTCGCCCCCCCCCCCGGCAAAAGGGCCACGCGAAAAAAGTCTAAAAACCAAAAAGGCAGGACAGGCCACGGAGACAAGGGAGCCTTGTTAAGCTGATGCGCGTGATGTCAATGGCCAACACCCAATCTTCACAAGTGTATCCTCTTTCCCAAAACATGTAAAGCACAGAACCACAGAGCATAGGGCACTTCCACACATGGGCGTTGACCTTGGGGAAATGAAAAAATCAACCAGACACAGGGACCCCAAAGTTGAGGGCTGCTGTCTTGACAAGAACCTCGACTCCGGTACACGTTTCATATCCCAGGAAAGAGCCAAGTGGACAAAGACAAGTGGACAAGTGGACAAAGACAAGTGGACAAGTGGACAAGTGGTGCTAAGTAGGTCCAATGGAGTGTCACTCAGCCATCAAATCCACGTCATGAGGCTGGTAGCAGCATCCTGAGTGGATTTAGGTACCATCATCCTCAGTGAAATAAGTCCCACAAAAAAAGAAACTTATGATATCACTTATCGAGGGAATGTAAAAATCGCTCCCCATGAACTGAATCCCCAAACAGAACAGGTCACGCTTTTAGAAAACACACTTATGCCTGCTTCAGGGGAAAGGTGAGGTGGGGTGACGCATAAAACTCGAGTTTGAAATGAGCACAGATACCCTTCCGAAAACCGAATATGGAATGGACACGACCTACTCCTTGCTCAATCAACTGGACTCACCAGACCCTGTTCATCGCACAAGTATCTATCCGACTAGTAAGCATCTTAAAAGCTAAGTCTTGATATCTCTCTGTAAGTGCATCAAGTGTGTGTAAAGCGGCCTAAAAACAGCACTGAAAATCAGCTCAGACCCATTCTGAGGATACATTTCCAACACAAAGAAGAAACAAGCAGGGCAAAACAGAGAGAAATGCTTCCAAAATGCGTTCAGGGACTGGGATGCAACCAGGATTGACCACATCTACAGCCCCAGCGGCAGAAGACATAAGGCTGGACACTCTCGGGGCTGAGACGATTGGTGAGGTTGGGAAAGCCAATGCAGACCCTTGAAAGGAATCCTGCGTGCTACCCATTCCATGGGTCCCAACTCTCCAGGTTCACCGCAATCTTCCGACAGCGAAAGCACTCATTGGAAACCCAGCGGATGCTACACCGTGGGATCGGGAAAGCTTTCTGAAACTCACCTCAGTTTTCATCTCCTGGTGCTCGTGTTCTCCATTCAGGCCCCCTTACGAACAATCTCCCCACTTGGAGACTCAGCGCCTTTCCATGCCTCTTTCGTACCGTCTGCAATTTGTCCGCAGGATGAACTTGAAGAGGGGGAACCAATGAGAGACTCGCTGGAGGTGTTTGGTCGGGCACATGTCACTCTCATTTCCCATCACGAAGAAGAATTCACCAAAGGATCAGCCTGCCACCCCGGATCGACAATAGGGCGTGAAGCCATCCAGCCGTGTTGCATCCCACTCACAAAAAAGTGACTTGAGAAATGGTGCTCAGGGGCACTGCACTTCCCAAACCTGCAGAGTTCTAAACGATAACTATCGGCCCAAAATATATTGAGGTCAGGCTACGAAGAGGCGTTGAACGCAAGGCAGAATTGCACGAAACGGACGTCATCGGGTACATCGGAATGGCCCCGATAGCACATGAAAAGCGCCAGAACGTGGACAATGATGCGGTTGGCCAAAAAGGGCGTATGCGTTTTTTCCTGAATATATTCAGGAAAAAACGCATACGCCCTTTTTGGCCAACCAAGCAAGCTGGGAGAGCAAATCAGCACTACAAAGAAATCTCTCGCCCCCCCCCCACCCCCGGAAAAGGGCCACGCGAAAAAAGTCTAAAAACCAGAAAGGCAGGACAGGCCACGGAGACAAGGGAGCCTTGTTAAGCTGATGGGCGGGATGTCAATGGCCAACACCCAATCTTCACAAGTGTATCCTCTTTCCCAAAACATGTAAAACACAGAACTACAGAGCATAGGGCACTTCCACACATGGGCGTTGACCTTGGGGAAATGAAAAAATCAACCAGACACAGGGACCCCAAAGTTGAGGGCTGCTGTCTTGACAAGAACCTCGACTCCGGTACACGTTTCATATCCCAGGAAAGAGCCAAGTGGACAAAGACAAGTGGACAAGTGGACAAAGACAAGTGGACAAGTGGTGCTAAGTAGCTCCAATGGAGTGTCACTCAGCCATCAAATCCACGTCATGAGGCTGGTAGCAGCATCCTGAGTGGATTTAGGTACCATCATCCTCAGTGAAATAAGTCCCACAAAAAAAGAAACTTATGATATCACTTATCGAGGGAATGTAAAAATCGCTCCCCATGAACTGAATCCCCAAACAGAACAGGTCACGCTTTTAGAAAACACACTTATGCCTGCTTCAGGGGAAAGGTGAGGTGGGGTGACGCATAAAACTCGAGTTTGAAATGAGCACAGATACCCTTCCGAAAACCGAATATGGAATGGACACGACCTACTCCTTGCTCAATCAACTGGACTCACCAGACCCTGTTCATCGCACAAGTATCTATCCGACTAGTAAGCATCTTAAAAGCTAAGTCTTGATATCTCTCTGTAAGTGCATCAAGTGTGTGTAAAGCGGCCTCAAAACAGCACTGAAAATCAGCTCAGACCCATTCTGAGGATACATTTCCAACACAAAGAAGAAACAAGCAGGGCAAAACAGAGAGAAATGCTTCCAAAATGCGTTCAGGGACTGGGATGCAACCAGGATTGACCACATCTACAGCCCCAGCGGCAGAAGACATAAGGCTGGACACTCTCGGGGCTGAGACGATTGGTGAGGTTGGGAAAGCCAATGCAGACCCTTGAAAGGAATCCTGCGTGCTACCCATTCCATGGGTCCCAACTCTCCAGGTTCACCGCAATCTTCCGACAGCGAAAGCACTCATTGGAAACCCAGCGGATGCTACACCGTGGGATCGGGAAAGCTTTCTGAAACTCACCTCAGTTTTTATCTCCTGGTGCTCGTGTTCTCCATTCAGGCCCCCTTACGAACAATCTCCCCACTTGGAGACTCAGCGCCTTTCCATGCCTCTTTCGTACCGTCTGCAATTTGTCCGCAGGATGAACTTGAAGAGGGGGAACCAATGAGAGACTCGCTGGAGGTTTTGGTCGGGCACATGTCACTCTCATTTCCCATCACGAAGAAGAATTCACCAAAGGATCAGCCTGCCACCCCGGATCGACAATAGGGCGTGAAGCCATCCAGCCGTGTTGCATCCCACTCACAAAAAAGTGACTTGGGAAATGGAGCTCAGGGGCACTGCACTTCCCAAACCTGCAGAGTTCTAAACGATAACTATCGGCCCAAAATATATTGAGGTCAGGCTATGAAGAGGCGTTGAACGCAAGGCAGAATTGCACGAAACGGACGTCATCGGGTACATCGGAATGGCCCCGATAGCACATGAAAAGCGCCAGAACGTGGACAATGATGCGGTTGGCCAAAAAGGGCGTATGCGTTTTTTCCTGAATATATTCAGGAAAAAACGCATACGCCCTTTTTGGCCAACCAAGCAAGCTGGGAGAGCAAATCAGCACTACAAAGAAATCTCTCGCCCCCCCCCCCCGGCAAAAGGGCCACGCGAAAAAAGTCTAAAAACCAGAAAGGCAGGACAGGCCACGGAGACAAGGGAGCCTTGTTAAGCTGATGGGCGGGATGTCAATGGCCAACACCCAATCTTCACAAGTGTATCCTCTTTCCCAAAACATGTAAAACACAGAACTACAGAGCATAGGGCACTTCCACACATGGGCGTTGACCTTGGGGAAATGAAAAAATCAACCAGACACAGGGACCCCAAAGTTGAGGGCTGCTGTCTTGACAAGAACCTCGACTCCGGTACACGTTTCATATCCCAGGAAAGAGCCAAGTGGACAAAGACAAGTGGACAAGTGGACAAAGACAAGTGGACAAGTGGACAAGTGGTGCTAAGTAGGTCCAATGGAGTGTCACTCAGCCATCAAATCCACGTCATGAGGCTGGTAGCAGCATCCTGAGTGGATTTAGGTACCATCATCCTCAGTGAAATAAGTCCCACAAAAAAAGAAACTTATGATATCACTTATCGAGGGAATGTAAAAATCGCTCCCCATGAACTGAATCCCCAAACAGAACAGGTCACGCTTTTAGAAAACACACTTATGCCTGCTTCAGGGGAAAGGTGAGGTGGGGTGACGCATAAAACTCGAGTTTGAAATGAGCACAGATACCCTTCCGAAAACCGAATATGGAATGGACACGACCTACTCCTTGCTCAATCAACTGGACTCACCAGACCCTGTTCATCGCACAAGTATCTATCCGACTAGTAAGCATCTTAAAAGCTAAGTCTTGATATCTCTCTGTAAGTGCATCAAGTGTGTGTAAAGCGGCCTAAAAACAGCACTGAAAATCAGCTCAGACCCATTCTGAGGATACATTTCCAACACAAAGAAGAAACAAGCAGGGCAAAACAGAGAGAAATGCTTCCAAAATGCGTTCAGGGACTGGGATGCAACCAGGATTGACCACATCTACAGCCCCAGCGGCAGAAGACATAAGGCTGGACACTCTCGGGGCTGAGACGATTGGTGAGGTTGGGAAAGCCAATGCAGACCCTTGAAAGGAATCCTGCGTGCTACCCATTCCATGGGTCCCAACTCTCCAGGTTCACCGCAATCTTCCGACAGCGAAAGCACTCATTGGAAACCCAGCGGATGCTACACCGTGGGATCGGGAAAGCTTTCTGAAACTCACCTCAGTTTTCATCTCCTGGTGCTCGTGTTCTCCATTCAGGCCCCCTTACGAACAATCTCCCCACTTGGAGACTCAGCGCCTTTCCATGCCTCTTTCGTACCGTCTGCAATTTGTCCGCAGGATGAACTTGAAGAGGGGGAACCAATGAGAGACTCGCTGGAGGTGTTTGGTCGGGCACATGTCACTCTCATTTCCCATCACGAAGAAGAATTCACCAAAGGATCAGCCTGCCACCCCGGATCGACAATAGGGCGTGAAGCCATCCAGCCGTGTTGCATCCCACTCACAAAAAAGTGACTTGGGAAATGGAGCTCAGGGGCACTGCACTTCCCAAACCTGCAGAGTTCTAAACGATAACTATCGGCCCAAAATATATTGAGGTCAGGCTACGAAGAGGCGTTGAACGCAAGGCAGAATTGCACGAAACGGACGTCATCGGGTACATCGGAATGGCCCCGATAGCACATGAAAAGCGCCAGAACGTGGACAATGATGCGGTTGGCCAAAAAGGGCGTATGCGTTTTTTCCTGAATATATTCAGGAAAAAACGCATACGCCCTTTTTGGCCAACCAAGCAAGCTGGGAGAGCAAATCAGCACTACAAAGAAATCTTTCGCCCCCCCCCCCCGGGAAAAGGGCCACGCGAAAAAAGTCTAAAAACCAGAAAGGCAGGACAGGCCACGGAGACAAGGGAGCCTTGTTAAGCTGATGGGCGGGATGTCAATGGCCAACACCCAATCTTCACAAGTGTATCCTCTTTCCCAAAACATGTAAAACACAGAACTACAGAGCATAGGGCACTTCCACACATGGCCGTTGACCTTGGGGAAATGAAAAAATCAACCAGACACAGGGACCCCAAAGTTGAGGGCTGCTGTCTTGACAAGAACCTCGACTCCGGTACACGTTTCATATCCCAGGAAAGAGCCAAGTGGACAAAGACAAGTGGACAAGTGGACAAAGACAAGTGGACAAGTGGACAAGTGGTGCTAAGTAGGTCCAATGGAGCGTCACTCAGCCATCAAATCCACGTCATGAGGCTGGTAGCAGCATCCTGAGTGGATTTAGGTACCATCATCCTCAGTGAAATAAGTCCCACAAAAAAAGAAACTTATGATATCACTTATCGAGGGAATGTAAAAATCGCTCCCCATGAACTGAATCCCCAAACAGAACAGGTCACGCTTTTAGAAAACACACTTATGCCTGCTTCAGGGGAAAGGTGAGGTGGGGCGACGCATAAAACTCGAGTTTGAAATGAGCACAGATACCCTTCCGAAAACCGAATATGGAATGGACACGACCTACTCCTTGCTCAATCAACTGGACTCACCAGACCCTGTTCATCGCACAAGTATCTATCCGACTAGTAAGCATCTTAAAAGCTAAGTCTTGATATCTCTCTGTAAGTGCATCAAGTGTGCGTAAAGCGGCCTAAAAACAGCACTGAAAATCAGCTCAGACCCATTCTGAGGATACATTTCCAACACAAAGAAGAAACAAGCAGGGCAAAACAGAGAGAAATGCTTCCAAAATGCGTTCAGGGACTGGGATGCAACCAGGATTGACCACATCTACAGCCCCAGCGGCAGAAGACATAAGGCTGGACACTCTCGGGGATGAGACGATTGGTGAGGTTGGGAAAGCCAATGCAGACCCTTGAAAGGAATCCTGCGTGCTACCCATTCCATGGGTCCCAACTCTCCAGGTTCACCGCAATCTTCCGACAGCGAAAGCACTCATTGGAAACCCAGCGGATGCTACACCGTGGGATCGGGAAAGCTTTCTGAAACTCACCTCATTTTTCATCTCCTGGTGCTCGTGTTCTCCATTCAGGCCCCCTTACGAACAATCTCCCCACTTGGAGACTCAGCGCCTTTCCATGCCTCTTTCGTACCGTCTGCAATTTGTCCGCAGGATGAACTTGAAGAGGGGGAACCAATGAGAGACTCGCTGGAGGTGTTTGGTCGGGCACATGTCACTCTCATTTCCCATCACGAAGAAGAATTCACCAAAGGATCAGCCTGCCACCCCGGATCGACAATAGGGCGTGAAGCCATCCAGCCGTGTTGCATCCCACTCACAAAAAAGTGACTTGGGAAATGGAGCTCAGGGGCACTGCACTTCCCAAACCTGCAGAGTTCTAAACGATAACTATCGGCCCAAAATATATTGAGGTCGGGCTACGAAGAGGCTTTGAACGCAAGGCAGAATTGCACGAAACGGACGTCATCGGGTACATCGGAATGGCCCCGATAGCACATGAAAAGCGCCAGAACGTGGACAATGATGCGGTTGGCCAAAAAGGGCGAATGCGTTTTTTCCTGAATATATTCAGGAAAAAACGCATACGCCCTTTTTGGCCAACCAAGCAAGCTGGGAGAGCAAATCAGCACTACAAAGAAATCTCTCGCCCCCCCCCCCCCCGGGAAAAGGGCCACGCGAAAAAAGTCTAAAAACCAGAAAGGCAGGACAGGCCACAGAGACAAGGGAGCCTTGTTAAGCTGATGGGCGGGATGTCAATGGCCAACACCCAATCTTCACAAGTGTATCCTCTTTCCCAAAACATGTAAAACACAGAACTACAGAGCATAGGGCACTTCCACACATGGGCGTTGACCTTGGGGAAATGAAAAAATCAACCAGACACAGGGACCCCAAAGTTGAGGGCTGCTGTCTTGACAAGAACCTCGACTCCGGTACACGTTTCATATCCCAGGAAAGAGCCAAGTGGACAAAGACAAGTGGACAAGTGGACAAAGACAAGTGGACAAATGGACAAGTGGTGCTAAGTAGGTCCAATGGAGTGTCACTCAGCCATCAAATCCACGTCATTAGGCTGCTAGCAGCATCCTGAGTGGATTTAGGTACCATCATCCTCAGTGAAATAAGTCCCACAAAAAAAGAAACTTATGATATCACTTATCGAGGGAATGTAAAAATCGCTCCCCATGAACTGAATCCCCAAACAGAACAGGTCACGCTTTTAGAAAACACACTTATGCCTGCTTCAGGGGAAAGGTGAGGTGGGGTGACGCATAAAACTCGAGTTTGAAATGAGCACAGATACCCTTCCGAAAACCGAATATGGAATGGACACGACCTACTCCTTGCTCAATCAACTGGACTCACCAGACCCTGTTCATCGCACAAGTATCTATCCGACTAGTAAGCATCTTAAAAGCTAAGTCTTGATATCTCTCTGTAAGTGCATCAAGTGTGTGTAAAGCGGCCTAAAAACAGCACTGAAAATCAGCTCAGACCCATTCTGAGGATACATTTCCAACACCAAGAAGAAACAAGCAGGGCAAAACAGAGAGAAATGCTTCCAAAATGCGTTCAGGGACTGGGATGCAACCAGGATTGACCACATCTACAGCCCCAGCGGCAGAAGACATAAGGCTGGACACTCTCGGGGCTGAGACGATTGGTGAGGTTGGGAAAGCCAATGCAGACCCTTGAAAGGAATCCTGCGTGCTATCCATTCCATGGGTCCCAACTCTCCAGGTTCACCGCAATCTTCCGACAGCGAAAGCACTCATTGGAAACCCAGCGGATGCTACACCGTGGGATCGGGAAAGCTTTCTGAAACTCACCTCAGTTTTCATCTCCTGGTGCTCGTGTTCTCCATTCAGGCCCCCTTACGAACAATCTCCCCACTTGGAGACTCAGCGCCTTTCCATGCCTCTTTCGTACCGTCTGCAATTTGTCCGCAGGATGAACTGGAAGAGGGGCAACAATGAGAGACTCCCTGGAGGTGTTTGGTCGGGCACATGTCACTCTCATTTCCCATCACCAAGAAGAATTCACCAAAGGCTCAGCCTGCCACCCCGGATCGACAATAGGGCAGAAGCCATCCAGCCGTGTTGCGTCCCACTCACAAAAAAGCGACTTGGGAAATGGAGCTCAGGGGCACTGCACTTCCCAAACCTGCAGAGTTCTAAACGATAACTATCGGCCCAAAATATATTGAGGTCAGGCTACGAAGAGGCGTTGAACGCAAGGCAGAATTGCACGAAACGGACGTCATCGGGTACATCGGAATGGCCCCGATAGCACATGAAAAGCGCCAGAACGTGGACAATGATGCGGTTGGCCAAAAAGGGCGTATGCGTTTTTTCCTGAATATATTCAGGAAAAAACGCATACGCCCTTTTTGGCCAACCAAGCAAGCTGGGAGAGCAAATCAGCACTACAAAGAAATCTCTCGCCCCACACCCCCCCCCCGGGAAAAGGGCCACGCGAAAAAAGTCTAAAAACCAGAAAGGCAGGACAGGCCACGGAGACAAGGGAGCCTTGTTAAGCTGATGGGCGGGATGTCAATGGCCAACACCCAATCTTCACAAGTGTATCCTCTTTCCCAAAACATGTAAAACACAGAACCACAGAGCATAGTGCACTTCCACACATGGGCGTTGACCTTGGGGAAATGAAAAAATCAACCAGACACAGGGACCCCAAAGTTGAGGGCTGCTGTCTTGACAAGAACCTCGACTCCGGTACACGTTTCATATCCCAGGAAAGAGCCAAGTGGACAAAGACAAGTGGACAAGTGGACAAAGACAAGTGGACAAGTGGACAAGTGGTGCTAAGTAGGTCCAATGGAGTGTCACTCAGCCATGAAATCCACGTCATGAGGCTGGTAGCAGCATCCTGAGTGGATTTAGGTACCATCATCCTCAGTGAAATAAGTCCCACAAAAAAAGAAACTTATGATATCACTTATCGAGGGAATGTAAAAATCGCTCCCCATGAACTGAATCCCCAAACAGAACAGGTCACGCTTTTAGAAAACACACTTATGCCTGCTTCAGGGGAAAGGTGAGGTGGGGTGACGCATAAAACTCGAGTTTGAAATGAGCACAGATACCCTTCCGAAAACCGAATATGGAATGGACACGACCTACTCCTTGCTCAATCAACTGGACTCACCAGACCCTGTTCATCGCACAAGTATCTATCCGACTAGTAAGCATCTTAAAAGCTAAGTCTTGATATCTCTCTGTAAGTGCATCAAGTGTGTGTAAAGCGGCCTAAAAACAGCACTGAAAATCAGCTCAGACCCATTCTGAGGATACATTTCCAACACAAAGAAGAAACAAGCAGGGCAAAACTGAGAGAAATGCTTCCAAAATGCGTTCAGGGACTGGGATGCAACCAGGATTGACCACATCTACAGCCCCAGCGGCAGAAGACATAAGGCTGGACACTCTCGGGGCTGAGACGATTGGTGAGGTTGGGAAAGCCAATGCAGACCCTTGAAAGGAATCCTGCGTGCTACCCATTCCATGGGTCCCAACTCTCCAGGTTCACCGCAATCTTCCGACAGCGAAAGCACTCATTGGAAACCCAGCGGATGCTACACCGTGGGATCGGGAAAGCTTTCTGAAACTCACCTCAGTTTTCATCTCCTGGTGCTCATTTTCTCCATTCAGGCCCCCTTACGAACAATCTCCCCACTTGGAGACTCAGCGCCTTTCCATGCCTCTTTCGTACCGTCTGCAATTTGTCCGCAGGATGAACTGGAAGAGGGGCAACCAATGAGAGACTCGCTGGAGGTGTTTGGTCGGGCACATGTCACTCTCATTTCCCATCACCAAGAAGAATTCACCAAAGGATCAGCCTGCCACCCCGGATCGACAATAGGGCAGAAGCCATCCAGCCGTGTTGCGTCCCACTCACAAAAAAGCGACTTGGGAAATGGAGCTCAGGGGCACTGCACTTCCCAAACCTGCAGAGTTCTAAACGATAACTATCGGCCCAAAATATATTGAGGTCAGGCTACGAAGAGGCGTTGAACGCAAGGCAGAATTGCACGAAACGGACGTCATCGGGTACATCGGAATGGCCCCGATAGCACATGAAAAGCGCCAGAACGTGGACAATGATGCGGTTGGCCAAAAAGGGCGTATGCGTTTTTTCCTGAATATATTCAGGAAAAAACGCATACGCCCTTTTTGGCCAACCAAGCAAGCTGGGAGAGCAAATCAGCACTACAAAGAAATCTCTCGCCCCCCCCCCCCCCCGGCAAAAGGGCCACGCGAAAAAAGTCTAAAAACCAGAAAGGCAGGACAGGCCACGGAGACAAGGGAGCCTTGTTAAGCTGATGCGCGGGATGTCAATGGCCAACACCCAATCTTCACAAGTGTATCCTCTTTCCCAAAACATGTAAAACACAGAACCACAGAGCATAGTGCACTTCCACACATGGGCGTTGACCTTGGGGAAATGAAAAAATCAACCAGACACAGGGACCCCAAAGTTGAGGGCTGCTGTCTTGACAAGAACCTCGACTCCGGTACACGTTTCATATCCCAGGAAAGAGCCAAGTGGACAAAGACAAGTGGACAAGTGGACAAAGACAAGTGGACAAGTGGACAAGTGGTGCTAAGTAGGTCCAATGGAGTGTCACTCAGCCATGAAATCCACGTCATGGGGCTGGTAGCAGCATCCTGAGTGGATTTAGGTACCATCATCCTCAGTGAAATAAGTCCCACAAAAAAAGAAACTTATGATATCACTTATCGAGGGAATGTAAAAATCGCTCCCCATGAACTGAATCCCCAAACAGAACAGGTCACGCTTTTAGAAAACACACTTATGCCTGCTTCAGGGGAAAGGTGAGGTGGGGTGACGCATAAAACTCGAGTTTGAAATGAGCACAGATACCCTTCCGAAAACCGAATATGGAATGGACACGACCTACTCCTTGCTCAATCAACTGGACTCACCAGACCCTGTTCATCGCACAAGTATCTATCCGACTAGTAAGCATCTTAAAAGCTAAGTCTTGATATCTCTCTGTAAGTGCATCAAGTGTGTGTAAAGCGGCCTAAAAACAGCACTGAAAATCAGCTCAGACCCATTCTGAGGATACATTTCCAACACAAAGAAGAAACAAGCAGGGCAAAACAGAGAGAAATTCTTCCAAAATGCGTTCAGGGACTGGGATGCAACCAGGATTGACCACATCTACAGCCCCAGCGGCAGAAGACATAAGGCTGGACACTCTCGGGGCTGAGACGATTGGTGAGGTTGGGAAAGCCAATGCAGACCCTTGAAAGGAATCCTGCGTGCTACCCATTCCATGGGTCCCAACTCTCCAGGTTCACCGCAATCTTCCGACAGCGAAAGCACTCATTGGAAACCCAGCGGATGCTACACCGTGGGATCGGGAAAGCTTTCTGAAACTCACCTCAGTTTTCATCTCCTGGTGCTCGTGTTCTCCATTCAGGCCCCCTTACGAACAATCTCCCCACTTGGAGACTCAGCGCCTTTCCATGCCTCTTTCGTACCGTCTGCAATTTGTCCGCAGGATGAACTTGAAGAGGGGGAACCAATGAGAGACTCGCTGGAGGTGTTTGGTCGGGCACATGTCACTCTCATTTCCCATCACGAAGAAGAATTCACCAAAGGATCAGCCTGCCACCCCAGATCGACAATAGGGCGTGAAGCCATCCAGCCGTGTTGCATCCCACTCACAAAAAAGTGACTTGGGAAATGGAGCTCAGGGGCACTGCACTTCCCAAACCTGCAGAGTTCTAAACGATTACTATCGGCCCAAAATATATTGAGGTCAGGCTACGAAGAGGCGTTGAACGCAAGGCAGAATTGCACGAAACGGACGTCATCGGGTACATCGGAATGGCCCCGATAGCACATGAAAAGCGCCAGAACGTGGACAATGATGCGGTTGGCCAAAAAGGGCGTATGCGTTTTTTCCTGAATATATTCAGGAAAAAACGCATACGCCCTTTTTGGCCAACCAAGCAAGCTGGGAGAGCAAATCAGCACTACAAAGAAATCTCTCGCCCCCCCCCCCGGCAAAAGGGCCACGCGAAAAAAGTCTAAAAACCAGAAAGGCAGGACAGGCCACGGAGACAAGGGAGCCTTGTTAAGCTGATGGGCGGGATGTCAATGGCCAACACCCAATCTTCACAAGTGTATCCTCTTTCCCGAAACATGTAAAACACAGAACTACAGAGCATAGGGCACTTCCACACATGTGCGTTGACCTTGGGGAAATGAAAAAATCAACCAGACACAGGGACCCCAAAGTTGAGGGCTGCTGTCTTGACAAGAACCTCGACTCTGGTACACGTTTCATATCCCAGGAAAGAGCCAAGTGGACAAAGACAAGTGGACAAGTGGACAAAGACAAGTGGACAAGTGGACAAGTGGTGCTAAGTAGGTCCAATGGAGTGTCACTCAGCCATGAAATCCACGTCATGAGGCTGGTAGCAGCATCCTGAGTGGATTTAGGTACCATCATCCTCAGTGAAATAAGTCTCACAAAAAAAGAAACTTATGATATCACTTATCGAGGGAATGTAAAAATCGCTCCCCATGAACTGAATCCCCAAACAGAACAGGTCACGCTTTTAGAAAACACACTTATGCCTGCTTCAGGGGAAAGGTGAGGTGGGGTGACGCATAAAACTCGAGTTTGAAATGAGCACAGATACCCTTCCGAAAACCGAATATGGAATGGACACGACCTACTCCTTGCTCAATCAACTGGACTCACCAGACCCTGTTCATCGCACAAGTATCTATCCGACTAGTAAGCATCTTAAAAGCTAAGTCTTGATATCTCTCTGTAAGTGCATCAAGTGTGTGTAAAGCGGCCTAAAAACAGCAGTGAAAATCAGCTCAGACCCATTCTGAGGATACATTTCCAACACAAAGAAGAAACAAGCAGGGCAAAACAGAGAGAAATTCTTCCAAAATGCGTTCAGGGACTGGGATGCAACCAGGATTGACCACATCTACAGCCCCAGCGGCAGAAGACATAAGGCTGGACACTCTCGGGGCTGAGACGATTGGTGAGGTTGGGAAAGCCAATGCAGACCCTTGAAAGGAATCCTGCGTGCTACCCATTCCATGGGTCCCAACTCTCCAGGTTCACCGCAATCTTCCGACAGCGAAAGCACTCATTGGAAACCCAGCGGATGCTACACCGTGGGATCGGGAAAGCTTTCTGAAACTCACCTCAGTTTTCATCTCCTGGTGCTCGTGTTCTCCATTCAGGCCCCCTTACGAACAATCTCCCCACTTGGAGACTCAGCGCCTTTCCATGCCTCTTTCGTACCGTCTGCAATTTGTCCGCAGGATGAACTTGAAGAGGGGGAACCAATGAGAGACTCGCTGGAGGTGTTTGGTCGGGCACATGTCACTCTCATTTCCCATCACGAAGAAGAATTCACCAAAGGATCAGCCTGCCACCCCGGATCGACAATAGGGCGTGAAGCCATCCAGCCGTGTTGCATCCCACTCACAAAAAAGTGACTTGGGAAATGGAGCTCAGGGGCACTGCACTTCCCAAACCTGCAGAGTTTTAAACGATAACTATCGGCCCAAAATATATTGAGGTCAGGCTACGAAGAGGCGTTGAACGCAAGGCAGAATTGCACGAAACGGACGTCATCGGGTACATCGGAATGGCCCCGATAGCACATGAAAAGCGCCAGAACGTGGACAATGATGCGGTTGGCCAAAAAGGGCGTATGCGTTTTTTCCTGAATATATTCAGGAAAAAACGCATACGCCCTTTTTGGCCAACCAAGCAAGCTGGGAGAGCAAATCAGCACTACAAAGAAATCTCTCGCCCCCCCCCCCCGGCAAAAGGGCCACGCGAAAAAAGTCTAAAAACCAGAAAGGCAGGACAGGCCACGGAGACAAGGGAGCCTTGTTAAGCTGATGGGCGGGATGTCAATGGCCAACACCCAATCTTCACAAGTGTATCCTCTTTCCCAAAACATGTAAAACACAGAACTACAGAGCATAGGGCACTTCCACACATGGGCGTTGACCTTGGGGAAATGAAAAAATCAACCAGACACAGGGACCCCAAAGTTGAGGGCTGCTGTCTTGACAAGAACCTCGACTCCGGTACACGTTTCATATCCCAGGAAAGAGCCAAGTGGACAAAGACAAGTGGACAAGTGGACAAAGACAAGTGGACAAGTGGACAAGTGGTGCTACGTAGGTCCAATGGAGTGTCACTCAGCCATGAAATCCACACCATGAGGCTGGTAGCAGCATCCTGAGTGGATTTAGGTACCATCATCCTCAGTGAAATAAGTCTCACAAAAAAAGAAACTTATGATATCACTTATCGAGGGAATGTAAAAATCGCTCCCCATGAACTGAATCCCCAAACAGAACAGGTCACGCTTTTAGAAAACACACTTATGCCTGCTTCAGGGGAAAGGTGAGGTGGGGTGACGCATAAAACTCGAGTTTGAAATGAGCACAGATACCCTTCCGAAAACCGAATATGGAATGGACACGACCTACTCCTTGCTCAATCAACTGGACTCACCAGACCCTGTTCATCGCACAAGTATCTATCCGACTAGTAAGCATCTTAAAAGCTAAGTCTTGATATCTCTCTGTAAGTGCATCAAGTGTGTGTAAAGCGGCCTAAAAACAGCACTGAAAATCAGCTCAGACCCATTCTGAGGATACATTTCCAACACAAAGAAGAAACAAGCAGGGCAAAACTGAGAGAAATGCTTCCAAAATGCGTTCAGGGACTGGGATGCAACCAGGATTGACCACATCTACAGCCCCAGCGGCAGAAGACATAAGGCTGGACACTCTCGGGGCTGAGACGATTGGTGAGGTTGGGAAAGCCAATGCAGACCCTTGAAAGGAATCCTGCGTGCTACCCATTCCATGGGTCCCAACTCTCCAGGTTCACCGCAATCTTCCGACAGCGAAAGCACTCATTGGAAACCCAGCGGATGCTACACCGTGGGATCGGGAAAGCTTTCTGAAACTCACCTCAGTTTTCATCTCCTGGTGCTCATTTTCTCCATTCAGGCCCCCTTACGAACAATCTCCCCACTTGGAGACTCAGCGCCTTTCCATGCCTCTTTCGTACCGTCTGCAATTTGTCCGCAGGATGAACTGGAAGAGGGGCAACCAATGAGAGACTCGCTGGAGGTGTTTGGTCGGGCACATGTCACTCTCATTTCCCATCACCAAGAAGAATTCACCAAAGGATCAGCCTGCCACCCCGGATCGACAATAGGGCAGAAGCCATCCAGCCGTGTTGCGTCCCACTCACAAAAAAGCGACTTGGGAAATGGAGCTCAGGGGCACTGCACTTCCCAAACCTGCAGAGTTCTAAACGATAACTATCGGCCCAAAATATATTGAGGTCAGGCTACGAAGAGGCGTTGAACGCAAGGCAGAATTGCACGAAACGGACGTCATCGGGTACATCGGAATGGCCCCGATAGCACATGAAAAGCGCCAGAACGTGGACAATGATGCGGTTGGCCAAAAAGGGCGTATGCGTTTTTTCCTGAATATATTCAGGAAAAAACGCATACGCCCTTTTTGGCCAACCAAGCAAGCTGGGAGAGCAAATCAGCACTACAAAGAAATCTCTCGCCCCCCCCCCCCCCCCGGCAAAAGGGCCACGCGAAAAAAGTCTAAAAACCAGAAAGGCAGGACAGGCCACGGAGACAAGGGAGCCTTGTTAAGCTGATGCGCGGGATGTCAATGGCCAACACCCAATCTTCACAAGTGTATCCTCTTTCCCAAAACATGTAAAACACAGAACCACAGAGCATAGTGCACTTCCACACATGGGCGTTGACCTTGGGGAAATGAAAAAATCAACCAGACACAGGGACCCCAAAGTTGAGGGCTGCTGTCTTGACAAGAACCTCGACTCCGGTACACGTTTCATATCCCAGGAAAGAGCCAAGTGGACAAAGACAAGTGGACAAGTGGACAAAGACAAGTGGACAAGTGGACAAGTGGTGCTAAGTAGGTCCAATGGAGTGTCACTCAGCCATGAAATCCACGTCATGGGGCTGGTAGCAGCATCCTGAGTGGATTTAGGTACCATCATCCTCAGTGAAATAAGTCCCACAAAAAAAGAAACTTATGATATCACTTATCGAGGGAATGTAAAAATCGCTCCCCATGAACTGAATCCCCAAACAGAACAGGTCACGCTTTTAGAAAACACACTTATGCCTGCTTCAGGGGAAAGGTGAGGTGGGGTGACGCATAAAACTCGAGTTTGAAATGAGCACAGATACCCTTCCGAAAACCGAATATGGAATGGACACGACCTACTCCTTGCTCAATCAACTGGACTCACCAGACCCTGTTCATCGCACAAGTATCTATCCGACTAGTAAGCATCTTAAAAGCTAAGTCTTGATATCTCTCTGTAAGTGCATCAAGTGTGTGTAAAGCGGCCTAAAAACAGCACTGAAAATCAGCTCAGACCCATTCTGAGGATACATTTCCAACACAAAGAAGAAACAAGCAGGGCAAAACAGAGAGAAATGCTTCCAAAATGCGTTCAGGGACTGGGATGCAACCAGGATTGACCACATCTACAGCCCCAGCGGCAGAAGACATAAGGCTGGACACTCTCGGGGCTGAGACGATTGGTGAGGTTGGGAAAGCCAATGCAGACCCTTGAAAGGAATCCTGCGTGCTACCCATTCCATGGGTCCCAACTCTCCAGGTTCACCGCAATCTTCCGACAGCGAAAGCACTCATTGGAAACCCAGCGGATGCTACACCGTGGGATCGGGAAAGCTTTCTGAAACTCACCTCAGTTTTCATCTCCTGGTGCTCGTGTTCTCCATTCAGGCCCCCTTACGAACAATCTCCCCACTTGGAGACTCAGCGCCTTTCCATGCCTCTTTCGTACCGTCTGCAATTTGTCCGCAGGATGAACTTGAAGAGGGGGAACCAATGAGAGACTCGCTGGAGGTGTTTGGTCGGGCACATGTCACTCTCATTTCCCATCACGAAGAAGAATTCACCAAAGGATCAGCCTGCCACCCCAGATCGACAATAGGGCGTGAAGCCATCCAGCCGTGTTGCATCCCACTCACAAAAAAGTGACTTGGGAAATGGAGCTCAGGGGCACTGCACTTCCCAAACCTGCAGAGTTCTAAACGATTACTATCGGCCCAAAATATATTGAGGTCAGGCTACGAAGAGGCGTTGAACGCAAGGCAGAATTGCACGAAACGGACGTCATCGGGTACATCGGAATGGCCCCGATAGCACATGAAAAGCGCCAGAACGTGGACAATGATGCGGTTGGCCAAAAAGGGCGTATGCGTTTTTTCCTGAATATATTCAGGAAAAAACGCATACGCCCTTTTTGGCCAACCAAGCAAGCTGGGAGAGCAAATCAGCACTACAAAGAAATCTCTCGCCCCCCCCCCCGGCAAAAGGGCCACGCGAAAAAAGTCTAAAAACCAGAAAGGCAGGACAGGCCACGGAGACAAGGGAGCCTTGTTAAGCTGATGGGCGGGATGTCAATGGCCAACACCCAATCTTCACAAGTGTATCCTCTTTCCCGAAACATGTAAAACACAGAACTACAGAGCATAGGGCACTTCCACACATGTGCGTTGACCTTGGGGAAATGAAAAAATCAACCAGACACAGGGACCCCAAAGTTGAGGGCTGCTGTCTTGACAAGAACCTCGACTCTGGTACACGTTTCATATCCCAGGAAAGAGCCAAGTGGACAAAGACAAGTGGACAAGTGGACAAAGACAAGTGGACAAGTGGACAAGTGGTGCTAAGTAGGTCCAATGGAGTGTCACTCAGCCATGAAATCCACGTCATGAGGCTGGTAGCAGCATCCTGAGTGGATTTAGGTACCATCATCCTCAGTGAAATAAGTCTCACAAAAAAAGAAACTTATGATATCACTTATCGAGGGAATGTAAAAATCGCTCCCCATGAACTGAATCCCCAAACAGAACAGGTCACGCTTTTAGAAAACACACTTATGCCTGCTTCAGGGGAAAGGTGAGGTGGGGTGACGCATAAAACTCGAGTTTGAAATGAGCACAGATACCCTTCCGAAAACCGAATATGGAATGGACACGACCTACTCCTTGCTCAATCAACTGGACTCACCAGACCCTGTTCATCGCACAAGTATCTATCCGACTAGTAAGCATCTTAAAAGCTAAGTCTTGATATCTCTCTGTAAGTGCATCAAGTGTGTGTAAAGCGGCCTAAAAACAGCAGTGAAAATCAGCTCAGACCCATTCTGAGGATACATTTCCAACACAAAGAAGAAACAAGCAGGGCAAAACAGAGAGAAATTCTTCCAAAATGCGTTCAGGGACTGGGATGCAACCAGGATTGACCACATCTACAGCCCCAGCGGCAGAAGACATAAGGCTGGACACTCTCGGGGCTGAGACGATTGGTGAGGTTGGGAAAGCCAATGCAGACCCTTGAAAGGAATCCTGCGTGCTACCCATTCCATGGGTCCCAACTCTCCAGGTTCACCGCAATCTTCCGACAGCGAAAGCACTCATTGGAAACCCAGCGGATGCTACACCGTGGGATCGGGAAAGCTTTCTGAAACTCACCTCAGTTTTCATCTCCTGGTGCTCGTGTTCTCCATTCAGGCCCCCTTACGAACAATCTCCCCACTTGGAGACTCAGCGCCTTTCCATGCCTCTTTCGTACCGTCTGCAATTTGTCCGCAGGATGAACTTGAAGAGGGGGAACCAATGAGAGACTCGCTGGAGGTGTTTGGTCGGGCACATGTCACTCTCATTTCCCATCACGAAGAAGAATTCACCAAAGGATCAGCCTGCCACCCCGGATCGACAATAGGGCGTGAAGCCATCCAGCCGTGTTGCATCCCACTCACAAAAAAGTGACTTGGGAAATGGAGCTCAGGGGCACTGCACTTCCCAAACCTGCAGAGTTTTAAACGATAACTATCGGCCCAAAATATATTGAGGTCAGGCTACGAAGAGGCGTTGAACGCAAGGCAGAATTGCACGAAACGGACGTCATCGGGTACATCGGAATGGCCCCGATAGCACATGAAAAGCGCCAGAACGTGGACAATGATGCGGTTGGCCAAAAAGGGCGTATGCGTTTTTTCCTGAATATATTCAGGAAAAAACGCATACGCCCTTTTTGGCCAACCAAGCAAGCTGGGAGAGCAAATCAGCACTACAAAGAAATCTCTCGCCCCCCCCCCCGGCAAAAGGGCCACGCGAAAAAAGTCTAAAAACCAGAAAGGCAGGACAGGCCACGGAGACAAGGGAGCCTTGTTAAGCTGATGGGCGGGATGTCAATGGCCAACACCCAATCTTCACAAGTGTATCCTCTTTCCCAAAACATGTAAAACACAGAACTACAGAGCATAGGGCACTTCCACACATGGGCGTTGACCTTGGGGAAATGAAAAAATCAACCAGACACAGGGACCCCAAAGTTGAGGGCTGCTGTCTTGACAAGAACCTCGACTCCGGTACACGTTTCATATCCCAGGAAAGAGCCAAGTGGACAAAGACAAGTGGACAAGTGGACAAAGACAAGTGGACAAGTGGACAAGTGGTGCTACGTAGGTCCAATGGAGTGTCACTCAGCCATGAAATCCACACCATGAGGCTGGTAGCAGCATCCTGAGTGGATTTAGGTACCATCATCCTCAGTGAAATAAGTCTCACAAAAAAAGAAACTTATGATATCACTTATCGAGGGAATGTAAAAATCGCTCCCCATGAACTGAATCCCCAAACAGAACAGGTCACGCTTTTAGAAAACACACTTATGCCTGCTTCAGGGGAAAGGTGAGGTGGGGTGACGCATAAAACTCGAGTTTGAAATGAGCACAGATACCCTTCCGAAAACCGAATATGGAATGGACACGACCTACTCCTTGCTCAATCAACTGGACTCACCAGACCCTGTTCATCGCACAAGTATCTATCCGACTAGTAAGCATCTTAAAAGCTAAGTCTTGATATCTCTCTGTAAGTGCATCAAGTGTGTGTAAAGCGGCCTAAAAACAGCACTGAAAATCAGCTCAGACCCATTCTGAGGATACATTTCCAACACAAAGAAGAAACAAGCAGGGCAAAACTGAGAGAAATGCTTCCAAAATGCGTTCAGGGACTGGGATGCAACCAGGATTGACCACATCTACAGCCCCAGCGGCAGAAGACATAAGGCGGGACACTCTCGGGGCTGAGACGATTGGTGAGGTTGGGAAAGCCAATGCAGACCCTTGAAAGGAATCCTGCGTGCTACCCATTCCATGGGTCCCAACTCTCCAGGTTCACCGCAATCTTCCGACAGCGAAAGCACTCATTGGAAACCCAGCGGATGCTACACCGTGGGATCGGGAAAGCTTTCTGAAACTCACCTCAGTTTTCATCTCCTGGTGCTCGTTTTCTCCATTCAGGCCCCCTTACGAACAATCTCCCCACTTGGGAGACTCAGCGCCTTTCCATGCCTCTTTCGTACCGTCTGCAATTTGTCCGCAGGATGAACTTGAAGAGGGGGAACCAATGAGAGACTCGCTGGTGGTGTTTGGTCGGGCACATGTCACTCTCATTTCCCATCACGAAGAAGAATTCACCAAAGGATCAGCCTGCCACCCCGGATCGACAATAGGGCGTGAAGCCATCCAGCCGTGTTGCATCCCACTCACAAAAAAGTGACTTGGGAAATGGAGCTCAGGGGCACTGCACTTCCCAAACCTGCAGAGTTCTAAACGATAACTATCGGCCCAAAATATATTGAGGTCAGGCTACGAAGAGGCGTTGAACGCAAGGCAGAATTGCACGAAACGGACGTCATCGGGTACATCGGAATGGCCCCGATAGCACATGAAAAGCGCCAGAACGTGGACAATGATGCGGTTGGCCAAAAAGGGCGTATGCGTTTTTTCCTGAATATATTCAGGAAAAAACGCATACGCCCTTTTTGGCCAACCAAGCAAGCTGGGAGAGCAAATCAGCACTACAAAGAAATCTCTCGCCCCCACCCCCCGGGAAAAGGGCCACGCGAAAAAAGTCTAAAAACCAGAAAGGCAGGACAGGCCACGGAGACAAGGGAGCCTTGTTAAGCTGATGGGCGGGATGTCAATGGCCAACACCCAATCTTCACAAGTGTATCCTCTTTCCCAAAACATGTAAAACACAGAACCACAGAGCATAGTGCACTTCCACACATGGGCGTTGACCTTGGGGAAATGAAAAAATCAACCAGACACAGGGACCCCAAAGTTGAGGGCTGCTGTCTTGACAAGAACCTCGACTCCGGTACACGTTTCATATCCCAGGAAAGAGCCAAGTGGACAAAGACAAGTGGACAAGTGGACAAAGACAAGTGGACAAGTGGACAAGTGGTGCTAAGTAGGTCCAATGGAGTGTCACTCAGCCATCAAATCCACGTCATGAGGCTGGTAGCAGCATCCTGAGTGGATTCAGGTACCATCATCCTCAGTGAAATAAGTCCCACAAAAAAAGAAACTTATGATATCACTTATCGAGGGAATGTAAAAATCGCTCCCCATGAACTGAATCCCCAAACAGAACAGGTCACGCTTTTAGAAAACACACTTATGCCTGCTTCAGGAGAAAGGTGAGGTGGGGTGACGCATAAAACTCGAGTTTGAAATGAGCACAGATACCCTTCCGAAAACCGAATATGGAATGGACACGACCTACTCCTTGCTCAATCAACTGGACTCACCAGACCCTGTTCATCGCACAAGTATCTATCCGACTAGTAAGCATCTTAAAAGCTAAGTCTTGATATCTCTCTGTAAGTGCATCAAGTGTGTGTAAAGCGGCCTAAAAACAGCAGTGAAAATCAGCTCAGACCCATTCTGAGGATGCATTTCCAACACAAAGAAGAAACAAGCAGGGCAAAACTGAGAGAAATGCTTCCAAAATGCGTTCAGGGACTGGGATGCAACCAGGATTGACCACATCTACAGCCCCAGCGGCAGAAGACATAAGGCTGGACACTCTCGGGGCTGAGACGATTGGTGAGGTTGGGAAAGCCAATGCAGACCCTTGAAAGGAATCCTGCGTGCTACCCATTCCATGGGTCCCAACTCTCCAGGTTCACCGCAATCTTCCGACAGCGAAAGCACTCATTGGAAAACCAGCGGATGCTACACCGTGGGATCGGGAAAGCTTTCTGAAACTCACCTCAGTTTTCATCTCCTGGTGCTCGTGTTCTCCATTCAGGCCCCCTTACGAACAATCTCCCCACTTGGAGACTCAGCGCCTTTCCATGCCTCTTTCGTACCGTCTGCAATTTGTCCGCAGGATGAACTGGAAGAGGGGCAACCAATGAGAGACTCGCTGGAGGTATTTGGTCGGGCACATGTCACTCTCATTTCCCATCACCAAGAAGAATTCACCAAAGGCTCAGCCTGCCACCCCGGATCGACAATAGGGCAGAAGCCATCCAGCCGTGTTGCGTCCCACTCACAAAAAAGCGACTTGGGAAATGGAGCTCAGGGGCACTGCACTTCCCAAACCTGCAGAGTTCTAAACGATAACTATCGCCCCAAAATATATTGAGGTCAGGCTACGAAGAGGCGTTGAACGCAAGGCAGAATTGCACGAAACGGACGTCATCGGGTACATCGGAATGGCCCCGATAGCACATGAAAAGCGCCAGAACGTGGACAATGATGCGGTTGGCCAAAAAGGGCGTATGCGTTTTTTCCTGAATATATTCAGGAAAAAAACGCATACGCCCTTTTTGGCCAACCAAGCAAGCTGGGAGAGCAAATCAGCACTACAAAGAAATCTCTCGCCCCCCCCCCCCCCCCGGGAAAAGGGCCACGCGAAAAAAGTCTAAAAACCAGAAAGGCAGGACAGGCCACGGAGACAAGGGAGCCTTGTTAAGCTGATGGGCGGGATGTCAATGGCCAACACCCAATCTTCACAAGTGTATCCTATTTCCCAAAACATGTAAAACACAGAACTACAGAGCATAGGGCACTTCCACACATGGGCGTTGACCTTGGGGAAATGAAAAAATCAACCAGACACAGGGACCCCAAAGTTGAGGGCTGCTGTCTTGACAAGAACCTCGACTCCGGTACACGTTTCATATCCCAGGAAAGAGCCAAGTGGACAAAGACAAGTGGACAAGTGGACAAAGACAAGTGGACAAGTGGTGCTAAGTAGGTCCAATGGAGTGTCACTCAGCCATCAAATCCACGTCATGAGGCTGGTAGCAGCATCCTGAGTGGATTTAGGTACCATCATCCTCAGTGAAATAAGTCCCACAAAAAAAGAAACTTATGATATCACTTATCGAGGGAATGTAAAAATCGCTCCCCATGAACTGAATCCCCAAACAGAACAGGTCACGCTTTTAGAAAACACACTTATGCCTGCTTCAGGGGAAAGGTGAGGTGGGGTGACGCATAAAACTCGAGTTTGAAATGAGCACAGATACCCTTCCGAAAACCGAATATGGAATGGACACGACCTACTCCTTGCTCAATCAACTGGACTCACCAGACCCTGTTCATCGCACAAGTATCTATCCGACTAGTAAGCATCTTAAAAGCTAAGTCTTGATATCTCTCTGTAAGTGCATCAAGTGTGTGTAAAGCGGCCTAAAAACAGCACTGAAAATCAGCTCAGACCCATTCTGAGGATACATTTCCAACACAAAGAAGAAACAAGCAGGGCAAAACAGAGAGAAATGCTTCCAAAATGCGTTCAGGGACTGGGATGCAACCAGGATTGACCACATCTACAGCCCCAGCGGCAGAAGACATAAGGCTGGACACTCTCGGGGCTGAGACGATTGGTGAGGTTGGGAAAGACAATGCAGACCCTTGAAAGGAATCCTGCGTGCTACCCATTCCATGGGTCCCAACTCTCCAGGTTCACCGCAATCTTCCGACAGCGAAAGCACTCATTGGAAACCCAGCGGATGCTACACCGTGGGATCGGGAAAGCTTTCTGAAACTCACCTCAGTTTTCATCTCCTGGTGCTCGTGTTCTCCATTCAGGCCCCCTGACGAACAATCTCCCCACTTGGAGACTCAGCGCCTTTCCATGCCTCTTTCGTACCGTCTGCAATTTGTCCGCAGGATGAACTTGAAGAGGGGGAACCAATGAGAGACTCGCTGGAGGTGTTTGGTCGGGCACATGTCACTCTCATTTCCCATCACGAAGAAGAATTCACCAAAGGATCAGCCTGCCACCCCGGATCGACAATAGGGCGTGAAGCCATCCAGCCGTGTTGCATCCCACTCACAAAAAAGTGACTTGGGAAATGGAGCTCAGGGGCACTGCACTTCCCAAACCTGCAGAGTTCTAAACGATAACTATCGGCCCAAAATATATTGAGGTCAGGCTACGAAGAGGCGTTGAACGCAAGGCAGAATTGCACGAAACGGACGTCATCGGGTACATCGGAATGGCCCCGATAGCACATGAAAAGCGCCAGAACGGGGACAATGATGCGGTTGGCCAAAAAGGGCGTATGCGTTTTTTCCTGAATATATTCAGGAAAAAACGCATACGCCCTTTTTGGCCAACCAAGCAAGCTGGGAGAGCAAATCAGCACTACAAAGAAATCTCTCGCCACCCCCCCCGGCAAAAGGGCCACGCGAAAAAAGTCTAAAAACCAGAAAGGCAGGACAGGCCACGGAGACAAGGGAGCCTTGTTAAGCTGATGGGCGGGATGTCAATGGCCAACACCCAATCTTCACAAGTGTATCCTCTTTCCCAAAACATGTAAAACACAGAACTACAGAGCATAGGGCACTTCCACACATGGGCGTTGACCTTGGGGAAATGAAAAAATCAACCAGACACAGGGACCCCAAAGTTGAGGGCTGCTGTCTTGACAAGAACCTCGACTCCGGTACACGTTTCATATCCCAGGAAAGAGCCAAGTGGACAAAGACAAGAGGACAAGTGGACAAAGACAAGTGGACAAGTGGACAAGTGGTGCTACGTAGGTCCAATGGAGTGTCACTCAGCCATGAAATCCACACCATGAGGCTGGTAGCAGCATCCTGAGTGGATTTAGGTACCATCATCCTCAGTGAAATAAGTCTCACAAAAAAAGAAACTTATGATATCACTTATCGAGGGAATGTAAAAATCGCTCCCCATGAACTGAATCCCCAAACAGAACAGGTCACGCTTTTAGAAAACACACTTATGCCTGCTTCAGGAGAAAGGTGAGGTGGGGTGACGCATAAAACTCGAGTTTGAAATGAGCACAGATACCCTTCCGAAAACCGAATATGGAATGGACACGACCTACTCCTTGCTCAATCAACTGGACTCACCAGACCCTGTTCATCGCACAAGTATCTATCCGACTAGTAAGCATCTTAAAAGCTAAGTCTTGATATCTCTCTGTAAGTGCATCAAGTGTGTGTAAAGCGGCCTAAAAACAGCACTGAAAATCAGCTCAGACCCATTCTGAGGATACATTTCCAACACAAAGAAGAAACAAGCAGGGCAAAACTGAGAGAAATGCTTCCAAAATGCGTTCAGGGACTGGGATGCAACCAGGATTGACCACATCTACAGCCCCAGCGGCAGAAGACATAAGACTGGACACTCTCGGGGCTGAGACGATTGGTGAGGTTGGGAAAGCCAATGCAGACCCTTGAAAGGAATCTTGCGTGCTACCCATTCCATGGGTCCCAACTCTCCAGGTTCACCGCAATCTTCCGACAGCGAAAGCACTCATTGGAAACCCAGCGGATGCTACACCATGGGATCGGGAAAGCTTTCTGAAACTCACCTCAGTTTTCATCTCCTGGTGCTCGTGTTCTCCATTCAGGCCCCCTTACGAACAATCTCCCCACTTGGAGACTCAGCGCCTTTCCATGCCTCTTTCGTACCGTCTGCAATTTGTCCGCAGGATGAACTGGAAGAGGGGCAACCAATGAGAGACTCGCTGGAGGTGTTTGGTCGGGCACATGTCACTCTCATTTCCCATCACCAAGAAGAATTCACCAAAGGCTCAGCCTGCCACCCCGGATCGACAATAGGGCAGAAGCCATCCAGCCGTGTTGCGTCCCACTCACAAAAAAGCGACTTGGGAAATGGAGCTCAGGGGCACTGCACTTCCCAAACCTGCAGAGCTCTAAACGATAACTATCGGCCCAAAATATATTGAGGTCAGGCTACGAAGAGGCGTTGAACGCAAGGCAGAATTGCACGAATCGGACGTCATCGGGTACATCGGAATGGCCCCGATAGCACATGAAAAGCGCCAGAACGTGGACAATGATGCGGTTGGCCAAAAAGGGCGTATGCGTTTTTTCCTGAATATATTCAGGAAAAAACGCATACGCCCTTTTTGGCCAACCAAGCAAGCTGGGAGAGCAAATCAGCACTACAAAGAAATCTCTCGCCCCCCCCCCGGCAAAAGGGCCACGCGAAAAAAGTCTAAAAACCAGAAAGGCAGGACAGGCCACGGAGACAAGGGAGCCTTGTTAAGCTGATGGGCGGGATGTCAATGGCCAACACCCAATCTTCACAAGTGTATCCTCTTTCCCAAAACATGTAAAACACAGAACTACAGAGCATAGGGCACTTCCACACATGGGCGTTGACCTTGGGGAAATGAAAAAATCAACCAGACACAGGGACCCCAAAGTTGAGGGCTGCTGTCTTGACAAGAACCTCGACTCCGGTACACGTTTCATATCCCAGGAAAGAGCCAAGTGGACAAAGACAAGTGGACAAGTGGACAAAGACAAGTGGACAAGTGGACAAGTGGTGCTAAGTAGCTCCAATGGAGTGTCACTCAGCCATCAAATCCACGTCATGAGGCTGGTAGCAGCATCCTGAGTGGATTTAGGTACCATCATCCTCAGTGAAATAAGTCCCACAAAAAAAGAAACTTATGGTATCACTTATCGAGGGAATGTAAAAATCGCTCCCCATGAACTGAATCCCCAAACAGAACAGGTCACGCTTTTAGAAAACACACTTATGCCTGCTTCAGGGGAAAGGTGAGGTGGGGTGACGCATAAAACTCGAGTTTGAAATGAGCACAGATACCCTTCCGAAAACCGAATATGGAATGGACACGACCTACTCCTTGCTCAATCAACTGGACTCACCAGACCCTGTTCATCGCACAAGTATCTATCCGACTAGTAAGCATCTTAAAAGCTAAGTCTTGATATCTCTCTGTAAGTGCATCAAGTGTGTGTAAAGCGGCCTAAAAACAGCACTGAAAATCAGCTCAGACCCATTCTGAGGATACATTTCCAACACAAAGAAGAAACAAGCAGGGCAAAACAGAGAGAAATGCTTCCAAAATGCGTTCAGGGACTGGGATGCAACCAGGATTGACCACATCTACAGCCCCAGCGGCAGAAGACATAAGGCTGGACACTCTCGGGGATGAGACGATTGGTGAGGTTGGGAAAGCCAATGCAGACCCTTGAAAGGAATCTTGCGTGCTACCCATTCCATGGGTCCCAACTCTCCAGGTTCACCGCAATCTTCCGACAGCGAAAGCACTCATTGGAAACCCAGCGGATGCTACACCATGGGATCGGGAAAGCTTTCTGAAACTCACCTCAGTTTTCATCTCCTGGTGCTCGTGTTCTCCATTCAGGCCCCCTTACGAACAATCTCCCCACTTGGAGACTCAGCGCCTTTCCATGCCTCTTTCGTACCGTCTGCAATTTGTCCGCAGGATGAACTGGAAGAGGGGCAACCAATGAGAGACTCGCTGGAGGTGTTTGGTCGGGCACATGTCACTCTCATTTCCCATCACCAAGAAGAATTCACCAAAGGCTCAGCCTGCCACCCCGGATCGACAATAGGGCAGAAGCCATCCAGCCGTGTTGCGTCCCACTCACAAAAAAGCGACTTGGGAAATGGAGCTCAGGGGCACTGCACTTCCCAAACCTGCAGAGCTCTAAACGATAACTATCGGCCCAAAATATATTGAGGTCAGGCTACGAAGAGGCGTTGAACGCAAGGCAGAATTGCACGAATCGGACGTCATCGGGTACATCGGAATGGCCCCGATAGCACATGAAAAGCGCC
Organism: Kogia breviceps; assembly: GCF_026419965.1. NCBI lineage: Eukaryota > Metazoa > Chordata > Mammalia > Artiodactyla > Physeteridae > Kogia > Kogia breviceps. Next base: position 48,772,451 of record NC_081322.1, on the reverse strand, counting down.
AGAACGTGGACAATGATGCGGTTGGCCAAAAAGGGCGTATGCGTTTTTTCCTGAATATATTCAGGAAAAAACGCATACGCCCTTTTTGGCCAACCAAGCAAGCTGGGTGAGCAAATCAGCACTACAAAGAAATCTCTCGCCCCCCCCCCCCGGCAAAAGGGCCACGCGAAAAAAGTCTAAAAACCAGAAAGGCAGGACAGGCCACGGAGACAAGGGAGCCTTGTTAAGCTGATGGGCGGGATGTCAATGGCCAACACCCAATCTTCACAAGTGTATCCTCTTTCCCAAAACATGTAAAACACAGAACTACAGAGCATAGGGCACTTCCACACATGGGCGTTGACCTTGGGGAAATGAAAAAATCAACCAGACACAGGGACCCCAAAGTTGAGGGCTGCTGTCTTGACAAGAACCTCGACTCCGGTACACGTTTCATATCCCAGGAAAGAGCCAAGTGGACAAAGACAAGTGGACAAGTGGACAAAGACAAGTGGACAAGTGGACAAGTGGTGCTAAGTAGCTCCAATGGAGTGTCACTCAGCCATCAAATCCACGTCATGAGGCTGGTAGCAGCATCCTGAGTGGATTTAGGTACCATCATCCTCAGTGAAATAAGTCCCACAAAAAAAGAAACTTATGATATCACTTATCGAGGGAATGTAAAAATCGCTCCCCATGAACTGAATCCCCAAACAGAACAGGTCACGCTTTTAGAAAACACACTTATGCCTGCTTCAGGGGAAAGGTGAGGTGGGGTGACGCATAAAACTCGAGTTTGAAATGAGCACAGATACCCTTCCGAAAACCGAATATGGAATGGACACGACCTACTCCTTGCTCAATCAACTGGACTCACCAGACCCTGTTCATCGCACAAGTATCTATCCGACTAGTAAGCATCTTAAAAGCTAAGTCTTGATATCTCTCTGTAAGTGCATCAAGTGTGTGTAAAGCGGCCTAAAAACAGCACTGAAAATCAGCTCAGACCCATTCTGAGGATACATTTCCAACACAAAGAAGAAACAAGCAGGGCAAAACAGAGAGAAATGCTTCCAAAATGCGTTCAGGGACTGGGATGCAACCAGGATTGACCACATCTACAGCCCCAGCGGCAGAAGACATAAGGCTGGACACTCTCGGGGCTGAGACGATTGGTGAGGTTGGGAAAGCCAATGCAGACCCTTGAAAGGAATCCTGCGTGCTACCCATTCCATGGGTCCCAACTCTCCAGGTTCACCGCAATCTTCCGACAGCGAAAGCACTCATTGGAAACCCAGCGGATGCTACACCGTGGGATCGGGAAAGCTTTCTGAAACTCACCTCAGTTTTCATCTCCTGGTGCTCGTGTTCTCCATTCAGGCCCCCTGACGAACAATCTCCCCACTTGGAGACTCAGCGCCTTTCCATGCCTCTTTCGTACCGTCTGCAATTTGTCCGCAGGATGAACTGGAAGAGGGGCAACCAATGAGAGACTCGCTGGAGGTGTTTGGTCGGGCACATGTCACTCTCATTTCCCATCACCAAGAAGAATTCACCAAAGGCTCAGCCTGCCACCCCGGATCGACAATAGGGCAGAAGCCATCCAGCCGTGTTGCGTCCCACTCACAAAAAAGCGACTTGGGAAATGGAGCTCAGGGGCACTGCACTTCCCAAACCTGCAGAGCTCTAAACGATAACTATCGGCCCAAAATATATTGAGGTCAGGCTACGAAGAGGCGTTGAACGCAAGGCAGAATTGCACGAATCGGACGTCATCGGGTACATCGGAATGGCCCCGATAGCACATGAAAAGCGCCAGAACGTGGACAATGATGCGGTTGGCCAAAAAGGGCGTATGCGTTTTTTCCTGAATATATTCAGGAAAAAACGCATACGCCCTTTTTGGCCAACCAAGCAAGCTGGGAGAGCAAATCAGCACTACAAAGAAATCTCTCGCCCCCCCCCCCCCCCGGCAAAAGGGCCACGCGAAAAAAGTCTAAAAACCAGAAAGGCAGGACAGGCCACGGAGACAAGGGAGCCTTGTTAAGCTGATGGGCGGGATGTCAATGGCCAACACCCAATCTTCACAAGTGTATCCTCTTTCCCAAAACATGTAAAACACAGAACTACAGAGCATAGGGCACTTCCACACATGGGCGTTGACCTTGGGGAAATGAAAAAATCAACCAGACACAGGGACCCCAAAGTTGAGGGCTGCTGTCTGGACAAGAACCTCGACTCCGGTACACGTTTCATATCCCAGGAAAGAGCCAAGTGGACAAAGACAAGTGGACAAGTGGACAAAGACAAGTGGACAAGTGGACAAGTGGTGCTAAGTAGCTCCAATGGAGTGTCACTCAGCCATCAAATCCACGTCATGAGGCTGGTAGCAGCATCCTGAGTGGATTTAGGTACCATCATCCTCAGTGAAATAAGTCCCACAAAAAAAGAAACTTATGATATCACTTATCGAGGGAATGTAAAAATCGCTCCCCATGAACTGAATCCCCAAACAGAACAGGTCACGCTTTTAGAAAACACACTTATGCCTGCTTCAGGGGAAAGGTGAGGTGGGGTGACGCATAAAACTCGAGTTTGAAATGAGCACAGATACCCTTCCGAAAACCGAATATGGAATGGACACGACCTACTCCTTGCTCAATCAACTGGACTCACCAGACCCTGTTCATCGCACAAGTATCTATCCGACTAGTAAGCATCTTAAAAGCTAAGTCTTGATATCTCTCTGTAAGTGCATCAAGTGTGTGTAAAGCGGCCTAAAAACAGCACTGAAAATCAGCTCAGACCCATTCTGAGGATACATTTCCAACACAAAGAAGAAACAAGCAGGGCAAAACAGAGAGAAATGCTTCCAAAATGCGTTCAGGGACTGGGATGCAACCAGGATTGACCACATCTACAGCCCCAGCGGCAGAAGACATAAGGCTGGACACTCTCGGGGATGAGACGATTGGTGAGGTTGGGAAAGCCAATGCAGACCCTTGAAAGGAATCCTGCGTGCTACCCATTCCATGGGTCCCAACTCTCCAGGTTCACCGCAATCTTCCGACAGCGAAAGCACTCATTGGAAACCCAGCGGATGCTACACCGTGGGATCGGGAAAGCTTTCTGAAACTCACCTCAGTTTTCATCTCCTGGTGCTCGTGTTCTCCATTCAGGCCCCCTTACGAACAATCTCCCCACTTGGAGACTCAGCGCCTTTCCATGCCTCTTTCGTACCGTCTGCAATTTGTCCGCAGGATGAACTGGAAGAGGGGCAACCAATGAGAGACTCGCTGGAGGTGTTTGGTCGGGCACATGTCACTCTCATTTCCCATCACCAAGAAGAATTCACCAAAGGCTCAGCCTGCCACCCCGGATCGACAATAGGGCAGAAGCCATCCAGCCGTATTGCGTCCCACTCACAAAAAAGCGACTTGGGAAATGGAGCTCAGGGGCACTGCACTTCCCAAACCTGCAGAGTTCTAAACGATAACTATCGCCCCAAAATATATTGAGGTCAGGCTACGAAGAGGCGTTGAACGCAAGGCAGAATTGCACGAAACGGACGTCATCGAGTACATCGGAATGGCCCCGATAGCACATGAAAAGCGCCAGAACGTGGACAATGATGCGGTTGGCCAAAAAGGGCGTATGCGTTTTTTCCTGAATATATTCAGGAAAAAACGCATACGCCCTTTTTGGCCAACCAAGCAAGCTGGGAGAGCAAATCAGCACTACAAAGAAATCTCTCGCCCCCTCCCCCGGGAAAAGGGCCACGCGAAAAAAGTCTAAAAACCAGAAAGGCAGGACAGGCCACGGAGACAAGGGAGCCTTGTTAAGCTGATGGGCGGGATGTCAATGGCCAACACCCAATCTTCACAAGTGTATCCTCTTTCCCAAAACATGTAAAACACAGAACTACAGAGCATAGGGCACTTCCACACATGGGCGTTGACCTTGGGGAAATGAAAAAATCAACCAGACACAGGGACCCCAAAGTTGAGGGCTGCTGTCTTGACAAGAACCTCGACTCCGGTACACGTTTCATATCCCAGGAAAGAGCCAAGTGGACAAAGACAAGTGGACAAGTGGACAAAGACAAGTGGACAAGTGGACAAGTGGTGCTAAGTAGGTCCAATGGAGTGTCACTCAGCCATCAAATCCACGTCATGAGGCTGCTAGCAGCATCCTGAGTGGATTTAGGTACCATCATCCTCAGTGAAATAAGTCCCACAAAAAAAGAAACTTATGATATCACTTATCGAGGGAATGTAAAAATCGCTCCCCATGAACTGAATCCCCAAACAGAACAGGTCACGCTTTTAGAAAACACACTTATGCCTGCTTCAGGGGAAAGGTGAGGTGGGGTGACGCATAAAACTCGAGTTTGAAATGAGCACAGATACCCTTCCGAAAACCGAATATGGAATGGACACGACCTACTCCTTGCTCAATCAACTGGACTCACCAGACCCTGTTCATCGCACAAGTATCTATCCGACTAGTAAGCATCTTAAAAGCTAAGTCTTGATATCTCTCTGTAAGTGCATCAAGTGTGTGTAAAGCGGCCTAAAAACAGCACTGAAAATCAGCTCAGACCCATTCTGAGGATACATTTCCAACACAAAGAAGAAACAAGCAGGGCAAAACAGAGAGAAATGCTTCCAAAATGCGTTCAGGGACTGGGATGCAACCAGGATTGACCACATCTACAGCCCCAGCGGCAGAAGACATAAGGCTGGACACTCTCGGGGCTGAGACGATTGGTGAGGTTGGGAAAGCCAATGCAGACCCTTGAAAGGAATTCTGCGTGCTACCCATTCCATGGGTCCCAACTCTCCAGGTTCACCGCAATCTTCCGACAGCGAAAGCACTCATTTGAAACCCAGCGGATGCTACACCGTGGGATCGGGAAAGCTTTCTGAAACTCACCTCAGTTTTCATCTCCTGGTGCTCGTGTTCTCCATTCAGGCCCCCTTACGAACAATCTCCCCACTTGGAGACTCAGCGCCTTTCCATGCCTCTTTCGTACCGTCTGCAATTTGTCCGCAGGATGAACTGGAAGAGGGGCAACCAATGAGAGACTCGCTGGAGGTGTTTGGTCGGGCACATGTCACTCTCATTTCCCATCACCAAGAAGAATTCACCAAAGGCTCAGCCTGCCACCCCGGATCGACAATAGGGCAGAAGCCATCCAGCCGTGTTGCGTCCCACTCACAAAAAAGCGACTTGGGAAATGGAGCTCAGGGGCACTGCACTTCCCAAACCTGCAGAGTTCTAAACGATAACTATCGGCCCAAAATATATTGAGGTCAGGCTACGAAGAGGCGTTGAACGCAAGGCAGAATTGCACGAAACGGACGTCATCGGGTACATCGGAATGGCCCCGATAGCACATGAAAAGCGCCAGAACGTGGACAATGATGCGGTTGGCCAAAAAGGGGGTATGCGTTTTTTCCTGAATATATTCAGGAAAAAACGCATACGCCCTTTTTGGCCAACCAAGCAAGCTGGGAGAGCAAATCAGCACTACAAAGAAATCTCTCGCCCCCCCCCCCCGGCAAAAGGGCCACGCGAAAAAAGTCTAAAAACCAGAAAGGCAGGACAGGCCACGGAGACAAGGGAGCCTTGTTAAGCTGATGGGCGGGATGTCAATGGCCAACACCCAATCTTCACATGTGTATCCTCTTTCCCAAAACATGTAAAACACAGAACCACAGAGCATAGGGCACTTCCACACATGGGCGTTGACCTTGGGGAAATGAAAAAATCAACCAGACACAGGGACCCCAAAGTTGAGGGCTGCTGTCTTGACAAGAACCTCGACTCCGGTACACGTTTCATATCCCAGGAAAGAGCCAAGTGGACAAAGACAAGTGGACAAGTGGACAAAGACAAGTGGACAAGTGGACAAGTGGTGCTAAGTAGGTCCAATGGAGTGTCACTCAGCCATCAAATCCACGTCATGAGGCTGGTAGCAGCATCCTGAGTGGATTTAGGTACCATCATCCTCAGTGAAATAAGTCCCACAAAAAAAGAAACTTATGATATCACTTATCGAGGGAATGTAAAAATCGCTCCCCATGAACTGAATCCCCAAACAGAACAGGTCACGCTTTTAGAAAACACACTTATGCCTGCTTCAGGGGAAAGGTGAGGTGGGGTGACGCATAAAACTCGAGTTTGAAATGAGCACAGATACCCTTCCGAAAACCGAATATGGAATGGACACGACCTACTCCTTGCTCAATCAACTGGACTCACCAGACCCTGTTCATCGCACAAGTATCTATCCGACTAGTAAGCATCTTAAAAGCTAAGTCTTGATATCTCTCTGTAAGTGCATCAAGTGTGTGTAAAGCGGCCTAAAAACAGCACTGAAAATCAGCTCAGACCCATTCTGAGGATACATTTCCAACACAAAGAAGAAACAAGCAGGGCAAAACAGAGAGAAATGCTTCCAAAATGCGTTCAGGGACTGGGATGCAACCAGGATTGACCACATCTACAGCCCCAGCGGCAGAAGACATAAGGCTGGACACTCTCGGGGCTGAGACGATTGGTGAGGTTGGGAAAGCCAATGCAGACCCTTGAAAGGAATCCTGCGTGCTACCCATTCCATGGGTCCCAACTCTCCAGGTTCACCGCAATCTTCCGACAGCGAAAGCACTCATTGGAAACCCAGCGGATGCTACACCGTGGGATCGGGAAAGCTTTCTGAAACTCACCTCAGTTTTCATCTCCTGGTGCTCGTTTTCTCCATTCAGGCCCCCTTACGAACAATCTCCCCACTTGGAGACTCAGCGCCTTTCCATGCCTCTTTCGTACCCTCTGCAATTTGTCCGCAGGATGAACTTGAAGAGGGGGAACCAATGAGAGACTCGCTGGAGGTGTTTGGTCGGGCACATGTCACTCTCATTTCCCATCACCAAGAAGAATTCACCAAAGGATCAGCCTGCCACCCCGGATCGACAATAGGGCGTGAAGCCATCCAGCCGTGTTGCAATCCACTCACAAAAAAGTGACTTGGGAAATGGAGCTGAGGGGCACTGCACTTCCCAAACCTGCAGAGTTCTAAACGATAACTATCGGCCCAAAATATATTGAGGTCAGGCTACGAAGAGGCGTTGAACGCAAGGCAGAATTGCACGAAACGGACGTCATCGGGTACATCGGAATGGCCCCGATAGCACATGAAAAGCGCCAGAACGTGGACAATGATGCGGTTGGCCAAAAAGGGCGTATGCGTTTTTTCCTGAATATATTCAGGAAAAAACGCATACGCCCTTTTTGGCCAACCAAGCAAGCTGGGAGAGCAAATCAGCACTACAAAGAAATCTCTCGCCCCCCCCCCCCGGGAAAAGGGCCACGCGAAAAAAGTCTAAAAACCAGAAAGGCAGGACAGGCCACGGAGACAAGGGAGCCTTGTTAAGCTGATGGGCGGGATGTCAATGGCCAACACCCAATCTTCACAAGTGTATCCTCTTTCCCAAAACATGTAAAACACAGAACCACAGAGCATAGGGCACTTCCACACATGGGCGTTGACCTTGGGGAAATGAAAAAATCAACCAGACACAGGGACCCCAAAGTTGAGGGCTGCTGTCTTGACAAGAACCTCGACTCCGGTACACGTTTCATATCCCAGGAAAGAGCCAAGTGGACAAAGACAAGTGGACAAGTGGACAAAGACAAGTGGACAAGTGGACAAGTGGTGCTACGTAGGTCCAATGGAGTGTCACTCAGCCATCAAATCCACGTCATGAGGCTGGTAGCAGCATCCTGAGTGGATTTAGGTACCATCATCCTCAGTGAAATAAGTCCCACAAAAAAAGAAACTTATGATATCACTTATCGAGGGAATGTAAAAATCGCTCCCCATGAACTGAATCCCCAAACAGAACAGGTCACGCTTTTAGAAAACACACTTATGCCTGCTTCAGGGGAAAGGTGAGGTGGGGTGACGCATAAAACTCGAGTTTGAAATGAGCACAGATACCCTTCCGAAAACCGAATATGGAATGGACACGACCTACTCCTTGCTCAATCAACTGGACTCACCAGACCCTGTTCATCGCACAAGTATCTATCCGACTAGTAAGCATCTTAAAAGCTAAGTCTTGATATCTCTCTGTAAGTGCATCAAGTGTGTGTAAAGCGGCCTAAAAACAGCACTGAAAATCAACTCAGACCCATTCTGAGGATACATTTCCAACACCAAGAAGAAACAAGCAGGGCAAAACAGAGAGAAATGCTTCCAAAATGCGTTCAGGGACTGGGATGCAACCAGGATTGACCACATCTACAGCCCCAGCGGCAGAAGACATAAGGCTGGACACTCTCGGGGCTGAGACGATTGGTGAGGTTGGGAAAGCCAATGCAGACCCTTGAAAGGAATCCTGCGTGCTACCCATTCCATGGGTCCCAACTCTCCAGGTTCACCGCAATCTTCCGACAGCGAAAGCACTCATTGGAAACCCAGCGGATGCTACACCGTGGGATCGGGAAAGCTTTCTGAAACTCACCTCAGTTTTCATCTCCTGGTGCTCGTGTTCTCCATTCAGGCCCCCTTACGAACAATCTCCCCACTTGGAGACTCAGCGCCTTTCCATGCCTCTTTCGTACCGTCTGCAATTTGTCCGCAGGATGAACTTGAAGAGGGGGAACCAATGAGAGACTCGCTGGAGGTGTTTGGTCGGGCACATGTCACTCTCATTTCCCATCACGAAGAAGAATTCACCAAAGGATCAGCCTGCCACCCCGGATCGACAATAGGGCGTGAAGCCATCCAGCCGTGTTGCATCCCACTCACAAAAAAGTGACTTGGGAAATGGAGCTCAGGGGCACTGCACTTCCCAAACCTGCAGAGTTCTAAACGATAACTATCGGCCCAAAATATATTGAGGTCAGGCTACGAAGAGGCGTTGAACGCAAGGCAGAATTGCACGAAACGGACGTCATCGGGTACATCGGAATGGCCCCGATAGCACATGAAAAGCGCCAGAACGTGGACAATGATGCGGTTGGCCTAAAAGGGCGTATGCGTTTTTTCCTGAATATATTCAGGAAAAAACGCATACGCCCTTTTTGGCCAACCAAGCAAGCTGGGAGAGCAAATCAGCACTACAAAGAAATCTCTCGACCACCCCCCCCGGGAAAAGGGCCACGCGAAAAAAGTCTAAAAACCAGAAAGGCAGGACAGGCCACGGAGACAAGGGAGCCTTGTTAAGCTGATGGGCGGGATGTCAATGGCCAACACCCAATCTTCACAAGTGTATCCTCTTTCCCAAAACATGTAAAACACAGAACTACAGAGCATAGGGCACTTCCACACATGGGCGTTGACCTTGGGGAAATGAAAAAATCAACCAGACACAGGGACCCCAAAGTTGAGGGCTGCTGTCTTGACAAGAACCTCGACTCCGGTACACGTTTCATATCCCAGGAAAGAGCCAAGTGGACAACGACAAGTGGACAAGTGGACAAAGACAAGTGGACAAGTGGACAAGTGGTGCTAAGTAGGTCCAATGGAGTGTCACTCAGCCATCAAATCCACGTCATGAGGCTGCTAGCAGCATCCTGAGTGGATTTAGGTACCATCATCCTCAGTGAAATAAGTCCCACAAAAAAAGAAACTTATGATATCACTTATCGAGGGAATGTAAAAATCGCTCCCCATGAACTGAATCCCCAAACAGAACAGGTCACGCTTTTAGAAAACACACTTATGCCTGCTTCAGGGGAAAGGTGAGGTGGGGTGACGCATAAAACTCGAGTTTGAAATGAGCACAGATACCCTTCCGAAAACCGAATATGGAATGGACACGACCTACTCCTTGCTCAATCAACTGGACTCACCAGACCCTGTTCATCGCACAAGTATCTATCCGACTAGTAAGCATCTTAAAAGCTAAGTCTTGATATCTCTCTGTAAGTGCATCAAGTGTGTGTAAAGCGGCCTAAAAACAGCACTGAAAATCAGCTCAGACCCATTCTGAGGATACATTTCCAACACAAAGAAGAAACAAGCAGGGCAAAACAGAGAGAAATGCTTCCAAAATGCGTTCAGGGACTGGGATGCAACCAGGATTGACCACATCTACAGCCCCAGCGGCAGAAGACATAAGGCTGGACACTCTCGGGGCTGAGACGATTGGTGAGGTTGGGAAAGCCAATGCAGACCCTTGAAAGGAATCCTGCGTGCTACCCATTCCATGGGTCCCAACTCTCCAGGTTCACCGCAATCTTCCGACAGCGAAAGCACTCATTGGAAACCCAGCGGATGCTACACCGTGGGATCGGGAAACCTTTCTGAAACTCACCTCAGTTTTCATCTCCTGGTGCTCGTGTTCTCCATTCAGGCCCCCTTACGAACAATCTCCCCACTTGGAGACTCAGCGCCTTTCCATGCCTCTTTCGTACCGTCTGCAATTTGTCCGCAGGATGAACTGGAAGAGGGGCAACCAATGAGAGACTCGCTGGAGGTGTTTGGTCGGGCACATGTCACTCTCATTTCCCATCACCAAGAAGAATTCACCAAAGGATCAGCCTGCCACCCCGGATCGACAATAGGGCGTGAAGCCATCCAGCCGTGTTGCATCCCACTCACAAAAAAGTGACTTGGGAAATGGAGCTCAGGGGCACTGCACTTCCCAAACCTGCAGAGTTCTAAACGATAACTATCGGCCCAAAATATATTGAGGTCAGGCTACGAAGAGGCGTTGAACGCAAGGCAGAATTGCACGAAACGGACGTCATCGGGTACATCGGAATGGCCCCGATAGCACATGAAAAGCGCCAGAACGTGGACAATGATGCGGTTGGCCAAAAAGGGCGTATGCGTTTTTTCCTGAATATATTCAGGAAAAAACGCATACGCCCTTTTTGCCAACCAAGCAAGCTGGGAGAGCAAATCAGCACTACAAAGAAATCTCTCGCCGCCCCCCCCCGGGAAAAGGGCCACGCGAAAAAAGTCTAAAAACCAGAAAGGCAGGACAGGCCACGGAGACAAGGGAGCCTTGTTAAGCTGATGGGCGGGATGTCAATGGCCAACACCCAATCTTCACAAGTGTATCCTCTTTCCCAAAACATGTAAAACACAGAACCACAGAGCATAGTGCACTTCCACACATGGGCGTTGACCTTGGGGAAATGAAAAAATCAACCAGACACAGGGACCCCAAAGTTGAGGGCTGCTGTCTTGACAAGAACCTCGACTCCGGTACACGTTTCATATCCCAGGAAAGAGCCAAGTGGACAAAGACAAGTGGACAAGTGGACAAAGACAAGTGGACAAGTGGACAAGTGGTGCTAAGTAGGTCCAATGGAGTGTCACTCAGCCATCAAATCCACGTCATGAGGCTGGTAGCAGCATCCTGAGTGGATTTAGGTACCATCATCCTCAGTGAAATAAGTCCCACAAAAAAAGAAACTTATGATATCACTTATCGAGGGAATGTAAAAATCGCTCCCCATGAACTGAATCCCCAAACAGAACAGGTCACGCTTTTAGAAAACACACTTATGCCTGCTTCAGGGGAAAGGTGAGGTGGGGTGACGCATAAAACTCGAGTTTGAAATGAGCACAGATACCCTTCCGAAAACCGAATATGGAATGGACACGACCTACTCCTTGCTCAATCAACTGGACTCACCAGACCCTGTTCATCGCACAAGTATCTATCCGACTAGTAAGCATCTTAAAAGCTAAGTCTTGATATCTCTCTGTAAGTGCATCAAGTGTGTGTAAAGCGGCCTAAAAACAGCACTGAAAATCAGCTCAGACCCATTCTGAGGATACATTTCCAACACAAAGAAGAAACAAGCAGGGCAAAACAGAGAGAAATGCTTCCAAAATGCGTTCAGGGACTGGGATGCAACCAGGATTGACCACATCTACAGCCCCAGCGGCAGAAGACATAAGGCTGGACACTCTCGGGGCTGAGACGATTGGTGAGGTTGGGAAAGCCAATGCAGACCCTTGAAAGGAATCCTGCGTGCTACCCATTCCATGGGTCCCAACTCTCCAGGTTCACCGCAATCTTCCGACAGCGAAAGCACTCATTGGAAACCCAGCGGATGCTACACCGTGGGATCGGGAAAGCTTTCTGAAACTCACCTCAGTTTTCATCTCCTGGTGCTCGTGTTCTCCATTCAGGCCCCCTTACGAACAATCTCCCCACTTGGAGACTCAGCGCCTTTCCATGCCTCTTTCGTACCGTCTGCAATTTGTCCGCAGGATGAACTGGAAGAGGGGCAACCAATGAGAGACTCGCTGGAGGTGTTTGGTCGGGCACATGTCACTCTCATTTCCCATCACGAAGAAGAATTCACCAAAGGCTCAGCCTGCCACCCCGGATCGACAATAGGGCAGAAGCCATCCAGCCGTGTTGCGTCCCACTCACAAAAAAGCGACTTGGGAAATGGAGCTCAGGGGCACTGCACTTCCCAAACCTGCAGAGTTCTAAACGATAACTATCGCCCCAAAATATATTGAGGTCAGGCTACGAAGAGGCGTTGAACGCAAGGCAGAATTGCACGAAACGGACGTCATAGGGTACATCGGAATGGCCACGATAGCACATGAAAAGCGCCAGAACGTGGACAATGATGCGGTTGGCCAAAAAGGGCGTATGCGTTTTTTCCTGAATATATTCAGGAAAAAACGCATACGCCCTTTTTGGCCAACCAAGCAAGCTGGGAGAGCAAATCAGCACTACAAAGAAATCTCTCGCCCCCCCCCCCCGGGAAAAGGGCCACGCGAAAAAAGTCTAAAAACCAGAAAGGCAGGACAGGCCACGGAGACAAGGGAGCCTTGTTAAGCTGATGGGCGGGATGTCAATGGCCAACACCCAATCTTCACAAGTGTATCCTCTTTCCCAAAACATGTAAAACACAGAACTACAGAGCATAGGGCACTTCCACACATGGGCGTTGACCTTGGGGAAATGAAAAAATCAACCAGACACAGGGACCCCAAAGTTGAGGGCTGCTGTCTTGACAAGAACCTCGACTCCGGTACACGTTTCATATCCCAGGAAAGAGCCAAGTGGACAAAGACAAGTGGACAAGTGGACAAAGACAAGTGGACAAGTGGACAAGTGGTGCTAAGTAGGTCCAATGGAGTGTCACTCAGCCATCAAATCCACGTCATGAGGCTGGTAGCAGCATCCTGAGTGGATTTAGGTACCATCATCCTCAGTGAAATAAGTCCCACAAAAAAAGAAACTTATGATATCACTTATCGAGGGAATGTAAAAATCGCTCCCCATGAACTGAATCCCCAAACAGAACAGGTCACGCTTTTAGAAAACACACTTATGCCTGCTTCAGGGGAAAGGTGAGGTGGGGTGACGCATAAAACTCGAGTTTGAAATGAGCACAGATACCCTTCCGAAAACCGAATATGGAATGGACACGACCTACTCCTTGCTCAATCAACTGGACTCACCAGACCCTGTTCATCGCACAAGTATCTATCCGACTAGTAAGCATCTTAAAAGCTAAGTCTTGATATCTCTCTGTAAGTGCATCAAGTGTGTGTAAAGCGGCCTAAAAACAGCACTGAAAATCAGCTCAGACCCATTCTGAGGATACATTTCCAACACAAAGAAGAAACAAGCAGGGCAAAACAGAGAGAAATGCTTCCAAAATGCGTTCAGGGACTGGGATGCAACCAGGATTGACCACATCTACAGCCCCAGCGGCAGAAGACATAAGGCTGGACACTCTCGTGGCTGAGACGATTGGTGAGGTTGGGAAAGCCAATGCAGACCCTTGAAAGGAATCCTGCGTGCTACCCATTCCATGGGTCCCAACTCTCCAGGTTCACCGCAATCTTCCGACAGCGAAAGCACTCATTGGAAACCCAGCGGATGCTACACCGTGGGATCGGGAAAGCTTTCTGAAACTCACCTCAGTTTTCATCTCCTGGTGCTCGTGTTCTCCATTCAGGCCCCCTTACGAACAATCTCCCCACTTGGAGACTCAGCGCCTTTCCATGCCTCTTTCGTACCGTCTGCAATTTGTCCGCAGGATGAACTGGAAGAGGGGCAACCAATGAGAGACTCGCTGGAGGTGTTTGGTCGGGCACATGTCACTCTCATTTCCCATCACCAAGAAGAATTCACCAAAGGCTCAGCCTGCCACCCCGGATCGACAATAGGGCAGAAGCCATCCAGCCGTGTTGCGTCCCACTCACAAAAAAGCGACTTGGGAAGTGGAGCTCAGGGGCACTGCACTTCCCAAACCTGCAGAGTTCTAAACGATAACTATCGCCCCAAAATATATTGAGGTCAGGCTACGAAGAGGCGTTGAACGCAAGGCAGAATTGCACGAAACGGACGTCATCGGGTACATCGGAATGGCCACGATAGCACATGAAAAGCGCCAGAACGTGGACAATGATGCGGTTGGCCAAAAAGGGCGTATGCGTTTTTTCCTGAATATATTCAGGAAAAAACGCATACGCCCTTTTTGGCCAAGCAAGCAAGCTGGGAGAGCAAATCAGCACTACAAAGAAATCTCTCGCCCCCCCCCCCCCGGCAAAAGGGCCACGCGAAAAAAGTCTAAAAACCAGAAAGGCAGGACAGGCCACGGAGACAAGGGAGCCTTGTTAAGCTGATGCGCGGGATGTCAATGGCCAACACCCAATCTTCACAAGTGTATCCTCTTTCCCAAAACATGTAAAACACAGAACCACAGAGCATAGTGCACTTCCACACATGGGCGTTGACCTTGGGGAAATGAAAAAATCAACCAGACACAGGGACCCCAAAGTTGAGGGCTGCTGTCTTGACAAGAACCTCGACTCCGGTACACGTTTCATATCCCAGGAAAGAGCCAAGTGGACAAAGACAAGTGGACAAGTGGACAAAGACAAGTGGACAAGTGGACAAGTGGTGCTAAGTAGGTCCAATGGAGTGTCACTCAGCCATCAAATCCACGTCATGAGGCTGGTAGCAGCATCCTGAGTGGATTTAGGTACCATCATCCTCAGTGAAATAAGTCCCACAAAAAAAGAAACTTATGATATCACTTATCGAGGGAATGTAAAAATCGCTCCCCATGAACTGAATCCCCAAACAGAACAGGTCACGCTTTTAGAAAACACACTTATGCCTGCTTCAGGGGAAAGGTGAGGTGGGGTGACGCATAAAACTCGAGTTTGAAATGAGCACAGATACCCTTCCGAAAACCGAATATGGAATGGACACGACCTACTCCTTGCTCAATCAACTGGACTCACCAGACCCTGTTCATCGCACAAGTATCTATCCGACTAGTAAGCATCTTAAAAGCTAAGTCTTGATATCTCTCTGTAAGTGCATCAAGTGTGTGTAAAGCGGCCTAAAAACAGCACTGAAAATCAGCTCAGACCCATTCTGAGGATACATTTCCAACACAAAGAAGAAACAAGCAGGGCAAAACAGAGAGAAATGCTTCCAAAATGCGTTCAGGGACTGGGATGCAACCAGGATTGACCACATCTACAGCCCCAGCGGCAGAAGACATAAGGCTGGACACTCTCGGGGCTGAGACGATTGGTGAGGTTGGGAAAGCCAATGCAGACCCTTGAAAGGAATCCTGCGTGCTACCCATTCCATGGGTCCCAACTCTCCAGGTTCACCGCAATCTTCCGACAGCGAAAGCACTCATTGGAAACCCAGCGGATGCTACACCGTGGGATCGGGAAAGCTTTCTGAAACTCACCTCAGTTTTCATCTCCTGGTGCTCGTGTTCTCCATTCAGGCCCCCTTACGAACAATCTCCCCACTTGGAGACTCAGCGCCTTTCCATGCCTCTTTCGTACCGTCTGCAATTTGTCCGCAGGATGAACTTGAAGAGGGGGAACCAATGAGAGACTCGCTGGAGGTGTTTGGTCGGGCACATGTCACTCTCATTTCCCATCACGAAGAAGAATTCACCAAAGGATCAGCCTGCCACCCCGGATCGACAATAGGGCGTGAAGCCATCCAGCCGTGTTGCATCTAACTCACAAAAAAGTGACTTGGGAAATGGAGCTCAGGGGCACTGCACTTCCCAAACCTGCAGAGTTCTAAACGATAACTATCGGCCCAAAATATATTGAGGTCAGGCTACGAAGAGGCGTTGAACGCAAGGCAGAATTGCACGAAACGGACGTCATCGGGTACATCGGAATGGCCCCGATAGCACATGAAAAGCGCCAGAACGTGGACAATCATGCGGTTGGCCAAAAAGGGCGTATGCGTTTTTTCCTGAATATATTCAGGAAAAAACGCATACGCCCTTTTTGGCCAACCAAGAAAGCTGGGAGAGCAAATCAGCACTACAAAGAAATCTCTCGCCCCCCCCCCCGGGAAAAGGGCCACGCGAAAAAAGTCTAAAAACCAGAAAGGCAGGACAGGCCACGGAGACAAGGGAGCCTTGTTAAGCTGATGGGCGGGATGTCAATGGCCAACACCCAATCTTCACAAGTGTATCCTCTTTCCCAAAACATGTAAAACACAGAACTACAGAGCATAGGGCACTTCCACACATGGGCGTTGACCTTGGGGAAATGAAAAAATCAACCAGACACAGGGACCCCAAAGTTGAGGGCTGCTGTCTTGACAAGAACCTCGACTCCGGTACACGTTTCATATCCCAGGAAAGAGCCAAGTGGACAAAGACAAGTGGACAAGTGGACAAAGACAAGTGGACAAGTGGACAAGTGGTGCTAAGTAGGTCCAATGGAGTGTCACTCAGCCATCAAATCCACGTCATGAGGCTGGTAGCAGCATCCTGAGTGGATTTAGGTACCATCATCCTCAGTGAAATAAGTCCCACAAAAAAAGAAACTTATGATATCACTTATCGAGGGAATGTAAAAATCGCTCCCCATGAACTGAATCCCCAAACAGAACAGGTCACGCTTTTAGAAAACACACTTATGCCTGCTTCAGGGGAAAGGTGAGGTGGGGTGACGCATAAAACTCGAGTTTGAAATGAGCACAGATACCCTTCCAAAAACCGAATATGGAATGGACACGACCTACTCCTTGCTCAATCAACTGGACTCACCAGACCCTGTTCATCGCACAAGTATCTATCCGACTAGTAAGCATCTTAAAAGCTAAGTCTTGATATCTCTCTGTAAGTGCATCAAGTGTGTGTAAAGCGGCCTAAAAACAGCACTGAAAATCAGCTCAGACCCATTCTGAGGATACATTTCCAACACAAAGAAGAAACAAGCAGGGCAAAACAGAGAGAAATGCTTCCAAAATGCGTTCAGGGACTGGGATGCAACCAGGATTGACCACATCTACAGCCCCAGCGGCAGAAGACATAAGGCTGGACACTCTCGGGGCTGAGACGATTGGTGAGGTTGGGAAAGCCAATGCAGACCCTTGAAAGGAATCCTGCGTGCTACCCATTCCATGGGTCCCAACTCTCCAGGTTCACCGCAATCTTCCGACAGCGAAAGCACTCATTGGAAACCCAGCGGATGCTACACCGTGGGATCGGGAAAGCTTTCTGAAACTCACCTCAGTTTTCATCTCCTGGTGCTCGTGTTCTCCATTCAGGCCCCCTTACGAACAATCTCCCCACTTGGAGACTCAGCGCCTTTCCATGCCTCTTTCGTACCGTCTGCAATTTGTCCGCAGGATGAACTTGAAGAGGGGGAACCAATGAGAGACTCGCTGGAGGTGTTTGGTCGGGCACATGTCACTCTCATTTCCCATCACGAAGAAGAATTCACCAAAGGATCAGCCTGCCACCCCGGATCGACAATAGGGCGTGAAGCCATCCAGCCGTGTTGCATCCCACTCACAAAAAAGTGACTTGGGAAATGGAGCTCAGGGGCACTGCACTTCCCAAACCTGCAGAGTTCTAAACGATAACTATCGGCCCAAAATATATTGAGGTCAGGCTACGAAGAGGCGTTGAACGCAAGGCAGAATTGCACGAAACGGACGTCATCGGGTACATCGGAATGGCCCCGATAGCACATGAAAAGCGCCAGAACGTGGACAATGATGCGGTTGGCCAAAAAGGGCGTATGCGTTTTTTCCTGAATATATTCAGGAAAAAACGCATACGCCCTTTTTGGGCAACCAAGCAAGCTGGGAGAGCAAATCAGCACTACAAAGAAATCTCTCGCCCCCCCCCCCCCCGGCAAAAGGGCCACGCGAAAAAAGTCTAAAAACCAGAAAGGCAGGACAGGCCACGGAGACAAGGGAGCCTTGTTAAGCTGATGCGCGGGATGTCAATGGCCAACACCCAATCTTCACAAGTGTATCCTCTTTCCCAAAACATGTAAAACACAGAACTACAGAGCATAGGGCACTTCCACACATGGGCGTTGACCTTGGGGAAATGAAAAAATCAACCAGACACAGGGACCCCAAAGTTGAGGGCTGCTGTCTTGACAAGAACCTCGACTCCGGTACACGTTTCATATCCCAGGAAAGAGCCAAGTGGACAAAGACAAGTGGACAAGTGGACAAAGACAAGTGGACAAGTGGACAAGTGGTGCTAAGTAGGTCCAATGGAGTGTCACTCAGCCATCAAATCCACGTCATGAGGCTGGTAGCAGCATCCTGAGTGGATTTAGGTACCATCATCCTCAGTGAAATAAGTCCCACAAAAAAAGAAACTTATGATATCACTTATCGAGGGAATGTAAAAATCGCTCCCCATGAACTGAATCCCCAAACAGAACAGGTCACGCTTTTAGAAAACACACTTATGCCTGCTTCAGGGGAAAGGTGAGGTGGGGTGACGCATAAAACTCGAGTTTGAAATGAGCACAGATACCCTTCCAAAAACCGAATATGGAATGGACACGACCTACTCCTTGCTCAATCAACTGGACTCACCAGACCCTGTTCATCGCACAAGTATCTATCCGACTAGTAAGCATCTTAAAAGCTAAGTCTTGATATCTCTCTGTAAGTGCATCAAGTGTGTGTAAAGCGGCCTAAAAACAGCACTGAAAATCAGCTCAGACCCATTCTGAGGATACATTTCCAACACAAAGAAGAAACAAGCAGGGCAAAACAGAGAGAAATGCTTCCAAAATGCGTTCAGGGACTGGGATGCAACCAGGATTGACCACATCTACAACCCCAGCGGCAGAAGACATAAGGCTGGACACTCTCGGGGCTGAGACGATTGGTGAGGTTGGGAAAGCCAATGCAGACCCTTGAAAGGAATCCTGCGTGCTACCCATTCCATGGGTCCCAACTCTCCAGGTTCACCGCAATCTTCCGACAGCGAAAGCACTCATTGGAAACCCAGCGGATGCTACACCGTGGGATCGGGAAAGCTTTCTGAAACTCACCTCAGTTTTCATCTCCTGGTGCTCGTGTTCTCCATTCAGGCCCCCTTACGAACAATCTCCCCACTTGGAGACTCAGCGCCTTTCCATGCCTCCTTCGTACCGTCTGCAATTTGTCCGCAGGATGAACTGGAAGAGGGGCAACCAATGAGAGACTCGCTGGAGGTGTTTGGTCGGGCACATGTCACTCTCATTTCCCATCACGAAGAAGAATTCACCAAAGGCTCAGCCTGCCACCCCGGATCGACAATAGGGCAGAAGCCATCCAGCCGTGTTGCGTCCCACTCACAAAAAAGCGACTTGGGAAATGGAGCTCAGGGGCACTGCACTTCCCAAACCTGCAGAGTTCTAAACGATAACTATCGGCCCAAAATATATTGAGGTCAGGCTACGAAGAGGCGTTGAACGCAAGGCAGAATTGCACGAAACGGACGTCATCGGGTACATCGGAATGGCCCCGATAGCACATGAAAAGCGCCAGAACGTGGACAATGATGCGGTTGGCCAAAAAGGGCGTATGCGTTTTTTCCTGAATATATTCAGGAAAAAACGCATACGCCCTTTTTGGCCAACCAAGCAAGCTGGGAGAGCAAATCAGCACTACAAAGAAATCTCTCGCCCCCCCCCCCGGCAAAAGGGCCACGCGAAAAAAGTCTAAAAACCAGAAAGGCAGGACAGGCCACGGAGACAAGGGAGCCTTGTTAAGCTGATGGGCGGGATGTCAATGGCCAACACCCAATCTTCACAAGTGTATCCTCTTTCCCAAAACATGTAAAACACAGAACCACAGAGCATAGGGCTCTTCCACACATGGGCGTTGACCTTGGGGAAATGAAAAAATCAACCAGACACAGGGACCCCAAAGTTGAGGGCTGCTATCTTGACAAGAACCTCGACTCCGGTACACGTTTCATATCCCAGGAAAGAGCCAAGTGGACAAAGACAAGTGGACAAGTGGACAAAGACAAGTGGACAAGTGGACAAGTGGTGCTAAGTAGGTCCAATGGAGTGTCACTCAGCCATCAAATCCACGTCATGAGGCTGGTAGCAGCATCCTGAGTGGATTTAGGTACCATCATCCTCAGTGAAATAAGTCCCACAAAAAAAGAAACTTATGATATCACTTATCGAGGGAATGTAAAAATCGCTCCCCATGAACTGAATCCCCAAACAGAACAGGTCACGCTTTTAGAAAACACACTTATGCCTGCTTCAGGGGAAAGGTGAGGTGGGGTGACGCATAAAACTCGAGTTTGAAATGAGCACAGATACCCTTCCGAAAACCGAATATGGAATGGACACGACCTACTCCTTGCTCAATCAACTGGACTCACCAGACCCTGTTCATCGCACAAGTATCTATCCGACTAGTAAGCATCTTAAAAGCTAAGTCTTGATATCTCTCTGTAAGTGCATCAAGTGTGTGTAAAGCGGCCTAAAAACAGCACTGAAAATCAGCTCAGACCCATTCTGAGGATACATTTCCAACACCAAGAAGAAACAAGCAGGGCAAAACAGAGAGAAATGCTTCCAAAATGCGTTCAGGGACTGGGATGCAACCAGGATTGACCACATCTACAGCCCCAGCGGCAGAAGACATAAGGCTGGACACTCTCGGGGCTGAGACGATTGGTGAGGTTGGGAAAGCCAATGCAGACCCTTGAAAGGAATCCTGCGTGCTACCCATTCCATGGGTCCCAACTCTCCAGGTTCACCGCAATCTTCCGACAGCGAAAGCACTCATTGGAAACCCAGCGGATGCTACACCGTGGGATCGGGAAAGCTTTCTGAAACTCACCTCAGTTTTCATCTCCTGGTGCTCGTGTTCTCCATTCAGGCCCCCTTACGAACAATCTCCCCACTTGGAGACTCAGCGCCTTTCCATGCCTCTTTCATACCGTCTGCAATTTGTCCGCAGGATGAACTGGAAGAGGGGCAACCAATGAGAGACTCACTGGAGGTGTTTGGTCGGGCACATGTCACTCTCATTTCCCATCACCAAGAAGAATTCACCAAAGGCTCAGCCTGCCACCCCGGATCGACAATAGGGCAGAAGCCATCCAGCCGTGTTGCGTCCCACTCACAAAAAAGCGACTTGGGAAATGGAGCTCAGGGGCACTGCACTTCCCAAACCTGCAGAGTTCTAAACGATAACTATCGCCCCAAAATATATTGAGGTCAGGCTACGAAGAGGCGTTGAACGCAAGGCAGAATTGCACGAAACGGACGTCATCGGGTACATCGGAATGGCCACGATAGCACATGAAAAGCGCCAGAACGTGGACAATGATGCGGTTGGCCAAAAAGGGCGTATGCGTTTTTTCCTGAATATATTCAGGAAAAAACGCATACGCCCTTTTTGGCCAACCAAGCAAGCTGGGAGAGCAAATCAGCACTACAAAGAAATCTCTCGCCCCCCCCCCCCCGGGAAAAGGGCCACGCGAAAAAAAGTCTAAAAACCAGAAAGGCAGGACAGGCCACGGAGACAAGGGAGCCTTGTTAAGCTGATGCGCGGGATGTCAATGGCCAACACCCAATCTTCACAAGTGTATCCTCTTTCCCAAAACATGTAAAACACAGAACTACAGAGCATAGGGCACTTCCACACATGGGCGTTGACCTTGGGGAAATGAAAAAATCAACCAGACACAGGGACCCCAAAGTTGAGGGCTGCTGTCTTGACAAGAACCTCGACTCCGGTACACGTTTCATATCCCAGGAAAGAGCCAAGTGGACAAAGACAAGTGGACAAGTGGACAAAGACAAGTGGACAAGTGGACAAGTGGTGCTAAGTAGGTCCAATGGAGTGTCACTCAGCCATCAAATCCACGTCATGAGGCTGGTAGCAGCATCCTGAGTGGATTTAGGTACCATCATCCTCAGTGAAATAAGTCCCACAAAAAAAGAAACTTATGATATCACTTATCGAGGGAATGTAAAAATCGCTCCCCATGAACTGAATCCCCAAACAGAACAGGTCACGCTTTTAGAAAACACACTTATGCCTGCTTCAGGGGAAAGGTGAGGTGGGGTGACGCATAAAACTCGAGTTTGAAATGAGCACAGATATCCTTCCGAAAACCGAATATGGAATGGACACGACCTACTCCTTGCTCAATCAACTGGACTCACCAGACCCTGTTCATCGCACAACTATCTATCCGACTAGTAAGCATCTTAAAAGCTAAGTCTTGATATCTCTCTGTAAGTGCATCAAGTGTGTGTAAAGCGGCCTAAAAACAGCACTGAAAATCAGCTCAGACCCATTCTGAGGATACATTTCCAACACAAAGAAGAAACAAGCAGGGCAAAACTGAGAGAAATGCTTCCAAAATGCGTTCAGGGACTGGGATGCAACCAGGATTGACCACATCTACAGCCCCAGCGGCAGAAGACATAAGGCTGGACACTCTCGGGGCTGAGACGATTGGTGAGGTTGGGAAAGCCAATGCAGACCCTTGAAAGGAATCCTGCGTGCTACCCATTCCATGGGTCCCAACTCTCCAGGTTCACCGCAATCTTCCGACAGCGAAAGCACTCATTGGAAACCCAGCGGATGCTACACCGTGGGATCGGGAAAGCTTTCTGAAACTCACCTCAGTTTTCATCTCCTGGTGCTCGTGTTCTCCATTCAGGCCCCCTTACGAACAATCTCCCCACTTGGAGACTCAGCGCCTTTCCATGCCTCTTTCGTACCGTCTGCAATTTGTCCGCAGGATGAACTGGAAGAGGGGCAACCAATGAGAGACTCGCTGGAGGTGTTTGGTCGGGCACATGTCACTCTCATTTCCCATCACCAAGAAGAATTCACCAAAGGCTCAGCCTGCCACCCCGGATCGACAATAGGGCAGAAGCCATCCAGCCGTGTTGCGTCCCACTCACAAAAAAGTGACTTGGGAAATGGAGCTCAGGGGCACTGCACTTCCCAAACCTGCAGAGTTCTAAACGATAACTATCGCCCCAAAATATATTGAGGTCAGGCTACGAAGAGGCGTTGAACGCAAGGCAGAATTGCACGAAACGGACGTCATCGGGTACATCGGAATGGCCCCGATAGCACATGAAAAGCGCCAGAACGTCGACAATGATGCGGTTGGCCAAAAAGGGCGTATGCGTTTTTTCCTGGATATATTCAGGAAAAGACGCATACGCCCTTTTTGGCCAACCAAGCAAGCTGGCAGAGCAAATCAGCACTACAAAGAAATCTCTCGCCCCCCCCCCCCGGCAAAAGGGCCACGTGAAAAAAGTCTAAAAACCAGAAAGGCAGGACAGGCCACGGAGACAAGGGAGCCTTGTTAAGCTGATGCGCGGGATGTCAATGGCCAACACCCAATCTTCACAAGTGTATCCTCTTTCCCAAAACATGTAAAACACAGAACCACAGAGCATAGTGCACTTCCACACATGGGCGTTGACCTTGGGGAAATGAAAAAATCAACCAGACACAGGGACCCCAAAGTTGAGGGCTGCTGTCTTGACAAGAACCTCGACTCCGGTACACGTTTCATATCCCAGGAAAGAGCCAAGTGGACAAAGACAAGTGGACAAGTGGACAAAGACAAGTGGACAAGTGGTGCTAAGTAGGTCCAATGGAGTGTCACTCAGCCATCAAATCCACGTCATGAGGCTGGTAGCAGCATCCTGAGTGGATTTAGGTACCATCATCCTCAGTGAAATAAGTCTCACAAAAAAAGAAACTTATGATATCACTTATCGAGGGAATGTAAAAATCGCTCCCCATGAACTGAATCCCCAAACAGAACAGGTCACGCTTTTAGAAAACACACTTATGCCTGCTTCAGGGGAAAGGTGAGGTGGGGTGACGCATAAAACTCGAGTTTGAAATGAGCACAGATACCCTTCCGAAAACCGAATATGGAATGGACACGACCTACTCCTTGCTCAATCAACTGGACTCACCAGACCCTGTTCATCGCACAAGTATCTATCCGACTAGTAAGCATCTTAAAAGCTAAGTCTTGATATCTCTCTGTAAGTGCATCAAGTGTGTGTAAAGCGGCCTAAAAACAGCACTGAAAATCAGCTCAGACCCATTCTGAGGATACATTTCCAACACAAAGAAGAAACAAGCAGGGCAAAACTGAGAGAAATGCTTCCAAAATGCGTTCAGGGACTGGGATGCAACCAGGATTGACCACATCTACAGCCCCAGCGGCAGAAGACATAAGGCTGGACACTCTCGGGGCTGAGACGATTGGTGAGGTTGGGAAAGCCAATGCAGACCCTTGAAAGGAATCCTGCGTGCTACCCATTCCATGGGTCCCAACTCTCCAGGTTCACCGCAATCTTCCGACAGCGAAAGCACTCATTGGAAACCCAGCGGATGCTACACCGTGGGATCGGGAAAGCTTTCTGAAACTCACCTCAGTTTTCATCTCCTGGTGCTCGTGTTCTCCATTCAGGCCCCCTTACGAACAATCTCCCCACTTGGAGACTCAGCGCCTTTCCATGCCTCTTTCGTACCGTCTGCAATTTGTCCGCAGGATGAACTGGAAGAGGGGCAACCAATGAGAGACTCGCTGGAGGTGTTTGGTCGGGCACATGTCACTCTCATTTCCCATCACGAAGAAGAATTCACCAAAGGATCAGCCTGCCACCCCGGATCGACAATAGGGCGTGAAGCCATCCAGCCGTGTTGCATCCCACTCACAAAAAAGTGACTTGGGAAATGGAGCTCAGGGGCACTGCACTTCTCAAACCTGCAGAGTTCTAAACGATAACTATCGCCCCAAAATATATTGAGGTCAGGCTACGAAGAGGCGTTGAACGCAAGGCAGAATTGCACGAAACGGACGTCATCGGGTACATCGGAATGGCCCCGATAGCACATGAAAAGCGCCAGAACGTGGACAATGATGCGGTTGGCCAAAAAGGGCGTATGCGTTTTTTCCTGAATATATTCAGGAAAAAACGCATATGCCCTTTTTGGCCAACCAAGCAAGCTGGGAGAGCAAATCAGCACTACAAAGAAATCTCTCGCCCCCCCCCCCCCCCCGGCAAAAGGGCCACGCGAAAAAAGTCTAAAAACCAGAAAGGCAGGACAGGCCACGGAGACAAGGGAGCCTTGTTAAGCTGATGGGCGGGATGTCAATGGCCAACACCCAATCTTCACAAGTGTATCCTCTTTCCCAAAACATGTAAAACACAGAACTACAGAGCATAGGGCACTTCCACACATGGGCGTTGACCTTGGGGAAATGAAAAAATCAACCAGACACAGGGACCCCAAAGTTGAGGGCTGCTGTCTTGACAAGAACCTCGACTCCGGTACACGTTTCATATCCCAGGAAAGAGCCAAGTGGACAAAGACAAGTGGACAAGTGGACAAAGACAAGTGGACAAGTGGACAAGTGGTGCTAAGTAGGTCCAATGGAGTGTCACTCAGCCATCAAATCCACGTCATGAGGCTGGTAGCAGCATCCTGAGTGGATTTAGGTACCATCATCCTCAGTGAAATAAGTCCCACAAAAAAAGAAACTTATGATATCACTTATCGAGGGAATGTAAAAATCGCTCCCCATGAACTGAATCCCCAAACAGAACAGGTCACGCTTTTAGAAAACACACTTATGCCTGCTTCAGGGGAAAGGTGAGGTGGGGTGACGCATAAAACTCGAGTTTGAAATGAGCACAGATACCCTTCTGAAAACCGAATATGGAATGGACACGACCTACTCCTTGCTCAATCAACTGGACTCACCAGACCCTGTTCATCGCACAAGTATCTATCCGACTAGTAAGCATCTTAAAAGCTAAGTCTTGATATCTCTCTGTAAGTGCATCAAGTGTGTGTAAAGCGGCCTAAAAACAGCACTGAAAATCAGCTCAGACCCATTCTGAGGATACATTTCCAACACAAAGAAGAAACAAGCAGGGCAAAACTGAGAGAAATGCTTCCAAAATGCGTTCAGGGACTGGGATGCAACCAGGATTGAACACATCTACAGCCCCAGCGGCAGAAGACATAAGGCTGGACACTCTCGGGGCTGAGACGATTGGTGAGGTTGGGAAAGCCAATGCAGACCCTTGAAAGGAATCCTGCGTGCTACCCATTCCATGGGTCCCAACTCTCCAGGTTCACCGCAATCTTCCGACAGCGAAAGCACTCATTGGAAACCCAGCGGATGCTACACCGTGGGATCGGGAAAGCTTTCTGAAACTCACCTCAGTTTTCATCTCCTGGTGCTCGTGTTCTCCATTCAGGCCCCCTTACGAACAATCTCCCCACTTGGAGACTCAGCGCCTTTCCATGCCTCTTTCGTACCGTCTGCAATTTGTCCGCAGGATGAACTGGAAGAGGGGCAACCAATGAGAGACTCGCTGGAGGTGTTTGGTCGGGCACATGTCACTCTCATTTCCCATCACCAAGAAGAATTCACCAAAGGCTCAGCCTGCCACCCCGGATCGACAATAGGGCAGAAGCCATCCAGCCGTGTTGCGTCCCACTCACAAAAAAGCGACTTGGGAAATGGAGCTCAGGGGCACTGCACTTCCCAAACCTGCAGAGTTCTAAACGATAACTATCGCCCCAAAATATATTGAGGTCAGGCTACGAAGAGGCGTTGAACGCAAGGCAGAATTGCACGAAACGGACGTCATCGGGTACATCGGAATGGCCCCGATAGCACATGAAAAGCGCCAGAACGTGGACAATGATGCGGTTGGCCAAAAAGGGCGTATGCGTTTTTTCCTGAATATATTCAGGAAAAAACGCATACGCCCTTTTTGGCCAACCAAGCAAGCTGGGAGAGCAAATCAGCACTACAAAGAAATCTCTCGCCCCCCCCCCCGGGAAAAGGGCCACGCGAAAAAAGTCTAAAAACCAGAAAGGCAGGACAGGCCACGGAGACAAGGGAGCCTTGTTAAGCTGATGGGCGGGATGTCAATGGCCAACACCCAATCTTCACAAGTGTATCCTCTTTCCCAAAACATGTAAAACACAGAACCACAGAGCATAGGGCACTTCCACACATGGGCGTTGACCTTGGGGAAATGAAAAAATCAACCAGACACAGGGACCCCAAAGTTGAGGGCTGCTGTCTTGACAAGAACCTCGACTCCGGTACACGTTTCATATCCCAGGAAAGAGCCAAGTGGACAAAGACAAGTGGACAAGTGGACAAAGACAAGTGGACAAGTGGACAAGTGGTGCTAAGTAGGTCCAATGGAGTGTCACTCAGCCATCAAATCCACGTCATGAGGCTGGTAGCAGCATCCTGAGTGGATTTAGGTACCATCATCCTCAGTGAAATAAGTCCCACAAAAAAAGAAACTTATGATATCACTTATCGAGGGAATGTAAAAATCGCTCCCCATGAACTGAATCCCCAAACAGAACAAGTCACGCTTTTAGAAAACACACTTATGCCTGCTTCAGGGGAAAGGTGAGGTGGGGTGACGCATAAAACTCGAGTTTGAAATGAGCACAGATACCCTTCCGAAAACCGAATATGGAATGGACACGACCTACTCCTTGCTCAATCAACTGGACTCACCAGACCCTGTTCATCGCACAAGTATCTATCCGACTAGTAAGCATCTTAAAAGCTAAG
Organism: Kogia breviceps; assembly: GCF_026419965.1. Taxonomy (NCBI): domain Eukaryota; kingdom Metazoa; phylum Chordata; class Mammalia; order Artiodactyla; family Physeteridae; genus Kogia; species Kogia breviceps. The sequence continues at coordinate 48,744,593 of NC_081322.1, read as the reverse complement.
TCTTGATATCTCTCTGTAAGTGCATCAAGTGTGTGTAAAGCGGCCTAAAAACAGCACTGAAAATCAGCTCAGACCCATTCTGAGGATACATTTCCAACACAAAGAAGAAACAAGCAGGGCAAAACTGAGAGAAATGCTTCCAAAATGCGTTCAGGGACTGGGATGCAACCAGGATTGACCACATCTACAGCCCCAGCGGCAGAAGACATAAGGCTGGACACTCTCGGGGCTGAGACGATTGGTGAGGTTGGGAAAGCCAATGCAGACCCTTGAAAGGAATCCTGCGTGCTACCCATTCCATGGGTCCCAACTCTCCAGGTTCACCGCAATCTTCCGACAGCGAAAGCACTCATTGGAAACCCAGCGGATGCTACACCGTGGGATCGGGAAAGCTTTCTGAAACTCACCTCAGTTTTCATCTCCTGGTGCTCGTTTTCTCCATTCAGGCCCCCTTACGAACAATCTCCCCACTTGGAGACTCAGCGCCTTTCCATGCCTCTTTCGTACCGTCTGCAATTTGTCCGCAGGATGAACTGGAAGAGGGGCAACCAATGAGAGACTCGCTGGAGGTGTTTGGTCGGGCACATGTCACTCTCATTTCCCATCACGAAGAAGAATTCACCAAAGGATCAGCCTGCCACCCCGGATCGACAATAGGGCGTGAAGCCATCCAGCCGTGTTGCATCCCACTCACAAAAAAGTGACTTGGGAAATGGAGCTCAGGGGCACTGCACTTCCCAAACCTGCAGAGTTCTAAACGATAACTATCGCCCCAAAATATATTGAGGTCAGGCTACGAAGAGGCGTTGAACGCAAGGCAGAATTGCACGAAACGGACGTCATCGGGTACATCGGAATGGCCCCGATAGCACATGAAAAGCGCCAGAACGTGGACAATGATGCGGTTGGCCAAAAAGGGCGTATGCGTTTTTTCCTGAATATATTCAGGAAAAAACGCATACGCCCTTTTTGGCCAACCAAGCAAGCTGGGAGAGCAAATCAGCACTACAAAGAAATCTCTCGCCCCCCCCCCCGGGAAAAGGGCCACGCGAAAACAGTCTAAAAACAAGAAAGGCAGGACAGGCCACGGAGACAAGGGAGCCTTGTTAAGCTGATGGGCGGGATGTCAATGGCCAACACCCAATCTTCACAAGTGTATCCTCTCTCCCAAAACATGTAAAACACAGAACCACAGAGCATAGGGCACTTCCACACATGGGCGTTGACCTTGGGGAAATGAAAAAATCAACCAGACACTGGGACCCCAAAGTTGAGGGCTGCTGTCTTGACAAGAACCTCGACTCCGGTACACGTTTCATATCCCAGGAAAGAGCCAAGTGGACAAAGACAAGTGGACAAGTGGACAAAGACAAGTGGACAAGTGGACAAGTGGTGCTAAGTAGGTCCAATGGAGTGTCACTCAGCCATCAAATCCACGTCATGAGGCTGGTAGCAGCATCCTGAGTGGATTTAGGTACCATCATCCTCAGTGAAATAAGTCCCACAAAAAAAGAAACTTATGATATCACTTATCGAGGGAATGTAAAAATCGCTCCCCATGAACTGAATCCCCAAACAGAACAGGTCACGCTTTTAGAAAACACACTTATGCCTGCTTCAGGGGAAAGGTGAGGTGGGGTGACGCATAAAACTCGAGTTTGAAATGAGCACAGATACCCTTCCGAAAACCGAATATGGAATGGACACGACCTACTCCTTGCTCAATCAACTGGACTCACCAGACCCTGTTCATCGCACAAGTATCTATCCGACTAGTAAGCATCTTAAAAGCTAAGTCTTGATATCTCTCTGTAAGTGCATCAAGTGTGTGTAAAGCGGCCTAAAAACAGCACTGAAAATCAGCTCAGACCCATTCTGAGGATACATTTCCAACACAAAGAAGAAACAAGCAGGGCAAAACAGAGAGAAATTCTTCCAAAATGCGTTCAGGGACTGGGATGCAACCAGGATTGACCACATCTACAGCCCCAGCGGCAGAAGACATAAGGCTGGACACTCTCGGGGCTGAGACGATTGGTGAGGTTGGGAAAGCCAATGCAGACCCTTGAAAGGAATCCTGCGTGCTACCCATTCCATGGGTCCCAACTCTCCAGGTTCACCGCAATCTTCCGACAGCGAAAGCACTCATTGGAAACCCAGCGGATGCTACACCGTGGGATCGGGAAAGCTTTCTGAAACTCACCTCAGTTTTCATCTCCTGGTGCTCGTGTTCTCCATTCAGGCCCCCTTACGAACAATCTCCCCACTTGGAGACTCAGCGCCTTTCCATGCCTCTTTCGTACCGTCTGCAATTTGTCCGCAGGATGAACTTGAAGAGGGGGAACCAATGAGAGACTCGCTGGAGGTGTTTGGTCGGGCACATGTCACTCTCATTTCCCATCACGAAGAAGAATTCACCAAAGGATCAGCCTGCCACCCCGGATCGACAATAGGGCGTGAAGCCATCCAGCCGTGTTGCATCCCACTCACAAAAAAGTGACTTGGGAAATGGAGCTCAGGGGCACTGCACTTCCCAAACCTGCAGAGTTCTAAACGATAACTATCGGCCCAAAATATATTGAGGTCAGGCTACGAAGAGGCGTTGAACGCAAGGCAGAATTGCACGAAACGGACGTCATCGGGTACATCGGAATGGCCCCGATAGCACATGAAAAGCGCCAGAACGTGGACAATGATGCGGTTGGCCAAAAAGGGCGTATGCGTTTTTTCCTGAATATATTCAGGAAGAAACGCATACGCCCTTTTTGGCCAACCAAGCAAGCTGGGAGAGCAAATCAGCACTACAAAGAAATCTCTCGCCCCCCCCCCCCGGGAAAAGGGCCACGCGAAAACAGTCTAAAAACCAGAAAGGCAGGACAGGCCACGGAGATAAGGGAGCCTTGTTAAGCTGATGGGCGGGATGTCAATGGCCAACACCCAATCTTCACAAGTGTATCCTCTTTCCCAAAACATGTAAAACACAGAACTACAGAGCATAGGGCACTTCCACACATGGGCGTTGACCTTGGGGAAATGAAAAAATCAACCAGACACAGGGACCCCAAAGTTGAGGGCTGCTGTCTTGACAAGAACCTCGACTCCGGTACACGTTTCATATCCCAGGAAAGAGCCAAGTGGACAAAGACAAGTGGACAAGTGGACAAAGACAAGTGGACAAGTGGACAAGTGGTGCTAAGTAGGTCCAATGGAGTGTCACTCAGCCATCAAATCCACGTCATGAGGCTGGTAGCAGCATCCTGAGTGGATTTAGGTACCATCATCCTCAGTGAAATAAGTCCCACAAAAAAAGAAACTTATGATATCACTTATCGAGGGAATGTAAAAATCGCTCCCCATGAACTGAATCCCCAAACAGAACAGGTCACGCTTTTAGAAAACACACTTATGCCTGCTTCAGGGGAAAGGTGAGGTGGGGTGACGCATAAAACTCGAGTTTGAAATGAGCACAGATACCCTTCCGAAAACCGAATATGGAATGGACACGACCTACTCCTTGCTCAATCAACTGGACTCACCAGACCCTGTTCATCGCACAAGTATCTATCCGACTAGTAAGCATCTTAAAAGCTAAGTCTTGATATCTCTCTGTAAGTGCATCAAGTGTGTGTAAAGCGGCCTAAAAACAGCACTGAAAATCAGCTCAGACCCATTCTGAGGATACATTTCCAACACAAAGAAGAAACAAGCAGGGCAAAACTGAGAGAAATGCTTCCAAAATGCGTTCAGGGACTGGGATGCAACCAGGATTGACCACATCTACAGCCCCAGCGGCAGAAGACATAAGGCTGGACACTCTCGGGGCTGAGACGATTGGTGAGGTTGGGAAAGCCAATGCAGACCCTTGAAAGGAATCCTGCGTGCTACCCATTCCATGGGTCCCAACTCTCCAGGTTCACCGCAATCTTCCGACAGCGAAAGCACTCATTGGAAACCCAGCGGATGCTACACCGTGGGATCGGGAAAGCTTTCTGAAACTCACCTCAGTTTTCATCTCCTGGTGCTCGTTTTCTCCATTCAGGCCCCCTTACGAACAATCTCCCCACTTGGAGACTCAGCGCCTTTCCATGCCTCTTTCGTACCGTCTGCAATTTGTCCGCAGGATGAACTGGAAGAGGGGCAACCAATGAGAGACTCGCTGGAGGTGTTTGGTCGGGCACATGTCACTCTCATTTCCCATCACGAAGAAGAATTCACCAAAGGATCAGCCTGCCACCCCGGATCGACAATAGGGCGTGAAGCCATCCAGCCGTGTTGCATCCCACTCACAAAAAAGTGACTTGGGAAATGGAGCTCAGGGGCACTGCACTTCTCAAACCTGCAGAGTTCTAAACGATAACTATCGCCCCAAAATATATTGAGGTCAGGCTACGAAGAGGCGTTGAACGCAAGGCAGAATTGCACGAAACGGACGTCATCGGGTACATCGGAATGGCCCCGATAGCACATGAAAAGCGCCAGAACGTGGACAATGATGCGGTTGGCCAAAAAGGGCGTATGCGTTTTTTCCTGAATATATTCAGGAAAAAACGCATATGCCCTTTTTGGCCAACCAAGCAAGCTGGGAGAGCAAATCAGCACTACAAAGAAATCTCTCGCCCCCCCCCCCCCCGGCAAAAGGGCCACGCGAAAAAAGTCTAAAAACCAGAAAGGCAGGACAGGCCACGGAGACAAGGGAGCCTTGTTAAGCTGATGGGCGGGATGTCAATGGCCAACACCCAATCTTCACAAGTGTATCCTCTTTCCCAAAACATGTAAAACACAGAACTACAGAGCATAGGGCACTTCCACACATGGGCGTTGACCTTGGGGAAATGAAAAAATCAACCAGACACAGGGACCCCAAAGTTGAGGGCTGCTGTCTTGACAAGAACCTCGACTCCGGTACACGTTTCATATCCCAGGAAAGAGCCAAGTGGACAAAGACAAGTGGACAAGTGGACAAAGACAAGTGGACAAGTGGACAAGTGGTGCTAAGTAGGTCCAATGGAGTGTCACTCAGCCATCAAATCCACGTCATGAGGCTGGTAGCAGCATCCTGAGTGGATTTAGGTACCATCATCCTCAGTGAAATAAGTCCCACAAAAAAAGAAACTTATGATATCACTTATCGAGGGAATGTAAAAATCGCTCCCCATGAACTGAATCCCCAAACAGAACAGGTCACGCTTTTAGAAAACACACTTATGCCTGCTTCAGGGGAAAGGTGAGGTGGGGTGACGCATAAAACTCGAGTTTGAAATGAGCACAGATACCCTTCTGAAAACCGAATATGGAATGGACACGACCTACTCCTTGCTCAATCAACTGGACTCACCAGACCCTGTTCATCGCACAAGTATCTATCCGACTAGTAAGCATCTTAAAAGCTAAGTCTTGATATCTCTCTGTAAGTGCATCAAGTGTGTGTAAAGCGGCCTAAAAACAGCACTGAAAATCAGCTCAGACCCATTCTGAGGATACATTTCCAACACAAAGAAGAAACAAGCAGGGCAAAACTGAGAGAAATGCTTCCAAAATGCGTTCAGGGACTGGGATGCAACCAGGATTGAACACATCTACAGCCCCAGCGGCAGAAGACATAAGGCTGGACACTCTCGGGGCTGAGACGATTGGTGAGGTTGGGAAAGCCAATGCAGACCCTTGAAAGGAATCCTGCGTGCTACCCATTCCATGGGTCCCAACTCTCCAGGTTCACCGCAATCTTCCGACAGCGAAAGCACTCATTGGAAACCCAGCGGATGCTACACCGTGGGATCGGGAAAGCTTTCTGAAACTCACCTCAGTTTTCATCTCCTGGTGCTCGTGTTCTCCATTCAGGCCCCCTTACGAACAATCTCCCCACTTGGAGACTCAGCGCCTTTCCATGCCTCTTTCGTACCGTCTGCAATTTGTCCGCAGGATGAACTGGAAGAGGGGCAACCAATGAGAGACTCGCTGGAGGTGTTTGGTCGGGCACATGTCACTCTCATTTCCCATCACCAAGAAGAATTCACCAAAGGCTCAGCCTGCCACCCCGGATCGACAATAGGGCAGAAGCCATCCAGCCGTGTTGCGTCCCACTCACAAAAAAGCGACTTGGGAAATGGAGCTCAGGGGCACTGCACTTCCCAAACCTGCAGAGTTCTAAACGATAACTATCGCCCCAAAATATATTGAGGTCAGGCTACGAAGAGGCGTTGAACGCAAGGCAGAATTGCACGAAACGGACGTCATCGGGTACATCGGAATGGCCCCGATAGCACATGAAAAGCGCCAGAACGTGGACAATGATGCGGTTGGCCAAAAAGGGCGTATGCGTTTTTTCCTGAATATATTCAGGAAAAAACGCATACGCCCTTTTTGGCCAACCAAGCAAGCTGGGAGAGCAAATCAGCACTACAAAGAAATCTCTCGCCCCCCCCCCCCGGGAAAAGGGCCACGCGAAAAAAGTCTAAAAACCAGAAAGGCAGGACAGGCCACGGAGACAAGGGAGCCTTGTTAAGCTGATGGGCGGGATGTCAATGGCCAACACCCAATCTTCACAAGTGTATCCTCTTTCCCAAAACATGTAAAACACAGAACCACAGAGCATAGGGCACTTCCACACATGGGCGTTGACCTTGGGGAAATGAAAAAATCAACCAGACACAGGGACCCCAAAGTTGAGGGCTGCTGTCTTGACAAGAACCTCGACTCCGGTACACGTTTCATATCCCAGGAAAGAGCCAAGTGGACAAAGACAAGTGGACAAGTGGACAAAGACAAGTGGACAAGTGGACAAGTGGTGCTACGTAGGTCCAATGGAGTGTCACTCAGCCATCAAATCCACGTCATGAGGCTGGTAGCAGCATCCTGAGTGGATTTAGGTACCATCATCCTCAGTGAAATAAGTCCCACAAAAAAAGAAACTTATGATATCACTTATCGAGGGAATGTAAAAATCGCTCCCCATGAACTGAATCCCCAAACAGAACAAGTCACGCTTTTAGAAAACACACTTATGCCTGCTTCAGGGGAAAGGTGAGGTGGGGTGACGCATAAAACTCGAGTTTGAAATGAGCACAGATACCCTTCCGAAAACCGAATATGGAATGGACACGACCTACTCCTTGCTCAATCAACTGGACTCACCAGACCCTGTTCATCGCACAAGTATCTATCCGACTAGTAAGCATCTTAAAAGCTAAGTCTTGATATCTCTCTGTAAGTGCATCAAGTGTGTGTAAAGCGGCCTAAAAACAGCACTGAAAATCAGCTCAGACCCATTCTGAGGATACATTTCCAACACAAAGAAGAAACAAGCAGGGCAAAACTGAGAGAAATGCTTCCAAAATGCGTTCAGGGACTGGGATGCAACCAGGATTGACCACATCTACAGCCCCAGCGGCAGAAGACATAAGGCTGGACACTCTCGGGGCTGAGACGATTGGTGAGGTTGGGAAAGCCAATGCAGACCCTTGAAAGGAATCCTGCGTGCTACCCATTCCATGGGTCCCAACTCTCCAGGTTCACCGCAATCTTCCGACAGCGAAAGCACTCATTGGAAACCCAGCGGATGCTACACCGTGGGATCGGGAAAGCTTTCTGAAACTCACCTCAGTTTTCATCTCCTGGTGCTCGTTTTCTCCATTCAGGCCCCCTTACGAACAATCTCCCCACTTGGAGACTCAGCGCCTTTCCATGCCTCTTTCGTACCGTCTGCAATTTGTCCGCAGGATGAACTGGAAGAGGGGCAACCAATGAGAGACTCGCTGGAGGTGTTTGGTCGGGCACATGTCACTCTCATTTCCCATCACGAAGAAGAATTCACCAAAGGATCAGCCTGCCACCCCGGATCGACAATAGGGCGTGAAGCCATCCAGCCGTGTTGCATCCCACTCACAAAAAAGTGACTTGGGAAATGGAGCTCAGGGGCACTGCACTTCCCAAACCTGCAGAGTTCTAAACGATAACTATCGCCCCAAAATATATTGAGGTCAGGCTACGAAGAGGCGTTGAACGCAAGGCAGAATTGCACGAAACGGACGTCATCGGGTACATCGGAATGGCCCCGATAGCACATGAAAAGCGCCAGAACGTGGACAATGATGCGGTTGGCCAAAAAGGGCGTATGCGTTTTTTCCTGAATATATTCAGGAAAAAACGCATACGCCCTTTTTGGCCAACCAAGCAAGCTGGGAGAGCAAATCAGCACTACAAAGAAATCTCTCGCCCCCCCCCCCGGGAAAAGGGCCACGCGAAAACAGTCTAAAAACAAGAAAGGCAGGACAGGCCACGGAGACAAGGGAGCCTTGTTAAGCTGATGGGCGGGATGTCAATGGCCAACACCCAATCTTCACAAGTGTATCCTCTCTCCCAAAACATGTAAAACACAGAACCACAGAGCATAGGGCACTTCCACACATGGGCGTTGACCTTGGGGAAATGAAAAAATCAACCAGACACTGGGACCCCAAAGTTGAGGGCTGCTGTCTTGACAAGAACCTCGACTCCGGTACACGTTTCATATCCCAGGAAAGAGCCAAGTGGACAAAGACAAGTGGACAAGTGGACAAAGACAAGTGGACAAGTGGACAAGTGGTGCTAAGTAGGTCCAATGGAGTGTCACTCAGCCATCAAATCCACGTCATGAGGCTGGTAGCAGCATCCTGAGTGGATTTAGGTACCATCATCCTCAGTGAAATAAGTCCCACAAAAAAAGAAACTTATGATATCACTTATCGAGGGAATGTAAAAATCGCTCCCCATGAACTGAATCCCCAAACAGAACAGGTCACGCTTTTAGAAAACACACTTATGCCTGCTTCAGGGGAAAGGTGAGGTGGGGTGACGCATAAAACTCGAGTTTGAAATGAGCACAGATACCCTTCCGAAAACCGAATATGGAATGGACACGACCTACTCCTTGCTCAATCAACTGGACTCACCAGACCCTGTTCATCGCACAAGTATCTATCCGACTAGTAAGCATCTTAAAAGCTAAGTCTTGATATCTCTCTGTAAGTGCATCAAGTGTGTGTAAAGCGGCCTAAAAACAGCACTGAAAATCAGCTCAGACCCATTCTGAGGATACATTTCCAACACAAAGAAGAAACAAGCAGGGCAAAACAGAGAGAAATTCTTCCAAAATGCGTTCAGGGACTGGGATGCAACCAGGATTGACCACATCTACAGCCCCAGCGGCAGAAGACATAAGGCTGGACACTCTCGGGGCTGAGACGATTGGTGAGGTTGGGAAAGCCAATGCAGACCCTTGAAAGGAATCCTGCGTGCTACCCATTCCATGGGTCCCAACTCTCCAGGTTCACCGCAATCTTCCGACAGCGAAAGCACTCATTGGAAACCCAGCGGATGCTACACCGTGGGATCGGGAAAGCTTTCTGAAACTCACCTCAGTTTTCATCTCCTGGTGCTCGTGTTCTCCATTCAGGCCCCCTTACGAACAATCTCCCCACTTGGAGACTCAGCGCCTTTCCATGCCTCTTTCGTACCGTCTGCAATTTGTCCGCAGGATGAACTTGAAGAGGGGGAACCAATGAGAGACTCGCTGGAGGTGTTTGGTCGGGCACATGTCACTCTCATTTCCCATCACGAAGAAGAATTCACCAAAGGATCAGCCTGCCACCCCGGATCGACAATAGGGCGTGAAGCCATCCAGCCGTGTTGCATCCCACTCACAAAAAAGTGACTTGGGAAATGGAGCTCAGGGGCACTGCACTTCCCAAACCTGCAGAGTTCTAAACGATAACTATCGGCCCAAAATATATTGAGGTCAGGCTACGAAGAGGCGTTGAACGCAAGGCAGAATTGCACGAAACGGACGTCATCGGGTACATCGGAATGGCCCCGATAGCACATGAAAAGCGCCAGAACGTGGACAATGATGCGGTTGGCCAAAAAGGGCGTATGCGTTTTTTCCTGAATATATTCAGGAAGAAACGCATACGCCCTTTTTGGCCAACCAAGCAAGCTGGGAGAGCAAATCAGCACTACAAAGAAATCTCTCGCCCCCCCCCCCCGGGAAAAGGGCCACGCGAAAACAGTCTAAAAACCAGAAAGGCAGGACAGGCCACGGAGATAAGGGAGCCTTGTTAAGCTGATGGGCGGGATGTCAATGGCCAACACCCAATCTTCACAAGTGTATCCTCTTTCCCAAAACATGTAAAACACAGAACTACAGAGCATAGGGCACTTCCACACATGGGCGTTGACCTTGGGGAAATGAAAAAATCAACCAGACACAGGGACCCCAAAGTTGAGGGCTGCTGTCTTGACAAGAACCTCGACTCCGGTACACGTTTCATATCCCAGGAAAGAGCCAAGTGGACAAAGACAAGTGGACAAGTGGACAAAGACAAGTGGACAAGTGGACAAGTGGTGCTAAGTAGGTCCAATGGAGTGTCACTCAGCCATCAAATCCACGTCATGAGGCTGGTAGCAGCATCCTGAGTGGATTTAGGTACCATCATCCTCAGTGAAATAAGTCCCACAAAAAAAGAAACTTATGATATCACTTATCGAGGGAATGTAAAAATCGCTCCCCATGAACTGAATCCCCAAACAGAACAGGTCACGCTTTTAGAAAACACACTTATGCCTGCTTCAGGGGAAAGGTGAGGTGGGGTGACGCATAAAACTCGAGTTTGAAATGAGCACAGATACCCTTCCGAAAACCGAATATGGAATGGACACGACCTACTCCTTGCTCAATCAACTGGACTCACCAGACCCTGTTCATCGCACAAGTATCTATCCGACTAGTAAGCATCTTAAAAGCTAAGTCTTGATATCTCTCTGTAAGTGCATCAAGTGTGTGTAAAGCGGCCTAAAAACAGCAGTGAAAATCAGCTCAGACCCATTCTGAGGATACATTTCCAACACAAAGAAGAAACAAGCAGGGCAAAACAGAGAGAAATGCTTCCAAAATGCGTTCAGGGACTGGGATGCAACCAGGATTGACCACATCTACAGCCCCAGCGGCAGAAGACATAAGGCGGGACACTCTCGGGGCTGAGACGATTGGTGAGGTTGGGAAAGCCAATGCAGACCCTTGAAAGGAATCCTGCGTGCTACCCATTCCACGGGTCCCAACTCTCCAGGTTCACCGCAATCTTCCGACAGCGAAAGCACTCATTGGAAACCCAGCGGATGCTACACCGTGGGATCGGGAAAGCTTTCTGAAACTCACCTCAGTTTTCATCTCCTGGTGCTCGTTTTCTCCATTCAGGCCCCCTTACGAACAATCTCCCCACTTGGAGACTCAGCGCCTTTCCATGCCTCTTTCGTACCGTCTGCAATTTGTCCGCAGGATGAACTGGAAGAGGGGCAACCAATGAGAGACTCGCTGGAGGTGTTTGGTCGGGCACATGTCACTCTCATTTCCCATCACCAAGAAGAATTCACCAAAGGCTCAGCCTGCCACCCCGGATCGACAATAGGGCAGAAGCCATCCAGCCGTGTTGCGTCCCACTCACAAAAAAGCGACTTGGGAAATGGAGCTCAGGGGCACTGCACTTCCCAAACCTGCAGAGTTCTAAACGATAACTATCGCCCCAAAATATATTGAGGTCAGGCTACGAAGAGGCGTTGAACGCAAGGCAGAATTGCACGAAACGGACGTCATCGGGTACATCGGAATGGCCCCGATAGCACATGAAAAGCGCCAGAACGTGGACAATGATGCGGTTGGCCAAAAAGGGCGTATGCGTTTTTTCCTGAATATATTCAGGAAAAAACGCATACGCCCTTTTTGGCCAACCAAGCAAGCTGGGAGAGCAAATCAGCACTACAAAGAAATCTCTCGCCCCCCCCCCCGGCAAAAGGGCCACGCGAAAAAAGTCTAAAAACCAGAAAGGCAGGACAGGCCACGGAGACAAGGGAGCCTTGTTAAGCTGATGCGCGGGATGTCAATGGCCAACACCCAATTTTCACAAGTGTATCCTCTTTCCCAAAACATGTAAAACACAGAACCACAGAGCATAGTGCACTTCAACACATGGGCGTTGACCTTGGGGAAATGAAAAAATCAACCAGACACAGGGACCCCAAAGTTGAGGGCTGCTGTCTTGACAAGAACCTCGACTCCGGTACACGTTTCATATCCCAGGAAAGAGCCAAGTGGACAAAGACAAGTGGACAAGTGGACAAAGACAAGTGGACAAGTGGACAAGTGGTGCTAAGTAGGTCCAATGGAGTGTCACTCAGCCATCAAATCCACGTCATGAGGCTGGTAGCAGCATCCTGAGTGGATTTAGGTACCATCATCCTCAGTGAAATAAGTCCCACAAAAAAAGAAACTTATGATATCACTTATCGAGGGAATGTAAAAATCGCTCCCCATGAACTGAATCCCCAAACAGAACAGGTCACGCTTTTAGAAAACACACTTATGCCTGCTTCAGGGGAAAGGTGAGGTGGGGTGACGCATAAAACTCGAGTTTGAAATGAGCACAGATACCCTTCCGAAAACCGAATATGGAATGGACACGACCTACTCCTTGCTCAATCAACTGGACTCACCAGACCCTGTTCATCGCACAAGTATCTATCCGACTAGTAAGCATCTTAAAAGCTAAGTCTTGATATCTCTCTGTAAGTGCATCAAGTGTGTGTAAAGCGGCCTAAAAACAGCACTGAAAATCAGCTCAGACCCATTCTGAGGATACATTTCCAACACAAAGAAGAAACAAGCAGGGCAAAACAGAGAGAAATTCTTCCAAAATGCGTTCAGGGACTGGGATGCAACCAGGATTGACCACATCTACAGCCCCAGCGGCAGAAGACATAAGGCTGGACACTCTCGGGGCTGAGACGATTGGTGAGGTTGGGAAAGCCAATGCAGACCCTTGAAAGGAATCCTGCGTGCTACCCATTCCATGGGTCCCAACTCTCCAGGTTCACCGCAATCTTCCGACAGCGAAAGCACTCATTGGAAACCCAGCGGATGCTACACCGTGGGATCGGGAAAGCTTTCTGAAACTCACCTCAGTTTTCATCTCCTGGTGCTCGTGTTCTCCATTCAGGCCCCCTTACGAACAATCTCCCCACTTGGAGACTCAGCGCCTTTCCATGCCTCTTTCGTACCGTCTGCAATTTGTCCGCAGGATGAACTTGAAGAGGGGGAACCAATGAGAGACTCGCTGGAGGTGTTTGGTCGGGCACATGTCACTCTCATTTCCCATCACGAAGAAGAATTCACCAAAGGATCAGCCTGCCACCCCGGATCGACAATAGGGCGTGAAGCCATCCAGCCGTGTTGCATCCCACTCACAAAAAAGTGACTTGGGAAATGGAGCTCAGGGGCACTGCACTTCCCAAATCTGCAGAGTTCTAAACGATAACTATCGCCCCAAAATATATTGAGGTCAGGCTACGAAGAGGCGTTGAACGCAAGGCAGAATTGCACGAAACGGACGTCATCGGGTACATCGGAATGGCCCCGATAGCACATGAAAAGCGCCAGAACGTGGACAATGATGCGGTTGGCCAAAAAGGGCGTATGCGTTTTTTCCTGAATATATTCAGGAAAAAACGCATACGCCCTTTTTGGCCAACCAAGCAAGCTGGGAGAGCAAATCAGCACTACAAAGAAATCTCTCGCCCCCCCCCCCCCGGCAAAAGGGCCACGCGAAAAAAGTCTAAAAACCAGAAAGGCAGGACAGGCCACGGAGACAAGGGAGCCTTGTTAAGCTGATGCGCGGGATGTCAATGGCCAACACCCAATTTTCACAAGTGTATCCTCTTTCCCAAAACATGTAAAACACAGAACCACAGAGCATAGTGCACTTCAACACATGGGCGTTGACCTTGGGGAAATGAAAAAATCAACCAGACACAGGGACCCCAAAGTTGAGGGCTGCTGTCTTGACAAGAACCTCGACTCCGGTACACGTTTCATATCCCAGGAAAGAGCCAAGTGGACAAAGACAAGTGGACAAGTGGACAAAGACAAGTGGACAAGTGGACAAGTGGTGCTAAGTAGGTCCAATGGAGTGTCACTCAGCCATCAAATCCACGTCATGAGGCTGGTAGCAGCATCCTGAGTGGATTTAGGTACCATCATCCTCAGTGAAATAAGTCCCACAAAAAAAGAAACTTATGATATCACTTATCGAGGGAATGTAAAAATCGCTCCCCATGAACTGAATCCCCAAACAGAACAGGTCACGCTTTTAGAAAACACACTTATGCCTGCTTCAGGGGAAAGGTGAGGTGGGGTGACGCATAAAACTCGAGTTTGAAATGAGCACAGATACCCTTCCGAAAACCGAATATGGAATGGACACGACCTACTCCTTGCTCAATCAACTGGACTCACCAGACCCTGTTCATCGCACAAGTATCTATCCGACTAGTAAGCATCTTAAAAGCTAAGTCTTGATATCTCTCTGTAAGTGCATCAAGTGTGTGTAAAGCGGCCTAAAAACAGCACTGAAAATCAGCTCAGACCCATTCTGAGGATACATTTCCAACACAAAGAAGAAACAAGCAGGGCAAAACAGAGAGAAATTCTTCCAAAATGCGTTCAGGGACTGGGATGCAACCAGGATTGACCACATCTACAGCCCCAGCGGCAGAAGACATAAGGCTGGACACTCTCGGGGCTGAGACGATTGGTGAGGTTGGGAAAGCCAATGCAGACCCTTGAAAGGAATCCTGCGTGCTACCCATTCCATGGGTCCCAACTCTCCAGGTTCACCGCAATCTTCCGACAGCGAAAGCACTCATTGGAAACCCAGCGGATGCTACACCGTGGGATCGGGAAAGCTTTCTGAAACTCACCTCAGTTTTCATCTCCTGGTGCTCGTTTTCTCCATTCAGGCCCCCTTACGAACAATCTCCCCACTTGGAGACTCAGCGCCTTTCCATGCCTCTTTCGTACCGTCTGCAATTTGTCCGCAGGATGAACTTGAAGAGGGGGAACCAATGAGAGACTCGCTGGAGGTGTTTGGTCGGGCACATGTCACTCTCATTTCCCATCACGAAGAAGAATTCACCAAAGGATCAGCCTGCCACCCCGGATCGACAATAGGGCGTGAAGCCATCCAGCCGTGTTGCATCCCACTCACAAAAAAGTGACTTGGGAAATGGAGCTCAGGGGCACTGCACTTCCCAAATCTGCAGAGTTCTAAACGATAACTATCGCCCCAAAATATATTGAGGTCAGGCTACGAAGAGGCGTTGAACGCAAGGCAGAATTGCACGAAACGGACGTCATCGGGTACATCGGAATGGCCCCGATAGCACATGAAAAGCGCCAGAACGTGGACAATGATGCGGTTGGCCAAAAAGGGCGTATGCGTTTTTTCCTGAATATATTCAGGAAAAAATGCATACGCCCTTTTTGGCCAACCAAGCAAGCTGGGAGAGCAAATCAGCACTACAAAGAAATCTCTCGCCCCCCCCCCCGGGAAAAGGGCCACGCGAAAAAAGTCTAAAAACCAGAAAGGCAGGACAGGCCACGGAGACAAGGGAGCCTTGTTAAGCTAATGGGCGGGATGTCAATGGCCAACACCCAATCTTCACAAGTGTATCCTCTTTCCCAAAACATGTAAAACACAGAACTACAGAGCATAGGGCACTTCCACACATGGGCGTTGACCTTGGGGAAATGAAAAAATCAACCAGACACAGGGACCCCAAAGTTGAGGGCTGCTGTCTTGACAAGAACCTCGACTCCGGTACACGTTTCATATCCCAGGAAAGAGCCAAGTGGACAAAGACAAGTGGACAAGTGGACAAAGACAAGTGGACAAGTGGACAAGTGGTGCTAAGTAGGTCCAATGGAGTGTCACTCAGCCATCAAATCCACGTCATGAGGCTGGTAGCAGCATCCTGAGTGGATTTAGGTACCATCATCCTCAGTGAAATAAGTCCCACAAAAAAAGAAACTTATGATATCACTTATCGAGGGAATGTAAAAATCGCTCCCCATGAACTGAATCCCCAAACAGAACATGTCACGCTTTTAGAAAACACACTTATGCCTGCTTCAGGGGAAAGGTAAAGTGGGGTGACGCATAAAACTCGAGTTTGAAATGAGCACAGATACCCTTCCGAAAACCGAATATGGAATGGACACGACCTACTCCTTGCTCAATCAACTGGACTCACCAGACCCTGTTCATCGCACAAGTATCTATCCGACTAGTAAGCATCTTAAAAGCTAAGTCTTGATATCTCTCTGTAAGTGCATCAAGTGTGTGTAAAGCGGCCTAAAAACAGCACTTAAAATCAGCTCAGACCCATTCTGAGGATACATTTCCAGCACAAAGAAGAAACAAGCAGGGCAAAACAGAGAGAAATTCTTCCAAAATGCGTTCAGGGACTGGGATGCAACCAGGATTGACCATATCTACAGCCCCAGCGGCAGAAGACATAAGGCTGGACACTCTCGGGGCTGAGACGATTGGTGAGGTTGGGAAAGACAATGCAGACCCTTGAAAGGAATCCTGCGTGCTACCCATTCCATGGGTCCCAACTCTCCAGGTTCACCGCAATCTTCCGACAGCGAAAGCACTCATTGGAAACCCAGCGGATGCTACACAGTGGGATCGGGAAAGCTTTCTGAAACTCACCTCAGTTTTCATCTCCTGGTGCTCGTGTTCTCCATTCAGGCCCCCTTACGAACAATCTCCCCACTTGGAGACTCAGCGCCTTTCCATGCCTCTTTCGTACCGTCTGCAATTTGTCCGCAGGATGAACTTGAACAGGGGGAACCAATGAGAGACTCGCTGGAGGTGTTTGGTCGGGCACATGTCACTCTCATTTCCCATCACGAAGAAGAATTCACCAAAGGATCAGCCTGCCACCCCGGATCGACAATAGGGCGTGAAGCCATCCAGCCGTGTTGCATCCCACTCACAAAAAAGTGACTTGGGAAATGGAGCTCAGGGGCACTGCACTTCCCAAACCTGCAGAGTTCTAAACGATAACTATCGGCCCAAAATATATTGAGGTCAGGCTACGAAGAGGCGTTGAACGCAAGGCAGAATTGCACGAAACGGACGTCATCGGGTACATCGGAATGGCCCCGATAGCACATGAAAAGCGCCAGAACGTGGACAATGATGCGGTTGGCCAAAAAGGGCGTATGCGTTTTTTCCTGAATATATTCAGGAAAAAACGCATACGCCCTTTTTGGCCAACCAAGCAAGCTGGGAGAGCAAAGCAGCACTACAAAGAAATCTCTCGCCCCCCCCCCCCTGGCAAAAGGGCCACGCGAAAAAAGTCTAAAAACCAGAAAGGCAGGACAGGCCACGGAGACAAGGGAGCCTTGTTAAGCTGATGGGCGGGATGTCAATGGCCAACACCCAATCTTCACAAGTGTATCCTCTTTCCCAAAACATGTAAAACACAGAACTACAGAGCATAGGGCACTTCCACACATGGGCGTTGACCTTGGGGAAATGAAAAAATCAACCAGACACTGGGACCCCAAAGTTGAGGGCTGCTGTCTTGACAAGAACCTCGACTCCGGTACACGTTTCATATCCCAGGAAAGAGCCAAGTGGACAAAGACAAGTGGACAAGTGGACAAAGACAAGTGGACAAGTGGACAAGTGGTGCTAAGTAGGTCCAATGGAGTGTCACTCAGCCATGAAATCCACGTCATGAGGCTGGTAGCAGCATCCTGAGTGGATTTAGGTACCATCATCCTCAGTGAAATAAGTCTCACAAAAAAAGAAACTTATGATATCACTTATCGAGGGAATGTAAAAATCGCTCCCCATGAACTGAATCCCCAAACAGAACAGGTCACGCTTTTAGAAAACACACTTATGCCTGCTTCAGGGGAAAGGTGAGGTGGGGTGACGCATAAAACTCGAGTTTGAAATGAGCACAGATACCCTTCCGAAAACCGAATATGGAATGGACACGACCTACTCCTTGCTCAATCAACTGGACTCAACAGACCCTGTTCATCGCACAAGTATCTATCCGACTAGTAAGCATCTTAAAAGCTAAGTCTTGATATCTCTCTGTAAGTGCATCAAGTGTGTGTAAAGCGGCCTAAATACAGCACTGAAAATCAGCTCAGACCCATTCTGAGGATACATTTCCAACACAAAGAAGAAACAAGCAGGGCAAAACAGAGAGAAATTCTTCCAAAATGCGTTCAGGGACTGGGATGCAACCAGGATTGACCACATCTACAGCCCCAGCGGCAGAAGACATAAGGCTGGACACTCTCGGGGCTGAGACGATTGGTGAGGTTGGGAAAGCCAATGCAGACCCTTGAAAGGAATCCTGCGTGCTACCCATTCCATGGGTCCCAACTCTCCAGGTTCACCGCAATCTTCCGACAGCGAAAGCACTCATTGGAAACCCAGCGGATGCTACACCGTGGGATCGGGAAAGCTTTCTGAAACTCACCTCAGTTTTCATCTCCTGATGCTCGTTTTCTCCATTCAGGCCCCCTTACGAACAATCTCCCCACTTGGAGACTCAGCGCCTTTCCATGCCTCTTTCGTACCGTCTGCAATTTGTCCGCAGGATGAACTTGAAGAGGGGGAACCAATGAGAGACTCGCTGGAGGTGTTTGGTCGGGCACATGTCACTCTCATTTCCCATCACGAAGAAGAATTCACCAAAGGATCAGCCTGCCACCCCGGATCGACAATAGGGCGTGAAGCCATCCAGCCGTGTTGCATCCCACTCACAAAAAAGTGACTTGGGAAATGGAGCTCAGGGGCACTGCACATCCCAAACCTGCAGAGTTCTAAACGATAACTATCGGCCCAAAATATATTGAGGTCAGGCTACGAAGAGGCGTTGAACGCAAGGCAGAATTGCACGAAACGGACGTCATCGGGTACATCGGAATGGCCCCGATAGCACATGAAAAGCGCCAGAACGTGGACAATGATGCGGTTGGCCAAAAAGGGCGTATGCGTTTTTTCCTGAATATATTCAGGAAAAAACGCATACGCCCTTTTTGGCCAACCAAGCAAGCTGGGAGAGCAAATCAGCACTACAAAGAAATCTCTCGCCCCCCCCCCCCGGGAAAAGGGCCACGCGAAAAAAGTCTAAAAACCAGAAAGGCAGGACAGGCCACGGAGACAAGGGAGCCTTGTTAAGCTGATGCGCGGGATGTCAATGGCCAACACCCAATCTTCACAAGTGTATCCTCTTTCCCAAAACATGTAAAACACAGAACTACAGAGCATAGGGCACTTCCACACATGGGCGTTGACCTTGGGGAAATGAAAAAAATCAACCAGACACAGGGACCCCAAAGTTGAGGGCTGCTGTCTTGACAAGAACCTCGACTCCGGTACACGTTTCATATCCCAGGAAAGAGCCAAGTGGACAAAGACAAGTGGACAAGTGGACAAAGACAAGTGGACAAGTGGACAAGTGGTGCTAAGTAGGTCCAATGGATTGTCACTCAGCCATCAAATCCACGTCATGAGGCTGGTAGCAGCATCCTGAGTGGATTTAGGTACCATCATCCTCAGTGAAATAAGTCTCACAAAAAAAGAAACTTATGATATCACTTATCGAGGGAATGTAAAAATCGCTCCCCATGAACTGAATCCCCAAACAGAACAGGTCACGCTTTTAGAAAACACACTTATGCCTGCTTCAGGGGAAAGGTGAGGTGGGGTGACGTATAAAACTCGAGTTTGAAATGAGCACAGATACCCTTCCGAAAACCGAATATGGAATGGACACGACCTACTCCTTGCTCAATCAACTGGACTCACCAGACCCTGTTCATCGCACAAGTATCTATCCGACTAGTAAGCATCTTAAAAGCTAAGTCTTGATATCTCTCTGTAAGTGCATCAAGTGTGTGTAAAGCGGCCTAAAAACAGCAGTGAAAATCAGCTCAGACCCATTCTGAGGATACATTTCCAACACAAAGAAGAAACAAGCAGGGCAAAACAGAGAAATGCTTCCAAAATGCGTTCAGGGATTGGGATGCAACCAGGATTGACCACATCTACAGCCCCAGCGGCAGAAGACATAAGGCTGGACACTCTCGGGGCTGGGACGATTGGTGAGGTTGGGAAAGCCAATGCAGACCCTTGAAAGGAATCCTGCGTGCTACCCATTCCATGGGTCCCAACTCTCCAGGTTCACCGCAATCTTCCGACAGCGAAAGCACTCATTGGAAACCCAGCGGATGCTACACCGTGGGATCGGGAAAGCTTTCTGAAACTCACCTCAGTTTTCATCTCCTGGTGCTCGTGTTCTCCATTCAGGCCCCCTTACGAACAATCTCCCCACTTGGAGACTCAGCGCCTTTCCATGCCTCTTTCGTACCGTCTGCAATTTGTCCGCAGGATGAACTGGAAGAGGGGCAACCAATGAGAGACTCGCTGGAGGTGTTTGGTCGGGCACATGTCACTCTCATTTCCCATAACCAAGAAGAATTCAACACAGGCTCAGCCTGCCACCCCGGATCGACAATAGGGCAGAAGCCATCCAGCCGTGTTGCGTCCCACTCACAAAAAAGCGACTTGGGAAATGGAGCTCAGGGGCACTGCACTTCCCAAACCTGCAGAGTTCTAAACGATAACTATCGCCCCAAAATATATTGAGGTCAGGCTACGAAGAGGCGTTGAACGCAAGGCAGAATTGCACGAAACGGACGTCATCGGGTACATCGGAATGGCCCCGATAGCACATGAAAAGCGCCAGAACGTGGACAATGATGCGGTTGGCCAAAAAGGGCGTATGCGTTTTTTCCTGAATATATTCAGGAAAAAACGCATACGCCCTTTTTGGCCAACCAAGCAAGCTGGGAGAGCAAATCAGCACTACAAAGAAATCTCTCGCCCCCCCCCCGGGAAAAGGGCCACGCGAAAAAAGTCTAAAAACCAGAAAGGCAGGACAGGCCACGGAGACAAGGGAGCCTTGTTAAGCTGATGGGCGGGATGTCAATGGCCAACACCCAATCTTCACAAGTGTATCCTCTTTCCCAAAACATGTAAAACACAGAACTACAGAGCATAGGGCACTTCCACACATGGGCGTTGACCTTGGGGAAATGAAAAAATCAACCAGACACAGGGACCCCAAAGTTGAGGGCTGCTGTCTTGACAAGAACCTCGACTCCGGTACACGTTTCATATCCCAGGAAAGAGCCAAGTGGACAAAGACAAGTGGACAAGTGGACAAAGACAAGTGGACAAGTGGACAAGTGGTGCTAAGTAGGTCCAATGGAGTGTCACTCAGCCATCAAATCCACGTCATGAGGCTGGTAGCAGCATCCTGAGTGGATTTAGGTACCATCATCCTCAGTGAAATAAGTCCCACAAAAAAAGAAACTTATGATATCACTTATCGAGGGAATGTAAAAATCGCTCCCCATGAACTGAATCCCCAAACAGAACAGGTCACGCTTTTAGAAAACACACTTATGCCTGCTTCAGGGGAAAGGTGAGGTGGGGTGACGCATAAAACTCGAGTTTGAAATGAGCACAGATACCCTTCCGAAAACCGAATATGGAATGGACACGACCTACTCCTTGCTCAATCAACTGGACTCACCAGACCCTGTTCATCGCACAAGTATCTATCCGACTAGTAAGCATCTTAAAAGCTAAGTCTTGATATCTCTCTGTAAGTGCATCAAGTGTGTGTAAAGCGGCCTAAAAACAGCACTGAAAATCAGCTCAGACCCATTCTGAGGATACATTTCCAACACAAAGAAGAAACAAGCAGGGCAAAACAGAGAGAAATTCTTCCAAAATGCGTTCAGGGACTGGGATGCAACCAGGATTGACCACATCTACAGCCCCAGCGGCAGAAGACATAAGGCTGGACACTCTCGGGGCTGAGACGATTGGTGAGGTTGGGAAAGCCAATGCAGACCCTTGAAAGGAATCCTGCGTGCTACCCATTCCATGGGTCCCAACTCTCCAGGTTCACCGCAATCTTCCGACAGCGAAAGCACTCATTGGAAACCCAGCGGATGCTACACCGTGGGATCGAGAAAGCTTTCTGAAACTCACCTCAGTTTTCATCTCCTGGTGCTCGTGTTCTCCATTCAGGCCCCCTTACAAACAATCTCCCCACTTGGAGACTCAGCGCCTTTCCATGCCTCTTTCGTACCGTCTGCAATTTGTCCGCAGGATGAACTGGAAGAGGGGTAACCAATGAGAGACTCGCTGGAGGTGTTTGGTCGGGCACATGTCACTCTCATTTCCCATCACCAAGAAGAATTCACCAAAGGCTCAGCCTGCCACCCCGGATCGACAATAGAGCAGAAGCCATCCAGCCGTGTTGCGTCCCACTCACAAAAAAGCGACTTGGGAAATGGAGCTCAGGGGCACTGCACTTCCCAAACCTGCAGAGTTCTAAACGATAACTATCGCCCCAAAATATATTGAGGTCAGGCTACGAAGAGGCGTTGAACGCAAGGCAGAATTGCACGAAACGGACGTCATCGGGTACATCGGAATGGCCCCGATAGCACATGAAAAGCGCCAGAACGTGGACAATGATGCGGTTGGCCAAAAAGGGCGTATGCGTTTTTTCCTGAATATATTCAGGAAAAAACGCATACGCCCTTTTTGGCCAACCAAGCAAGCTGGGAGAGCAAATCAGCACTACAAAGAAATTTCTCGCCCCCCCCCACCCGCGGAAAAGGGCCACGCGAAAAAAGTCTAAAAACCAGAAAGGCAGGACAGGCCACGGAGACAAGGGAGCCTTGTTAAGCTGATGGGCGGGATGTCAATGGCCAACACCCAATCTTCACAAGTGTATCCTCTTTCCCAAAACATGTAAAACACAGAACTACAGAGCATAGGGCACTTCCACACATGGGCGTTGACCTTGGGGAAATGAAAAAATCAACCAGACACAGGGACCCCAAAGTTGAGGGCTGCTGTCTTGACAAGAACCTCGACTCCGGTACACGTTTCATATCCCAGGAAAGAGCCAAGTGGACAAAGACAAGTGGACAAGTGGACAAAGACAAGTGGACAAGTGGACAAGTGGTGCTAAGTAGGTCCAATGGAGTGTCACTCAGCCATCAAATCCACGTCGTGAGGCTGGTAGCAGCATCCTGAGTGGATTTAGGTACCATCATCCTCAGTGAAATAAGTCCCACAAAAAAAGAAACTTATGATATCACTTATCGAGGGAATGTAAAAATCGCTCCCCATGAACTGAATCCCCAAACAGAACAGGTCACGCTTTTAGAAAACACACTTATGCCTGCTTCAGGGGAAAGGTGAGGTGGGGTGACGCATAAAACTCGAGTTTGAAATGAGCACAGATACCCTTCCGAAAACCGAATATGGAATGGACACGACGTACTCCTTGCTCAATCAACTGGACTCACCAGACCCTGTTCATCGCACAAGTATCTATCCGACTAGTAAGCATCTTAAAAGCTAAGTCTTGATATCTCTCTGTAAGTGCATCAAGTGTGTGTAAAGCGGCCTTAAAACAGCACTGAAAATCAGCTCAGACCCATTCTGAGGATACATTTCCAACACAAAGAAGAAACAAGCAGGGCAAAACAGAGAAATGCTTCCAAAATGCGTTCAGGGATTGGGATGCAACCAGGATTGACCACATCTACAGCCCCAGCGGCAGAAGACATAAGGCTGGACACTCTCGGGGCTGAGACGATTGGTGAGGTTGGGAAAGCCAATGCAGACCCCTGAAAGGAATCCTGCGTGCTAACCATTCCATGGGTCCCAACTCTCCAGGTTCACCGCAATCTTCCGACAGCGAAAGCACTCATTGGAAACCCAGCGGATGCTACACCGTGGGATCGGGAAAGCTTTCTGAAACTCACCTCAGTTTTCATCTCCTGGTGCTCGTGTTCTCCATTCAGGCCCCCTTACGAACAATCTCCCCACTTGGAGACTCAGCGCCTTTCCATGCCTCTTTCGTACCGTCTGCAATTTGTCCGCAGGATGAACTGGAAGAGGGGCAACCAATGAGAGACTCGCTGGAGGTGTTTGGTCGGGCACATGTCACTCTCATTTCCCATCACCAAGAAGAATTCACCAAAGGCTCAGCCTGCCACCCCGGATCGACAATAGGGCAGAAGCCATCCAGCCGTGTTGCGTCCCACTCACAAAAAAGCGACTTGGGAAATGGAGCTCAGGGGCACTGCACTTCCCAAACCTGCAGAGTTCTAAACGATAACTATCGCCCCAAAATATATTGAGGTCAGGCTACGAAGAGGCGTTGAACGCAAGGCAGAATTGCACGAAACGGACGTCATCGGGTACATCGGAATGGCCCCGATAGCACATGAAAAGCGCCAGAACGTGGACAATGATGCGGTTGGCCAAAAAGGGCGTATGCGTTTTTTCCTGAATATATTCAGGAAAAAACGCATACGCCCTTTTTGGCCAACCAAGCAAGCTGGGAGAGCAAATCAGCACTACAAAGAAATCTCTCGCCCCCCCCCCCCCCCGGGAAAAGGGCCACGCGAAAAAAGTCTAAAAACCAGAAAGGCAGGACAGGCCACGGAGACAAGGGAGCCTTGTTAAGCTGATGCGCGGGATGTCAATGGCCAACACCCAATCTTCACAAGTGTATCCTCTTTCCCAAAACATGTAAAACACAGAACTACAGAGCATAGGGCACTTCCACACATGGGCGTTGACCTTGGGGAAATGAAAAAATCAACCAGACACAGGGACCCCAAAGTTGAGGGCTGCTGTCTTGACAAGAACCTCGACTCCGGTACACGTTTCATATCCCAGGAAAGAGCCAAGTGGACAAAGACAAGTGGACAAGTGGACAAAGACAAGTGGACAAGTGGACAAGTGGTGCTAAGTAGGTCCAATGGAGTGTCACTCAGCCATCAAATCCACGTCATGAGGCTGGTAGCAGCATCCTGAGTGGATTTAGGTACCATCATCCTCAGTGAAATAAGTCCCACAAAAAAAGAAACTTATGATATCACTTATCGAGGGAATGTAAAAATCGCTCCCCATGAACTGAATCCCCAAACAGAACAGGTCACGCTTTTAGAAAACACACTTATGCCTGCTTCAGGGGAAAGGTGAGGTGGGGTGACGCATAAAACTCGAGTTTGAAATGAGCACAGATACCCTTCCGAAAACCGAATATGGAATGGACACGACCTACTCCTTGCTCAATCAACTGGACTCACCAGACCCTGTTCATCGCACAAGTATCTATCCGACTAGTAAGCATCTTAAAAGCTAAGTCTTGATATCTCTCTGTAAGTGCATCAAGTGTGTGTAAAGCGGCCTAAAAACAGCACTGAAAATCAGCTCAGACCCATTCTGAGGATACATTTCCAACACAAAGAAGAAACAAGCAGGGCAAAACAGAGAGAAATTCTTCCAAAATGCGTTCAGGGACTGGGATGCAACCAGGATTGACCACATCTACAGCCCCAGCGGCAGAAGACATAAGGCTGGACACTCTCGGGGCTGAGACGATTGGTGAGGTTGGGAAAGACAATGCAGACCCTTGAAAGGAATCCTGCGTGCTACCCATTCCATGGGTCCCAACTCTCCAGGTTCACCGCAATCTTCCGACAGCGAAAGCACTCATTGGAAACCCAGCGGATGCTACACCGTGGGATCGGGAAAGCTTTCTGAAACTCACCTCAGTTTTCATCTCCTGGTGCTCGTTTTCTCCATTCAGGCCCCCTTACGAACAATCTCCCCACTTGGAGACTCAGCGCCTTTCCATGCCTCTTTCGTACCGTCTGCAATTTGTCCGCAGGATGAACTTGAAGAGGGGGAACCAATGAGAGACTCGCTGGAGGTGTTTGGTCGGGCACATGTCACTCTCATTTCCCATCACGAAGAAGAATTCACCAAAGGATCAGCCTGCCACCCCGGATCGACAATAGGGCGTGAAGCCATCCAGCCGTGTTGCATCCCACTCACAAAAAAGTGACTTGGGAAATGGAGCTCAGGGGCACTGCACTTCCCAAACCTGCAGAGTTCTAAACGATAACTATCGGCCCAAAATATATTGAGGTCAGGCTACGAAGAGGCGTTGAACGCAAGGCAGAATTGCACGAAACGGACGTCATCGGGTACATCGGAATGGCCCCGATAGCACATGAAAAGCGCCAGAACGTGGACAATGATGCGGTTGGCCAAAAAGGGCGTATGCGTTTTTTCCTGAATATATTCAGGAAAAAACGCATACGCCCTTTTTGGCCAACCAAGCAAGCTGGGAGAGCAAATCAGCACTACAAAGAAATCTCTCGCCCCCCCCCCGGGAAAAGGGCCACGCGAAAAAAGTCTAAAAACCAGAAAGGCAGGACAGGCCACGGAGACAAGGGAGCCTTGTTAAGCTGATGGGCGGGATGTCAATGGCCAACACCCAATCTTCACAAGTGTATCCTCTTTCCCAAAACATGTAAAACACAGAACTACAGAGCATAGGGCACTTCCACACATGGGCGTTGACCTTGGGGAAATGAAAAAATCAACCAGACACAGGGACCCCAAAGTTGAGGGCTGCTGTCTTGACAAGAACCTCGACTCCGGTACACGTTTCATATCCCAGGAAAGAGCCAAGTGGACAAAGACAAGTGGACAAGTGGACAAAGACAAGTGGACAAGTGGACAAGTGGTGCTAAGTAGGTCCAATGGAGTGTCACTCAGCCATCAAATCCACGTCATGAGGCTGGTAGCAGCATCCTGAGTGGATTTAGGTACCATCATCCTCAGTGAAATAAGTCTCACAAAAAAAGAAACTTATGATATCACTTATCGAGGGAATGTAAAAATCGCTCCCCATGAACTGAATCCCCAAACAGAACAGGTCACGCTTTTAGAAAACACACTTATGCCTGCTTCAGGGGAAAGGTGAGGTGGGGTGACGCATAAAACTCGAGTTTGAAATGAGCACAGATACCCTTCCGAAAACCGAATATGGAATGGACACGACCTACTCCTTGCTCAATCAACTGGACTCACCAGACCCTGTTCATCGCACAAGTATCTATCCGACTAGTAAGCATCTTAAAAGCTAAGTCTTGATATCTCTCTGTAAGTGCATCAAGTGTGTGTAAAGCGGCCTTAAAACAGCACTGAAAATCAGCTCAGACCCATTCTGAGGATACATTTCCAACACAAAGAAGAAACAAGCAGGGCAAAACAGAGAAATGCTTCCAAAATGCGTTCAGGGATTGGGATGCAACCAGGATTGACCACATCTACAGCCCCAGCGGCAGAAGACATAAGGCTGGACACTCTCGGGGCTGAGACGATTGGTGAGGTTGGGAAAGCCAATGCAGACCCCTGAAAGGAATCCTGCGTGCTAACCATTCCATGGGTCCCAACTCTCCAGGTTCACCGCAATCTTCCGACAGCGAAAGCACTCATTGGAAACCCAGCGGATGCTACACCGTGGGATCGGGAAAGCTTTCTGAAACTCACCTCAGTTTTCATCTCCTGGTGCTCGTGTTCTCCATTCAGGCCCCCTTACGAACAATCTCCCCACTTGGAGACTCAGCGCCTTTCCATGCCTCTTTCGTACCGTCTGCAATTTGTCCGCAGGATGAACTGGAAGAGGGGCAACCAATGAGAGACTCGCTGGAGGTGTTTGGTCGGGCACATGTCACTCTCATTTCCCATCACCAAGAAGAATTCACCAAAGGCTCAGCCTGCCACCCCGGATCGACAATAGGGCAGAAGCCATCCAGCCGTGTTGCGTCCCACTCACAAAAAAGCGACTTGGGAAATGGAGCTCAGGGGCACTGCACTTCCCAAACCTGCAGAGTTCTAAACGATAACTATCGCCCCAAAATATATTGAGGTCAGGCTACGAAGAGGCGTTGAACGCAAGGCAGAATTGCACGAAACGGACGTCATCGGGTACATCGGAATGGCCCCGATAGCACATGAAAAGCGCCAGAACGTGGACAATGATGCGGTTGGCCAAAAAGGGCGTATGCGTTTTTTCCTGAATATATTCAGGAAAAAACGCATACGCCCTTTTTGGCCAACCAAGCAAGCTGGGAGAGCAAATCAGCACTACAAAGAAATCTCTCGCCCCCCCCCCCCGGCAAAAGGGCCACGCGAAAAAAGTCTAAAAACCAGAAAGGCAGGACAGGCCACGGAGACAAGGGAGCCTTGTTAAGCTGATGCGCGGGATGTCAATGGCCAACACCCAATCTTCACAAGTGTATCCTCTTTCCCAAAACATGTAAAACACAGAACTACAGAGCATAGGGCACTTCCACACATGGGCGTTGACCTTGGGGAAATGAAAAAATCAACCAGACACAGGGACCCCAAAGTTGAGGGCTGCTGTCTTGACAAGAACCTCGACTCCGGTACACGTTTCATATCCCAGGAAAGAGCCAAGTGGACAAAGACAAGTGGACAAGTGGACAAAGACAAGTGGACAAGTGGACAAGTGGTGCTAAGTAGGTCCAATGGAGTGTCACTCAGCCATCAAATCCACGTCATGAGGCTGGTAGCAGCATCCTGAGTGGATTTAGGTACCATCATCCTCAGTGAAATAAGTCCCACAAAAAAAGAAACTTATGATATCACTTATCGAGGGAATGTAAAAATCGCTCCCCATGAACTGAATCCCCAAACAGAACAGGTCACGCTTTTAGAAAACACACTTATGCCTGCTTCAGGGGAAAGGTGAGGTGGGGTGACGCATAAAACTCGAGTTTGAAATGAGCACAGATACCCTTCCGAAAACCGAATATGGAATGGACACGACCTACTCCTTGCTCAATCAACTGGACTCACCAGACCCTGTTCATCGCACAAGTATCTATCCGACTAGTAAGCATCTTAAAAGCTAAGTCTTGATATCTCTCTGTAAGTGCATCAAGTGTGTGTAAAGCGGCCTAAAAACAGCACTGAAAATCAGCTCAGACCCATTCTGAGGATACATTTCCAACACAAAGAAGAAACAAGCAGGGCAAAACAGAGAGAAATTCTTCCAAAATGCGTTCAGGGACTGGGATGCAACCAGGATTGACCACATCTACAGCCCCAGCGGCAGAAGACATAAGGCTGGACACTCTCGGGGCTGAGACGATTGGTGAGGTTGGGAAAGACAATGCAGACCCTTGAAAGGAATCCTGCGTGCTACCCATTCCATGGGTCCCAACTCTCCAGGTTCACCGCAATCTTCCGACAGCGAAAGCACTCATTGGAAACCCAGCGGATGCTACACCGTGGGATCGGGAAAGCTTTCTGAAACTCACCTCAGTTTTCATCTCCTGGTGCTCGTTTTCTCCATTCAGGCCCCCTTACGAACAATCTCCCCACTTGGAGACTCAGCGCCTTTCCATGCCTCTTTCGTACCGTCTGCAATTTGTCCGCAGGATGAACTTGAAGAGGGGGAACCAATGAGAGACTCGCTGGAGGTGTTTGGTCGGGCACATGTCACTCTCATTTCCCATCACGAAGAAGAATTCACCAAAGGATCAGCCTGCCACCCCGGATCGACAATAGGGCGTGAAGCCATCCAGCCGTGTTGCATCCCACTCACAAAAAAGTGACTTGGGAAATGGAGCTCAGGGGCACTGCACTTCCCAAACCTGCAGAGTTCTAAACGATAACTATCGGCCCAAAATATATTGAGGTCAGGCTACGAAGAGGCGTTGAACGCAAGGCAGAATTGCACGAAACGGACGTCATCGGGTACATCGGAATGGCCCCGATAGCACATGAAAAGCGCCAGAACGTGGACAATGATGCGGTTGGCCAAAAAGGGCGTATGCGTTTTTTCCTGAATATATTCAGGAAAAAACGCATACGCCCTTTTTGGCCAACCAAGCAAGCTGGGAGAGCAAATCAGCACTACAAAGAAATCTCTCGCCCCCCCCCCGGGAAAAGGGCCACGCGAAAAAAGTCTAAAAACCAGAAAGGCAGGACAGGCCACGGAGACAAGGGAGCCTTGTTAAGCTGATGGGCGGGATGTCAATGGCCAACACCCAATCTTCACAAGTGTATCCTCTTTCCCAAAACATGTAAAACACAGAACTACAGAGCATAGGGCACTTCCACACATGGGCGTTGACCTTGGGGAAATGAAAAAATCAACCAGACACAGGGACCCCAAAGTTGAGGGCTGCTGTCTTGACAAGAACCTCGACTCCGGTACACGTTTCATATCCCAGGAAAGAGCCAAGTGGACAAAGACAAGTGGACAAGTGGACAAAGACAAGTGGACAAGTGGACAAGTGGTGCTAAGTAGGTCCAATGGAGTGTCACTCAGCCATCAAATCCACGTCATGAGGCTGGTAGCAGCATCCTGAGTGGATTTAGGTACCATCATCCTCAGTGAAATAAGTCTCACAAAAAAAGAAACTTATGATATCACTTATCGAGGGAATGTAAAAATCGCTCCCCATGAACTGAATCCCCAAACAGAACAGGTCACGCTTTTAGAAAACACACTTATGCCTGCTTCAGGGGAAAGGTGAGGTGGGGTGACGCATAAAACTCGAGTTTGAAATGAGCACAGATACCCTTCCGAAAACCGAATATGGAATGGACACGACCTACTCCTTGCTCAATCAACTGGACTCACCAGACCCTGTTCATCGCACAAGTATCTATCCGACTAGTAAGCATCTTAAAAGCTAAGTCTTGATATCTCTCTGTAAGTGCATCAAGTGTGTGTAAAGCGGCCTAAAAACAGCACTGAAAATCAGCTCAGACCCATTCTGAGGATACATTTCCAACACAAAGAAGAAACAAGCAGGGCAAAACAGAGAGAAATTCTTCCAAAATGCGTTCAGGGACTGGGATGCAACCAGGATTGACCACATCTACAGCCCCAGCGGCAGAAGACATAAGGCTGGACACTCTCGGGGCTGAGACGATTGGTGAGGTTGGGAAAGCCAATGCAGACCCTTGAAAGGAATCCTGCGTGCTACCCATTCCATGGGTCCCAACTCTCCAGGTTCACCGCAATCTTCCGACAGCGAAAGCACTCATTGGAAACCCAGCGGATGCTACACCGTGGGATCGGGAAAGCTTTCTGAAACTCACCTCAGTTTTCATCTCCTGATGCTCGATTTCTCCATTCAGGCCCCCTTACGAACAATCTCCCCACTTGGAGACTCAGCGCCTTTCCATGCCTCTTTCGTACCGTCTGCAATTTGTCCGCAGGATGAACTTGAAGAGGGGCAACCAATGAGAGACTCGCTGGAGGTGTTTGGTCGGGCACATGTCACTCTCATTTCCCATCACGAAGAAGAATTCACCAAAGGCTCAGCCTGCCACCCCGGATCGACAATAGGGCGTGAAGCCATCCAGCCGTGTTGCGTCCCACTCACAAAAAAGCGACTTGGGAAATGGAGCTCAGGGGCACTGCACTTCCCAAACCTGCAGAGTTCTAAACGATAACTATCGGCCCAAAATATATTGAGGTCAGGCTACGAAGAGGCGTTGAACGCAAGGCAGAATTGCACGAAACGGACGTCATCGGGTACATCGGAATGGCCCCGATAGCACATGAAAAGCGCCAGAACGTGGACAATGATGCGGTTGGCCAAAAAGGGCGTATGCGTTTTTTCCTGAATATATTCAGGAAAAAACGCATACGCCCTTTTTGGCCAACCAAGCAAGCTGGGAGAGCAAATCAGCACTACAAAGAAATCTCTCGCCCCCCCCCCGGCAAAAGGGCCACGCGAAAAAAGTCTAAAAACCAGAAAGGCAGGACAGGCCACGGAGACAAGGGAGCCTTGTTAAGCTGATGCGCGGGATGTCAATGGCCAACACCCAATCTTCACAAGTGTATCCTCTTTCCCAAAACATGTAAAACACAGAACCACAGAGCATAGGGCACTTCCACACATGGGCGTTGACCTTGGGGAAATGAAAAAATCAACCAGACACAGGGACCCCAAAGTTGAGGGCTGCTGTCTTGACAAGAACCTCGACTCCGGTACACGTTTCATATCCCAGGAAAGAGCCAAGTGGACAAAGACAAGTGGACAAGTGGACAAAGACAAGTGGACAAGTGGACAAGTGGTGCTAAGTAGGTCCAATGGAGTGTCACTCAGCCATGAAATCCACGTCATGAGGCTGGTAGCAGCATCCTGAGTGGATTTAGGTACCATCATCCTCAGTGAAATAAGTCTCACAAAAAAAGAAACTTATGATATCACTTATCGAGGGAATGTAAAAATCGCTCCCCATGAACTGAATCCCCAAACAGAACAGGTCACGCTTTTAGAAAACACACTTATGCCTGCTTCAGGGGAAAGGTGAGGTGGGGTGACGCATAAAACTCGAGTTTGAAATGAGCACAGATACCCTTCCGAAAACCGAATATGCAATGGACACGACCTACTCCTTGCTCAATCAACTGGACTCACCAGACCCTGTTCATTGCACAAGTATCTATCCGACTAGTAAGCATCTTAAAAGCTAAGTCTTGATATCTCTCTGTAAGTGCATCAAGTGTGTGTAAAGCGGCCTTAAAACAGCACTGAAAATCAGCTCAGACCCATTCTGAGGATACATTTCCAACACAAAGAAGAAACAAGCAGGGCAAAACTGAGA
Source organism: Kogia breviceps (assembly GCF_026419965.1). Taxonomy (NCBI): domain Eukaryota; kingdom Metazoa; phylum Chordata; class Mammalia; order Artiodactyla; family Physeteridae; genus Kogia; species Kogia breviceps. The sequence continues at coordinate 48,712,131 of NC_081322.1, read as the reverse complement.
GAAATGCTTCCAAAATGCATTCAGGGACTGGGATGCAACCAGGATTGACCACATCTACAGCCCCAGCGGCAGAAGACATAAGGCTGGACACTCTCGGGGCTGAGACGATTGGTGAGGTTGGGAAAGCCAATGCAGAACCTTGAAAGGAATCCTGCGTGCTACCCATTCCATGGGTCCCAACTCTCCAGGTTCACCGCGATCTTCCGACAGCGAAAGCACTCATTGGAAACCCAGCGGATGCTACACCGTGGGATCGGGAAAGCTTTCTGAAACTCACCTCAGTTTTCATCTCCTGGTGCTCGTTTTCTCCATTCAGGCCCCCTTACGAACAATCTCCCCACTTGGAGACTCAGCGCCTTTCCATGCCTCTTTCGTACCGTCTGCAATTTGTCCGCAGGATGAACTGGAAGAGGGGCAACCAATGAGAGACTCGCTGGAGCTGTTTGGTCGGGCACATGTCACTCTCATTTCCCATCACCAAGAAGAATTCACCAAAGGCTCAGCCTGCCACCCCGGATCGACAATAGGGCGTGAAGCCATCCAGCCGTGTTGCGTCCCACTCACAAAAAAGCGACTTGGGAAATGGAGCTCAGGGGCACTGCACTTCCCAAACCTGCAGAGTTCTAAACGATAACTATCGCCCCAAAATATATTGAGGTCAGGCTACGAAGAGGCGTTGAACGCAAGGCAGAATTGCACGAAACGGACGTCATCGGGTACATCGGAATGGCCCCGATAGCACATGAAAAGCGCCAGAACGTGGACAATGATGCGGTTGGCCAAAAAGGGCGTATGCGTTTTTTCCTGAATATATTCAGGAAAAAACGCATACGCCCTTTTTGGCCAACCAAGCAAGCTGGGAGAGCAAATCAGCACTACAAAGAAATCTCTCGCCCCCCCCCCCCGGCAAAAGGGCCACGCGAAAAATGTCTAAAAACCAGAAAGGCAGGACAGGCCACGGAGACAAGGGAGCCTTGTTAAGCTGATGCGCGGGATGTCAATGGCCAACACCCAATCTTCACAAGTGTATCCTCTTTCCCAAAACATGTAAAACACAGAACCACAGAGCATAGGGCACTTCCACACATGGGCGTTGACCTTGGGGAAATGAAAAAATCAACCAGACACAGGGACCCCAAAGTTGAGGGCTGCTGTCTTGACAAGAACCTCGACTCCGGTACACGTTTCATATCCCAGGAAAGAGCCAAGTGGACAAAGACAAGTGGACAAGTGGACAAAGACAAGTGGACAAGTGGACAAGTGGTGCTAAGTAGGTCCAATGGAGTGTCACTCAGCCATCAAATCCACGTCATGAGGCTGGTAGCAGCATCCTGAGTGGATTTAGGTACCATCATCCTCAGTGAAATAAATCTCACAAAAAAAGAAACTTATGATATCACTTATCGAGGGAATGTAAAAATCGCTCCCCATGAACTGAATCCCCAAACAGAACAGGTCACGCTTTTAGAAAACACACTTATGCCTGCTTCAGGGGAAAGGTGAGGTGGGGTGACGCATAAAACTCGAGTTTGAAATGAGCACAGATACCCTTCCGAAAACCGAATATGGAATGGACACGACCTACTCCTTGCTCAATCAACTGGACTCACCAGACCCTGTTCATCGCACAAGTATCTATCCGACTAGTAAGCATCTTAAAAGCTAAGTCTTGATATCTCTCTGTAAGTGCATCAAGTGTGTGTAAAGCGGCCTAAAAACAGCACTGAAAATCAGCTCAGACCCATTCTGAGGATACATTTCCAACACAAAGAAGAAACAAGCAGGGCAAAACTGAGAGAAATGCTTCCAAAATGCATTCAGGGACTGGGATGCAACCAGGATTGACCACATCTACAGCCCCAGCGGCAGAAGACATAAGGCTGGACACTCTCGGGGCTGAGACGATTGGTGAGGTTGGGAAAGCCAATGCAGAACCTTGAAAGGAATCCTGCGTGCTACCCATTCCATGGGTCCCAACTCTCCAGGTTCACCGCGATCTTCCGACAGCGAAAGCACTCATTGGAAACCCAGCGGATGCTACACCGTGGGATCGGGAAAGCTTTCTGAAACTCACCTCAGTTTTCATCTCCTGGTGCTCGTTTTCTCCATTCAGGCCCCCTTACGAACAATCTCCCCACTTGGAGACTCAGCGCCTTTCCATGCCTCTTTCGTACCGTCTGCAATTTGTCCGCAGGATGAACTGGAAGAGGGGCAACCAATGAGAGACTCGCTGGAGCTGTTTGGTCGGGCACATGTCACTCTCATTTCCCATCACCAAGAAGAATTCACCAAAGGCTCAGCCTGCCACCCCGGATCGACAATAGGGCGTGAAGCCATCCAGCCGTGTTGCGTCCCACTCACAAAAAAGCGACTTGGGAAATGGAGCTCAGGGGCACTGCACTTCCCAAACCTGCAGAGTTCTAAACGATAACTATCGCCCCAAAATATATTGAGGTCAGGCTACGAAGAGGCGTTGAACGCAAGGCAGAATTGCACGAAACGGACGTCATCGGGTACATCGGAATGGCCCCGATAGCACATGAAAAGCGCCAGAACGTGGACAATGATGCGGTTGGCCAAAAAGGGCGTATGCGTTTTTTCCTGAATATATTCAGGAAAAAACGCATACGCCCTTTTTGGCCAACCAAGCAAGCTGGGAGAGCAAATCAGCACTACAAAGAAATCTCTCGCCCCCCCCCCGGCAAAAGGGCCACGCGAAAAATGTCTAAAAACCAGAAAGGCAGGACAGGCCACGGAGACAAGGGAGCCTTGTTAAGCTGATGCGCGGGATGTCAATGGCCAACACCCAATCTTCACAAGTGTATCCTCTTTCCCAAAACATGTAAAACACAGAACCACAGAGCATAGGGCACTTCCACACATGGGCGTTGACCTTGGGGAAATGAAAAAATCAACCAGACACAGGGACCCCAAAGTTGAGGGCTGCTGTCTTGACAAGAACCTCGACTCCGGTACACGTTTCATATCCCAGGAAAGAGCCAAGTGGACAAAGACAAGTGGACAAGTGGACAAAGACAAGTGGACAAGTGGACAAGTGGTGCTAAGTAGGTCCAATGGAGTGTCACTCAGCCATCAAATCCACGTCATGAGGCTGGTAGCAGCATCCTGAGTGGATTTAGGTACCATCATCCTCAGTGAAATAAGTCCCACAAAAAAAGAAACTTATGATATCACTTATCGAGGGAATGTAAAAATCGCTCCCCATGAACTGAATCCCCAAACAGAACAGGTCACGCTTTTAGAAAACACACTTATGCCTGCTTCAGGGGAAAGGTGAGGTGGGGTGACGCATAAAACTCGAGTTTGAAATGAGCACAGATACCCTTCCGAAAACCGAATATGGAATGGACACGACCTACTCCTTGCTCAATCAACTGGACTCACCAGACCCTGTTCATCGCACAAGTATCTATCCGACTAGTAAGCATCTTAAAAGCTAAGTCTTGATATCTCTCTGTAAGTGCATCAAGTGTGTGTAAAGCGGCCTAAAAACAGCACTGAAAATCAGCTCAGACCCATTCTGAGGATACATTTCCAACACAAAGAAGAAACAAGCAGGGCAAAACAGAGAGAAATGCTTCCAAAATGCGTTCAGGGACTGGGATGCAACCAGGATTGACCACATCTACAGCCCCAGCGGCAGAAGACATAAGGCTGGACACTCTCGGGGCTGAGACGATTGGTGAGGTTGGGAAAGCCAATGCAGACCCTTGAAAGGAATCCTGCGTGCTACCCATTCCATGGGTCCCAACTCTCCAGGTTCACCGCAATCTTCCGACAGCGAAAGCACTCATTGGAAACCCAGCGGATGCTACACCGTGGGATCGGGAAAGCTTTCTGAAACTCACCTCAGTTTTCATCTCCTGGTGCTCGTTTTCTCCATTCAGGCCCCCTTACGAACAATCTCCCCACTTGGAGACTCAGCGCCTTTCCATGCCTCTTTCGTACCGTCTGCAATTTGTCCGCAGGATGAACTGGAAGAGGGGCAACCAATGAGAGACTCGCTGGAGGTGTTTGGTCGGGCACATGTCACTCTCATTTCCCATCACCAAGAAGAATTCACCAAAGGCTCAGCCTGCCACCCCGGATCGACAATAGGGCGTGAAGCCATCCAGCCGTGTTGCGTCCCACTCACAAAAAAGCGACTTGGGAAATGGAGCTCAGGGGCACTGCACTTCCCAAACCTGCAGAGTTCTAAACGATAACTATCGGCCCAAAATATATTGAGGTCAGGCTACGAAGAGGCGTTGAACGCAAGGCAGAATTGCACGAAACGGACGTCATCGGGTACATCGGAATGGCCCCGATAGCACATGAAAAGCGCCAGAACGTGGACAATGATGCGGTTGGCCAAAAAGGGCGTATGCGTTTTTTCCTGAATATATTCAGGAAAAAACGCATACGCCCTTTTTGGCCAACCAAGCAAGCTGGGAGAGCAAAGCAGCACTACAAAGAAATCTCTCGCCCCCCCCCCGGCAAAAGGGCCACGCGAAAAATGTCTAAAAACCAGAAAGGCAGGACAGGCCACGGAGACAAGGGAGCCTTGTTAAGCTGATGGGCGGGATGTCAATGGCCAACACCCAATCTTCACAAGTGTATCCTCTTTCCCAAAACATGTAAAACACAGAACTACAGAGCATAGGGCACTTCCACACATGGGCGTTGACCTTGGGGAAATGAAAAAATCAACCAGACACAGGGACCCCAAAGTTGAGGGCTGCTGTCTTGACAAGAACCTCGACTCCGGTACACGTTTCATATCCCAGGAAAGAGCCAAGTGGACAAAGACAAGTGGACAAGTGGACAAAGACAAGTGGACAAGTGGACAAGTGGTGCTAAGTAGGTCCAATGGAGTGTCACTCAGCCATCAAATCCACGTCATGAGGCTGGTAGCAGCATCCTGAGTGGATTTAGGTACCATCATCCTCAGTGAAATAAGTCCCACAAAAAAAGAAACTTATGATATCACTTATCGAGGGAATGTAAAAATCGCTCCCCATGAACTGAATCCCCAAACAGAACAGGTCACGCTTTTAGAAAACACACTTATGCCTGCTTCAGGGGAAAGGTGAGGTGGGGTGACGCATAAAACTCGAGTTTGAAATGAGCACAGATACCCTTCCGAAAACCGAATATGGAATGGACACGACCTACTCCTTGCTCAATCAACTGGACTCACCAGACCCTGTTCATCGCACAAGTATCTATCCGACTAGTAAGCATCTTAAAAGCTAAGTCTTGATATCTCTCTGTAAGTGCATCAAGTGTGTGTAAAGCGGCCTAAAAACAGCACTGAAAATCAGCTCAGACCCATTCTGAGGATACATTTCCAACACAAAGAAGAAACAAGCAGGGCAAAACAGAGAGAAATGCTTCCAAAATGCGTTCAGGGACTGGGATGCAACCAGGATTGACCACATCTACAGCCCCAGCGGCAGAAGACATAAGGCTGGACACTCTCGGGGCTGAGACGATTGGTGAGGTTGGGAAAGCCAATGCAGACCCTTGAAAGGAATCCTGCGTGCTACCCATTCCATGGGTCCCAACTCTCCAGGTTCACCGCAATCTTCCGACAGCGAAAGCACTCATTGGAAACCCAGCGGATGCTACACCGTGGGATCGGGAAAGCTTTCTGAAACTCACCTCAGTTTTCATCTCCTGGTGCTCGTTTTCTCCATTCAGGCCCCCTTACGAACAATCTCCCCACTTGGAGACTCAGCGCCTTTCCATGCCTCTTTCGTACCGTCTGCAATTTGTCCGCAGGATGAACTGGAAGAGGGGCAACCAATGAGAGACTCGCTGGAGGTGTTTGGTCGGGCACATGTCACTCTCATTTCCCATCACCAAGAAGAATTCACCAAAGGCTCAGCCTGCCACCCCGGATCGACAATAGGGCGTGAAGTAATCCAGCCGTGTTGCGTCCCACTCACAAAAAAGCGACTTGGGAAATGGAGCTCAGGGGCACTGCACTTCCCAAACCTGCAGAGTTCTAAACGATAACTATCGCCCCAAAATATATTGAGGTCAGGCTACGAAGAGGCGTTGAACGCAAGGCAGAATTGCACGAAACGGACGTCATCGGGTACATCGGAATGGCCCCGATAGCACATGAAAAGCGCCAGAACGTGGACAATGATGCGGTTGGCCAAAAAGGGCGTATGCGTTTTTTCCTGAATATATTCAGGAAAAAACGCATACGCCCTTTTTGGCCAACCAAGCAAGCTGGGAGAGCAAATCAGCACTACAAAGAAATCTCTCGCCCCCCCCCCGGCAAAAGGGCCACGCGAAAAATGTCTAAAAACCAGAAAGGCAGGACAGGCCACGGAGACAAGGGAGCCTTGTTAAGCTGATGCGCGGGATGTCAATGGCCAACACCCAATCTTCACAAGTGTATCCTCTTTCCCAAAACATGTAAAACACAGAACCACAGAGCATAGGGCACTTCCACACATGGGCGTTGACCTTGGGGAAATGAAAAAATCAACCAGACACAGGGACCCCAAAGTTGAGGGCTGCTGTCTTGACAAGAACCTCGACTCCGGTACACGTTTCATATCCCAGGAAAGAGCCAAGTGGACAAAGACAAGTGGACAAGTGGACAAAGACAAGTGGACAAGTGGACAAGTGGTGCTAAGTAGGTCCAATGGAGTGTCACTCAGCCATCAAATCCACGTCATGAGGCTGGTAGCAGCATCCTGAGTGGATTTAGGTACCATCATCCTCAGTGAAATAAGTCCCACAAAAAAAGAAACTTATGATATCACTTATCGAGGGAATGTAAAAATCGCTCCCCATGAACTGAATCCCCAAACAGAACAGGTCACGCTTTTAGAAAACACACTTATGCCTGCTTCAGGGGAAAGGTGAGGTGGGGTGACGCATAAAACTCGAGTTTGAAATGAGCACAGATACCCTTCCGAAAACCGAATATGGAATGGACACGACCTACTCCTTGCTCAATCAACTGGACTCACCAGACCCAGTTCATCGCACAAGTATCTATCCGACTAGTAAGCATCTTAAAAGCTAAGTCTTGATATCTCTCTGTAAGTGCATCAAGTGTGTGTAAAGCGGCCTAAAAACAGCACTGAAAATCAGCTCAGACCCATTCTGAGGATACATTTCCAACACAAAGAAGAAACAAGCAGGGCAAAACAGAGAGAAATGCTTCCAAAATGCGTTCAGGGACTGGGATGCAACCAGGATTGACCACATCTACAGCCCCAGCGGCAGAAGACATAAGGCTGGACACTCTCGGGGCTGAGACGATTGGTGAGGTTGGGAAAGCCAATGCAGACCCTTGAAAGGAATCCTGCGTGCTACCCATTCCATGGGTCCCAACTCTCCAGGTTCACCGCAATCTTCCGACAGCGAAAGCACTCATTGGAAACCCAGCGGATGCTACACCGTGGGATCGGGAAAGCTTTCTGAAACTCACCTCAGTTTTCATCTCCTGGTGCTCGTTTTCTCCATTCAGACCCCCTTACGAACAATCTCCCCACTTGGAGACTCAGCGCCTTTCCATGCCTCTTTCGTACCGTCTGCAATTTGTCCGCAGGATGAACTTGAAGAGGGGGAACCAATGAGAGACTCGCTGGAGGTGTTTGGTCGGGCACATGTCACTCTCATTTCCCATCACCAAGAAGAATTCACCAAAGGATCAGCCTGCCACCCCGGATCGACAATAGGGCGTGAAGCCATCCAGCCGTGTTGCGTCCCACTCACAAAAAAGCGACTTGGGAAGTGGAGCTCAGGGGCACTGCACTTCCCAAACCTGCAGAGTTCTAAACGATAACTATCGGCCCAAAATATATTGAGGTCAGGCTACGAAGAGGCGTTGAACGCAAGGCAGAATTGCACGAAACGGACGTCATCGGGTACATCGGAATGGCCCCGATAGCACATGAAAAGCGCCAGAACGTGGACAATGATGCGGTTGGCCAAAAAGGGCGTATGCGTTTTTTCCTGAATATATTCAGGAAAAAACGCATACGCCCTTTTTGGCCAACCAAGCAAGCTGGGAGAGCAAATCAGCACTACAAAGAAATCTCTCGCCCCCCCCCCCCCCGGGAAAAGGGCCACGCGAAAAAAGTCTAAAAACCAGAAAGGCAGGACAGGCCACGGAGACAAGGGAGCCTTGTTAAGCTGATGGGCGGGATGTCAATGGCCAACACCCAATCTTCACAAGTGTATCCCCTTTCCCAAAACATGTAAAACACAGAACTACAGAGCATAGGGCACTTCCACACATGGGCGTTGACCTTGGGGAAATGAAAAAATCAACCAGACACAGGGACCCCAAAGTTGAGGGCTGCTGTCTTGACAAGAACCTCGACTCCGGTACACGTTTCATATCCCAGGAAAGAGCCAAGTGGACAAAGACAAGTGGACAAGTGGACAAAGACAAGTGGACAAGTGGACAAGTGGTGCTAAGTAGGTCCAATGGAGTGTCACTCAGCCATCAAATCCACGTCATGAGGCTGGTAGCAGCATCCTGAGTGGATTTAGGTACCATCATCCTCAGTGAAATAAGTCCCACAAAAAAAGAAACTTATGATATCACTTATCGAGGGAATGTAAAAATCGCTCCCCATGAACTGAATCCCCAAACAGAACAGGTCACGCTTTTAGAAAACACACTTATGCCTGCTTCAGGGGAAAGGTGAGGTGGGGTGACGCATAAAACTCGAGTTTGAAATGAGCACAGATACCCTTCCGAAAACCGAATATGGAATGGACACGACCTACTCCTTGCTCAATCAACTGGACTCACCAGACCCTGTTCATCGCACAAGTATCTATCCGACTAGTAAGCATCTTAAAAGCTAAGTCTTGATATCTCTCTGTAAGTGCATCAAGTGTGTGTAAAGCGGCCTAAAAACAGCACTGAAAATCAGCTCAGACCCATTCTGAGGATACATTTCCAACACAAAGAAGAAACAAGCAGGGCAAAACAGAGAGAAATGCTTCCAAAATGCGTTCAGGGACTGGGATGCAACCAGGATTGACCACATCTACAGCCCCAGCGGCAGAAGACATAAGGCTGGACACTCTCGGGGCTGAGACGATTGGTGAGGTTGGGAAAGCCAATGCAGACCCTTGAAAGGAATCCTGCGTGCTACCCATTCCATGGGTCCCAACTCTCCAGGTTCACCGCAATCTTCCGACAGCGAAAGCACTCATTGGAAACCCAGCGGATGCTACACCGTGGGATCGGGAAAGCTTTCTGAAACTCACCTCAGTTTTCATCTCCTGGTGCTCGTTTTCTCCATTCAGGCCCCCTTACGAACAATCTCCCCACTTGGAGACTCAGCGCCTTTCCATGCCTCTTTCGTACCGTCTGCAATTTGTCCGCAGGATGAACTGGAAGAGGGGCAACCAATGAGAGACTCGCTGGAGGTGTTTGGTCGGGCACATGTCACTCTCATTTCCCATCACGAAGAAGAATTCACCAAAGGATCAGCCTGCCACCCCGGATCGACAATAGGGCGTGAAGCCATCCAGCCGTGTTGCATCCCACTCACAAAAAAGTGACTTGGGAAATGGAGCTCAGGGGCACTGCACTTCCCAAACCTGCAGAGTTCTAAACGATAACTATCGGCCCAAAATATATTGAGGTCAGGCTACGAAGAGGCGTTGAACGCAAGGCAGAATTGCACGAAACGGACGTCATCGGGTACATCGGAATGGCCCCGATAGCACATGAAAAGCGCCAGAACGTGGACAATGATGCGGTTGGCCAAAAAGGGCGTATGCGTTTTTTCCTGAATATATTCAGGAAAAAACGCATACGCCCTTTTTGGCCAACCAAGCAAGCTGGGAGAGCAAATCAGCACTACAAAGAAATCTCTCGCCCCCCCCCCCCGGGAAAAGGGCCACGCGAAAAAAGTCTAAAAACCAGAAAGGCAGGACAGGCCACGGAGACAAGGGAGCCTTGTTAAGCTGATGGGCGGGATGTCAATGGCCAACACCCAATCTTCACAAGTGTATCCTCTTTCCCAAAACATGTAAAACACAGAACTACAGAGCATAGGGCACTTCCACACATGGGCGTTGACCTTGCGGAAATGAAAAAATCAACCAGACACAGGGACCCCAAAGTTGAGGGCTGCTGTCTTGACAAGAACCTCGACTCCGGTACACGTTTCATATCCCAGGAAAGAGCCAAGTGGACAAAGACAAGTGGACAAGTGGACAAAGACAAGTGGACAAGTGGACAAGTGGTGCTAAGTAGGTCCAATGGAGTGTCACTCAGCCATCAAATCCACGTCATGAGGCTGGTAGCAGCATCCTGAGTGGATTTAGGTACCATCATCCTCAGTGAAATAAGTCTCACAACAAAAAGAAACTTATGATATCACTTATCGAGGGAATGTAAAAATCGCTCCCCATGAACTGAATCCCCAAACAGAACAGGTCACGCTTTTAGAAAACACACTTATGCCTGCTTCAGGGGAAAGGTGAGGTGGGGTGACGCATAAAACTCGAGTTTGAAATGAGCACAGATACCCTTCCGAAAACCGAATATGGAATGGACACGACCTACTCCTTGCTCAATCAACTGGACTCACCAGACCCTGTTCATCGCACAAGTATCTATCCGACTAGTAAGCATCTTAAAAGCTAAGTCTTGATATCTCTCTGTAAGTGCATCAAGTGTGTGTAAAGCGGCCTAAAAACAGCACTGAAAATCAGCTCAGACCCATTCTGAGGATACATTTCCAACACAAAGAAGAAACAAGCAGGGCAAAACTGAGAGAAATGCTTCCAAAATGCGTTCAGGGACTGGGATGCAACCAGGATTGACCACATCTACAGCCCCAGCGGCAGAAGACATAAGGCTGGACACTCTCGGGGCTGAGACGATTGGTGAGGTTGGGAAAGCCAATGCAGACCCTTGAAAGGAATCCTGCGTGCTACCCATTCCATGGGTCCCAACTCTCCAGGTTCACCGCAATCTTCCGACAGCGAAAGCACTCATTGGAAACCCAGCGGATGCTACACCGTGGGATCGGGAAAGCTTTCTGAAACTCACCTCAGTTTTCATCTCCTGGTGCTCGTGTTCTCCATTCAGGCCCCCTTACGAACAATCTCCCCACTTGGAGACTCAGCGCCTTTCCATGCCTCTTTCGTACCGTCTGCAATTTGTCCGCAGGATGAACTGGAAGAGGGGCAACCAATGAGAGACTCGCTGGAGGTGTTTGGTCGGGCACATGTCACTCTCATTTCCCATCACCAAGAAGAATTCACCAAAGGCTCAGCCTGCCACCCCGGATCGACAATAGGGCAGAAGCCATCCAGCCGTGTTGCGTCCCACTCACAAAAAAGCGACTTGGGAAATGGAGCTCAGGGGCACTGCACTTCCCAAACCTGCAGAGTTCTAAACGATAACTATCGGCCCAAAATATATTGAGGTCAGGCTACGAAGAGGCGTTGAACGCAAGGCAGAATTGCACGAAACGGACGTCATCGGGTACATCGGAATGGCCCCGATAGCACATGAAAAGCGCCAGAACGTGGACAATGATGCGGTTGGCCAAAAAGGGCGTATGCGGTTTTTCCTGAATATATTCAGGAAAAAACGCATACGCCCTTTTTGGCCAACCAAGCAAGCTGGGAGAGCAAATCAGCACTACAAAGAAATCTCTCGCCCCCCCCCCCCGGCAAAAGGGCCACGCGAAAAAAGTCTAAAAACCAGAAAGACAGGACAGGCCACGGAGACAAGGGAGCCTTGTTAAGCTGATGGGCGGGATGTCAATGGCCAACAGCGAATCTTCACAAGTGTATCCTCTTTCCCAAAACATGTAAAACACAGAACCACAGAGCATAGTGCACTTCCACACATGGGCGTTGACCTTGGGGAAATGAAAAAATCAACCAGACACAGGGACCCCAAAGTTGAGGGCTGCTGTCTTGACAAGAACCTCGACTCCGGTACACGTTTCATATCCCAGGAAAGAGCCAAGTGGACAAAGACAAGTGGACAAGTGGACAAGTGGTGCTAAGTAGGTCCAATGGAGTGTCACTCAGCCATCAAATCCACGTCATGAGGCTGGTAGCAGCATCCTGAGTGGATTTAGGTACCATCATCCTCAGTGAAATAAGTCCCACAAAAAAAGAAACTTATGATATCACTTATCGAGGGAATGTAAAAATCGCTCCCCATGAACTGAATCCCCAAACAGAACAGGTCACGCTTTTAGAAAACACACTTATGCCTGCTTCAGGGGAAAGGTGAGGTGGGGTGACGCATAAAACTCGAGTTTGAAATGAGCACAGATACCCTTCCGAAAACCGAATATGGAATGGACACGACCTACTCCTTGCTCAATCAACTGGACTCACCAGACCCTGTTCATCGCACAAGTATCTATCCGACTAGTAAGCATCTTAAAAGCTAAGTCTTGATATCTCTCTGTAAGTGCATCAAGTGTGTGTAAAGCGGCCTAAAAACAGCACTGAAAATCAGCTCAGACCCATTCTGAGGATACATTTCCAACACAAAGAAGAAACAAGCAGGGCAAAACAGAGAGAAATTCTTCCAAAATGCGTTCAGGGACTGGGATGCAACCAGGATTGACCACATCTACAGCCCCAGCGGCAGAAGACATAAGGCTGGACACTCTCGGGGCTGAGACGATTGGTGAGGTTGGGAAAGCCAATGCAGACCCTTGAAAGGAATCCTGCGTGCTACCCATTCCATGGGTCCCAACTCTCCAGGTTCACCGCAATCTTCCGACAGCGAAAGCACTCATTGGAAACCCAGCGGATGCTACACCGTGGGATCGGGAAAGCTTTCTGAAACTCACCTCAGTTTTCATCTCCTGGTGCTCGTGTTCTCCATTCAGGCCCCCTTACGAACAATCTCCCCACTTGGAGACTCAGCGCCTTTCCATGCCTCTTTCGTACCGTCTGCAATTTGTCCGCAGGATGAACTTGAAGAGGGGGAACCAATGAGAGACTCGCTGGAGGTGTTTGGTCGGGCACATGTCACTCTCATTTCCCATTACGAAGAAGAATTCACCAAAGGATCAGCCTGCCACCCCGGATCGACAATAGGGCGTGAAGCCATCCAGCCGTGTTGCATCCCACTCACAAAAAAGTGACTTGGGAAATGGAGCTCAGGGGCACTGCACTTCCCAAACCTGCAGAGTTCTAAACGATAACTATCGGCCCAAAATATATTGAGGTCAGGCTACGAAGAGGCGTTGAACGCAAGGCAGAATTGCACGAAACGGACGTCATCGGGTACATCGGAATGGCCCCGATAGCACATGAAAAGCGCCAGAACGTGGACAATGATGCGGTTGGCCAAAAAGGGCGTATGCGTTTTTTCCTGAATATATTCAGGAAAAAACGCATACGCCCTTTTTGGCCAACCAAGAAAGCTGGGAGAGCAAATCAGCACTACAAAGAAATCTCTCGACCCCCCCCCCCGGGAAAAGGGCCACGCGAAAAAAGTCTAAAAACCAGAAAGGCAGGACAGGCCACGGAGACAAGGGAGCCTTGTTAAGCTGATGCGCGGGATGTCAATGGCCAACACCCAATCTTCACAAGTGTATCCTCTTTCCCAAAACATGTAAAACACAGAACTACAGAGCATAGGGCACTTCCACACATGGGCGTTGACCTTGGGGAAATGAAAAAATCAACCAGACACAGGGACCCCAAAGTTGAGGGCTGCTGTCTTGACAAGAACCTCGACTCCGGTACACGTTTCATATCCCAGGAAAGAGCCAAGTGGACAAAGACAAGTGGACAAGTGGACAAAGACAAGTGGACAAGTGGACAAGTGGTGCTAAGTAGGTCCAATGGAGTGTCACTCAGCCATCAAATCCACGTCATGAGGCTGGTAGCAGCATCCTGAGTGGATTTAGGTACCATCATCCTCAGTGAAATAAGTCTCACAAAAAAAGAAACTTATGATATCACTTATCGAGGGAATGTAAAAATCGCTCCCCATGAACTGAATCCCCAAACAGAACAGGTCACGCTTTTAGAAAACACACTTATGCCTGCTTCACGGGAAAGGTGAGGTGGGGTGACGCATAAAACTCGAGTTTGAAATGAGCACAGATACCCTTCCGAAAACCGAATATGGAATGGACACGACCTACTCCTTGCTCAATCAACTGGACTCACCAGACCCTGTTCATCGCACAAGTATCTATCCGACTAGTAAGCATCTTAAAAGCTAAGTCTTGATATCTCTCTGTAAGTGCATCAAGTGTGTGTAAAGCGGCCTAAAAACAGCACTGAAAATCAGCTCAGACCCATTCTGAGGATACATTTCCAACACAAAGAAGAAACAAGCAGGGCAAAACTGAGAGAAATGCTTCCAAAATGCGTTCAGGGACTGGGATGCAACCAGGATTGACCACATCTACAGCCCCAGCGGCAGAAGACATAAGGCTGGACACTCTCGGGGCTGAGATGATTGGTGAGGTTGGGAAAGCCAATGCAGACCGTTGAAAGGAATCCTGCGTGCTACCCATTCCATGGGTCCGAACTCTCCAGGTTCACCGCAATCTTCCGACAGCGAAAGCACTCATTGGAAACCCAGCGGATGCTACACCGTGCGATCGGGAAAGCTTTCTGAAACTCACCTCAGTTTTCATCTCCTGGTGCTCGTGTTCTCCATTCAGGCCCCCTTACGAACAATCTCCCCACTTGGAGACTCAGCGCCTTTCCATGCCTCTTTCGTACCGTCTGCAATTTGTCCGCAGGATGAACTGGAAGAGGGGCAACCAATGAGAGACTCGCTGGAGGTGTTTGGTCGGGCACATGTCACTCTCATTTCCCATCACCAAGAAGAATTCACCAAAGGCTCAGCCTGCCACCCCGGATCGACAATAGGGCAGAAGCCATCCAGCCGTGTTGCGTCCCACTCACAAAAAAGCGACTTGGGAAATGGAGCTCAGGGGCACTGCACTTCCCAAACCTGCAGAGTTCTAAACGGTAACTATCGCCCCAAAATATATTGAGGTCAGGCTACGAAGAGGCGTTGAACGCAAGGCAGAATTGCACGAAACGGACGTCATCGGGTACATCGGAATGGCCCCGATAGCACATGAAAAGCGCCAGAACGTGGACAATGATGCGGTTGGCCAAAAAGGGCGTATGCGTTTTTTCCTGAATATATTCAGGAAAAAACGCATACGCCCTTTTTGGCCAACCAAGCAAGCTGGGAGAGCAAATCAGCACTACAAAGAAATCTCTCGCCCCCCCCCCGGCAAAAGGGCCACGCGAAAAAAGTCTAAAAACCAGAAAGGCAGGACAGGCCACGGAGACAAGGGAGCCTTGTTAAGCTGATGCGTGGGATGTCAATGGCCAACACCCAATCTTCACAAGTGTATCCTCTTTCCCAAAACATGTAAAACACAGAACCACAGAGCATAGTGCACTTCCACACATGGGCGTTGACCTTGGGGAAATGAAAAAATCAACCAGACACAGGGACCCCAAAGTTGAGGGCTGCTGTCTTGACAAGAACCTCGACTCCGGTACACGTTTCATATCCCAGGAAAGAGCCAAGTGGACAAAGACAAGTGGACAAGTGGACAAAGACAAGTGGACAAGTGGACAAGTGGTGCTAAGTAGGTCCAATGGAGTGTCACTCAGCCATCAAATCCACGTCATGAGGCTGGTAGCAGCATCCTGAGTGGATTTAGGTACCATCATCCTCAGTGAAATAAGTCCCACAAAAAAAGAAACTTATGATATCACTTATCGAGGGAATGTAAAAATCGCTCCCCATGAACTGAATCCCCAAACAGAACAGGTCACGCTTTTAGAAAACACACTTATGCCTGCTTCAGGGGAAAGGTGAGGTGGGGTGACGCATAAAACTCGAGTTTGAAATGAGCACAGATACCCTTCCGAAAACCGAATATGGAATGGACACGACCTACTCCTTGCTCAATCACCTGGACTCACCAGACCCTGTTCATCGCACAAGTATCTATCCGACTAGTAAGCATCTTAAAAGCTAAGTCTTGATATCTCTCTGTAAGTGCATCAAGTGTGTGTAAAGCGGCCTAAAAACAGCACTGAAAATCAGCTCAGACCCATTCTGAGGATACATTTCCAACACAAAGAAGAAACAAGCAGGGCAAAACTGAGAGAAATGCTTCCAAAATGCGTTCAGGGACTGGGATGCAACCAGGATTGACCACATCTACAGCCCCAGCGGCAGAAGACATAAGGCTGGACACTCTCGGGGCTGAGACGATTGGTGAGGTTGGGAAAGCCAATGCAGACCCTTGAAAGGAATCCTGCGTGCTACCCATTCCATGGGTCCCAACTCTCCAGGTTCACCGCAATCTTCCGACAGCGAAAGAACTCATTGGAAACCCAGCGGATGCTACACCGTGGGATCGGGAAAGCTTTCTGAAACTCACCTCAGTTTTCATCTCCTGGTGCTCGTTTTCTCCATTCAGGCCCCCTTACGAACAATCTCCCCACTTGGAGACTCAGCGCCTTTCCATGCCTCTTTCGTACCGTCTGCAATTTGTCCGCAGGATGAACTTGAAGAGGGGGAACCAATGAGAGACTCGCTGGAGGTGTTTGGTCGGGCACATGTCACTCTCATTTCCCATCACGAAGAAGAATTCACCAAAGGATCAGCCTGCAACCCCGGATCGAAAATAGGGCGTGAAGCCATCCAGCCGTGTTGCATCCCACTCACAAAAAAGTGACTTGGGAAATGGAGCTCAGGGGCACTGCACTTCCCAAACCTGCAGAGTTCTAAACGATAACTATCGGCCCAAAATATATTGAGGTCAGGCTACGAAGAGGCGTTGAACGCAAGGCAGAATTGCACGAAACGGACGTCATCGGGTACATCGGAATGGCCCCGATAGCACATGAAAAGCGCCAGAACGTGGACAATGATGCGGTTGGCCAAAAAGGGCGTATGCGTTTTTTCCTGAATATATTCAGGAAAAAACGCATACGCCCTTTTTGGCCAACCAAGCAAGCTGGGAGAGCAAATCAGCACTACAAAGAAATCTCTCGCCCCCCCCCCCCGGCAAAAGGGCCACGCGAAAAAAGTCTAAAAACCAGAAAGGCAGGACAGGCCACGGAGACAAGGGAGCCTTGTTAAGCTGATGGGCGGGATGTCAATGGCCAACACCCAATCTTCACAAGTGTATCCTCTTTCCCAAAACATGTAAAACACAGAACTACAGAGCATAGGGCACTTCCACACATGGGCGTTGACCTTGCGGAAATGAAAAAATCAACCAGACACAGGGACCCCAAAGTTGAGGGCTGCTGTCTTGACAAGAACCTCGACTCCGGTACACGTTTCATATCCCAGGAAAGAGCCAAGTGGACAAAGACAAGTGGACAAGTGGACAAAGACAAGTGGACAAGTGGACAAGTGGTGCTAAGTAGGTCCAATGGAGTGTCACTCAGCCATCAAATCCACGTCATGAGGCTGGTAGCAGCATCCTGAGTGGATTTAGGTACCATCATCCTCAGTGAAATAAGTCCCACAAAAAAAGAAACTTATGATATCACTTATCG
Organism: Kogia breviceps; assembly: GCF_026419965.1. Taxonomy (NCBI): domain Eukaryota; kingdom Metazoa; phylum Chordata; class Mammalia; order Artiodactyla; family Physeteridae; genus Kogia; species Kogia breviceps. The sequence goes on along the minus strand of NC_081322.1, from coordinate 48,694,581 downwards.
AGGGAATGTAAAAATCGCTCCCCATGAACTGAATCCCCAAACAGAACAGGTCACGCTTTTAGAAAACACACTTATGCCTGCTTCAGGGGAAAGGTGAGGTGGGGTGACGCATAAAACTCGAGTTTGAAATGAGCACAGATACCCTTCCGAAAACCGAATATGGAATGGACACGACCTACTCCTTGCTCAATCAACTGGACTCACCAGACCCTGTTCATCGCACAAGTATCTATCCGACTAGTAAGCATCTTAAAAGCTAAGTCTTGATATCTCTCTGTAAGTGCATCAAGTGTGTGTAAAGCGGCCTAAAAACAGCACTGAAAATCAGCTCAGACCCATTCTGAGGATACATTTCCAACACAAAGAAGAAACAAGCAGGGCAAAACTGAGAGAAATGCTTCCAAAATGCGTTCAGGGACTGGGATGCAACCAGGATTGACCACATCTACAGCCCCAGCGGCAGAAGACATAAGGCTGGACACTCTCGGGGCTGAGACGATTGGTGAGGTTGGGAAAGCCAATGCAGACCCTTGAAAGGAATGCTGCGTGCTACCCATTCCATGGGTCCCAACTCTCCAGGTTCACCGCAATCTTCCGACAGCGAAAGCACTCATTGGAAACCCAGCGGATGCTACACCGTGGGATCGGGAAAGCTTTCTGAAACTCACCTCAGTTTTCATCTCCTGGTGCTCGTGTTCTCCATTCAGGCCCCCTTACGAACAATCTCCCCACTTGGAGACTCAGCGCCTTTCCATGCCTCTTTCGTACCGTCTGCAATTTGTCCGCAGGATGAACTTGAAGAGGGGGAACCAATGAGAGACTCGCTGGAGGTGTTTGGTCGGGCACATGTCACTCTCATTTCCCATCACGAAGAAGAATTCACCAAAGGATCAGCCTGCCACCCCGGATCGACAATAGGGCGTGAAGCCATCCAGCCGTGTTGCGTCCCACTCACAAAAAAGTGACTTGGGAAATGGAGCTCAGGGGCACTGCACTTCCCAAACCTGCAGAGTTCTAAACGATAACTATCGGCCCAAAATATATTGAGGTCAGGCTACGAAGAGGCGTTGAACGCAAGGCAGAATTGCACGAAACGGACGTCATCGGGTACATCGGAATGGCCACGATAGTACATGAAAAGCGCCAGAACGTGGACAATGATGCGGTTGGCCAAAAAGGGCGTATGCGTTTTTTCCTGAATATATTCAGGAAAAAACGCATACGCCCTTTTTGGCCAACCAAGCAAGCTGGGAGAGCAAATCAGCACTACAAAGAAATCTCTCGCCCCACCCCCCCCGGCAAAAGGGCCACGCGAAAAAAGTCTAAAAACCAGAAATGCAGGATAGGCCACGGAGACAAGGGAGCCTTGTTAAGCTGATGCACGGGATGTCAATGGCCAACACCCAATCTTCACAAGTGTATCCTCTTTCCCAAAACATGTAAAACACAGAACTACAGAGCATAGGGCACTTCCACACATGGGCGTTGACCTTGGGGAAATGAAAAAATCAACCAGACACAGGGACCCCAAAGTTGAGGGCTGCTGTCTTGACAAGAACCTCGACTCCGGTACACGTTTCATATCCCAGGAAAGAGCCAAGTGGACAAAGACAAGTGGACAAGTGGACAAAGACAAGTGGACAAGTGGACAAGTGGTGCTAAGTAGGTCCAATGGAGTGTCACTCAGCCATCAAATCCACGTCATGAGGCTGGTAGCAGCATCCTGAGTGGATTTAGGTACCATCATCCTCAGTGAAATAAGTCCCACAAAAAAAGAAACTTATGATATCACTTATCGAGGGAATGTAAAAATCGCTCCCCATGAACTGAATCCCCAAACAGAACAGGTCACGCTTTTAGAAAACACACTTATGCCTGCTTCAGGGGAAAGGTGAGGTGGGGTGACGCATAAAACTCGAGTTTGAAATGAGCACAGATACCCTTCCGAAAACCGAATATGGAATGGACACGACCTACTCCTTGCTCAATCAACTGGACTCACCAGACCCTGTTCATCGCACAAGTATCTATCCGACTAGTAAGCATCTTAAAAGCTAAGTCTTGATATCTCTCTGTAAGTGCATCAAGTGTGTGTAAAGCGGCCTAAAAACAGCAGTGAAAATCAGCTCAGACCCATTCTGAGGATACATTTCCAACACAAAGAAGAAACAAGCAGGGCAAAACAGAGAGAAATGCTTCCAAAATGCGTTCAGGGACTGGGATGCAACCAGGATTGACCACATCTACAGCCCCAGCGGCAGAAGACATAAGGCTGGACACTCTCGGGGCTGAGACGATTGGTGAGGTTGGGAAAGCCAATGCAGACCCTTGAAAGGAATCCTGCGTGCTACCCATTCCATGGGTCCCAACTCTCCAGGTTCACCGCAATCTTCCGACAGCGAAAGCACTCATTGGAAACCCAGCGGATGCTACACCGTGGGATCGGGAAAGCTTTCTGAAACTCACCTCAGTTTTCATCTCCTGGTGCTCGTGTTCTCCATTCAGGCCCCCTTACGAACAATCTCCCCACTTGGAGACTCAGCGCCTTTCCATGCCTCTTTCGTACCGTCTGCAATTTGTCCGCAGGATGAACTGGAAGAGGGGCAACCAATGAGAGACTCGCTGGAGGTGTTTGGTCGGGCACATGTCACTCTCATTTCCCATCACCAAGAAGAATTCACCAAAGGATCAGCCTGCCACCCCGGATCGACAATAGGGCGTGAAGCCATCCAGCCGTGTTGCGTCCCACTCACAAAAAAGTGACTTGGGAAATGGAGCTCAGGGGCACTGCACTTCCCAAACCTGCAGAGTTCTAAACGATAACTATCGGCCCAAAATATATTGAGGTCAGGCTACGAAGAGGCGTTGAACGCAAGGCAGAATTGCACGAAACGGACGTCATCGGGTACATCGGAATGGTCACGATAGCACATGAAAAGCGCCAGAACGTGGACAATGATGCGGTTGGCCAAAAAGGGCGTATGCGTTTTTTCCTGAATATATTCAGGAAAAAACGCATACGCCCTTTTTGGCCAACCAAGCAAGCTGGGAGAGCAAATCAGCACTACAAAGAAATCTCTCGCCCCACCCCCCCCGGCAAAAGGACCACGCGAAAAAAGTCTAAAAACCAGAAATGCAGGATAGGCCACGGAGACAAGGGAGCCTTGTTAAGCTGATGCACGGGATGTCAATGGCCAACACCCAATCTTCACAAGTGTATCCTCTTTCCCAAAACATGTAAAACACAGAACTACAGAGCATAGGGCACTTCCACACATGGGCGTTGACCTTGGGGAAATGAAAAAATCAACCAGACACAGGGACCCCAAAGTTGAGGGCTGCTGTCTTGACAAGAACCTCGACTCCGGTACACGTTTCATATCCCAGGAAAGAGCCAAGTGGACAAAGACAAGTGGACAAGTGGACAAAGACAAGTGGACAAGTGGACAAGTGGTGCTAAGTAGGTCCAATGGAGTGTCACTCAGCCATCAAATCCACGTCATGAGGCTGGTAGCAGCATCCTGAGTGGATTTAGGTACCATCATCCTCAGTGAAATAAGTCCCACAAAAAAAGAAACTTATGATATCACTTATCGAGGGAATGTAAAAATCGCTCCCCATGAACTGAATCCCCAAACAGAACAGGTCACGCTTTTAGAAAACACACTTATGCCTGCTTCAGGGGAAAGGTGAGGTGGGGTGACGCATAAAACTCGAGTTTGAAATGAGCACAGATACCCTTCCGAAAACCGAATATGGAATGGACACGACCTACTCCTTGCTCAATCAACTGGACTCACCAGACCCTGTTCATCGCACAAGTATCTATCCGACTAGTAAGCATCTTAAAAGCTAAGTCTTGATATCTCTCTGTAAGTGCATCAAGTGTGTGTAAAGCGGCCTAAAAACAGCACTGAAAATCAGCTCAGACCCATTCTGAGGATACATTTCCAACACCAAGAAGAAACAAGCAGGGCAAAACAGAGAGAAATGCTTCCAAAATGCGTTCAGGGACTGGGATGCAACCAGGATTGACCACATCTACAGCCCCAGCGGCAGAAGACATAAGGCTGGACACTCTCGGGGCTGAGACGATTGGTGAGGTTGGGAAAGCCAATGCAGACCCTTGAAAGGAATCCTGCGTGCTACCCATTCCATGGGTCCCAACTCTCCAGGTTCACCGCAATCTTCCGACAGCGAAAGCACTCATTGGAAACCCAGCGGATGCTACACCGTGGGATCGGGAAAGCTTTCTGAAACTCACCTCAGTTTTCATCTCCTGGTGCTCGTGTTCTCCATTCAGGCCCCCTTACGAACAATCTCCCCACTTGGAGACTCAGCGCCTTTCCATGCCTCTTTCGTACCGTCTGCAATTTGTCCGCAGGATGAACTGGAAGAGGGGCAACCAATGAGAGACTCGCTGGAGGTGTTTGGTCGGGCACATGTCACTCTCATTTCCCATCACCAAGAAGAATTCACCAAAGGCTCAGCCTGCCACCCCGGATCGACAATAGGGCAGAAGCCATCCAGCCGTGTTGCGTCCCACTCACAAAAAAGCGACTTGGGAAATGGAGCTCAGGGGCACTGCACTTCCCAAACCTGCAGAGTTCTAAATGATAACTATCGCCCCAAAATATATTGAGGTCAGGCTACGAAGAGGCGTTGAACGCAAGGCAGAATTGCAGGAAACGGACGTCATCGGGTACATCGGAATGGCCCCGATAGCACATGAGAAGCGCCAGAACGTGGACAATCATGCGGTTGGCCAAAAAGGGCGTATGCGTTTTTTCCTGAATATATTCAGGAAAAAACGCATACGCCCTTTTTGGCCAACCAAGCAAGCTGGGAGAGCAAAGCAGCACTACAAAGAAATCTCTCACCCCCCCCCCCGGGAAAAGGGCCACGCGAAAAAAGTCTAAAAACCAGAAAGGCAGGACAGGCCACGGAGACAAGGGAGCCTTGTTAAGCTGATGGGCGGGATGTCAATGGCCAACACCCAATCTTCACAAGTGTATCCTCTTTCCCAAAACATGTAAAACACAGAACTACAGAGCATAGGGCACTTCCACACATGGGCGTTGACCTTGGGGAAATGAAAAAATCAACCAGACACAGGGACCCCAAAGTTGAGGGCTGCTGTCTTGACAAGAACCTCGACTCCGGTACACGTTTCATATCCCAGGAAAGAGCCAAGTGGACAAAGACAAGTGGACAAGTGGACAAAGACAAGTGGACAAGTGGACAAGTGGTGCTAAGTAGGTCCAATGGAGTGTCACTCAGCCATCAAATCCACGTCATGAGGCTGGTAGCAGCATCCTGAGTGGATTTAGGTACCATCATCCTCAGTGAAATAAGTCCCACAAAAAAAGAAACTTATGATATCACTTATCGAGGGAATGTAAAAATCGCTCCCCATAAACTGAATCCCCAAACAGAACAGGTCACGCTTTTAGAAAACACACTTATGCCTGCTTCAGGGGAAAGGTGAGGTGGGGTGACGCATAAAACTCGAGTTTGAAATGAGCACAGATACCCTTCCGAAAACCGAATATGGAATGGACACGACCTACTCCTTGCTCAATCAACTGGACTCACCAGACCCTGTTCATCGCACAAGTATCTATCCGACTAGTAAGCATCTTAAAAGCTAAGTCTTGATATCTCTCTGTAAGTGCATCAAGTGTGTGTAAAGCGGCCTAAAAACAGCACTGAAAATCAGCTCAGACCCATTCTGAGGATACATTTCCAACACAAAGAAGAAACAAGCAGGGCAAAACAGAGAGAAATGCTTCCAAAATGCGTTCAGGGACTGGGATGCAACCAGGATTGACCACATCTACAGCCCCAGCGGCAGAAGACATAAGGCTGGACACTCTCGGGGCTGAGACGATTGGTGAGGTTGGGAAAGCCAATGCAGACCCTTGAAAGGAATCCTGCGTGCTACCCATTCCATGGGTCCCAACTCTCCAGGTTCACCGCAATCTTCCGACAGCGAAAGCACTCATTGGAAACCCAGCGGATGCTACACCGTGGGATCGGGAAAGCTTTCTGAAACTCACCTCAGTTTTCATCTCCTGGTGCTCGTGTTCTCCATTCAGGCCCCCTTACGAACAATCTCCCCACTTGGAGACTCAGCGCCTTTCCATGCCTCTTTCGTACCGTCTGCAATTTGTCCGCAGGATGAACTGGAAGAGGGGCAACCAATGAGAGACTCGCTGGAGGTGTTTGGTCGGGCACATGTCACTCTCATTTCCCATCACCAAGAAGAATTCACCAAAGGCTCAGCCTGCCACCCCGGATCGACAATAGGGCAGAAGCCATCCAGCCGTGTTGCGTCCCACTCACAAAAAAGCGACTTGGGAAATGGAGCTCAGGGGCACTGCACTTCCCAAACGTGCAGAGTTCTAAACGATAACTATCGCCCCAAAATATATTGAGGTCAGGCTACGAAGAGGCGTTGAACGCAAGGCAGAATTGCACGAAACGGACGTCATCGGGTACATCGGAATGGCCCCGATAGCACATGAAAAGCGCCAGAACGTGGACAATGATGCGGTTGGCCAAAAAGGGCGTATGCGTTTTTTCCTGAATATATTCAGGAAAAAACGCATACGCCCTTTTTGGCCAACCAAGCAAGCTGGGAGAGCAAATCAGCACTACAAAGAAATCTCTCGCCCCCCCCCCCTGGCAAAAGGGCCACGCGAAAAAAGTCTAAAAACCAGAAAGGCAGGACAGGCCACGGAGACAAGGGAGCCTTGTTAAGCTGATGCGCGGGATGTCAATGGCCAACACCCAATCTTCACAAGTGTATCCTCTTTCCAAAAACATGTAAAACACAGAACCACAGAGCATAGTGCACTTCCACACATGGGCGTTGACCTTGGGGAAATGAAAAAATCAACCAGACACAGGGACCCCAAAGTTGAGGGCTGCTGTCTTGACAAGAACCTCGACTCCGGTACACGTTTCATATCCCAGGAAAGAGCCAAGTGGACAAAGACAAGTGGACAAGTGGACAAAGACAAGTGGACAAGTGGTGCTAAGTAGGTCCAATGGAGTGTCACTCAGCCATCAAATCCACGTCATGAGGCTGGTAGCAGCATCCTGAGTGGATTTAGGTACCATCATCCTCAGTGAAATAAGTCCCACAAAAAAAGAAACTTATGATATCACTTATCGAGGGAATGTAAAAATCGCTCCCCATAAACTGAATCCCCAAACAGAACAGGTCACGCTTTTAGAAAACACACTTATGCCTGCTTCAGGGGAAAGGTGAGGTGGGGTGACGCATAAAACTCGAGTTTGAAATGAGCACAGATACCCTTCCGAAAACCGAATATGGAATGGACACGACCTACTCCTTGCTCAATCAACTGGACTCACCAGACCCTGTTCATCGCACAAGTATCTATCCGACTAGTAAGCATCTTAAAAGCTAAGTCTTGATATCTCTCTGTAAGTGCATCAAGTGTGTGTAAAGCGGCCTAAAAACAGCACTGAAAATCAGCTCAGACCCATTCTGAGGATACATTTCCAACACAAAGAAGAAACAAGCAGGGCAAAACAGAGAGAAATGCTTCCAAAATGCGTTCAGGGACTGGGATGCAACCAGGATTGACCACATCTACAGCCCCAGCGGCAGAAGACATAAGGCTGGACACTCTCGGGGCTGAGACGATTGGTGAGGTTGGGAAAGCCAATGCAGACCCTTGAAAGGAATCCTGCGTGCTACCCATTCCATGGGTCCCAACTCTCCAGGTTCACCGCAATCTTCCGACAGCGAAAGCACTCATTGGAAACCCAGCGGATGCTACACCGTGGGATCGGGAAAGCTTTCTGAAACTCACCTCAGTTTTCATCTCCTGGTGCTCGTGTTCTCCATTCAGGCCCCCTTACGAACAATCTCCCCACTTGGAGACTCAGCGCCTTTCCATGCCTCTTTCGTACCGTCTGCAATTTGTCCGCAGGATGAACTGGAAGAGGGGCAACCAATGAGAGACTCGCTGGAGGTGTTTGGTCGGGCACATGTCACTCTCATTTCCCATCACCAAGAAGAATTCACCAAAGGCTCAGCCTGCCACCCCGGATCGACAATAGGGCAGAAGCCATCCAGCCGTGTTGCGTCCCACTCACAAAAAAGCGACTTGGGAAATGGAGCTCAGGGGCACTGCACTTCCCAAACGTGCAGAGTTCTAAACGATAACTATCGCCCCAAAATATATTGAGGTCAGGCTACGAAGAGGCGTTGAACGCAAGGCAGAATTGCACGAAACGGACGTCATCGGGTACATCGGAATGGCCCCGATAGCACATGAAAAGCGCCAGAACGTGGACAATGATGCGGTTGGCCAAAAAGGGCGTATGCGTTTTTTCCTGAATATATTCAGGAAAAAACGCATACGCCCTTTTTGGCCAACCAAGCAAGCTGGGAGAGCAAATCAGCACTACAAAGAAATCTCTCGCCCCCCCCCCCTGGCAAAAGGGCCACGCGAAAAAAGTCTAAAAACCAGAAAGGCAGGACAGGCCACGGAGACAAGGGAGCCTTGTTAAGCTGATGCGCGGGATGTCAATGGCCAACACCCAATCTTCACAAGTGTATCCTCTTTCCAAAAACATGTAAAACACAGAACCACAGAGCATAGTGCACTTCCACACATGGGCGTTGACCTTGGGGAAATGAAAAAATCAACCAGACACAGGGACCCCAAAGTTGAGGGCTGCTGTCTTGACAAGAACCTCGACTCCGGTACACGTTTCATATCCCAGGAAAGAGCCAAGTGGACAAAGACAAGTGGACAAGTGGACAAAGACAAGTGGACAAGTGGTGCTAAGTAGGTCCAATGGAGTGTCACTCAGCCATCAAATCCACGTCATGAGGCTGGTAGCAGCATCCTGAGTGGATTTAGGTACCATCATCCTCAGTGAAATAAGTCCCACAAAAAAAGAAACTTATGATATCACTTATCGAGGGAATGTAAAAATCGCTCCCCATGAACTGAATCCCCAAACAGAACAGGTCACGCTTTTAGAAAACACACTTATGCCTGCTTCAGGGGAAAGGTGAGGTGGGGTGACGCATAAAACTCGAGTTTGAAATGAGCACAGATACCCTTCCGAAAACCGAATATGGAATGGACACGACCTACTCCTTGCTCAATCAACTGGACTCACCAGACCCTGTTCATCGCACAAGTATCTATCCGACTAGTAAGCATCTTAAAAGCTAAGTCTTAATATCTCTCTGTAAGTGCATCAAGTGTGTGTAAAGCGGCCTAAAAACAGCACTGAAAATCAGCTCAGACCCATTCTGAGGATACATTTCCAACACAAAGAAGAAACAAGCAGGGCAAAACAGAGAGAAATGCTTCCAAAATGCGTTCAGGGACTGGGATGCAACCAGGATTGACCACATCTACAGCCCCAGCGGCAGAAGACATAAGGCTGGACACTCTCGGGGCTGAGACGATTGGTGAGGTTGGGAAAGCCAATGCAGACCCTTGAAAGGAATCCTGCGTGCTACCCATTCCATGGGTCCCAACTCTCCAGGTTCAACGCAATCTTCCGACAGCGAAAGCACTCATTGGAAACCCAGCGGATGCTACACCGTGGGATCGGGAAAGCTTTCTGAAACTCACCTCAGTTTTCATCTCCTGGTGCTCGTTTTCTCCATTCAGGCCCCCTTACGAACAATCTCCCCACTTGGAGACTCAGCGCCTTTCCATGCCTCTTTCGTACCGTCTGCAATTTGTCCGCAGGATGAACTTGAAGAGGGGGAACCAATGAGAGATTCGCTGGAGGTGTTTGGTCGGGCACATGTCACTCTCATTTCCCATCACGAAGAAGAATTCACCAAAGGATCAGCCTGCCACCCCGGATCGACAATAGGGCGTGAAGCCATCCAGCCGTGTTGCATCCCACTCACAAAAAAGTGACTTGGGAAATGGAGCTCAGGGGCACTGCACTTCCCAAACCTGCAGAGTTCTAAACGATAACTATCACCCCAAAATATATTGAGGTCAGGCTACGAAGAGGCGTTGAACGCAAGGCAGAATTGCACGAAACGGACGTCATCGGGTACATCGGAATGGCCCCGATAGCACATGAAAAGCGCCAGAACGTGGACAATGATGCGGTTGGCCAAAAAGGGCGTATGTGTTTTTTCCTGAATATATTCAGGAAAAAACGCATACGCCCTTTTTGGCCAACCAAGCAAGCTGGGAGAGCAAATCAGCACTACAAAGAAATCTCTCGCCCCCCCCCCCCGGGAAAAGGGCCACGCGAAAAAAGTCTAAAAACCAGAAAGGCAGGACAGGCCACGGAGACAAGGGAGCCTTGTTAAGCTGATGGGCGGGATGTCAATGGCCAACACCCAATCTTCACAAGTGTATCCTCTTTCCCAAAACATGTAAAACACAGAACTACAGAGCCTAGTGCACTTCCACACATGGGCGTTGACCTTGGGGAAATGAAAAAATCAACCAGACACAGGGACCCCAAAGTTGAGGGCTGCTGTCTTGACAAGAACCTCGACTCCGGTACACGTTTCATATCCCAGGAAAGAGCCAAGTGGACAAAGACAAGTGGACAAGTGGACAAGTGGACAAAGACAAGTGGACAAGTGGACAAGTGGTGCTACGTAGGTCCAATGGAGTGTCACTCAGCCATGAAATCCACACCATGAGGCTGGTAGCAGCATCCTGAGTGGATTTAGGTACCATCATCCTCAGTGAAATAAGTCCCACAAAAAAAGAAACTTATGATATCACTTATCGAGGGAATGTAAAAATCGCTCCCCATAAACTGAATCCCCAAACAGAACAGGTCACGCTTTTAGAAAACACACTTATGCCTGCTTCAGGGGAAAGGTGAGGTGGGGTGACGCATAAAACTCGAGTTTGAAATGAGCACAGATACCCTTCCGAAAACCGAATATGGAATGGACACGACCTACTCCTTGCTCAATCAACTGGACTCACCAGACCCTGTTCATCGCACAAGTATCTATCCGACTAGTAAGCATCTTAAAAGCTAAGTCTTGATATCTCTCTGTAAGTGCATCAAGTGTGTGTAAAGCGGCCTAAAAACAGCACTGAAAATCAGCTCAGACCCATTCTGAGGATACATTTCCAACACAAAGAAGAAACAAGCAGGGCAAAACTGAGAGAAATGCTTCCAAAATGCGTTCAGGGACTGGGATGCAACCAGGATTGACCACATCTACAGCCCCAGCGGCAGAAGACATAAGACTGGACACTCTCGGGGCTGAGACGATTGGTGAGGTTGGGAAAGCCAATGCAGACCCTTGAAAGGAATCCTGCGTGCTACCCATTCCATGGGTCCCAACTCTCCAGGTTCACCGCAATCTTCCGACAGCGAAAGCACTCATTGGAAACCCAGCGGATGCTACACCGTGGGATCGGGAAAGCTTTCTGAAACTCACCTCAGTTTTCATCTCCTGGTGCTCGTGTTCTCCATTCAGGCCCCCTTACGAACAATCTCCCCACTTGGAGACTCAGCGCCTTTCCATGCCTCTTTCGTACCGTCTGCAATTTGTCCGCAGGATGAACTGGAAGAGGGGCAACCAATGAGAGACTCGCTGGAGGTGTTTGGTCGGGCACATGTCACTCTCATTTCCCATCACCAAGAAGAATTCACCAAAGGCTCAGCCTGCCACCCCGGATCGACAATAGGGCAGAAGCCATCCAGCCGTGTTGCGTCCCACTCACAAAAAAGCGACTTGGGAAATGGAGCTCAGGGGCACTGCACTTCCCAAACCTGCAGAGTTCTAAACGATAACTATCGCCCCAAAATATATTGAGGTCAGGCTACGAAGAGGCGTTGAACGCAAGGCAGAATTGCACGAAACGGACGTCATCGGGTACATCGGAATGGCCCCGATAGCACATGAAAAGCGCCAGAACGTGGACAATGATGCGGTTGGCCAAAAAGGGCGTATGCGTTTTTTCCTGAATATATTCAGGAAAAAACGCATACGCCCTTTTTGGCCAACCAAGCAAGCTGGGAGAGCAAATCAGCACTACAAAGAAATCTCTCGCCCCCCCCCCCCGGCAAAAGGGCCACGCGAAAAAAGTCTAAAAACCAGAAAGGCAGGACAGGCCACGGAGACAAGGGAGCCTTGTTAAGCTGATGGGCGGGATGTCAATGGCCAACACCCAATCTTCACAAGTGTATCCTCTTTCCCAAAACATGTAAAACACAGAACTACAGAGCATAGGGCACTTCCACACATGGGCGTTGACCTTGGGGAAATGAAAAAATCAACCAGACACAGGGACCCCAAAGTTGAGGGCTGCTGTCTTGACAAGAACCTCGACTCCGGTACACGTTTCATATCCCAGGAAAGAGCCAAGTGGACAAAGACAAGTGGACAAGTGGACAAAGACAAGTGGACAAGTGGACAAGTGGTGCTAAGTAGGTCCAATGGAGTGTCACTCAGCCATGAAATCCACGTCATGAGGCTGGTAGCAGCATCCTGAGTGGATTTAGGTACCATCATCCTCAGTGAAATAAGTCCCACAAAAAAAGAAACTTATGATATCACTTATCGAGGGAATGTAAAAATCGCTCCCCATGAACTGAATCCCCAAACAGAACAGGTCACGTTTTTAGAAAACACACTTATGCCTGCTTCAGGGGAAAGGTGAGGTGGGGTGACGCATAAAACTCGAGTTTGAAATGAGCACAGATACCCTTCCGAAAACCGAATATGGAATGGACACGACCTACTCCTTGCTCAATCAACTGGACTCACCAGACCCTGTTCATCGCACAAGTATCTATCCGACTAGTAAGCATCTTAAAAGCTAAGTCTTGATATCTCTCTGTAAGTGCATCAAGTGTGTGTAAAGCGGCCTAAAAACAGCAGTGAAAATCAGCTCAGACCCATTCCGAGGATACATTTCCAACACAAAGAAGAAACAAGCAGGGCAAAACTGAGAGAAATGCTTCCAAAATGCGTTCAGGGACTGGGATGCAACCAGGATTGACCACATCTACAGCCCCAGCGGCAGAAGACATAAGACTGGACACTCTCGGGGCTGAGACGATTGGTGAGGTTGGGAAAGCCAATGCAGACCCTTGAAAGGAATCCTGCGTGCTACCCATTCCATGGGTCCCAACTCTCCAGGTTCACCGCAATCTTCCGACAGCGAAAGCACTCATTGGAAACCCAGCGGATGCTACACCGTGGGATCGGGAAAGCTTTCTGAAACTCACCTCAGTTTTCATCTCCTGGTGCTCGTGTTCTCCATTCAGGCCCCCTTACGAACAATCTCCCCACTTAGAGACTCAGCGCCTTTCCATGCCTCTTTCGTACCGTCTGCAATTTGTCCGCAGGATGAACTGGAAGAGGGGCAACCAATGAGAGACTCGCTGGAGGTGTTTGGTCGGGCACATGTCACTCTCATTTCCCATCACCAAGAAGAATTCACCAAAGGCTCAGCCTGCCACCCCGGATCCACAATAGGGCAGAAGCCATCCAGCCGTGTTGCGTCCCACTCACAAAAAAGCGACTTGGGAAATGGAGCTCAGGGGCACTGCACTTCCCAAACCTGCAGAGTTCTAAACGATAACTATCGGCCCAAAATATATTGAGGTCAGGCTACGAAGAGGCGTTGAACGCAGGGCAGAATTGCACGAAACGGACGTCATCGGGTACATCGGAATGGCCCCGATAGCACATGAAAAGCGCCAGAACGTGGACAATGATGCGGTTGGCCAAAAAGGGCGTATGCGTTTTTTCCTGAATATATTCAGGAAAAAACGCATACGCCCTTTTTGGCCAACCAAGCAAGCTGGGAGAGCAAATCAGCACTACAAAGAAATCTCTCGCCCCCCCCCCCGGGAAAAGGGCCACGCGAAAAAAGTCTAAAAACCAGAAAGGCAGGACAGGCCACGGAGACAAGGGAGCCTTGTTAAGCTGATGGGCGGGATGTCAATGGCCAACACCCAATCTTCACAAGTGTATCCTCTTTCCCAAAACATGTAAAACACAGAACTACAGAGCATAGGGCACTTCCACACATGGGAGTTGACCTTGGGGAAATGAAAAAATCAACCAGACACAGGGACCCCAACGTTGAGGGCTGCTGTCTTGACAAGAACCTCGACTCCGGTACACGTTTCATATCCCAGGAAAGAGCCAAGTGGACAAAGACAAGTGGACAAGTGGACAAGTGGTGCTACGTAGGTCCAATGGAGTGTCACTCAGACATGAAATCCACACCATGAGGCTGGTAGCAGCATCCTGAGTGGATTTAGGTACCATCATCCTCAGTGAAATAAGTCTCACAAAAAAAGAAACTTATGATATCACTTATCGAGGGAATGTAAAAATCGCTCCCCATGAACTGAATCCCCAAACAGAACAGGTCACGCTTTTAGAAAACACACTTATGCCTGCTTCAGGGGAAAGGTGAGGTGGGGTGACGCATAAAACTCGAGTTTGAAATGAGCACAGATACCCTTCCGAAAACCGAATATGGAATGGACACGACCTACTCCTTGCTCAATCAACTGGACTCACCAGACCCTGTTCATCGCACAAGTATCTATCCGACTAGTAAGCATCTTAAAAGCTAAGTCTTGATATCTCTCTGTAAGTGCATCAAGTGTGTGTAAAGCGGCCTAAAAACAGCAGTGAAAATCAGCTCAGACCCATTCTGAGGATACATTTCCAACACAAAGAAGAAACAAGGCAGGGCAAAACTGAGAGAAATGCTTCCAAAATGCGTTCAGGGACTGGGATGCAACCAGGATTGACCACATCTACAGCCCCAGTGGCAGAAGACATAAGACTGGACACTCTCGAGGCTGAGACGATTGGTGAGGTTGGGAAAGCCAATGCAGACCCTTGAAAGGAATCCTGCGTGCTACCCATTCCATGGGTCCCAACTCTCCAGGTTCACCGCAATCTTCCGACAGCGAAAGCACTCATTGGAAACCCAGCGGATGCTACACCGTGGGATCGGGAAAGCTTTCTGAAACTCACCTCAGTTTTCATCTCCTGGTGCTCGTGTTCTCCATTCAGGCCCCCTTACGAACAATCTCCCCACTTGGAGACTCAGCGCCTTTCCATGCCTCTTTCGTACCGTCTGCAATTTGTCCGCAGGATGAACTGGAAGAGGGGCAACCAATGAGAGACTCGCTGGAGGTGTTTGTTCGGGCACATGTCACTCTCATTTGCCATCACCAAGAAGAATTCACCAAAGGCTCAGCCTGCCACCCCGGATCGACAATAGGGCAGAAGCCATCCAGCCGTGTTGCGTCCCACTCACAAAAAAGCGACTTGGGAAATGGAGCTCAGGGGCACTGCACTTCCCAAACCTGCAGAGTTCTAAACGATAACTATCGGCCCAAAATATATTGAGGTCAGGCTACGAAGAGGCGTTGAACGCAAGGCAGAATTGCACGAAACGGACGTCATCGGGTACATCGGAATGGCCCCGATAGCACATGAAAAGCGCCAGAACGTGGACAATGATGCGGTTGGCCAAAAAGGGCGTATGCGTTTTTTCCTGAATATATTCAGGAAAAAACGCATACGCCCTTTTTGGCCAACCAAGCAAGCTGGGAGAGCAAATCAGCACTACAAAGAAATCTCTCGCCCCCCCCCCCCGGGAAAAGGGCCACGCGAAAAAAGTCTAAAAACCAGAAAGGCAGGACAGGCCACGGAGACAAGGGAGCCTTGTTAAGCTGATGGGCGGGATGTCAATGGCCAACACCCAATCTTCACAAGTGTATCCTCTTTCCCAAAACATGTAAAACGCAGAACTACAGAGCATAGGGCACTTCCACACATGGGCGTTGACCTTGGGGAAATGAAAAAATCAACCAGACACAGGGACCCCAAAGTTGAGGGCTGCTGTCTTGACAAGAACCTCTACTCCGGTACACGTTTCATATCCCAGGAAAGAGCCAAGTGGACAAAGACAAGTGGACAAGTGGACAAAGACAAGTGGACAAGTGGACAAGTGGTGCTAAGTAGGTCCAATGGAGTGTCACTCAGCCATCAAATCCACGTCATGAGGCTGGTAGCAGCATCCTGAGTGGATTTAGGTACCATCATCCTCAGTGAAATAAGTCCCACAAAAAAAGAAACTTATGATATCACTTATCGAGGGAATGTAAAAATCGCTCCCCATGAACTGAATCCCCAAACAGAACAGGTCACGCTTTTAGAAAACACACTTATGCCTGCTTCAGGGGAAAGGTGAGGTGGGGTGACGCATAAAACTCGAGTTTGAAATGAGCACAGATACCCTTCCGAAAACCGAATATGGAATGGACACGACCTACTCCTTGCTCAATCAACTGGACTCACCAGACCCTGTTCATCGCACAAGTATCTATCCGACTAGTAAGCATCTTAAAAGCTAAGTCTTGATATCTCTCTGTAAGTGCATCAAGTGTGTGTAAAGCGGCCTAAAAACAGCACTGAAAATCAGCTCAGACCCATTCTGAGGATACATTTCCAACACAAAGAAGAAACAAGCAGGGCAAAACTGAGAGAAATGCTTCCAAAATGCGTTCAGGGACTGGGATGCAACCAGGATTGACCACATCTACAGCCCCAGCGGCAGAAGACATAAGGCTGGACACTCTCGGGGCTGAGACGATTGGTGAGGTTGGGAAAGCCAATGCAGACCCTTGAAAGGAATCCTGCGTGCTACCCATTCCATGGGTCCCAACTCTCCAGGTTCACCGCAATCTTCCGACAGCGAAAGCACTCATTGGAAACCCAGCGGATGCTACACCGTGGGATCGGGAAAGCTTTCTGAAACTCACCTCAGTTTTCATCTCCTGGTGCTCGTTTTCTCCATTCAGGTCCCCTTACGAACAATCTCCCCACTTGGAGACTCAGCGCCTTTCCATGCCTCTTTCGTACCGTCTGCAATTTGTCCGCAGGATGAACTTGAAGAGGGGGAACCAATGAGAGACTCGCTGGAGGTGTTTGGTCGGGCACATGTCACTCTCATTTCCCATCACGAAGAAGAATTCACCAAAGGATCAGCCTGCCACCCCGGATCGACAATAGGGCGTGAAGCCATCCAGCCGTGTTGCATCCCACTCACAAAAAAGTGACTTGGGAAATGGAGCTCAGGGGAACTGCACTTCTCAAACCTGCAGAGTTCTCAACGATAACTATCGGCCCAAAATATATTGAGGTCAGGCTACGAAGAGGTGTTGAACGCAAGGCAGAATTGCACGAAACGGACGTCATCGGGTCCATCGGAATGGCCCCGATAGCACATGAAAAGCGCCAGAACGTGGACAATGATGCGGTTGACCAAAAAGGGCGTATGCGTTTTTTCCTGAATATATTCAGGAAAAAACGCATACGCCCTTTTTGGCCAACCAAGCAAGCTGGGAGAGCAAATCAGCACTACAAAGAAATCTCTCACCCCCACACCCCGGGAAAAGGGCCACGCGAAAAAAGTCTAAAAACCAGAAAGGCAGGACAGGCCACGGAGACAAGGGAGCCTTGTTAAGCTGATGGGCGGGATGTCAATGGCCAACACCCAATCTTCACAAGTGTATCCTCTTTCCCAAAACATGTAAAACACAGAACTACAGAGCATAGGGCACTTCCACACATGGGCGTTGACCTTGGGGAAATGAAAAAATCAACCAGACACAGGGACCCCAAAGTTGAGGGCTGCTGTCTTGACAAGAACCTCGACTCCGGTACACGTTTCATATCCCAGGAAAGAGCCAAGTGGACAAAGACAAGTGGACAAGTGGACAAAGACAAGTGGACAAGTGGACAAGTGGTGCTAAGTAGGTCCAATGGAGTGTCACTCAGCCATCAAATCCACGTCATGAGGCTGGTAGCAGCATCCTGAGTGGATTTAGGTACCATCATCCTCAGTGAAATAAGTCCCACAAAAAAAGAAACTTATGATATCACTTATCGAGGGAATGTAAAAATCGCTCCCCATGAACTGAATCCCCAAACAGAACAGGTCACGCTTTTAGAAAACACACTTATGCCTGCTTCAGGGGAAAGGTGAGGTGGGGTGACGCATAAAACTCGAGTTTGAAATGAGCACAGATACCCTTCCGAAAACCGAATATGGAATGGACACGACCTACTCCTTGCTCAATCAACTGGACTCACCAGACCCTGTTCATCGCACAAGTATCTATCCGACTAGTAAGCATCTTAAAAGCTAAGTCTTGATATCTCTCTGTAAGTGCATCAAGTGTGTGTAAAGCGGCCTAAAAACAGCAGTGAAAATCAGCTCAGACCCATTCTGAGGATACATTTCCAACACAAAGAAGAAACAAGCAGGGCAAAACAGAGAGAAATGCTTCCAAAATGCGTTCAGGGACTGGGATGCAACCAGGATTTACCACATCTAAAGCCCCAGCGGCAGAAGACATAAGGCTGGACACTCTCGGGGCTGAGACGATTGGTGAGGTTGGGAAAGCCAATGCAGACCCTTGAAAGGAATCCTGCGTGCTACCCATTCCATGGGTCCCAACTCTCCAGGTTCACCGCAATCTTCCGACAGCGAAAGCACTCATTGGAAACCCAGCGGATGCTACACCGTGGGATCGGGAAAGCTTTCTGAAACTCACCTCAGTTTTCATCTCCTGGTGCTCGTTTTCTCCATTCAGGCCCCCTTACGAACAATCTCCCCACTTGGAGACTCAGCGCCTTTCCATGCCTCTTTCGTACCGTCTGCAATTTGTCCGCAGGATGAACTTGAAGAGGGGGAACCAATGAGAGACTCGCTGGAGGTGTTTGGTCGGGCACATGTCACTCTCATTTCCCATCACGAAGAAGAATTCACCAAAGGATCAGCCTGCCACCCCGGATCGACAATAGGGCGTGAAGCCATCCAGCCGTGTTGCATCCCACTCACAAAAAAGTGACTTGGGAAATGGAGCTCAGGGGCACTGCACTTCCCAAACCTGCAGAGTTCTAAACGATAACTATCGGCCCAAAATATATTGAGGTCAGGCTACGAAGAGGCGCTGAACGCAAGGCAGAATTGCACGAAACGGACGTCATCGGGTACATCGGAATGGCCCCGATAGCACATGAAAAGCGCCAGAACGTGGACAATGATGCGGTTGGCCAAAAAGGGCGTATGCGTTTTTTCCTGAATATATTCAGGAAAAAACGCATACGCCCTTTTTGGCCAACCAAGCAAGCTGGGAGAGCAAATCAGCACTACAAAGAAATCTCTCGCCCTCCCCCCCCCCCCGGGAAAAGGGCCACGCGAAAAAAGTCTAAAAACCAGAAAGGCAGGACAGGCCACGGAGACAAGGGAGCCTTGTTAAGCTGATGGGCGGGATGTCAATGGCCAACACCCAATCTTCACAAGTGTATCCTCTTTCCCAAAACATGTAAAACACAGAACTACAGAGCATAGGGCACTTCCACACATGGGCGTTGACCTTGGGGAAATGAAAAAATCAACCAGACACAGGGACCCCAAAGTTGAGGGCTGCTGTCTTGACAAGAACCTCGACTCCGGTACACGTTTCATATCCCAGGAAAGAGCCAAGTGGACAAAGACAAGTGGACAAGTGGACAAGTGGTGCTACGTAGGTCCAATGGAGTGTCACTCAGCCATGAAATCCACACCATGAGGCTGGTAGCAGCATCCTGAGTGGATTTAGGTACCATCATCCTCAGTGAAATAAGTCTCACAAAAAAAGAAACTTATGATATCACTTATCGAGGGAATGTAAAAATCGCTCCCCATGAACTGAATCCCCAAACAGAACAGGTCACGCTTTTAGAAAACACACTTATGCCTGCTTCAGGGGAAAGGTGAGGTGGGGTGACGCATAAAACTCGAGTTTGAAATGAGCACAGATACCCTTCCGAAAACCGAATATGGAATGGACACGACCTACTCCTTGCTCAATCAACTGGACTCACCAGACCCTGTTCATCGCACAAGTATCTATCCGACTAGTAAGCATCTTAAAAGCTAAGTCTTGATATCTCTCTGTAAGTGCATCAAGTGTGTGTAAAGCGGCCTAAAAACAGCAGTGAAAATCAGCTCAGACCCATTCTGAGGATACATTTCCAACACAAAGAAGAAACAAGCAGGGCAAAACAGAGAGAAATGCTTCCAAAATGCGTTCAGGGACTGGGATGCAACCAGGATTGACCACATCTACAGCCCCAGCGGCAGAAGACATAAGACTGGACACTCTCGGGGCTGAGACGATTGGTGAGGTTGGGAAAGCCAATGCAGACCCTTGAAAGGAATCCTGCGTGCTACCCATTCCATGGGTCCCAACTCTCCAGGTTCACCGCAATCTTCCGACAGCGAAAGCACTCATTGGAAACCCAGCGGATGCTACACCGTGGGATCGGGAAAGCTTTCTGAAACTCACCTCAGTTTTCATCTCCTGGTGCTCGTGTTCTCCATTCAGGCCCCCTTACGAACAATCTCCCCACTTGGAGACTCAGCGCCTTTCCATGCCTCTTTCGTACCGTCTGCAATTTGTCCGCAGGATGAACTGGAAGAGGGGCAACCAATGAGAGACTCGCTGGAGGTGTTTGGTCGGGCACATGTCACTCTCATTTCCCATCACCAAGAAGAATTCACCAAAGGCTCAGCCTGCCACCCCGGATCGACAATAGGGCAGAAGCCATCCAGCCGTGTTGCGTCCCACTCACAAAAAAGCGACTTGGGAAATGGAGCTCAGGGGCACTGCACTTCCCAAACCTGCAGAGTTCTAAACGATAACTATCGCCCCAAAATATATTGAGGTCAGGCTACGAAGAGGCGTTGAACGCAAGGCAGAATTGCACGAAACGGACGTCATCGGGTACATCGGAATGGCCCCGATAGCACATGAAAAGCGCCAGAACGTGGACAATGATGCGGTTGGCCAAAAAGGGCGTATGCGTTTTTTCCTGAATATATTCAGGAAAAAACGCATACGCCCTTTTTGGCCAACCAAGCAAGCTGGGAGAGCAAATCAGCACTACAAAGAAATCTCTCGCCCCCCCCCCCCTGGGAAAAGGGCCACGCGAAAAAAGTCTAAAAACCAGAAAGGCAGGACAGGCCACGGAGACAAGGGAGCCTTGTTAAGCTGATGGGCGGGATGTCAATGGCCAACACCCAATCTTCACAAGTGTATCCTCTTTCCCAAAACATGTAAAACACAGAACTACAGAGCATAGGGCACTTCCACACATGGGCGTTGACCTTGGGGAAATGAAAAAATCAACCAGACACAGGGACCCCAAAGTTGAGGGCTGCTGTCTTGACAAGAACCTCGACTCCGGTACACGTTTCATATCCCAGGAAAGAGCCAAGTGGACAAAGACAAGTGGACAAGTGGACAAGTGGTGCTACGTAGGTCCAATGGAGTGTCACTCAGCCATGAAATCCACACCATGAGGCTGGTAGCAGCATCCTGAGTGGATTTAGGTACCATCATCCTCAGTGAAATAAGTCTCACAAAAAAAGAAACTTATGATATCACTTATCGAGGGAATGTAAAAATCGCTCCCCATGAACTGAATCCCCAAACAGAACAGGTCACGCTTTTAGAAAACACACTTATGCCTGCTTCAGGGGAAAGGTGAGGTGGGGTGACGCATAAAACTCGAGTTTGAAATGAGCACAGATACCCTTCCGAAAACCGAATATGGAATGGACACGACCTACTCCTTGCTCAATCAACTGGACTCACCAGACCCTGTTCATCGCACAAGTATCTATCCGACTAGTAAGCATCTTAAAAGCTAAGTCTTGATATCTCTCTGTAAGTGCATCAAGTGTGTGTAAAGCGGCCTAAAAACAGCACTGAAAATCAGCTCAGACCCATTCTGAGGATACATTTCCAACACAAAGAAGAAACAAGCAGGGCAAAACTGAGAGAAATGCTTCCAAAATGCGTTCAGGGACTGGGATGCAACCAGGATTGACCACATCTACAGCCCCAGCGGCAGAAGACATAAGACTGGACACTCTCGGGGCTGAGACGATTGGTGAGGTTGGGAAAGCCAATGCAGACCCTTGAAAGGAATCCTGCGTGCTACCCATTCCATGGGTCCCAACTCTCCAGGTTCACCGCAATCTTCCGACAGCGAAAGCACTCATTGGAAACCCAGCGGATGCTACACCGTGGGATCGGGAAAGCTTTCTGAAACTCACCTCAGTTTTCATCTCCTGGTGCTCGTGTTCTCCATTCAGGCCCCCTTACGAACAATCTCCCCACTTGGAGACTCAGCGCCTTTCCATGCCTCTTTCGTACCGTCTGCAATTTGTCCGCAGGATGAACTGGAAGAGGGGCAACCAATGAGAGACTCGCTGGAGGTTTTTGGTCGGGCACATGTCACTCTCATTTCCCATCACCAAGAAGAATTCACCAAAGGCTCAGCCTGCCACCCCGGATCGACAATAGGGCAGAAGCCATCCAGCCGTGTTGCGTCCCACTCACAAAAAAGCGACTTGGGAAATGGAGCTCAGGGGCACTGCACTTCCCAAACCTGCAGAGTTCTAAACGATAACTATCGCCCCAAAATATATTGAGGTCAGGCTACGAAGAGGCGTTGAACGCAAGGCAGAATTGCACGAAACGGACGTCATCGGGTACATCGGAATGGCCCCGATAGCACATGAAAAGCGCCAGAACGTGGACAATGATGCGGTTGGCCAAAAAGGGCGTATGCGTTTTTTCCTGAATATATTCAGGAAAAAACGCATACGCCCTTTTTGGCCAACCAAGCAAGCTGGGAGAGCAAATCAGCACTACAAAGAAATCTCTCGCCCCCCCCCCCCCCGGCAAAAGGGCCACGCGAAAAAAGTCTAAAAGCCAGAAAGGCAGGACAGGCCACGGAGACAAGGGAGCCTTGTTAAGCTGATGGGCGGGATGTCAATGGCCAACACCCAATCTTCACAAGTGTATCCTCTTTCCCAAAACATGTAAAACACAGAACTACAGAGCATAGGGCACTTCCACACATGGGCGTTGACCTTGGGGAAATGAAAAAATCAACCAGACACAGGGACCCCAAAGTTGAGGGCTGCTGTCTTGACAAGAACCTCGACTCCGGTACACGTTTCATATCCCAGGAAAGAGCCAAGTGGACAAAGACAAGTGGACAAGTGGACAAAGACAAGTGGACAAGTGGACAAGTGGTGCTAAGTAGGTCCAATGGAGTGTCACTCAGCCATCAAATCCACGTCATGAGGCTGGTAGCAGCATCCTGAGTGGATTTAGGTACCATCATCCTCAGTGAAATAAGTCCCACAAAAAAAGAAACTTATGATATCACTTATCGAGGGAATGTAAAAATCGCTCCCCATGAACTGAATCCCCAAACAGAACAGGTCACGCTTTTAGAAAACACACTTATGCCTGCTTCAGGGGAAAGGTGAGGTGGGGTGACGCATAAAACTCGAGTTTGAAATGAGCACAGATACCCTTCCGAAAACCGAATATGGAATGGACACGACCTACTCCTTGCTCAATATTCTGGACTCACCAGACCCTGTTCATCGCACAAGTATCTATCCGACTAGTAAGCATCTTAAAAGCTAAGTCTTGATATCTCTCTGTAAGTGCATCAAGTGTGTGTAAAGCGGCCTAAAAACAGCACTGAAAATCAGCTCAGACCCATTCTGAGGATACATTTCCAACACAAAGAAGAAACAAGCAGGGCAAAACAGAGAGAAATGCTTCCAAAATGCGTTCAGGGACTGGGATGCAACCAGGATTGACCACATCTACAGCCCCAGCGGCAGAAGACATAAGGCTGGACACTCTCGGGGCTGAGACGATTGGTGAGGTTGGGAAAGCCAATGCAGACCCTTGAAAGGAATCCTGCGTGCTACCCATTCCATGGGTCCCAACTCTCCAGGTTCACCGCAATCTTCCGACAGCGAAAGCACTCATTGGAAACCCAGCGGATGCTACACCGTGGGATCGGGAAAGCTTTCTGAAACTCACCTCAGTTTTCATCTCCTGGTGCTCGTGTTCTCCATTCAGGCCCCCTTACGAACAATCTCCCCACTTGGAGACTCAGCGCCTTTCCATGCCTCTTTCGTACCGTCTGCAATTTGTCCGCAGGATGAACTGGAAGAGGGGCAACCAATGAGAGACTCGCTGGAGGTGTTTGGTCGGGCACATGTCACTCTCATTTCCCATCACCAAGAAGAATTCACCAAAGGCTCAGCCTGCCACCCCGGATCGACAATAGGGCAGAAGCCATCCAGCCGTGTTGAGTCCCACTCACAAAAAAGCGACTTGGGAAATGGAGCTCAGGGGCACTGCACTTCCCAAACCTGCAGAGTTCTAAACGATAACTATCGGCCCAAAATATATTGAGGTCAGGCTACGAAGAGGCGTTGAACGCAAGGCAGAATTGCACGAAACGGACGGCATCGGGTACATCGGAATGGCCCCGATAGCACATGAAAAGCGCCAGAACGTGGACAATGATGCGGTTGGCCAAAAAGGGCGTATGCGTTTTTTCCTGAATATATTCAGGAAAAAACGCATACGCCCTTTTTGGCCAACCAAGCAAGCTGGGAGAGCAAATCAGCACTACAAAGAAATCTCTCGCCCGCCCCCCCCCCCGGCAAAAGGGCCACGCGAAAAAAGTCTAAAAACCAGAAAGGCAGGACAGGCCACGGAGACAAGGGAGCCTTGTTAAGCTGATGCGCGGGATGTCAATGGCCAACACCCAATCTTCACAAGTGTATCCTCTTTCCCAAAACATGTAAAACACAGAACCACAGAGCATAGTGCACTTCCACACATGGGCGTTGACCTTGGGGAAATGAAAAAATCAACCAGACACAGGGACCCCAAAGTTGAGGGCTGCTGTCTTGACAAGAACCTCGACTCCGGTACACGTTTCATATCCCAGGAAAGAGCCAAGTGGACAAAGACAAGTGGACAAGTGGACAAAGACAAGTGGACAAGTGGACAAGTGGTGCTAAGTAGGTCCAATGGAGTGTCACTCAGCCATGAAATCCACGTCATGAGGCTGGTAGCAGCATCCTGAGTGGATTTAGGTACCATCATCCTCAGTGAAATAAGTCCCACAAAAAAAGAAACTTATGATATCACTTATCGAGGGAATGTAAAAATCGCTCCCCATGAACTGAATCCCCAAACAGAACAGGTCACGCTTTTAGAAAACACACTTATGCCTGCTTCAGGGGAAAGGTGAGGTGGGGTGACGCATAAAACTCGAGTTTGAAATGAGCACAGATACCCTTCCGAAAACCGAATATGGAATGGACACGACCTACTCCTTGCTCAATCAACTGGACTCACCAGACCCTGTTCATCGCACAAGTATCTATCCGACTAGTAAGCATCTTAAAAGCTAAGTCTTGATATCTCTCTGTAAGTGCATCAAGTGTGTGTAAAGCGGCCTAAAAACAGCACTGAAAATCAGCTCAGACCCATTCTGAGGATACATTTCCAACACAAAGAAGAAACAAGCAGGGCAAAACAGAGAGAAATGCTTCCAAAATGCGTTCAGGGACTGGGATGCAACCAGGATTGACCACATCTACAGCCCCAGCGGCAGAAGACATAAGGCTGGACACTCTCGGGGCTGAGACGATTGGTGAGGTTGGGAAAGCCAATGCAGACCCTTGAAAGGAATCCTGCGTGCTACCCATTCCATGGGTCCCAACTCTCCAGGTTCACCGCAATCTTCCGACAGCGAAAGCACTCATTGGAAACCCAGCGGATGCTACACCGTGGGATCGGGAAAGCTTTCTGAAACTCACCTCAGTTTTCATCTCCTGGTGCTCGTGTTCTCCATTCAGGCCCCCTTACGAACAATCTCCCCACTTGGAGACTCAGCGCCTTTCCATGCCTCTTTCGTACCGTCTGCAATTTGTCCGCAGGATGAACTGGAAGAGGGGCAACCAATGAGAGACTCGCTGGAGGTGTTTGGTCGGGCACATGTCACTCTCATTTCCCATCACGAAGAAGAATTCACCAAAGGATCAGCCTGCCACCCCGGATCGACAATAGGGCGTGAAGCCATCCAGCCGTGTTGCATCCCACTCACAAAAAAGTGACTTGGGAAGTGGAGCTCAGGGGCACTGCACTTCCCAAACCTGCAGAGTTCTAAACGATAACTATCGGCCCAAAATATATTGAGGTCAGGCTACGAAGAGGCGTTGAACGCAAGGCAGAATTGCACGAAACGGACGTCATCGGGTACATCGGAATGGCCCCGATAGCACATGAAAAGCGCCAGAACGTGGACAATGATGCGGTTGGCCAAAAAGGGCGTATGCGTTTTTTCCTGAATATATTCAGGAAAAAACGCATACGCCCTTTTTGGCCAACCAAGCAAGCTGGGAGAGCAAATCAGCACTACAAAGAAATCTCTCGCCCCCCCCCCCCGGGAAAAGGGCCACGCGAAAAAAGTCTAAAAACCAGAAAGGCAGGACAGGCCACGGAGACAAGGGAGCCTTGTTAAGCTGATGGGCGGGATGTCAATGGCCAACACCCAATCTTCACAAGTGTATCCTCTTTCCCAAAACATGTAAAACACAGAACTACAGAGCATAGGGCACTTCCACACATGGGCGTTGACCTTGGGGAAATGAAAAAATCAACCAGACACAGGGACCCCAAAGTTGAGGGCTGCTGTCTTGACAAGAACCTCGACTCCGGTACACGTTTCATATCCCAGGAAAGAGCCAAGTGGACAAAGACAAGTGGACAAGTGGACAAAGACAAGTGGACAAGTGGACAAGTGGTGCTAAGTAGGTCCAATGGAGTGTCACTCAGCCATCAAATCCACGTCATGAGGCTTGTAGCAGCATCCTGAGTGGATTTAGGTACCATCATCCTCAGTGAAATAAGTCTCACAAAAAAAGAAACTTATGATATCACTTATCGAGGGAATGTAAAAATCGCTCCCCATGAACTGAATCCCCAAACAGAACAGGTCACGCTTTTAGAAAACACACTTATGCCTGCTTCAGGGGAAAGGTGAGGTGGGGTGACGCATAAAACTCGAGTTTGAAATGAGCACAGATACCCTTCCGAAAACCGAATATGGAATGGACACGACCTACTCCTTGCTCAATCAACTGGACTCACCAGACCCTGTTCATCGCACAAGTATCTATCCGACTAGTAAGCATCTTAAAAGCTAAGTCTTGATATCTCTCTGTAAGTGCATCAAGTGTGTGTAAAGCGGCCTAAAAACAGCACTGAAAATCAGCTCAGACCCATTCTGAGGATACATTTCCAACACAAAGAAGAAACAAGCAGGGCAAAACAGAGAGAAATGCTTCCAAAATGCGTTCAGGGATTGGGATGCAACCAGGATTGACCACATCTACAGCCCCAGCGGCAGAAGACATAAGGCTGGACACTCTCGGGGCTGAGACGATTGGTGAGGTTGGGAAAGCCAATGCAGACCCTTGAAAGGAATCCTGCGTGCTACCCATTCCATGGGTCCCAACTCTCCAGGTTCACCGCAATCTTCCGACAGCGAAAACACTCATTGGAAACCCAGCGGATGCTACACCGTGGGATCGGGAAAGCTTTCTGAAACTCACCTCAGTTTTCATCTCCTGGTGCTCGTGTTCTCCATTCAGGCCCCCTTACGAACAATCTCCCCACTTGGAGACTCAGCGCCTTTCCATGCCTCTTTCGTACCGTCTGCAATTTGTCCGCAGGATGAACTGGAAGAGAGGCAACCAATGAGAGACTCGCTGGAGGTGTTTGGTCGGGCACATGTCACTCTCATTTCCCATCACCAAGAAGAATTCAACAAAGGCTCAGCCTGCCACCCCGGATCGACAATAGGGCAGAAGCCATCCAGCCGTGTTGCGTCCCACTCACAAAAAAGCGACTTGGGAAATGGAGCTCAGGGGCACTGCACTTCCCAAACCTGCAGAGTTCTAAACGATAACTATCGGCCCAAAATATATTGAGGTCAGGCTACGAAGAGGCGTTGAACGCAAGGCAGAATTGCACGAAACGGACGTCATCGGGTACATCGGAATGGCCCCGATAGCACATGAAAAGCGCCAGAACGTGGACAATGATGCGGTTGGCCAAAAAGGGCGTATGCGTTTTTTCCTGAATATATTCAGGAAAAAACGCATACGCCCTTTTTGGCCAACCAAGCAAGCTGGGAGAGCAAATCAGCACTACAAAGAAATCTCTCGCCCCCCCCCCCCGGCAAAAGGGCCACGCGAAAAAAGTCTAAAAACCAGAAAGGCAGGACAGGCCACGGAGACAAGGGAGCCTTGTTAAGCTGATGCGCGGGATGTCAATGGCCAACACCCAATCTTCACAAGTGTATCCTCTTTCCCAAAACATGTAAAACACAGAACCACAGAGCATAGTGCACTTCCACACATGGGCGTTGACCTTGGGGAAATGAAAAAATCAACCAGACACAGGGACCCCAAAGTTGAGGGCTGCTGTCTTGACAAGAACCTCGACTCCGGTACACGTTTCATATCCCAGGAAAGAGCCAAGTGGACAAAGACAAGTGGACAAGTGGACAAAGACAAGTGGACAAGTGGACAAGTGGTGCTAAGTAGGTCCAATGGAGTGTCACTCAGCCATCAAATCCACGTCATGAGGCTGGTAGCAGCATCCTGAGTGGATTTAGGTACCATCATCCTCAGTGAAATAAGTCCCACAAAAAAAGAAACTTATGATATCACTTATCGAGGGAATGTAAAAATCGCTCCCCATGAACTGAATCCCCAAACAGAACAGGTCACGCTTTTAGAAAACACACTTATGCCTGCTTCAGGGGAAAGGTGAGGTGGGGTGACGCATAAAACTCGAGTTTGAAATGAGCACAGATACCCTTCCGAAAACCGAATATGGAATGGACACGACCTACTCCTTGCTCAATCAACTGGACTCACCAGACCCTGTTCATCGCACAAGTATCTATCCGACTAGTAAGCATCTTAAAAGCTAAGTCTTGATATCTCTCTGTAAGTGCATCAAGTGTGTGTAAAGCGGCCTAAAAACAGCACTGAAAATCAGCTCAGACCCATTCTGAGGATACATTTCCAACACAAAGAAGAAACAAGCAGGGCAAAACAGAGAGAAATGCTTCCAAAATGCGTTCAGGGACTGGGATGCAACCAGGATTGACCACATCTACAGCCCCAGCGGCAGAAGACATAAGGCTGGACACTCTCGGGGCTGAGACGATTGGTGAGGTTGGGAAAGCCAATGCAGACCCTTGAAAGGAATCCTGCGTGCTACCCATTCCATGGGTCCCAACTCTCCAGGTTCACCGCAATCTTCCGACAGCGAAAGCACTCATTGGAAACCCAGCGGATGCTACACCGTGGGATCGGGAAAGCTTTCTGAAACTCACCTCAGTTTTCATCTCCTGGTGCTCGTGTTCTCCATTCAGGCCCCCTTACGAACAATCTCCCCACTTGGAGACTCAGCGCCTTTCCATGCCTCTTTCGTACCGTCTGCAATTTGTCCGCAGGATGAACTGGAAGAGGGGCAACCAATGAGAGACTCGCTGGAGGTGTTTGGTCGGGCACATGTCACTCTCATTTCCCATCACCAAGAAGAATTCACCAAAGGCTCAGCCTGCCAC
The DNA here is from genome assembly GCF_026419965.1 of Kogia breviceps. NCBI lineage: Eukaryota > Metazoa > Chordata > Mammalia > Artiodactyla > Physeteridae > Kogia > Kogia breviceps. Next base: position 48,665,000 of record NC_081322.1, on the reverse strand, counting down.
CCCGGATCGACAATAGGGCAGAAGCCATCCAGCCGTGTTGAGTCCCACTCACAAAAAAGCGACTTGTGAAATGGAGCTCAGGGGCACTGCACTTCCCAAACCTGCAGAGTTCTAAACGATAACTATCGGCCCAAAATATATTGAGGTCAGGCTACGAAGAGGCGTTGAACGCAAGGCAGAATTGCACGAAACGGACATCATCGGGTACATCGGAATGGCCCCGATAGCACATGAAAAGCGCCAGAACGTGGACAATGATGCGGTTGGCCAAAAAGGGCGTATGCGTTTTTTCCTGAATATATTCAGGAAAAAACGCATACGCCCTTTTTGGCCAACCAAGCAAGCTGGGAGAGCAAATCAGCACTACAAAGAAATCTCTCGCCCCCCCCCCCCGGGAAAAGGGCCACGCGAAAAAAGTCTAAAAACCAGAAAGGCAGGACAGGCCACGGAGACAAGGGAGCCTTGTTAAGCTGATGGGCGGGATGTCAATGGCCAACACCCAATCTTCACAAGTGTATCCTCTTTCCCAAAACATGTAAAACACAGAACTACAGAGCATAGGGCACTTCCACACATGGGCGTTGACCTTGGGGAAATGAAAAAATCAACCAGACACAGGGACCCCAAAGTTGAGGGCTGCTGTCTTGACAAGAACCTCGACTCCGGTACACGTTTCATATCCCAGGAAAGAGCCAAGTGGACAAAGACAAGTGGACAAGTGGACAAAGACAAGTGGACAAGTGGACAAGTGGTGCTAAGTAGGTCCAATGGAGTGTCACTCAGCCATCAAATCCACGTCATGAGGCTGGTAGCAGCATCCTGAGTGGATTTAGGTACCATCATCCTCAGTGAAATAAGTCCCACAAAAAAAGAAACTTATGATATCACTTATCGAGGGAATGTAAAAATCGCTCCCCATGAACTGAATCCCCAAACAGAACAGGTCACGCTTTTAGAAAACACACTTATGCCTGCTTCAGGGGAAAGGTGAGGTGGGGTGACGCATAAAACTCGAGTTTGAAATGAGCACAGATACCCTTCCGAAAACCGAATATGGAATGGACACGACCTACTCCTTGCTCAATATTCTGGACTCACCAGACCCTGTTCATCGCACAAGTATCTATCCGACTAGTAAGCATCTTAAAAGCTAAGTCTTGATATCTCTCTGTAAGTGCATCAAGTGTGTGTAAAGCGGCCTAAAAACAGCACTGAAAATCAGCTCAGACCCATTCTGAGGATACATTTCCAACACAAAGAAGAAACAAGCAGGGCAAAACAGAGAGAAATGCTTCCAAAATGCGTTCAGGGACTGGGATGCAACCAGGATTGACCACATCTACAGCCCCAGCGGCAGAAGACATAAGGCTGGACACTCTCGGGGCTGAGACGATTGGTGAGGTTGGGAAAGCCAATGCAGACCCTTGAAAGGAATCCTGCGTGCTACCCATTCCATGGGTCCCAACTCTCCAGGTTCACCGCAATCTTCCGACAGCGAAAGCACTCATTGGAAACCCAGCGGATGCTACACCGTGGGATCGGGAAAGCTTTCTGAAACTCACCTCAGTTTTCATCTCCTGGTGCTCGTGTTCTCCATTCAGGCCCCCTTACGAACAATCTCCCCACTTGGAGACTCAGCGCCTTTCCATGCCTCTTTCGTACCGTCTGCAATTTGTCCGCAGGATGAACTGGAAGAGGGGCAACCAATGAGAGACTCGCTGGAGGTGTTTGGTCGGGCACATGTTACTCTCATTTCCCATCACCAAGAAGAATTCACCAAAGGCTCAGCCTGCCACCCCGGATCGACAATAGGGCGTGAAGCCATCCAGCCGTGTTGCATCCCACTCACAAAAAAGTGACTTGGGAAATGGAGCTCAGGGGCACTGCACTTCCCAAACCTGCAGAGTTCTAAACGATAACTATCGGCCCAAAATATATTGAGGTCAGGCTACGAAGAGGCGTTGAACGCAAGGCAGAATTGCACGAAACGGACGTCATCGGGTACATCGGAATGGCCCCGATAGCACATGAAAAGCGCCAGAACGTGGACAATGATGCGGTTGGCCAAAAAGGGCGTATGCGTTTTTTCCTGAATATATTCAGGAAAAAACGCATACGCCCTTTTTGGCCAACCAAGCAAGCTGGGAGAGCAAATCAGCACTACAAAGAAATCTCTCGCCCCCCCCCCCGGGAAAAGGGCCACGCGAAAAAAGTCTAAAAACCAGAAAGGCAGGACAGGCCACGGAGACAAGGGAGCCTTGTTAAGCTGATGGGCGGGATGTCAATGGCCAACACCCAATCTTCACAAGTGTATCCTCTTTCCCAAAACATGTAAAACACAGAACCACAGAGCATAGGGCACTTCCACACATGGGCGTTGACCTTGGGGAAATGAAAAAATCAACCAGACACAGGGACCCCAAAGTTGAGGGCTGCTGTCTTGACAAGAACCTCGACTCCGGTACACGTTTCATATCCCAGGAAAGAGCCAAGTGGACAAAGACAAGTGGACAAGTGGACAAAGACAAGTGGACAAGTGGACAAGTGGTGCTAAGTAGGTCCAATGGAGTGTCACTCAGCCATCAAATCCACGTCATGAGGCTGGTAGCAGCATCCTGAGTGGATTTAGGTACCATCATCCTCAGTGAAATAAGTCTCACAAAAAAAGAAACTTATGATATCACTTATCGAGGGAATGTAAAAATCGCTCCCCATGAACTGAATCCCCAAACAGAACAGGTCACGCTTTTAGAAAACACACTTATGCCTGCTTCAGGGGAAAGGTGAGGTGGGGTGACGCATAAAACTCGAGTTTGAAATGAGCACAGATACCCTTCCGAAAACCGAATATGGAATGGACACGACCTACTCCTTGCTCAATCAACTGGACTCACCAGACCCTGTTCATCGCACAAGTATCTATCCGACTAGTAAGCATCTTAAAAGCTAAGTCTTGATATCTCTCTGTAAGTGCATCAAGTGTGTGTAAAGCGGCCTAAAAACAGCACTGAAAATCAGCTCAGACCCATTCTGAGGATACATTTCCAACACAAAGAAGAAACAAGCAGGGCAAAACAGAGAGAAATGCTTCCAAAATGCGTTCAGGGATTGGGATGCAACCAGGATTGACCACATCTACAGCCCCAGCGGCAGAAGACATAAGGCTGGACACTCTCGGGGCTGAGACGATTGGTGAGGTTGGGAAAGCCAATGCAGACCCTTGAAAGGAATCCTGCGTGCTACCCATTCCATGGGTCCCAACTCTCCAGGTTCACCGCAATCTTCCGACAGCGAAAACACTCATTGGAAACCCAGCGGATGCTACACCGTGGGATCGGGAAAGCTTTCTGAAACTCACCTCAGTTTTCATCTCCTGGTGCTCGTGTTCTCCATTCAGGCCCCCTTACGAACAATCTCCCCACTTGGAGACTCAGCGCCTTTCCATGCCTCTTTCGTACCGTCTGCAATTTGTCCGCAGGATGAACTGGAAGAGAGGCAACCAATGAGAGACTCGCTGGAGGTGTTTGGTCGGGCACATGTCACTCTCATTTCCCATCACCAAGAAGAATTCACCAAAGGCTCAGCCTGCCACCCCGGATCGACAATAGGGCAGAAGCCATCCAGCCGTGTTGCGTCCCACTGACAAAAAAGCGACTTGGGAAATGGAGCTCAGGGGCACTGCACTTCCCAAACCTGCAGAGTTCTAAACGATAACTATCGCCCCAAAATATATTGAGGTCAGGCTACGAAGAGGCGTTGAACGCAAGGCAGAATTGCACGAAACGGACGTCATCGGGTACATCGGAATGGCCCCGATAGCACATGAAAAGCGCCAGAACGTGGACAATGATGCGGTTGGCCAAAAAGGGCGTATGCGTTTTTTCCTGAATATATTCAGGAAAAAACGCATACGCCCTTTTTGGCCAACCAAGCAAGCTGGGAGAGCAAATCAGCACTACAAAGAAATCTCTCGCCCACCCCCCCCCCGGCAAAAGGGCCACGCGAAAAATGTCTAAAAACCAGAAAGGCAGGACAGGCCACGGAGACAAGGGAGCCTTGTTAAGCTGATGCGCGGGATGTCAATGGCCAACACCCAATCTTCACAAGTGTATCCTCTTTCCCAAAACATGTAAAACACAGAACCACAGAGCATAGTGCACTTCCACACATGGGCGTTGACCTTGGGGAAATGAAAAAATCAACCAGACACAGGGACCCCAAAGTTGAGGGCTGCTGTCTTGACAAGAACCTCGACTCCGGTACACGTTTCATATCCCAGGAAAGAGCCAAGTGGACAAAGACAAGTGGACAAGTGGACAAAGACAAGTGGACAAGTGGACAAGTGGTGCTAAGTAGGTCCAATGGAGTGTCACTCAGCCATCAAATCCACGTCATGAGGCTGGTAGCAGCATCCTGAGTGGATTTAGGTACCATCATCCTCAGTGAAATAAGTCCCACAAAAAAAGAAACTTATGATATCACTTATCGAGGGAATGTAAAAATCGCTCCCCATGAACTGAATCCCCAAACAGAACAGGTCACGCTTTTAGAAAACACACTTATGCCTGCTTCAGGGGAAAGGTGAGGTGGGGTGACGCATAAAACTCGAGTTTGAAATGAGCACAGATACCCTTCCGAAAACCGAATATGGAATGGACACGACCTACTCCTTGCTCAATCAACTGGACTCACCAGACCCTGTTCATCGCACAAGTATCTATCCGACTAGTAAGCATCTTAAAAGCTAAGTCTTGATATCTCTCTGTAAGTGCATCAAGTGTGTGTAAAGCGGCCTAAAAACAGCACTGAAAATCAGCTCAGACCCATTCTGAGGATACATTTCCAACACAAAGAAGAAACAAGCAGGGCAAAACAGAGAGAAATGCTTCCAAAATGCGTTCAGGGACTGGGATGCAACCAGGATTGACCACATCTACAGCCCCAGCGGCAGAAGACATAAGGCTGGACACTCTCGGGGCTGAGACGATTGGTGAGGTTGGGAAAGCCAATGCAGACCCTTGAAAGGAATCCTGCGTGCTACCCATTCCATGGGTCCCAACTCTCCAGGTTCACCGCAATCTTCCGACAGCGAAAGCACTCATTGGAAACCCAGCGGATGCTACACCGTGGGATCGGGAAAGCTTTCTGAAACTCACCTCAGTTTTCATCTCCTGGTGCTCGTGTTCTCCATTCAGGCCCCCTTACGAACAATCTCCCCACTTGGAGACTCAGCGCCTTTCCATGCCTCTTTCGTACCGTCTGCAATTTGTCCGCAGGATGAACTGGAAGAGGGGCAACCAATGAGAGACTCGCTGGAGGTGTTTGGTCGGGCACATGTCACTCTCGTTTCCCATCACCAAGAAGAATTCACCAAAGGCTCAGCCTGCCACCCCGGATCGACAATAGGGCAGAAGCCATCCAGCCGTGTTGAGTCCCACTCACAAAAAAGCGACTTGGGAAATGGAGCTCAGGGGCACTGCACTTCCCAAACCTGCAGAGTTCTAAACGATAACTATCGGCCCAAAATATATTGAGGTCAGGCTACGAAGAGGCGTTGAACGCAAGGCAGAATTGCACGAAACGGACATCATCGGGTACATCGGAATGGCCCCGATAGCACATGAAAAGCGCCAGAACGTGGACAATGATGCGGTTGGCCAAAAAGGGCGTATGCGTTTTTTCCTGAATATATTCAGGAAAAAACGCATACGCCCTTTTTGGCCAACCAAGCAAGCTGGGAGAGCAAATCAGCACTACAAAGAAATCTCTCGCCCCCCCCCCCCCCCGGGAAAAGGGCCACGCGAAAAAAGTCTAAAAACCAGAAAGGCAGGACAGGCCACGGAGACAAGGGAGCCTTGTTAAGCTGATGGGCGGGATGTCAATGGCCAACACCCAATCTTCACAAGTGTATCCTCTTTCCCAAAACATGTAAAACACAGAACTACAGAGCATAGGGCACTTCCACACATGGGCGTTGACCTTGGGGAAATGAAAAAATCAACCAGACACAGGGACCCCAAAGTTGAGGGCTGCTGTCTTGACAAGAACCTCGACTCCGGTACACGTTTCATATCCCAGGAAAGAGCCAAGTGGACAAAGACAAGTGGACAAGTGGACAAAGACAAGTGGACAAGTGGACAAGTGGTGCTAAGTAGGTCCAATGGAGTGTCACTCAGCCATCAAATCCACGTCATGAGGCTGGTAGCAGCATCCTGAGTGGATTTAGGTACCATCATCCTCAGTGAAATAAGTCTCACAAAAAAAGAAACTTATGATATCACTTATCGAGGGAATGTAAAAATCGCTCCCCATGAACTGAATCCCCAAACAGAACAGGTCACGCTTTTAGAAAACACACTTATGCCTGCTTCAGGGGAAAGGTGAGGTGGGGTGACGCATAAAACTCGAGTTTGAAATGAGCACAGATACCCTTCCGAAAACCGAATATGGAATGGACACGACCTACTCCTTGCTCAATCAACTGGACTCACCAGACCCTGTTCATCGCACAAGTATCTATCCGACTAGTAAGCATCTTAAAAGCTAAGTCTTGATATCTCTCTGTAAGTGCATCAAGTGTGTGTAAAGCGGCCTAAAAACAGCACTGAAAATCAGCTCAGACCCATTCTGAGGATACATTTCCAACACAAAGAAGAAACAAGCAGGGCAAAACAGAGAGAAATGCTTCCAAAATGCGTTCAGGGATTGGGATGCAACCAGGATTGACCACATCTACAGCCCCAGCGGCAGAAGACATAAGGCTGGACACTCTCGGGGCTGAGACGATTGGTGAGGTTGGGAAAGCCAATGCAGACCCTTGAAAGGAATCCTGCGTGCTACCCATTCCATGGGTCCCAACTCTCCAGGTTCACCGCAATCTTCCGACAGCGAAAACACTCATTGGAAACCCAGCGGATGCTACACCGTGGGATCGGGAAAGCTTTCTGAAACTCACCTCAGTTTTCATCTCCTGGTGCTCGTGTTCTCCATTCAGGCCCCCTTACGAACAATCTCCCCACTTGGAGACTCAGCGCCTTTCCATGCCTCTTTCGTACCGTCTGCAATTTGTCCGCAGGATGAACTGGAAGAGAGGCAACCAATGAGAGACTCGCTGGAGGTGTTTGGTCGGGCACATGTCACTCTCATTTCCCATCACCAAGAAGAATTCACCAAAGGCTCAGCCTGCCACCCCGGATCGACAATAGGGCAGAAGCCATCCAGCCGTGTTGCGTCCCACTGACAAAAAAGCGACTTGGGAAATGGAGCTCAGGGGCACTGCACTTCCCAAACCTGCAGAGTTCTAAACGATAACTATCGCCCCAAAATATATTGAGGTCAGGCTACGAAGAGGCGTTGAACGCAAGGCAGAATTGCACGAAACGGACGTCATCGGGTACATCGGAATGGCCCCGATAGCACATGAAAAGCGCCAGAACGTGGACAATGATGCGGTTGGCCAAAAAGGGCGTATGCGTTTTTTCCTGAATATATTCAGGAAAAAACGCATACGCCCTTTTTGGCCAACCAAGCAAGCTGGGAGAGCAAATCAGCACTACAAAGAAATCTCTCGCCCACCCCCCCCCCGGCAAAAGGGCCACGCGAAAAAAGTCTAAAAACCAGAAAGGCAGGACAGGCCACGGAGACAAGGGAGCCTTGTTAAGCTGATGGGCGGGATGTCAATGGCCAACAGCCAATCTTCACAAGTGTATCCTCTTTCCCAAAACATGTAAAACACAGAACCACAGAGCATAGTGCACTTCCACACATGGGCGTTGACCTTGGGGAAATGAAAAAATCAACCAGACACAGGGACCCCAAAGTTGAGGGCTGCTGTCTTGACAAGAACCTCGACTCCGGTACACGTTTCATATCCCAGGAAAGAGCCAAGTGGACAAAGACAAGTGGACAAGTGGACAAAGACAAGTGGACAAGTGGACAAGTGGTGCTAAGTAGGTCCAATGGAGTGTCACTCAGCCATCAAATCCACGTCATGAGGCTGGTAGCAGCATCCTGAGTGGATTTAGGTACCATCATCCTCAGTGAAATAAGTCCCACAAAAAAAGAAACTTATGATATCACTTATCGAGGGAATGTAAAAATCGCTCCCCATGAACTGAATCCCCAAACAGAACAGGTCACGCTTTTAGAAAACACACTTATGCCTGCTTCAGGGGAAAGGTGAGGTGGGGTGACGCATAAAACTCGAGTTTGAAATGAGCACAGATACCCTTCCGAAAACCGAATATGGAATGGACACGACCTACTCCTTGCTCAATCAACTGGACTCACCAGACCCTGTTCATCGCACAAGTATCTATCCGACTAGTAAGCATCTTAAAAGCTAAGTCTTGATATCTCTCTGTAAGTGCATCAAGTGTGTGTAAAGCGGCCTAAAAACAGCACTGAAAATCAGCTCAGACCCATTCTGAGGATACATTTCCAACACAAAGAAGAAACAAGCAGGGCAAAACAGAGAGAAATGCTTCCAAAATGCGTTCAGGGACTGGGATGCAACCAGGATTGACCACATCTACAGCCCCAGCGGCAGAAGACATAAGGCTGGACACTCTCGGGGCTGAGACGATTGGTGAGGTTGGGAAAGCCAATGCAGACCCTTGAAAGGAATCCTGCGTGCTACCCATTCCATGGGTCCCAACTCTCCAGGTTCACCGCAATCTTCCGACAGCGAAAGCACTCATTGGAAACCCAGCGGATGCTACACCGTGGGATCGGGAAAGCTTTCTGAAACTCACCTCAGTTTTCATCTCCTGGTGCTCGTGTTCTCCATTCAGGCCCCCTTACGAACAATCTCCCCACTTGGAGACTCAGCGCCTTTCCATGCCTCTTTCGTACCGTCTGCAATTTGTCCGCAGGATGAACTGGAAGAGGGGCAACCAATGAGAGACTCGCTGGAGGTGTTTGGTCGGGCACATGTCACTCTCGTTTCCCATCACCAAGAAGAATTCACCAAAGGCTCAGCCTGCCACCCCGGATCGACAATAGGGCAGAAGCCATCCAGCCGTGTTGAGTCCCACTCACAAAAAAGCGACTTGGGAAATGGAGCTCAGGGGCACTGCACTTCCCAAACCTGCAGAGTTCTAAACGATAACTATCGGCCCAAAATATATTGAGGTCAGGCTACGAAGAGGCGTTGAACGCAAGGCAGAATTGCACGAAACGGACATCATCGGGTACATCGGAATGGCCCCGATAGCACATGAAAAGCGCCAGAACGTGGACAATGATGCGGTTGGCCAAAAAGGGCGTATGCGTTTTTTCCTGAATATATTCAGGAAAAAACGCATACGCCCTTTTTGGCCAACCAAGCAAGCTGGGAGAGCAAATCAGCACTACAAAGAAATCTCTCGCCCCCCCCCCCCCCGGGAAAAGGGCCACGCGAAAAAAGTCTAAAAACCAGAAAGGCAGGACAGGCCACGGAGACAAGGGAGCCTTGTTAAGCTGATGGGCGGGATGTCAATGGCCAACACCCAATCTTCACAAGTGTATCCTCTTTCCCAAAACATGTAAAACACAGAACTACAGAGCATAGGGCACTTCCACACATGGGCGTTGACCTTGGGGAAATGAAAAAATCAACCAGACACAGGGACCCCAAAGTTGAGGGCTGCTGTCTTGACAAGAACCTCGACTCCGGTACACGTTTCATATCCCAGGAAAGAGCCAAGTGGACAAAGACAAGTGGACAAGTGGACAAAGACAAGTGGACAAGTGGACAAGTGGTGCTAAGTAGGTCCAATGGAGTGTCACTCAGCCATCAAATCCACGTCATGAGGCTGGTAGCAGCATCCTGAGTGGATTTAGGTACCATCATCCTCAGTGAAATAAGTCTCACAAAAAAAGAAACTTATGATATCACTTATCGAGGGAATGTAAAAATCGCTCCCCATGAACTGAATCCCCAAACAGAACAGGTCACGCTTTTAGAAAACACACTTATGCCTGCTTCAGGGGAAAGGTGAGGTGGGGTGACGCATAAAACTCGAGTTTGAAATGAGCACAGATACCCTTCCGAAAACCGAATATGGAATGGACACGACCTACTCCTTGCTCAATCAACTGGACTCACCAGACCCTGTTCATCGCACAAGTATCTATCCGACTAGTAAGCATCTTAAAAGCTAAGTCTTGATATCTCTCTGTAAGTGCATCAAGTGTGTGTAAAGCGGCCTAAAAACAGCACTGAAAATCAGCTCAGACCCATTCTGAGGATACATTTCCAACACAAAGAAGAAACAAGCAGGGCAAAACAGAGAGAAATGCTTCCAAAATGCGTTCAGGGATTGGGATGCAACCAGGATTGACCACATCTACAGCCCCAGCGGCAGAAGACATAAGGCTGGACACTCTCGGGGCTGAGACGATTGGTGAGGTTGGGAAAGCCAATGCAGACCCTTGAAAGGAATCCTGCGTGCTACCCATTCCATGGGTCCCAACTCTCCAGGTTCACCGCAATCTTCCGACAGCGAAAACACTCATTGGAAACCCAGCGGATGCTACACCGTGGGATCGGGAAAGCTTTCTGAAACTCACCTCAGTTTTCATCTCCTGGTGCTCGTGTTCTCCATTCAGGCCCCCTTACGAACAATCTCCCCACTTGGAGACTCAGCGCCTTTCCATGCCTCTTTCGTACCGTCTGCAATTTGTCCGCAGGATGAACTGGAAGAGAGGCAACCAATGAGAGACTCGCTGGAGGTGTTTGGTCGGGCACATGTCACTCTCATTTCCCATCACCAAGAAGAATTCACCAAAGGCTCAGCCTGCCACCCCGGATCGACAATAGGGCAGAAGCCATCCAGCCGTGTTGCGTCCCACTCACAAAAAAGCGACTTGGGAAATGGAGCTCAGGGGCACTGCACTTCCCAAACCTGCAGAGTTCTAAACGATAACTATCGCCCCAAAATATATTGAGGTCAGGCTACGAAGAGGCGTTGAACGCAAGGCAGAATTGCACGAAACGGACGTCATCGGGTACATCGGAATGGCCCCGATAGCACATGAAAAGCGCCAGAACGTGGACAATGATGCGGTTGGCCAAAAAGGGCGTATGCGTTTTTTCCTGAATATATTCAGGAAAAAACGCATACGCCCTTTTTGGCCAACCAAGCAAGCTGGGAGAGCAAATCAGCACTACAAAGAAATCTCTCGCCCACCCCCCCCCCGGCAAAAGGGCCACGCGAAAAAAGTCTAAAAACCAGAAAGGCAGGACAGGCCACGGAGACAAGGGAGCCTTGTTAAGCTGATGCGCGGGATGTCAATGGCCAACACCCAATCTTCACAAGTGTATCCTCTTTCCCAAAACATGTAAAACACAGAACCACAGAGCATAGTGCACTTCCACACATGGGCGTTGACCTTGGGGAAATGAAAAAATCAACCAGACACAGGGACCCCAAAGTTGAGGGCTGCTGTCTTGACAAGAACCTCGACTCCGGTACACGTTTCATATCCCAGGAAAGAGCCAAGTGGACAAAGACAAGTGGACAAGTGGACAAAGACAAGTGGACAAGTGGACAAGTGGTGCTAAGTAGGTCCAATGGAGTGTCACTCAGCCATCAAATCCACGTCATGAGGCTGGTAGCAGCATCCTGAGTGGATTTAGGTACCATCATCCTCAGTGAAATAAGTCCCACAAAAAAAGAAACTTATGATATCACTTATCGAGGGAATGTAAAAATCGCTCCCCATGAACTGAATCCCCAAACAGAACAGGTCACGCTTTTAGAAAACACACTTATGCCTGCTTCAGGGGAAAGGTGAGGTGGGGTGACGCATAAAACTCGAGTTTGAAATGAGCACAGATACCCTTCCGAAAACCGAATATGGAATGGACACGACCTACTCCTTGCTCAATCAACTGGACTCACCAGACCCTGTTCATCGCACAAGTATCTATCCGACTAGTAAGCATCTTAAAAGCTAAGTCTTGATATCTCTCTGTAAGTGCATCAAGTGTGTGTAAAGCGGCCTAAAAACAGCACTGAAAATCAGCTCAGACCCATTCTGAGGATACATTTCCAACACAAAGAAGAAACAAGCAGGGCAAAACAGAGAGAAATGCTTCCAAAATGCGTTCAGGGACTGGGATGCAACCAGGATTGACCACATCTACAGCCCCAGCGGCAGAAGACATAAGGCTGGACACTCTCGGGGCTGAGACGATTGGTGAGGTTGGGAAAGCCAATGCAGACCCTTGAAAGGAATCCTGCGTGCTACCCATTCCATGGGTCCCAACTCTCCAGGTTCACCGCAATCTTCCGACAGCGAAAGCACTCATTGGAAACCCAGCGGATGCTACACCGTGGGATCGGGAAAGCTTTCTGAAACTCACCTCAGTTTTCATCTCCTGGTGCTCGTGTTCTCCATTCAGGCCCCCTTACGAACAATCTCCCCACTTGGAGACTCAGCGCCTTTCCATGCCTCTTTCGTACCGTCTGCAATTTGTCCGCAGGATGAACTGGAAGAGGGGCAACCAATGAGAGACTCGCTGGAGGTGTTTGGTCGGGCACATGTCACTCTCGTTTCCCATCACCAAGAAGAATTCACCAAAGGCTCAGCCTGCCACCCCGGATCGACAATAGGGCAGAAGCCATCCAGCCGTGTTGAGTCCCACTCACAAAAAAGCGACTTGGGAAATGGAGCTCAGGGGCACTGCACTTCCCAAACCTGCAGAGTTCTAAACGATAACTATCGGCCCAAAATATATTGAGGTCAGGCTACGAAGAGGCGTTGAACGCAAGGCAGAATTGCACGAAACGGACATCATCGGGTACATCGGAATGGCCCCGATAGCACATGAAAAGCGCCAGAACGTGGACAATGATGCGGTTGGCCAAAAAGGGCGTATGCGTTTTTTCCTGAATATATTCAGGAAAAAACGCATACGCCCTTTTTGGCCAACCAAGCAAGCTGGGAGAGCAAATCAGCACTACAAAGAAATCTCTCGCCCCCCCCCCCCCCCCGGGAAAAGGGCCACGCGAAAAAAGTCTAAAAACCAGAAAGGCAGGACAGGCCACGGAGACAAGGGAGCCTTGTTAAGCTGATGGGCGGGATGTCAATGGCCAACACCCAATCTTCACAAGTGTATCCTCTTTCCCAAAACATGTAAAACACAGAACTACAGAGCATAGGGCACTTCCACACATGGGCGTTGACCTTGGGGAAATGAAAAAATCAACCAGACACAGGGACCCCAAAGTTGAGGGCTGCTGTCTTGACAAGAACCTCGACTCCGGTACACGTTTCATATCCCAGGAAAGAGCCAAGTGGACAAAGACAAGTGGACAAGTGGACAAAGACAAGTGGACAAGTGGACAAGTGGTGCTAAGTAGGTCCAATGGAGTGTCACTCAGCCATCAAATCCACGTCATGAGGCTGGTAGCAGCATCCTGAGTGGATTTAGGTACCATCATCCTCAGTGAAATAAGTCCCACAAAAAAAGAAACTTATGATATCACTAATCGAGGGAATGTAAAAATCGCTCCCCATGAACTGAATCCCCAAACAGAACAGGTCACGCTTTTAGAAAACACACTTATGCCTGCTTCAGGGGAAAGGTGAGGTGGGGTGACGCATAAAACTCGAGTTTGAAATGAGCACAGATACCCTTCCGAAAACCGAATATGGAATGGACACGACCTACTCCTTGCTCAATATTCTGGACTCACCAGACCCTGTTCATCGCACAAGTATCTATCCGACTAGTAAGCATCTTAAAAGCTAAGTCTTGATATCTCTCTGTAAGTGCATCAAGTGTGTGTAAAGCGGCCTAAAAACAGCACTGAAAATCAGCTCAGACCCATTCTGAGGATACATTTCCAACACAAAGAAGAAACAAGCAGGGCAAAACAGAGAGAAATGCTTCCAAAATGCGTTCAGGGACTGGGATGCAACCAGGATTGACCACATCTACAGCCCCAGCGGCAGAAGACATAAGGCTGGACACTCTCGGGGCTGAGACGATTGGTGAGGTTGGGAAAGCCAATGCAGACCCTTGAAAGGAATCCTGCGTGCTACCCATTCCATGGGTCCCAACTCTCCAGGTTCACCGCAATCTTCCGACAGCGAAAGCACTCATTGGAAACCCAGCGGATGCTACACCGTGGGATCGGGAAAGCTTTCTGAAACTCACCTCAGTTTTCATCTCCTGGTGCTCGTGTTCTCCATTCAGGCCCCCTTACGAACAATCTCCCCACTTGGAGACTCAGCGCCTTTCCATGCCTCTTTCGTACCGTCTGCAATTTGTCCGCAGGATGAACTGGAAGAGGGGCAACCAATGAGAGACTCGCTGGAGGTGTTTGGTCGGGCACATGTCACTCTCATTTCCCATCACGAAGAAGAATTCACCAAAGGATCAGCCTGCCACCCCGGATCGACAATAGGGCGTGAAGCCATCCAGCCGTGTTGCATCCCACTCACAAAAAAGTGACTTGGGAAATGGAGCTCAGGGGCACTGCACTTCCCAAACCTGCAGAGTTCTAAACGATAACTATCGGCCCAAAATATATTGAGGTCAGGCTACGAAGAGGCGTTGAACGCAAGGCAGAATTGCACGAAACGGACGTCATCGGGTACATCGGAATGGCCCCGATAGCACATGAAAAGCGCCAGAACGTGGACAATGATGCGGTTGGCCAAAAAGGGCGTATGCGTTTTTTCCTGAATATATTCAGGAAAAAACGCATACGCCCTTTTTGGCCAACCAAGCAAGCTGGGAGAGCAAATCAGCACTACAAAGAAATCTCTCGCCCCCCCCCCCCGGGAAAAGGGCCACGCGAAAAAAGTCTAAAAACCAGAAAGGCAGGACAGGCCACGGAGACAAGGGAGCCTTGTTAAGCTGATGGGCGGGATGTCAATGGCCAACACCCAATCTTCACAAGTGTATCCTCTTTCCCAAAACATGTAAAACACAGAACTACAGAGCATAGGGCACTTCCACACATGGGCGTTGACCTTGGGGAAATGAAAAAATCAACCAGACACAGGGACCCCAAAGTTGAGGGCTGCTGTCTTGACAAGAACCTCGACTCCGGTACACGTTTCATATCCCAGGAAGGAGCCAAGTGGACAAAGACAAGTGGACAAGTGGACAAAGACAAGTGGACAAGTGGACAAGTGGTGCTAAGTAGGTCCAATGGAGTGTCACTCAGCCATCAAATCCACGTCATGAGGCTGGTAGCAGCATCCTGAGTGGATTTAGGTACCATCATCCTCAGTGAAATAAGTCTCACAAAAAAAGAAACTTATGATATCACTTATCGAGGGAATGTAAAAATCGCTCCCCATGAACTGAATCCCCAAACAGAACAGGTCACGCTTTTAGAAAACACACTTATGCCTGCTTCAGGGGAAAGGTGAGGTGGGGTGACGCATAAAACTCGAGTTTGAAATGAGCACAGATACCCTTCCGAAAACCGAATATGGAATGGACACGACCTACTCCTTGCTCAATCAACTGGACTCACCAGACCCTGTTCATCGCACAAGTATCTATCCGACTAGTAAGCATCTTAAAAGCTAAGTCTTGATATCTCTCTGTAAGTGCATCAAGTGTGTGTAAAGCGGCCTAAAAACAGCACTGAAAATCAGCTCAGACCCATTCTGAGGATACATTTCCAACACAAAGAAGAAACAAGCAGGGCAAAACAGAGAGAAATGCTTCCAAAATGCGTTCAGGGATTGGGATGCAACCAGGATTTACCACATCTACAGCCCCAGCGGCAGAAGACATAAGGCTGGACACTCTCGGGGCTGAGACGATTGGTGAGGTTGGGAAAGCCAATGCAGACCCTTGAAAGGAATCCTGCGTGCTACCCATTCCATGGGTCCCAACTCTCCAGGTTCACCGCAATCTTCCGACAGCGAAAACACTCATTGGAAACCCAGCGGATGCTACACCGTGGGATCGGGAAAGCTTTCTGAAACTCACCTCAGTTTTCATCTCCTGGTGCTCGTGTTCTCCATTCAGGCCCCCTTACGAACAATCTCCCCACTTGGAGACTCAGCGCCTTTCCATGCCTCTTTCGTACCGTCTGCAATTTGTCCGCAGGATGAACTGGAAGAGAGGCAACCAATGAGAGACTCGCTGGAGGTGTTTGGTCGGGCACATGTCACTCTCATTTCCCATCACCAAGAAGAATTCAACAAAGGCTCAGCCTGCCACCCCGGATCGACAATAGGGCAGAAGCCATCCAGCCGTGTTGCGTCCCACTCACAAAAAAGCGACTTGGGAAATGGAGCTCAGGGGCACTGCACTTCCCAAACCTGCAGAGTTCTAAACGATAACTATCGCCCCAAAATATATTGAGGTCAGGCTACGAAGAGGCGTTGAACGCAAGGCAGAATTGCACGAAACGGACGTCATCGGGTACATCGGAATGGCCCCGATAGCACATGAAAAGCGCCAGAACGTGGACAATGATGCGGTTGGCCAAAAAGGGCGTATGCGTTTTTTCCTGAATATATTCAGGAAAAAACGCATACGCCCTTTTTGGCCAACCAAGCAAGCTGGGAGAGCAAATCAGCACTACAAAGAAATCTCTCGCCCCCCCCCCCCCGGCAAAAGGGCCACGCGAAAAAAGTCTAAAAACCAGAAAGGCAGGACAGGCCACGGAGACAAGGGAGCCTTGTTAAGCTGATGGGCGGGATGTCAATGGCCAACACCCAATCTTCACAAGTGTATCCTCTTTCCCAAAACATGTAAAACACAGAACTACAGAGCATAGGGCACTTCCACACATGGGCGTTGACCTTGGGGAAATGAAAAAATCAACCAGACACAGGGACCCCAAAGTTGAGGGCTGCTGTCTTGACAAGAACCTCGACTCCGGTACACGTTTCATATCCCAGGAAAGAGCCAAGTGGACAAAGACAAGTGGACAAGTGGACAAAGACAAGTGGACAAGTGGACAAGTGGTGCTAAGTAGGTCCAATGGAGTGTCACTCAGCCATCAAATCCACGTCATGAGGCTGGTAGCAGCATCCTGAGTGGATTTAGGTACCATCATCCTCAGTGAAATAAGTCCCACAAAAAAAGAAACTTATGATATCACTTATCGAGGGAATGTAAAAATCGCTCCCCATGAACTGAATCCCCAAACAGAACAGGTCACGCTTTTAGAAAACACACTTATGCCTGCTTCAGGGGAAAGGTGAGGTGGGGTGACGCATAAAACTCGAGTTTGAAATGAGCACAGATACCCTTCCGAAAACCGAATATGGAATGGACACGACCTACTCCTTGCTCAATCAACTGGACTCACCAGACCCTGTTCATCGCACAAGTATCTATCCGACTAGTAAGCATCTTAAAAGCTAAGTCTTGATATCTCTCTGTAAGTGCATCAAGTGTGTGTAAAGCGGCCTAAAAACAGCACTGAAAATCAGCTCAGACCCATTCTGAGGATACATTTCCAACACAAAGAAGAAACAAGCAGGGCAAAACTGAGAGAAATGCTTCCAAAATGCGTTCAGGGACTGGGATGCAACCAGGATTGACCACATCTACAGCCCCAGCGGCAGAAGACATAAGGCTGGACACTCTCGGGGCTGAGACGATTGGTGAGGTTGGGAAAGCCAATGCAGACCCTTGAAAGGAATCCTGCGTGCTACCCATTCCATGGGTCCCAACTCTCCAGGTTCACCGCAATCTTCCGACAGCGAAAGCACTCATTGGAAACCCAGCGGATGCTACACCGTGGGATCGGGAAAGCTTTCTGCAACTCACCTCAGTTTTCATCTCCTGGTGCTCGTTTTCTCCATTCAGGCCCCCTTACGAACAATCTCCCCACTTGGAGACTCAGCGCCTTTCCATGCCTCTTTCGTACCGTCTGCAATTTGTCCGCAGGATGAACTTGAAGAGGGGGAACCAATGAGAGACTCGCTGGAGGTGTTTGGTCGGGCACATGTCACTCTCATTTCCCATCACGAAGAAGAATTCACCAAAGGATCAGCCTGCCACCCCGGATCGACAATAGGGCGTGAAGCCATCCAGCCGTATTGCATCCCACTCACAAAAAAGTGACTTGGGAAATGGAGCTCAGGGGCACTGCACTTCCCAAACCTGCAGAGTTCTAAACGATAACTATCGGCCCAAAATATATTGAGGTCAGGCTACGAAGAGGCGTTGAACGCAAGGCAGAATTGCAAGAAACGGACGTCATCGGGTATATCGGAATGGCCCCGATAGCACATGAAAAGCGCCAGAACGTGGACAATGATGCGGTTGGCCAAAAAGGGCGTATGCGTTTTTTCCTGAATATATTCAGGAAAAAACGCATACGCCCTTTTTGGCCAACCAAGCAAGCTGGGAGAGCAAATCAGCACTACAAAGAAATCTCTCGCCCCCCCCCCCGGGAAAAGGGCCACGCGAAAAAAGTCTAAAAACCAGAAAGGCAGGACAGGCCACGGAGACAAGGGAGCCTTGTTAAGCTGATGGGCGGGATGTCAATGGCCAACACCCAATCTTCACAAGTGTATCCTCTTTCCCAAAACATGTAAAACACAGAACTACAGAGCATAGGGCACTTCCACACATGGGCGTTGACCTTGGGGAAATGAAAAAATCAACCAGACACAGGGACCCCAAAGTTGAGGGCTGCTGTCTTGACAAGAACCTCGACTCCGGTACACGTTTCATATCCCAGGAAAGAGCCAAGTGGACAAAGACAAGTGGACAAGTGGACAAAGACAAGTGGACAAGTGGACAAGTGGTGCTAAGTAGGTCCAATGGAGTGTCACTCAGCCATCAAATCCACGTCATGAGGCTGCTAGCAGCATCCTGAGTGGATTTAGGTACCATCACCCTCAGTGAAATAAGTCCCACAAAAAAAGAAACTTATGATATCACTTATCGAGGGAATGTAAAAATCGCTCCCCATGAACTGAATCCCCAAACAGAACAGGTCACGCTTTTAGAAAACACACTTATGCCTGCTTCAGGGGAAAGGTGAGGTGGGGTGACGCATAAAACTCGAGTTTGAAATGAGCACAGATACCCTTCCGAAAACCGAATATGGAATGGACACGACCTACTCCTTGCTCAATCAACTGGACTCACCAGACCCTGTTCATCGCACAAGTATCTATCCGACTAGTAAGCATCTTAAAAGCTAAGTCTTGATATCTCTCTGTAAGTGCATCAAGTGTGTGTAAAGCGGCCTAAAAACAGCAGTGAAAATCAGCTCAGACCCATTCTGAGGATACATTTCCAACACAAAGAAGAAACAAGCAGGGCAAAACTGAGAGAAATGCTTCCAAAATGCGTTCAGGGACTGGGATGCAACCAGGATTGACCACATCTACAGCCCCAGCGGCAGAAGGCATAAGGCTGGACACTCTCGGGGCTGAGACGATTGGTGAGGTTGGGAAAGCCAATGCAGACCCTTGAAAGGAATCCTGCGTGCTACCCATTCCATGGGTCCCAACTCTCCAGGTTCACCGCAATCTTCCGACAGCGAAAGCACTCATTGGAAACCCAGCGGATGCTACACCGTGGGATCGGGAAAGCTTTCTGAAACTCACCTCAGTTTTCATCTCCTGGTGCTCGTTTTCTCCATTCAGGCCCCCTTACGAACAATCTCCCCACTTGGAGACTCAGCGCCTTTCCATGCCTCTTTCGTACCGTCTGCAATTTGTCCGCAGGATGAACTGGAAGAGGGGCAACCAATGAGAGACTCGCTGGAGGTGTTTGGTCGGGCACATGTCACTCTCATTTCCCATCACCAAGAAGAATTCACCAAAGGCTCAGCCTGCCACCCCGGATCGACAATAGGGCAGAAGCCATCCAGCCGTGTTGCGTCCCACTGACAAAAAAGCGACTTGGGAAATGGAGCTCAGGGGCACTGCACTTCCCAAACCTGCAGAGTTCTAAACGATAACTATCGCCCCAAAATATATTGAGGTCAGGCTACGAAGAGGCGTTGAACGCAAGGCAGAATTGCACGAAACGGACGTCATCGGGTACATCGGAATGGCCCCGATAGCACATGAAAAGCGCCAGAACGTGGACAATGATGCGGTTGGCCAAAAAGGGCGTATGCGTTTTTTCCTGAATATATTCAGGAAAAAACGCATACGCCCTTTTTGGCCAACCAAGCAAGCTGGGAGAGCAAATCAGCACTACAAAGAAATCTCTCGCCCCCCCCCCCCGGCAAAACGCCACGCGAAAAATGTCTAAAAACCAGAAAGGCAGGACAGGCCACGGAGACAAGGGAGCCTTGTTAAGCTGATGCGCGGCATGTCAAAGGCCAACACCCAATCTTCACAAGTGTATCCTCTTTCCCAAAACATGTAAAACACAGAACCACAGAGCCTAGTGCACTTCCACACATGGGCGTTGACCTTGGGGAAATGAAAAAATCAACCAGACACAGGGACCCCAAAGTTGAGGGCTGCTGTCTTGACAAGAACCTCGACTCCGGTACACGTTTCATATCCCAGGAAAGAGCCAAGTGGACAAAGACAAGTGGACAAGTGGACAAAGACAAGTGGACAAGTGGACAAGTGGTGCTAAGTAGGTCCAATGGAGTGTCACTCAGCCATCAAATCCACGTCATGAGGCTGGTAGCAGCATCCTGAGTGGATTTAGGTACCATCATCCTCAGTGAAATAAGTCCCACAAAAAAAGAAACTTATGATATCACTTATCGAGGGAATGTAAAAATCGCTCCCCATGAACTGAATCCCCAAACAGAACAGGTCACGCTTTTAGAAAACACACTTATGCCTGCTTCAGGGGAAAGGTGAGGTGGGGTGACGCATAAAACTCGAGTTTGAAATGAGCACAGATACCCTTCCGAAAACCGAATATGGAATGGACACGACCTACTCCTTGCTCAATCAACTGGACTCACCAGACCCTGTTCATCGCACAAGTATCTATCCGACTAGTAAGCATCTTAAAAGCTAAGTCTTGATATCTCTCTGTAAGTGCATCAAGTGTGTGTAAAGCGGCCTAAAAACAGCACTGAAAATCAGCTCAGACCCATTCTGAGGATACATTTCCAACACAAAGAAGAAACAAGCAGGGCAAAACAGAGAGAAATGCTTCCAAAATGCGTTCAGGGACTGGGATGCAACCAGGATTGACCACATCTACAGCCCCAGCGGCAGAAGACATAAAGCTGGACACTCTCGGGGCTGAGACGATTGGTGAGGTTGGGAAAGCCAATGCAGACCCTTGAAAGGAATCCTGCGTGCTACCCATTCCATGGGTCCCAACTCTCCAGGTTCACCGCAATCTTCCGAAAGCGAAAGCACTCATTGGAAACCCAGCGGATGCTACACCGTGGGATCGGGAAAGCTTTCTGAAACTCACCTCAGTTTTCATCTCCTGGTGCTCGTTTTCTCCATTCAGGCCCCCTTACGAACAATCTCCCCACTTGGAGACTCAGCGCCTTTCCATGCCTCTTTCGTACCGTCTGCAATTTGTCCGCAGGATGAACTTGAAGAGGGGGAACCAATGAGAGACTCGCTGGAGGTGTTTGGTCGGGCACATGTCACACTCATTTCCCATCACGAAGAAGAATTCATCAAAAGATCAGCCTGCCACCCCGGATCGACAATAGGGCGTGAAGCCATCCAGCCGTGTTGCATCCCACTCACAAAAAAGTGACTTGGGAAGTGGAGCTCAGGGGCACTGCACTTCCCAAACCTGCAGAGTTCTAAACGATAACTATCGCCCCAAAATATATTGAGGTCAGGCTACGAAGAGGCGTTGAACGCAAGGCAGAATTGCACGAAACGGACGTCATCGGGTACATCGGAATGGCCCCGATAGCACATAAAAAGCGCCAGAACGTGGACAATGATGCGGTTGGCCAAAAAGGGCGAATGCGTTTTTTCCTGAATATATTCAGGAAAAAACGCATACGCCCTTTTTGGCCAACCAAGCAAGCTGGGAGAGCAAATCAGCACTACAAAGAAATCTCTCGCCCCCCCCCCCCCGGGAAAAGGGCCACGCGAAAAAAGTCTAAAAACCAGAAAGGCAGGACAGGCCACGGAGACAAGGGAGCCTTGTTAAGCTGATGGGCGGGATGTCAATGGCCAACACCCAATCTTCACAAGTGTATCCTCTTTCCCAAAACATGTAAAACACAGAACTACAGAGCATAGGGCACTTCCACACATGGGCGTTGACCTTGGGGAAATGAAAAAATCAACCAGACACAGGGACCCCAAAGTTGAGGGCTGCTGTCTTGACAAGAACCTCGACTCCGGTACACGTTTCATATCCCAGGAAAGAGCCAAGTGGACAAAGACAAGTGGACAAGTGGACAAAGACAAGTGGACAAGTGGACAAGTGGTGCTAAGTAGGTCCAATGGAGTGTCACTCAGCCATCAAATCCACGTCATGAGGCTGGTAGCAGCATCCTGAGTGGATTTAGGTACCATCATCCTCAGTGAAATAAGTCTCACAAAAAAAGAAACTTATGATATCACTTATGGAGAGAATGTAAAAATCGCTCCCCATGAACTGAATCCCCAAACAGAACAGGTCACGCTTTTAGAAAACACACTTATGCCTGCTTCAGGGGAAAGGTGAGGTGGGGTGACGCATAAAACTCGAGTTTGAAATGAGCACAGATACCCTTCCGAAAACCGAATATGGAATGGACACGACCTACTCCTTGCTCAATCAACTGGACTCACCAGACCCTGTTCATCGCACAAGTATCTATCCGACTAGTAAGCATCTTAAAAGCTAAGTCTTGATATCTCTCTGTAAGTGCATCAAGTGTGTGTAAAGCGGCCTAAAAACAGCACTGAAAATCAGCTCAGACCCATTCTGAGGATACATTTCCAACACAAAGAAGAAACAAGCAGGGCAAAACAGAGAGAAATGCTTCCAAAATGCGTTCAGGGACTGGGATGCAACCAGGATTGACCACATCTACAGCCCCAGCGGCAGAAGACATAAGGCTGGACACTCTCGGGGCTGAGACGATTGGTGAGGTTGGGAAAGCCAATGCAGACCCTTGAAAGGAATCCTGCGTGCTACCCATTCCATGGGTCCCAACTCTCCAGGTTCACCGCAATCTTCCGACAGCGAAAGCACTCATTGGAAACCCAGCGGATGCTACACCGTGGGATCGGGAAAGCTTTCTGAAACTCACCTCAGTTTTCATCTCCTGGTGCTCGTGTTCTCCATTCAGGCCCCCTTACGAACAATCTCCCCACTTGGAGACTCAGCGCCTTTCCATGCCTCTTTCGTACCGTCTGCAATTTGTCCGCAGGATGAACTGGAAGAGCGGCAACCAATGAGAGACTCGCTGGAGGTGTTTGGTCGGGCACATGTCACTCTCATTTCCCATCACCAAGAAGAATTCACCAAAGGCTCAGCCTGCCACCCCGGATCGACAATAGGGCAGAAGCCATCCAGCCGTGTTGCGTCCCACTCACAAAAAAGCGACTTGGGAAATGGAGCTCAGGGGCACTGCACTTCCCAAACCTGCAGAGTTCTAAACGATAACTATCGGCCCAAAATATATTGAGGTCAGGCTACGAAGAGGCGTTGAACGCAAGGCAGAATTGCACGAAACGGACGTCATCGGGTACATCGGAATGGCCCCGATAGCACATGAAAAGCGCCAGAACGTGGACAATGATGCGGTTGGCCAAAAAGGGCGTATGCGTTTTTTCCTGAATATATTCAGGAAAAAACGCATACGCCCTTTTTGGCCAACCAAGCAAGCTGGGAGAGCAAATCAGCACTACAAAGAAATCTCTCGCCCCCCCCCCCGGCAAAAGGGCCACGCGAAAAAAGTCTAAAAACCAGAAAGGCAGGACAGGCCACGGAGACTAGGGAGCCTTGTTAAGCTGATGCGCGGGATGTCAATGGCCAACACCCAATCTTCACAAGTGTATCCTCTTTCCCAAAACATGTAAAACACAGAACCACAGAGCATAGTGCACTTCCACACATGGGCGTTGACCTTGGGGAAATGAAAAAATCAACCAGACACAGGGACCCCAAAGTTGAGGGCTGCTGTCTTGACAAGAACCTCGACTCCGGTACACGTTTCATATCCCAGGAAAGAGCCAAGTGGACAAAGACAAGTGGACAAGTGGACAAAGACAAGTGGACAAGTGGACAAGTGGTGCTAAGTAGGTCCAATGGAGTGTCACTCAGCCATCAAATCCACGTCATGAGGCTGGTAGCAGCATCCTGAGTGGATTTAGGTACCATCATCCTCAGTGAAATAAGTCCCACAAAAAAAGAAACTTATGATATCACTTATCGAGGGAATGTAAAAATCGCTCCCCATGAACTGAATCCCCAAACAGAACAGGTCACGCTTTTAGAAAACACACTTATGCCTGCTTCAGGGGAAAGGTGAGGTGGGGTGACGCATAAAACTCGAGTTTGAAATGAGCACAGATACCCTTCCGAAAACCGAATATGGAATGGACACGACCTACTCCTTGCTCAATCAACTGGACTCACCAGACCCTGTTCATCGCACAAGTATCTATCCGACTAGTAAGCATCTTAAAAGCTAAGTCTTGATATCTCTCTGTAAGTGCATCAAGTGTGTGTAAAGCGGCCTAAAAACAGCACTGAAAATCAGCTCAGACCCATTCTGAGGATACATTTCCAACACCAAGAAGAAACAAGCAGGGCAAAACAGAGAGAAATGCTTCCAAAATGCGTTCAGGGACTGGGATGCAACCAGGATTGACCACATCTACAGCCCCAGCGGCAGAAGACATAAGGCTGGACACTCTCGGGGCTGAGACGATTGGTGAGGTTGGGAAAGCCAATGCAGACCCTTGAAAGGAATCCTGCGTGCTACCCATTCCATGGGTCCCAACTCTCCAGGTTCACCGCAATCTTCCGACAGCGAAAGCACTCATTGGAAACCCAGCGGATGCTACACCGTGGGATCGGGAAAGCTTTCTGAAACTCACCTCAGTTTTCATCTCCTGGTGCTCGTGTTCTCCATTCAGGCCCCCTTACGAACAATCTCCCCACTTGGAGACTCAGCGCCTTTCCATGCCTCTTTCGTACCGTCTGCAATTTGTCCGCAGGATGAACTGGAAGAGGGGCAACCAATGAGAGACTCGCTGGAGGTGTTTGGTCGGGCACATGTTACTCTCATTTCCCATCACCAAGAAGAATTCACCAAAGGCTCAGCCTGCCACCCCGGATCGACAATAGGGCAGAAGCCATCAATCCGTGTTGCGTCCCACTCACAAAAAGGTGACTTGGGAAATGGAGCTCAGGGGCACTGCACTTCCCAAACCTGCAGAGTTCTAAACGATAACTATCGCCCCAAAATATATTGAGGTCAGGCTACGAAGAGGCGTTGAACGCAAGGCAGAATTGCACGAAACGGACGTCATCGGGTACATCGGAATGGCCCCGATAGCACATGAAAAGCGCCAGAACGTGGACAATGATGCGGTTGGCCAAAAAGGGCGTATGCGTTTTTTCCTGAATATATTCAGGAAAAAACGCATACGCCCGTTTTGGCCAACCAAGCAAGCTGGGAGAGCAAATCAGCACTACAAAGAAATCTCTCGACCCCCCCCCCCGGCAAAAGGGCCACGCGAAAAAAGTCTAAAAACCAGAAAGGCAGGACAGGCCACGGAGACAAGGGAGCCTTGTTAAGCTGATGGGCGGGATGTCAATGGCCAACACCCAATCTTCACAAGTGTATCCTCTTTCCCAAAACATGTAAAACACAGAACTACAGAGCATAGGGCACTTCCACACATGGGCGTTGACCTTGGGGAAATGAAAAAATCAACCAGACACAGGGACCCCAAAGTTGAGGGCTGCTGTCTTGACAAGAACCTCGACTCCGGTACACGTTTCATATCCCAGGAAAGAGCCAAGTGGACAAAGACAAGTGGACAAGTGGACAAAGACAAGTGGACAAGTGGACAAGTGGTGCTAAGTAGGTCCAATGGAGTGTCACTCAGCCATCAAATCCACGTCATGAGGCTGCTAGCAGCATCCTGAGTGGATTTAGGTACCATCATCCTCAGTGAAATAAGTCCCACAAAAAAAGAAACTTATGATATCACTTATCGAGGGAATGTAAAAATCGCTCCCCATGAACTGAATCCCCAAACAGAACAGGTCACGCTTTTAGAAAACACACTTATGCCTGCTTCAGGGGAAAGGTGAGGTGGGGTGACGCATAAAACTCGAGTTTGAAATGAGCACAGATACCCTTCCGAAAACCGAATATGGAATGGACACGACCTACTCCTTGCTCAATCAACTGGACTCACCAGACCCTGTTCATCGCACAAGTATCTATCCGACTAGTAAGCATCTTAAAAGCTAAGTCTTGATATCTCTCTGTAAGTGCATCAAGTGTGTGTAAAGCGGCCTAAAAACAGCACTGAAAATCAGCTCAGACCCATTCTGAGGATACATTTCCAACACAAAGAAGAAACAAGCAGGGCAAAACAGAGAGAAATGCTTCCAAAATGCGTTCAGGGACTGGGATGCAACCAGGATTGACCACATCTACAGCCCCAGCGGCAGAAGACATAAGGCTGGACACTCTCGGGGCTGAGACGATTGGTGAGGTTGGGAAAGCCAATGCAGACCCTTGAAAGGAATCCTGCGTGCTACCCATTCCATGGGTCCCAACTCTCCAGGTTCACCGCAATCTTCCGACAGCGAAAACACTCATTGGAAACCCAGCGGATGCTACACCGTGGGATCGGGAAAGCTTTCTGAAACTCACCTCAGTTTTCATCTCCTGGTGCTCGTGTTCTCCATTCAGGCCCCCTTACGAACAATCTCCCCACTTGGAGACTCAGCGCCTTTCCATGCCTCTTTCGTACCGTCTGCAATTTGTCCGCAGGATGAACTGGAAGAGGGGCAACCAATGAGAGACTCGCTGGAGGTGTTTGGTCGGGCACATGTCACTCTCATTTCCCATCACCAAGAAGAATTCAACAAAGGCTCAGCCTGCCACCCCGGATCGACAATAGGGCAGAAGCCATCCAGCCGTGTTGCGTCCCACTGACAAAAAAGCGACTTGGGAAATGGAGCTCAGGGGCACTGCACTTCCCAAACCTGCAGAGTTCTAAACGATAACTATCGCCCCAAAATATATTGAGGTCAGGCTACGAAGAGGCGTTGAACGCAAGGCAGAATTGCACGAAACGGACGTCATCGGGTACATCGGAATGGCCCCGATAGCACATGAAAAGCGCCAGAACGTGGACAATGATGCGGTTGGCCAAAAAGGGCGTATGCGTTTTTTCCTGAATATATTCAGGAAAAAACGCATACGCCCTTTTTGGCCAACCAAGCAAGCTGGGAGAGCAAATCAGCACTACAAAGAAATCTCTCGCCCCCCCCCCCTGGGAAAAGGGCCACGCGAAAAAAGTCTAAAAACCAGAAAGGCAGGACAGGCCACGGAGACAAGGGAGCCTTGTTAAGCTGATGGGCGGGATGTCAATGGCCAACACCCAATCTTCACAAGTGTATCCTCTTTCCCAAAACATGTAAAACACAGAACTACAGAGCATAGGGCACTTCCACACATGGGCGTTGACCTTGGGGAAATGAAAAAATCAACCAGACACAGGGACCCCAAAGTTGAGGGCTGCTGTCTTGACAAGAACCTCGACTCCGGTACACGTTTCATATCCCAGGAAAGAGCCAAGTGGACAAAGACAAGTGGACAAGTGGACAAAGACAAGTGGACAAGTGGACAAGTGGTGCTAAGTAGGTCCAATGGAGTGTCACTCAGCCATCAAATCCACGTCATGAGGCTGGTAGCAGCATCCTGAGTGGATTTAGGTACCATCATCCTCAGTGAAATAAGTCCCACAAAAAAAGAAACTTATGATATCACTTATCGAGGGAATGTAAAAATCGCTCCCCATGAACTGAATCCCCAAACAGAACAGGTCACGCTTTTAGAAAACACACTTATGCCTGCTTCAGGGGAAAGGTGAGGTGGGGTGACGCATAAAACTCGAGTTTGAAATGAGCACAGATACCCTTCCGAAAACCGAATATGGAATGGACACGACCTACTCCTTGCTCAATCAACTGGACTCACCAGACCCTGTTCATCGCACAAGTATCTATCCGACTAGTAAGCATCTTAAAAGCTAAGTCTTGATATCTCTCTGTAAGTGCATCAAGTGTGTGTAAAGCGGCCTAAAAACAGCACTGAAAATCAGCTCAGACCCATTCTGAGGATACATTTCCAACACCAAGAAGAAACAAGCAGGGCAAAACAGAGAGAAATGCTTCCAAAATGCGTTCAGGGACTGGGATGCAACCAGGATTGACCACATCTACAGCCCCAGCGGCAGAAGACATAAGGCTGGACACTCTCGGGGCTGAGACGATTGGTGAGGTTGGGAAAGCCAATGCAGACCCTTGAAAGGAATCCTGCGTGCTACCCATTCCATGGGTCCCAACTCTCCAGGTTCACCGCAATCTTCCGACAGCGAAAGCACTCATTGGAAACCCAGCGGATGCTACACCGTGGGATCGGGAAAGCTTTCTGAAACTCACCTCAGTTTTCATCTCCTGGTGCTCGTTTTCTCCATTCAGGCCCCCTTACGAACAATCTCCCCACTTGGAGACTCAGCGCCTTTCCATGCCTCTTTCGTACCGTCTGCAATTTGTCCGCAGGATGAACTTGAAGAGGGGGAACCAATGAGAGACTCGCTGGAGGTGTTTGGTCGGGCACATGTCACTCTCATTTCCCATCACGAAGAAGAATTCACCAAAGGATCAGCCTGCCACCCCGGATCGACAATAGGGCGTGAAGCCATCCAGCCGTATTGCATCCCACTCACAAAAAAGTGACTTGGGAAATGGAGCTCAGGGGCACTGCACTTCCCAAACCTGCAGAGTTCTAAACGATAACTATCGGCCCAAAATATATTGAGGTCAGGCTACGAAGAGGCGTTGAACGCAAGGCAGAATTGCAAGAAACGGACGTCATCGGGTACATCGGAATGGCCCCGATAGCACATGAAAAGCGCCAGAACGTGGACAATGATGCGGTTGGCCAAAAAGGGCGTATGCGTTTTTTCCTGAATATATTCAGGAAAAAACGCATACGCCCTTTTTGGCCAACCAAGCAAGCTGGGAGAGCAAATCAGCACTACAAAGAAATCTCTCGCCCCCCCCCCGGGAAAAAGGCCACGCGAAAAAAGTCTAAAAACCAGAAAGGCAGGACAGGCCACGGAGACAAGGGAGCCTTGTTAAGCTGATGGGCGGGATGTCAATGGCCAACACCCAATCTTCACAAGTGTATCCTCTTTCCCAAAACATGTAAAACACAGAACTACAGAGCATAGGGCACTTCCACACATGGGCGTTGACCTTGGGGAAATGAAAAAATCAACCAGACACAGGGACCCCAAAGTTGAGGGCTGCTGTCTTGACAAGAACCTCGACTCCGGTACACGTTTCATATCCCAGGAAAGAGCCAAGTGGACAAAGACAAGTGGACAAGTGGACAAAGACAAGTGGACAAGTGGACAAGTGGTGCTAAGTAGGTCCAATGGAGTGTCACTCAGCCATCAAATCCACGTCATGAGGCTGCTAGCAGCATCCTGAGTGGATTTAGGTACCATCACCCTCAGTGAAATAAGTCCCACAAAAAAAGAAACTTATGATATCACTTATCGAGGGAATGTAAAAATCGCTCCCCATGAACTGAATCCCCAAACAGAACAGGTCACGCTTTTAGAAAACACACTTATGCCTGCTTCAGGGGAAAGGTGAGGTGGGGTGACGCATAAAACTCGAGTTTGAAATGAGCACAGATACCCTTCCGAAAACCGAATATGGAATGGACACGACCTACTCCTTGCTCAATCAACTGGACTCACCAGACCCTGTTCATCGCACAAGTATCTATCCGACTAGTAAGCATCTTAAAAGCTAAGTCTTGATATCTCTCTGTAAGTGCATCAAGTGTGTGTAAAGCGGCCTAAAAACAGCACTGAAAATCAGCTCAGACCCATTCTGAGGATACATTTCCAACACAAAGAAGAAACAAGCAGGGCAAAACAGAGAGAAATGCTTCCAAAATGCGTTCAGGGACTGGGATGCAACCAGGATTGACCACATCTACAGCCCCAGCGGCAGAAGACATAAAGCTGGACACTCTCGGGGCTGAGACGATTGGTGAGGTTGGGAAAGCCAATGCAGACCCTTGAAAGGAATCCTGCGTGCTACCCATTCCATGGGTCCCAACTCTCCAGGTTCACCGCAATCTTCCGACAGCGAAAGCACTCATTGGAAACCCAGCGGATGCTACACCGTGGGATCGGGAAAGCTTTCTGAAACTCACCTCAGTTTTAATCTCCTGGTGCTCGTTTTCTCCATTCAGGCCCCCTTACGAACAATCTCCCCACTTGGAGACTCAGCGCCTTTCCATGCCTCTTTCGTACCGTCTGCAATTTGTCCGCAGGATGAACTTGAAGAGGGGGAACCAATTAGAGACTCGCTGGAGGTGTTTGGTCGGGCACATGTCACTCTCATTTCCCATCACGAAGAAGAATTCATCAAAAGATCAGCCTGCCACCCCGGATCGACAATAGGGCGTGAAGCCATCCAGCCGTGTTGCATCCCACTCACAAAAAAGTGACTTGGGAAGTGGAGCTCAGGGGCACTGCACTTCCCAAACCTGCAGAGTTCTAAACGATAACTATCGGCCCAAAATATATTGAGGTCAGGCTACGAAGAGGCGTTGAACGCAAGGCAGAATTGCACGAAACGGACGTCATCGGGTACATCGGAATGGCCCCGATAGCACATAAAAAGCGCCAGAACGTGGACAATGATGCGGTTGGCCAAAAAGGGCGAATGCGTTTTTTCCTGAATATATTCAGGAAAAAACGCATACGCCCTTTTTGGCCAACCAAGCAAGCTGGGAGAGCAAATCAGCACTACAAAGAAATCTCTCGCCCCCCCCCCCCGGGAAAAGGGCCACGCGAAAAAAGTCTAAAAACCAGAAAGGCAGGACAGGCCACGGAGACAAGGGAGCCTTGTTAAGCTGATGGGCGGGATGTCAATGGCCAACAGCCAATCTTCACAAGTGTATCCTCTTTCCCAAAACATGTAAAACACAGAACTACAGAGCATAGGGCACTTCCACACATGGGCGTTGACCTTGGGGAAATGAAAAAATCAACCAGACACAGGGACCCCAAAGTTGAGGGCTGCTGTCTTGACAAGAACCTCGACTCCGGTACACGTTTCATATCCCAGGAAAGAGCCAAGTGGACAAAGACAAGTGGACAAGTGGACAAAGACAAGTGGACAAGTGGACAAGTGGTGCTAAGTAGGTCCAATGGAGTGTCACTCAGCCATCAAATCCACGTCATGAGGCTGGTAGCAGCATCCTGAGTGGATTTAGGTACCATCATCCTCAGTGAAATAAGTCCCACAAAAAAAGAAACTTATGATATCACTTATCGAGGGAATGTAAAAATCGCTCCCCATGAACTGAATCCCCAAACAGAACAGGTCACGCTTTTAGAAAACACACTTATGCCTGCTTCAGGGGAAAGGTGAGGTGGGGTGACGCATAAAACTCGAGTTTGAAATGAGCACAGATACCCTTCCGAAAACCGAATATGGAATGGACACGACCTACTCCTTGCTCAATCAACTGGACTCACCAGACCCTGTTCATCGCACAAGTATCTATCCGACTAGTAAGCATCTTAAAAGCTAAGTCTTGATATCTCTCTGTAAGTGCATCAAGTGTGTGTAAAGCGGCCTAAAAACAGCACTGAAAATCAGCTCAGACCCATTCTGAGGATACATTTCCAACACAAAGAAGAAACAAGCAGGGCAAAACAGAGAGAAATTCTTCCAAAATGCGTTCAGGGACTGGGATGCAACCAGGATTGACCACATCTACAGCCCCAGCGGCAGAAGACATAAAGCTGGACACTCTCGGGGCTGAGACGATTGGTGAGGTTGGGAAAGCCAATGCAGACCCTTGAAAGGAATCCTGCGTGCTACCCATTCCATGGGTCCCAACTCTCCAGGTTCACCGCAATCTTCCGACAGCGAAAGCACTCATTGGAAACCCAGCGGATGCTACACCGTGGGATCGGGAAAGCTTTCTGAAACTCACCTCAGTTTTCATCTCCTGGTGCTCGTTTTCTCCATTCAGGCCCCCTTACGAACAATCTCCCCACTTGGAGACTCAGCGCCTTTCCATGCCTCTTTCGTACCGTCTGCAATTTGTCCGCAGGATGAACTTGAAGAGGGGGAACCAATGAGAGACTCGCTGGAGGTGTTTGGTCGGGCACATGTCACTCTCATTTCCCATCACGAAGAAGAATTCACCAAAGGATCAGCCTGCCACCCCGGATCGACAATAGGGCGTGAAGCCATCCAGCCGTGTTGCATCCCACTCACAAAAAAGTGACTTGGGAAATGGAGCTCAGGGGCACTGCACTTCCCAAACCTGCAGAGTTCTAAACGATAACTATCGCCCCAAAATATATTGAGGTCAGGCTACGAAGAGGCGTTGAACGCAAGGCAGAATTGCACGAAACGGACGTCATCGGGTACATCGGAATGTCCCCGATAGCACATGAAAAGCGCCAGAACGTGGACAATGATGCGGTTGGCCAAAAAGGGCGTATGCGTTTTTTCCTGAATATATTCAGGAAAAAACGCATACGCCCTTTTTGGCCAACCAAGCAAGCTGGGAGAGCAAATCAGCACTACAAAGAAATCTCTCGCCCGCCCCCCCCCGGGAAAAGGGCCACGCGAAAAAAGTCTAAAAACCAGAAAGGCAGGACAGGCCACGGAGACAAGGGAGCCTTGTTAAGCTGATGGGCGGGATGTCAATGGCCAACACCCAATCTTCACAAGTGTATCCTCTTTCCCAAAACATGTAAAACACAGAACTACAGAACATAGGGCACTTCCACACATGGGCGTTGACCTTGGGGAAATGAAAAAATCAACCAGACACAGGGACCCCAAAGTTGAGGGCTGCTGTCTTGACAAGAACCTCGACTCCGGTACACGTTTCATATCCCAGGAAAGAGCCAAGTGGACAAAGACAAGTGGACAAGTGGACAAAGACAAGTGGACAAGTGGACAAGTGGTGCTAAGTAGGTCCAATGGAGTGTCACTCAGCCATCAAATCCACGTCATGAGGCTGGTAGCAGCATCCTGAGTGGATTTAGGTACCATCATCCTCAGTGAAATAAGTCTCACAAAAAAAGAAACTTATGATATGACTTATCGAGGGAATGTAAAAATCGCTCCCCATGAACTGAATCCCCAAACAGAACAGGTCACGCTTTTAGAAAACACACTTATGCCTGCTTCAGGGGAAAGGTGAGGTGGGGTGACGCATAAAACTCGAGTTTGAAATGAGCACAGATACCCTTCCGAAAACCGAATATGGAATGGACACGACCTACTCCTTGCTCAATCAACTGGACTCACCAGACCCTGTTCATCGCACAAGTATCTATCCGACTAGTAAGCATCTTAAAAGCTAAGTCTTGATATCTCTCTGTAAGTGCATCAAGTGTGTGTAAAGCGGCCTAAAAACAGCAGTGAAAATCAGCTCAGACCCATTCTGAGGATACATTTCCAACACAAAGAAGAAACAAGCAGGGCAAAACAGAGAGAAATGCTTCCAAAATGCGTTCAGGGACTGGGATGCAACCAGGATTGACCACATCTACAGCCCCAGCGGCAGAAGACATAAGGCTGGACACTCTCGGGGCTGAGACGATTGGTGAGGTTGGGAAAGCCAATGCAGACCCTTGAAAGGAATCCTGCGTGCTACCCATTCCATGGGTCCAAACTCTCCAGGTTCACCGCAATCTTCCGACAGCGAAAGCACTCATTGGAAACCCAGCGGATGCTACACCGTGGGATCGGGAAAGCTTTCTGAAACTCACCTCAGTTTTCATCTCCTGGTGCTCGTGTTCTCCATTCAGGCCCCCTTACGAACAATCTCCCCACTTGGAGACTCAGCGCCTTTCCATGCCTCTTTCGTACCGTCTGCAATTTGTCCGCAGGATGAACTAGAAGAGGGGCAACCAATGAGAGACTCGCTGGAGGTGTTTGGTCGGGCACATGTCACTCTCATTTCCCATCACCAAGAAGAATTCACCAAAGGCTCAGCCTGCCACCCCGGATCGACAATAGGGCAGAAGCCATCCAGCCGTGTTGCGTCCCACTCACAAAAAAGCGACTTGGGAAATGGAGCTCAGGGGCACTGCACTTCCCAAACCTGCAGAGTTCTAAACGATAACTATCGGCCCAAAATATATTGAGGTCAGGCTACGAAGAGGCGTTGAACGCAAGGCAGAATTGCACGAAACGGACGTCATCGGGTACATCGGAATGGCCCCGATAGCACATGAAAAGCGCCAGAACGTGGACAATGATGCGGTTGGCCAAAAAGGGCGTATGCGTTTTTTCCTGAATATATTCAGGAAAAAACGCATACGCCCGTTTTGCCCAACCAAGCAAGCTGGGAGAGCAAATCAGCACTACAAAGAAATCTCTCGCCCCCCCCCCCGGCAAAAGGGCCACGCGAAAAAAGTCTAAAAACCAGAAAGGCAGGACAGGCCACGGAGACAAGGTCGCCTTGTTAAGCTGATGCGCGGGATGTCAATGGCCAACACCCAATCTTCACAAGTGTATCCTCTTTCCCAAAACATGTAAAACACAGAACCACAGAGCATAGGGCACTTCCACACATGGGCGTTGACCTTGGGGAAATGAAAAAATCAACCAGACACAGGGACCCCAAAGTTGAGGGCTGCTGTCTTGACAAGAACCTCGACTCTGGTACACGTTTCATATCCCAGGAAAGAGCCAAGTGAACAAAGACAAGTGGACAAGTGGACAAAGACAAGTGGACAAGTGGACAAGTGGTGCTAAGTAGGTCCAATGGAGTGTCACTCAGCCATCAAATCCACGTCATGAGGCTGGTAGCAGCATCCTGAGTGGATTTAGGTACCATCATCCTCAGTGAAATAAGTCTCACAAAAAAAGAAACTTATGATATCACTTATGGAGGGAATGTAAAAATCGCTCCCCATGAACTGAATCCCCAAACAGAACAGGTCACGCTTTTAGAAAACACACTTATGCCTGCTTCAGGGGAAAGGTGAGGTGGGGTGACGCATAAAACTCGAGTTTGAAATGAGCACAGATACCCTTCCGAAAACCGAATATGGAATGGACACGACCTACTCCTTGCTCAATCAACTGGACTCACCAGACCCTGTTCATCGCACAAGTATCTATCCGACTAGTAAGCATCTTAAAAGCTAAGTCTTGATATCTCTCTGTAAGTGCATCAAGTGTGTGTAAAGCGGCCTAAAAACAGCACTGAAAATCAGCTCAGACCCATTCTGAGGATACATTTCCAACACAAAGAAGAAACAAGCAGGGCAAAACTGAGAGAAATGCTTCCAAAATGCGTTCAGGGACTGGGATGCAACCAGGATTGACCACATCTACAGCCCCAGCGGCAGAAGACATAAGGCTGGACACTCTCGGGGCTGAGACGATTGGTGAGGTTGGGAAAGCCAATGCAGACCCTTGAAAGGAATCCTGCGTGCTACCCATTCCATGGGTCCCAACTCTCCAGGTTCACCGCAATCTTCCGACAGCG
Organism: Kogia breviceps; assembly: GCF_026419965.1. Classification (NCBI taxonomy): domain Eukaryota; kingdom Metazoa; phylum Chordata; class Mammalia; order Artiodactyla; family Physeteridae; genus Kogia; species Kogia breviceps. The sequence continues at coordinate 48,629,361 of NC_081322.1, read as the reverse complement.
AAAGCACTCATTGGAAACCCAGCGGATGCTACACCGTGGGATCGGGAAAGCTTTCTGAAACTCACCTCAGTTTTCATCTCCTGGTGCTCGTGTTCTCCATTCAGGCCCCCTTACGAACAATCTCCCCACTTGGAGACTCAGCGCCTTTCCATGCCTCTTTCCTACCGTCTGCAATTTGTCCGGAGGATGAACTGGAAGAGCGGCAACCAATGAGAGACTCGCTGGAGGTGTTTGGTCGGGCACATGTCACTCTCATTTCCCATCACCAAGAAGAATTCACCAAAGGCTCAGCCTGCCACCCCGGATCGACAATAGGGCAGAAGCCATCCAGCCGTGTTGCGTCCCACTCACAAAAAAGCGACTTGGGAAATGGAGCTCAGGGGCACTGCACTTCCCAAACCTGCAGAGTTCTAAACGATAACTATCGGCCCAAAATATATTGAGGTCAGGCTACGAAGAGGCGTTGAACGCAAGGCAGAATTGCACGAAACGGACGTCATCGGGTACATCGGAATGTCCCCGATAGCACATGAAAAGCGCCAGAACGTGGACAATGATGCGGTTGGCCAAAAAGGGCGTATGCGTTTTTTCCTGAATATATTCAGGAAAAAACGCATACGCCCTTTTTGGCCAACCAAGCAAGCTGGGAGAGCAAATCAGCACTACAAAGAAATCTCTCGCCCCCCCCCCCCGGCAAAAGGGCCACGCGAAAAAAGTCTAAAAACCAGAAAGGCAGGACAGGCCACGGAGACAAGGGAGCCTTGTTAAGCTGATGCGCGGGATGTCAATGGCCAACACCCAATCTTCACAAGTGTATCCTCTTTCCCAAAACATGTAAAACACAGAACCACAGAGCATAGTGCACTTCCACACATGGGCGTTGACCTTGGGGAAATGAAAAAATCAACCAGACACAGGGACCCCAAAGTTGAGGGCTGCTGTCTTGACAAGAACCTCGACTCCGGTACACGTTTCATATCCCAGGAAAGAGCCAAGTGGACAAAGACAAGTGGACAAGTGGACAAAGACAAGTGGACAAGTGGACAAGTGGTGCTAAGTAGGTCCAATGGAGTGTCACTCAGCCATCAAATCCACGTCATGAGGCTGGTAGCAGCATCCTGAGTGGATTTAGGTACCATCATCCTCAGTGAAATAAGTCCCACAAAAAAAGAAACTTATGATATCACTTATCGAGGGAATGTAAAAATCGCTCCCCATGAACTGAATCCCCAAACAGAACAGGTCACGCTTTTAGAAAACACACTTATGCCTGCTTCAGGGGAAAGGTGAGGTGGGGTGACGCATAAAACTCGAGTTTGAAATGAGCACAGATACCCTTCCGAAAACCGAATATGGAATGGACACGACCTACTCCTTGCTCAATCAACTGGACTCACCAGACCCTGTTCATCGCACAAGTATCTATCCGACTAGTAAGCATCTTAAAAGCTAAGTCTTGATATCTCTCTGTAAGTGCATCAAGTGTGTGTAAAGCGGCCTAAAAACAGCACTGAAAATCAGCTCAGACCCATTCTGAGGATACATTTCCAACACCAAGAAGAAACAAGCAGGGCAAAACAGAGAGAAATGCTTCCAAAATGCGTTCAGGGACTGGGATGCAACCAGGATTGACCACATCTACAGCCCCAGTGGCAGAAGACATAAGGCTGGACACTCTCGGGGCTGAGACGATTGGTGAGGTTGGGAAAGCCAATGCAGACCCTTGAAAGGAATCCTGCGTGCTACCCATTCCATGGGTCCCAACTCTCCAGGTTCACCGCAATCTTCCGACAGCGAAAGCACTCATTGGAAACCCAGCGGATGCTACACCGTGGGATCGGGAAAGCTTTCTGAAACTCACCTCAGTTTTCATCTCCTGGTGCTCGTGTTCTCCATTCAGGCCCCCTTACGAACAATCTCCCCACTTGGAGACTCAGCGCCTTTCCATGCCTCTTTCGTACCGTCTGCAATTTGTCTGCAGGATGAACTGGAAGAGGGGCAACCAATGAGAGACTCGCTGGAGGTGTTTGGTCGGGCACATGTTACTCTCATTTCCCATCACCAAGAAGAATTCACCAAAGGCTCAGCCTGCCACCCCGGATCGACAATAGGGCAGAAGCCATCAATCCGTGTTGCGTCCCACTCACAAAAAAGTGACTTGGGAAATGGAGCTCAGGGGCACTGCACTTCCCAAACCTGCAGAGTTCTAAACGATAACTATCGGCCCAAAATATATTGAGGTCAGGCTACGAAGAGGCGTTGAACGCAAGGCAGAATTGCACGAAACGGACGTCATCGGGTACATCGGAATGGCCCCGATAGCACATGAAAAGCGCCAGAACGTGGACAATGATGCGGTTGGCCAAAAAGGGCGTATGCGTTTTTTCCTGAATATATTCAGGAAAAAACGCATACGCCCGTTTTGGCCAACCAAGCAAGCTGGGAGAGCAAATCAGCACTACAAAGAAATCTCTCGCCCCCCCCCCCCCCCCCGGCAAAAGGGCCACGCGAAAAAAGTCTAAAAACCAGAAAGGCAGGACAGGCCACGGAGACAAGGGAGCCTTGTTAAGCTGATGGGCGGGATGTCAATGGCCAACACCCAATCTTCACAAGTGTATCCTCTTTCCCAAAACATGTAAAACACAGAACTACAGAGCATAGGGCACTTCCACACATGGGCGTTGACCTTGGGGAAATGAAAAAATCAACCAGACACAGGGACCCCAAAGTTGAGGGCTGCTGTCTTGACAAGAACCTCGACTCCGGTACACGTTTCATATCCCAGGAAAGAGCCAAGTGGACAAAGACAAGTGGACAAGTGGACAAAGACAAGTGGACAAGTGGTGCTAAGTAGGTCCAATGGAGTGTCACTCAGCCATCAAATCCACGTCATGAGGCTGGTAGCAGCATCCTGAGTGGATTTAGGTACCATCATCCTCAGTGAAATAAGTCTCACAAAAAAAGAAACTTATGATATGACTTATCGAGGGAATGTAAAAATCGCTCCCCATGAACTGAATCCCCAAACAGAACAGGTCACGCTTTTAGAAAACACACTTATGCCTGCTTCAGGGGAAAGGTGAGGTGGGGTGACGCATAAAACTCGAGTTTGAAATGAGCACAGATACCCTTCCGAAAACCGAATATGGAATGGACACGACCTACTCCTTGCTCAATCAACTGGACTCACCAGACCCTGTTCATCGCACAAGTATCTATCCGACTAGTAAGCATCTTAAAAGCTAAGTCTTGATATCTCTCTGTAAGTGCATCAAGTGTGTGTAAAGCGGCCTAAAAACAGCAGTGAAAATCAGCTCAGACCCATTCTGAGGATACATTTCCAACACAAAGAAGAAACAAGCAGGGCAAAACAGAGAGAAATGCTTCCAAAATGCGTTCAGGGACTGGGATGCAACCAGGATTGACCACATCTACAGCCCCAGCGGCAGAAGACATAAGGCTGGACACTCTCGGGGCTGAGACGATTGGTGAGGTTGGGAAAGCCAATGCAGACCCTTGAAAGGAATCCTGCGTGCTACCCATTCCATGGGTCCAAACTCTCCAGGTTCACCGCAATCTTCCGACAGCGAAAGCACTCATTGGAAACCCAGCGGATGCTACACCGTGGGATCGGGAAAGCTTTCTGAAACTCACCTCAGTTTTCATCTCCTGGTGCTCGTGTTCTCCATTCAGGCCCCCTTACGAACAATCTCCCCACTTGGAGACTCAGCGCCTTTCCATGCCTCTTTCGTACCGTCTGCAATTTGTCCGCAGGATGAACTAGAAGAGGGGCAACCAATGAGAGACTCGCTGGAGGTGTTTGGTCGGGCACATGTCACTCTCATTTCCCATCACCAAGAAGAATTCACCAAAGGCTCAGCCTGCCACCCCGGATCGACAATAGGGCAGAAGCCATCCAGCCGTGTTGCGTCCCACTCACAAAAAAGCGACTTGGGAAATGGAGCTCAGGGGCACTGCACTTCCCAAACCTGCAGAGTTCTAAACGATAACTATCGGCCCAAAATATATTGAGGTCAGGCTACGAAGAGGCGTTGAACGCAAGGCAGAATTGCACGAAACGGACGTCATCGGGTACATCGGAATGGCCCCGATAGCACATGAAAAGCGCCAGAACGTGGACAATGATGCGGTTGGCCAAAAAGGGCGTATGCGTTTTTTCCTGAATATATTCAGGAAAAAACGCATACGCCCGTTTTGGCCAACCAAGCAAGCTGGGAGAGCAAATCAGCACTACAAAGAAATCTCTCGCCCCCCCCCCCGGCAAAAGGGCCACGCGAAAAAAGTCTAAAAACCAGAAAGGCAGGACAGGCCACGGAGACAAGGTCGCCTTGTTAAGCTGATGCGCGGGATGTCAATGGCCAACACCCAATCTTCACAAGTGTATCCTCTTTCCCAAAACATGTAAAACACAGAACCACAGAGCATAGGGCACTTCCACACATGGGCGTTGACCTTGGGGAAATGAAAAAATCAACCAGACACAGGGACCCCAAAGTTGAGGGCTGCTGTCTTGACAAGAACCTCGACTCTGGTACACGTTTCATATCCCAGGAAAGAGCCAAGTGAACAAAGACAAGTGGACAAGTGGACAAAGACAAGTGGACAAGTGGACAAGTGGTGCTAAGTAGGTCCAATGGAGTGTCACTCAGCCATCAAATCCACGTCATGAGGCTGGTAGCAGCATCCTGAGTGGATTTAGGTACCATCATCCTCAGTGAAATAAGTCTCACAAAAAAAGAAACTTATGATATCACTTATGGAGGGAATGTAAAAATCGCTCCCCATGAACTGAATCCCCAAACAGAACAGGTCACGCTTTTAGAAAACACACTTATGCCTGCTTCAGGGGAAAGGTGAGGTGGGGTGACGCATAAAACTCGAGTTTGAAATGAGCACAGATACCCTTCCGAAAACCGAATATGGAATGGACACGACCTACTCCTTGCTCAATCAACTGGACTCACCAGACCCTGTTCATCGCACAAGTATCTATCCGACTAGTAAGCATCTTAAAAGCTAAGTCTTGATATCTCTCTGTAAGTGCATCAAGTGTGTGTAAAGCGGCCTAAAAACAGCACTGAAAATCAGCTCAGACCCATTCTGAGGATACATTTCCAACACAAAGAAGAAACAAGCAGGGCAAAACTGAGAGAAATGCTTCCAAAATGCGTTCAGGGACTGGGATGCAACCAGGATTGACCACATCTACAGCCCCAGCGGCAGAAGACATAAGGCTGGACACTCTCGGGGCTGAGACGATTGGTGAGGTTGGGAAAGCCAATGCAGACCCTTGAAAGGAATCCTGCGTGCTACCCATTCCATGGGTCCCAACTCTCCAGGTTCACCGCAATCTTCCGACAGCGAAAGCACTCATTGGAAACCCAGCGGATGCTACACCGTGGGATCGGGAAAGCTTTCTGAAACTCACCTCAGTTTTCATCTCCTGGTGCTCGTGTTCTCCATTCAGGCCCCCTTACGAACAATCTCCCCACTTGGAGACTCAGCGCCTTTCCATGCCTCTTTCCTACCGTCTGCAATTTGTCCGGAGGATGAACTGGAAGAGCGGCAACCAATGAGAGACTCGCTGGAGGTGTTTGGTCGGGCACATGTCACTCTCATTTCCCATCACCAAGAAGAATTCACCAAAGGCTCAGCCTGCCACCCCGGATCGACAATAGGGCAGAAGCCATCCAGCCGTGTTGCGTCCCACTCACAAAAAAGCGACTTGGGAAATGGAGCTCAGGGGCACTGCACTTCCCAAACCTGCAGAGTTCTAAACGATAACTATCGGCCCAAAATATATTGAGGTCAGGCTACGAAGAGGCGTTGAACGCAAGGCAGAATTGCACGAAACGGACGTCATCGGGTACATCGGAATGTCCCCGATAGCACATGAAAAGCGCCAGAACGTGGACAATGATGCGGTTGGCCAAAAAGGGCGTATGCGTTTTTTCCTGAATATATTCAGGAAAAAACGCATACGCCCTTTTTGGCCAACCAAGCAAGCTGGGAGAGCAAATCAGCACTACAAAGAAATCTCTCGCCCCCCCCCCCCCGGCAAAAGGGCCACGCGAAAAAAGTCTAAAAACCAGAAAGGCAGGACAGGCCACGGAGACAAGGGAGCCTTGTTAAGCTGATGCGCGGGATGTCAATGGCCAACACCCAATCTTCACAAGTGTATCCTCTTTCCCAAAACATGTAAAACACAGAACCACAGAGCATAGTGCACTTCCACACATGGGCGTTGACCTTGGGGAAATGAAAAAATCAACCAGACACAGGGACCCCAAAGTTGAGGGCTGCTGTCTTGACAAGAACCTCGACTCCGGTACACGTTTCATATCCCAGGAAAGAGCCAAGTGGACAAAGACAAGTGGACAAGTGGACAAAGACAAGTGGACAAGTGGACAAGTGGTGCTAAGTAGGTCCAATGGAGTGTCACTCAGCCATCAAATCCACGTCATGAGGCTGGTAGCAGCATCCTGAGTGGATTTAGGTACCATCATCCTCAGTGAAATAAGTCCCACAAAAAAAGAAACTTATGATATCACTTATCGAGGGAATGTAAAAATCGCTCCCCATGAACTGAATCCCCAAACAGAACAGGTCACGCTTTTAGAAAACACACTTATGCCTGCTTCAGGGGAAAGGTGAGGTGGGGTGACGCATAAAACTCGAGTTTGAAATGAGCACAGATACCCTTCCGAAAACCGAATATGGAATGGACACGACCTACTCCTTGCTCAATCAACTGGACTCACCAGACCCTGTTCATCGCACAAGTATCTATCCGACTAGTAAGCATCTTAAAAGCTAAGTCTTGATATCTCTCTGTAAGTGCATCAAGTGTGTGTAAAGCGGCCTAAAAACAGCACTGAAAATCAGCTCAGACCCATTCTGAGGATACATTTCCAACACCAAGAAGAAACAAGCAGGGCAAAACAGAGAGAAATGCTTCCAAAATGCGTTCAGGGACTGGGATGCAACCAGGATTGACCACATCTACAGCCCCAGTGGCAGAAGACATAAGGCTGGACACTCTCGGGGCTGAGACGATTGGTGAGGTTGGGAAAGCCAATGCAGACCCTTGAAAGGAATCCTGCGTGCTACCCATTCCATGGGTCCCAACTCTCCAGGTTCACCGCAATCTTCCGACAGCGAAAGCACTCATTGGAAACCCAGCGGATGCTACACCGTGGGATCGGGAAAGCTTTCTGAAACTCACCTCAGTTTTCATCTCCTGGTGCTCGTGTTCTCCATTCAGGCCCCCTTACGAACAATCTCCCCACTTGGAGACTCAGCGCCTTTCCATGCCTCTTTCGTACCGTCTGCAATTTGTCTGCAGGATGAACTGGAAGAGGGGCAACCAATGAGAGACTCGCTGGAGGTGTTTGGTCGGGCACATGTTACTCTCATTTCCCATCACCAAGAAGAATTCACCAAAGGCTCAGCCTGCCACCCCGGATCGACAATAGGGCAGAAGCCATCAATCCGTGTTGCGTCCCACTCACAAAAAAGTGACTTGGGAAATGGAGCTCAGGGGCACTGCACTTCCCAAACCTGCAGAGTTCTAAACGATAACTATCGGCCCAAAATATATTGAGGTCAGGCTACGAAGAGGCGTTGAACGCAAGGCAGAATTGCACGAAACGGACGTCATCGGGTACATCGGAATGGCCCCGATAGCACATGAAAAGCGCCAGAACGTGGACAATGATGCGGTTGGCCAAAAAGGGCGTATGCGTTTTTTCCTGAATATATTCAGGAAAAAACGCATACGCCCGTTTTGGCCAACCAAGCAAGCTGGGAGAGCAAATCAGCACTACAAAGAAATCTCTCGCCCCCCCCCCCCCCCGGCAAAAGGGCCACGCGAAAAAAGTCTAAAAACCAGAAAGGCAGGACAGGCCACGGAGACAAGGGAGCCTTGTTAAGCTGATGGGCGGGATGTCAATGGCCAACACCCAATCTTCACAAGTGTATCCTCTTTCCCAAAACATGTAAAACACAGAACTACAGAGCATAGGGCACTTCCACACATGGGCGTTGACCTTGGGGAAATGAAAAAATCAACCAGACACAGGGACCCCAAAGTTGAGGGCTGCTGTCTTGACAAGAACCTCGACTCCGGTACACGTTTCATATCCCAGGAAAGAGCCAAGTGGACAAAGACAAGTGGACAAGTGGACAAAGACAAGTGGACAAGTGGTGCTAAGTAGGTCCAATGGAGTGTCACTCAGCCATCAAATCCACGTCATGAGGCTGGTAGCAGCATCCTGAGTGGATTTAGGTACCATCATCCTCAGTGAAATAAGTCCCACAAAAAAAGAAACTTATGATATCACTTATCGAGGGAATGTAAAAATCGCTCCCCATGAACTGAATCCCCAAACAGAACAGGTCACGCTTTTAGAAAACACACTTATGCCTGCTTCAGGGGAAAGGTGAGGTGGGGTGACGCATAAAACTCGAGTTTGAAATGAGCACAGATACCCTTCCGAAAACCGAATATGGAATGGACACGACCTACTCCTTGCTCAATCAACTGGACTCACCAGACCCTGTTCATCGCACAAGTATCTATCCGACTAGTAAGCATCTTAAAAGCTAAGTCTTGATATCTCTCTGTAAGTGCATCAAGTGTGTGTAAAGCGGCCTAAAAACAGCAGTGAAAATCAGCTCAGACCCATTCTGAGGATACATTTCCAACACAAAGAAGAAACAAGCAGGGCAAAACTGAGAGAAATGCTTCCAAAATGCGTTCAGGGACTGGGATGCAACCAGGATTGACCACATCTACAGCCCCAGCGGCAGAAGACATAAGGCTGGACACTCTCGGGGCTGAGACGATTGGTGAGGTTGGGAAAGCCAATGCAGACCCTTGAAAGGAATCCTGCGTGCTACCCATTCCATGGGTCCGAACTCTCCAGGTTCACCGCAATCTTCCGACAGCGAAAGCACTCATTGGAAACCCAGCGGATGCTACACCGTGGGATCGGGAAAGCTTTCTGAAACTCACCTCAGTTTTCATCTCCTGGTGCTCGTGTTCTCCATTCAGGCCCCCTTACGAACAATCTCCCCACTTGGAGACTCAGCGCCTTTCCATGCCTCTTTCGTACCGTCTGCAATTTGTCCGCAGGATGAACTTGAAGAGGGGGAACCAATGAGAGACTCGCTGGAGGTGTTTGGTCGGGCACATGTCACTCTCATTTCCCATCACCAAGAAGAATTCACCAAAGGCTCAGCCTGCCACCCCGGATCGACAATAGGGCAGAAGCCATCCAGCCGTGTTGCGTCCCACTCACAAAAAAGCGACTTGGGAAATGGAACTCAGGGGCACTGCACTTCCCAAACCTGCAGAGTTCTAAACGATAACTATCGCCCCAAAATATATTGAGGTCAGGCTACGAAGAGGCGTTGAACGCAAGGCAGAATTGCACGAAACGGACGTCATCGGGTACATCGGAATGGCCCCGATAGCACATGAAAAGCGCCAGAACGTGGACAATGATGCGGTTGGCCAAAAAGGGCGTATGCGTTTTTTCCTGAATATATTCAGGAAAAAACGCATACGCCCTTTTTGGCCAACCAAGTAAGCTGGGAGAGCAAATCAGCACTACAAAGAAATCTCTCGCCCCACCCCCGGCAAAAGGGCCACGAGAAAAAAGTCTAAAAACCAGAAAGGCAGGACAGGCCACGGAGACAAGGGAGCCTTGTTAAGCTGATGCGTGGGATGTCAATGGCCAACAGCCAATCTTCACAAGTGTATCCTCTTTCCCAAAACATGTAAAACACAGAACCACAGAGCATAGTGCACTTCCACACATGGGCGTTGACCTTGGGGAAATGAAAAAATCAACCAGACACAGGGACCCCAAAGTTGAGGGCTGCTGTCTTGACAAGAACCTCGACTCCGGTACACGTTTCATATCCCAGGAAAGAGCCAAGTGGACAAAGACAAGTGGACAAGTGGACAAAGACAAGTGGACAAGTGGTGCTAAGTAGGTCCAATGGAGTGTCACTCAGCCATCAAATCCACGTCATGAGGCTGCTAGCAGCATCCTGAGTGGATTTAGGTACCATCATCCTCAGTGAAATAAGTCCCACAAAAAAAGAAACTTATGATATCACTTATCGAGGGAATGTAAAAATCGCTCCCCATGAACTGAATCCCCAAACAGAACAGGTCACGCTTTTAGAAAACACACTTATGCCTGCTTCAGGGGAAAGGTGAGGTGGGGTGACGCATAAAACTCGAGTTTGAAATGAGCACAGATACCCTTCCGAAAACCGAATATGGAATGGACACGACCTACTCCTTGCTCAATCAACTGGACTCACCAGACCCTGTTCATCGCACAAGTATCTATCCGACTAGTAAGCATCTTAAAAGCTAAGTCTTGATATCTCTCTGTAAGTGCATCAAGTGTGTGTAAAGCGGCCTAAAAACAGCACTGAAAATCAGCTCAGACCCATTCTGAGGATACATTTCCAACACAAAGAAGAAACAAGCAGGGCAAAACTGAGAGAAATGCTTCCAAAATGCGTTCAGGGACTGGGATGCAACCAGGATTGACCACATCTACAGCCCCAGCGGCAGAAGACATAAGGCTGGACACTCTCGGGGCTGAGACGATTGGTGAGGTTGGGAAAGCCAATGCAGACCCTTGAAAGGAATCCTGCGTGCTACCCATTCCATGGGTCCGAACTCTCCAGGTTCACCGCAATCTTCCGACAGCGAAAGCACTCATTGGAAACCCAGCGGATGCTACACCGTGGGATCGGGAAAGCTTTCTGAAACTCACCTCAGTTTTCATCTCCTGGTGCTCGTGTTCTCCATTCAGGCCCCCTTACGAACAATCTCCCCACTTGGAGACTCAGCGCCTTTCCATGCCTCTTTCGTACCGTCTGCAATTTGTCCGCAGGATGAACTGGAAGAGGGGCAACCAATGAGAGACTCGCTGGAGGTGTTTGGTCGGGCACATGTCACTCTCATTTCCCATCACCAAGAAGAATTCACCAAAGGCTCAGCCTGCCACCCCGGATCGACAATAGGGCAGAAGCCATCCAGCCGTGTTGCGTCCCACTCACAAAAAAGCGACTTGGGAAATGGAACTCAGGGGCACTGCACTTCCCAAACCTGCAGAGTTCTAAACGATAACTATCGCCCCAAAATATATTGAGGTCAGGCTACGAAGAGGCGTTGAACGCAAGGCAGAATTGCACGAAACGGACGTCATCGGGTACATCGGAATGGCCCCGATAGCACATGAAAAGCGCCAGAACGTGGACAATGATGCGGTTGGCCAAAAAGGGCGTATGCGTTTTTTCCTGAATATATTCAGGAAAAAACGCATACGCCCTTTTTGGCCAACCAAGTAAGCTGGGAGAGCAAATCAGCACTACAAAGAAATCTCTCGCCCCACCCCCGGCAAAAGGGCCACGCGAAAAAAGTCTAAAAACCAGAAAGGCAGGACAGGCCACGGAGACAAGGGAGCCTTGTTAAGCTGATGCGTGGGATGTGAATGGCCAACAGCCAATCTTCACAAGTGTATCCTCTTTCCCAAAACATGTAAAACACAGAACCACAGAGCATAGTGCACTTCCACACATGGGCGTTGACCTTGGGGAAATGAAAAAATCAACCAGACACAGGGACCCCAAAGTTGAGGGCTGCTGTCTTGACAAGAACCTCGACTCCGGTACACGTTTCATATCCCAGGAAAGAGCCAAGTGGACAAAGACAAGTGGACAAGTGGACAAAGACAAGTGGACAAGTGGTGCTAAGTAGGTCCAATGGAGTGTCACTCAGCCATGAAATCCACGTCATGAGGCTGGTAGCAGCATCCTGAGTGGATTTAGGTACCATCATCCTCAGTGAAATAAGTCCCACAAAAAAAGAAACTTATGATATCACTTATCGAGGGAATGTAAAAATCGCTCCCCATGAACTGAATCCCCAAACAGAACAGGTCACGCTTTTAGAAAACACACTTATGCCTGCTTCAGGGGAAAGGTGAGGTGGGGTGACGCATAAAACTCGAGTTTGAAATGAGCACAGATACCCTTCCGAAAACCGAATATGGAATGGACACGACCTACTCCTTGCTCAATCAACTGGACTCACCAGACCCTGTTCATCGCACAAGTATCTATCCGACTAGTAAGCATCTTAAAAGCTAAGTCTTGATATCTCTCTGTAAGTGCATCAAGTGTGTGTAAAGCGGCCTAAAAACAGCACTGAAAATCAGCTCAGACCCATTCTGAGGATACATTTCCAACACAAAGAAGAAACAAGCAGGGCAAAACTGAGAGAAATGCTTCCAAAATGCGTTCAGGGACTGGGATGCAACCAGGATTGACCACATCTACAGCCCCAGCGGCAGAAGACATAAGGCTGGACACTCTCGGGGCTGAGACGATTGGTGAGGTTGGGAAAGCCAATGCAGACCCTTGAAAGGAATCCTGCGTGCTACCCATTCCATGGGTCCCAACTCTCCAGGTTCACCGCAATCTTCCGACAGCGAAAGCACTCATTGGAAACCCAGCGGATGCTACACCGTGGGATCGGGAAAGCTTTCTGAAACTCACCTCAGTTTTCATCTCCTGGTTCTCGTTTTCTCCATTCAGGCCCCCTTACGAACAATCTCCCCACTTGGAGACTCAGCGCCTTTCCATGCCTCTTTCGTACCGTCTGCAATTTGTCCGCAGGATGAACTTGAAGAGGGGAACCAATGAGAGACTCGCTGGAGGTGTTTGGTCGGGCACATGTCACTCTCATTTCCCATCACGAAGAAGAATTCACCAAAGGATCAGCCTGCCACCCCGGATCGACAATAGGGCGTGAAGCCATCCAGCCGTGTTGCTTCCCACTCACAAAAAAGTGACTTGGGAAATGGAGCTCAGGGGCACTGCACTTCCCAAACCTGCAGAGTTCTAAACGATAACTATCGCCCCAAAATATATTGAGGTCAGGCTACGAAGAGGCGTTGAACGCAAGGCAGAATTGCACGAAACGGACGTCATCGGGTACATCGGAATGGCCCCGATAACACATGAAAAGCGCCAGAACGTGAACAATGATGCGGTTGGCCAAAAAGGGCGTATGCGTTTTTTCCTGAATATATTCAGGAAAAAACGCATACGCCCTTTTTGGCCAACCAAGCAAGCTGGGAGAGCAAATCAGCACTACAAAGAAATCTCTCGCCCACACCCCCCCCGGGAAAAGGGCCACGCGAAAAAAGTCTAAAAACCAGAAAGGCAGGACAGGGCACGGAGACAAGGGAGCCTTGTTAAGCTGATGGGCGGGATGTCAATGGCCAACACCCAATCTTCACAAGTGTATCCTCTTTCCCAAAACATGTAAAACACAGAACTACAGAGCATAGGGCACTTCCACACATGGGCGTTGACCTTGGGGAAATGAAAAAATCAACCAGACACAGGGACCCCAAAGTTGAGGGCTGCTGTCTTGACAAGAACCTCGACTCCGGTACACGTTTCATATCCCAGGAAAGAGCCAAGTGGACAAAGACAAGTGGACAAGTGGACAAAGACAAGTGGACAAGTGGACAAGTGGTGCTAAGTAGGTCCAATGGAGTGTCACTCAGCCATCAAATCCACGTCATGAGGCTGCTAGCAGCATCCTGAGTGGATTTAGGTACCATCATCCTCAGTGAAATAAGTCCCACAAAAAAAGAAACTTATGATATCACTTATCGAGGGAATGTAAAAATCGCTCCCCATGAACTGAATCCCCAAACAGAACAGGTCACGCTTTTAAAAAACACACTTATGCCTGCTTCAGGGGAAAGGTGAGGTGGGGTGACGCATAAAACTCGAGTTTGAAATGAGCACAGATACCCTTCCGAAAACCGAATATGGAATGGACACGACCTACTCCTTGCTCAATCAACTGGACTCACCAGACCCTGTTCATCGCACAAGTATCTATCCGACTAGTAAGCATCTTAAAAGCTAAGTCTTGATATCTCTCTGTAAGTGCATCAAGTGTGTGTAAAGCGGCCTAAAAACAGCACTGAAAATCAGCTCAGACCCATTCTGAGGATACATTTCCAACACAAAGAAGAAACAAGCAGGGCAAAACAGAGAGAAATGCTTCCAAAATGCGTTCAGGGACTGGGATGCAACCAGGATTGACCACATCTACAGCCCCAGCGGCAGAAGACATAAGGCTGGACACTCTCGGGGCTGAGACGATTGGTGAGGTTGGGAAAGCCAATGCAGACCCTTGAAAGGAATCCTGCGTGCTACCCATTCCATGGGTCCCAACTCTCCAGGTTCACCGCAATCTTCCGACAGCGAAAGCACTCATTGGAAACCCAGCGGATGCTACACCGTGGGATCGGGAAAGCTTTCTGAAACTCACCTCAGTTTTCATCTCCTGGTGCTCGTTTTCTCCATTCAGGCCCCCTTACGAACAATCTCCCCACTTGGAGACTCAGCGCCTTTCCATGCCTCTTTCGTACCGTCTGCAATTTGTCCGCAGGATGAACTTGAAGAGGGGGAACCAATGAGAGGCTCGCTGGAGGTGTTTGGTCGGGCACATGTCACTCTCATTTCCCATCACGAAGAAGAATTCACCAAAGGGTCAGCCTGCCACCCCGGATCGACAATAGGGCGTGAAGCCATCCAGCCGTGTTGCATCCCACTCACAAAAAAGTGACTTGGGAAATGGAGCTCAGGGGCACTGCACTTCCCAAACCTGCAGAGTTCTAAAAGATAACTATCGGCCCAAAATATATTGAGGTCAGGCTACGAAGAGGCGTTGAACGCAAGGCAGAATTGCACGAAACGGACGTCATCGGGTACATCGGAATGGCCCCGATAGCACATGAAAAGCGCCAGAACGTGGACAATGATGCGGTTGGCCAAAAAGGGCGTATGCGTTTTTTCCTGAATATATTCAGGAAAAAACGCATACGCCCTTTTTGGCCAACCAAGTAAGCTGGGAGAGCAAATCAGCACTACAAAGAAATCTCTCGCCCCACCCCCGGCAAAAGGGCCACGCGAAAAAAGTCTAAAAACCAGAAAGGCAGGACAGGCCACGGAGACAAGGGAGCCTTGTTAAGCTGATGCGTGGGATGTGAATGGCCAACAGCCAATCTTCACAAGTGTATCCTCTTTCCCAAAACATGTAAAACACAGAACCACAGAGCATAGTGCACTTCCACACATGGGCGTTGACCTTGGGGAAATGAAAAAATCAACCAGACACAGGGACCCCAAAGTTGAGGGCTGCTGTCTTGACAAGAACCTCGACTCCGGTACACGTTTCATATCCCAGGAAAGAGCCAAGTGGACAAAGACAAGTGGACAAGTGGACAAAGACAAGTGGACAAGTGGTGCTAAGTAGGTCCAATGGAGTGTCACTCAGCCATGAAATCCACGTCATGAGGCTGGTAGCAGCATCCTGAGTGGATTTAGGTACCATCATCCTCAGTGAAATAAGTCCCACAAAAAAAGAAACTTATGATATCACTTATCGAGGGAATGTAAAAATCGCTCCCCATGAACTGAATCCCCAAACAGAACAGGTCACGCTTTTAGAAAACACACTTATGCCTGCTTCAGGGGAAAGGTGAGGTGGGGTGACGCATAAAACTCGAGTTTGAAATGAGCACAGATACCCTTCCGAAAACCGAATATGGAATGGACACGACCTACTCCTTGCTCAATCAACTGGACTCACCAGACCCTGTTCATCGCACAAGTATCTATCCGACTAGTAAGCATCTTAAAAGCTAAGTCTTGATATCTCTCTGTAAGTGCATCAAGTGTGTGTAAAGCGGCCTAAAAACAGCACTGAAAATCAGCTCAGACCCATTCTGAGGATACATTTCCAACACAAAGAAGAAACAAGCAGGGCAAAACTGAGAGAAATGCTTCCAAAATGCGTTCAGGGACTGGGATGCAACCAGGATTGACCACATCTACAGCCCCAGCGGCAGAAGACATAAGGCTGGACACTCTCGGGGCTGAGACGATTGGTGAGGTTGGGAAAGCCAATGCAGACCCTTGAAAGGAATCCTGCGTGCTACCCATTCCATGGGTCCCAACTCTCCAGGTTCACCGCAATCTTCCGACAGCGAAAGCACTCATTGGAAACCCAGCGGATGCTACACCGTGGGATCGGGAAAGCTTTCTGAAACTCACCTCAGTTTTCATCTCCTGGTGCTCGTGTTCTCCATTCAGGCCCCCTTACGAACAATCTCCCCACTTGGAGACTCAGCGCCTTTCCATGCCTCTTTCGTACCGTCTGCAATTTGTCCGCAGGATGATCTGGAAGAGGGGCAACCAATGAGAGACTCGCTGGAGGTGTTTGGTCGGGCACATGTCACTCTCATTTCCCATCACCAAGAAGAATTCACCAAAGGCTCAGCCTGCCACCCCGGATCGACAATAGGGCAGAAGCCATCCAGCCGTGTTGCGTCCCACTCACAAAAAAGCGACTTGGGAAATGGAGCTCAGGGGCACTGCACTTCCCAAACCTGCAGAGTTCTAAACGATAACTATCGCCCCAAAATATATTGAGGTCAGGCTACGAAGAGGCGTTGAACGCAAGGCAGAATTGCACGAAACGGACGTCATCGGGTACATCGGAATGGCCCCGATAGCACATGAAAAGCGCCAGAACGTGGACAATGATGCGGTTGGCCAAAAAGGGCCTATGCGTTTTTTCCTGAATATATTCAGGAAAAAACGCATACGCCCTTTTTGGCCAACCAAGCAAGCTGGGAGAGCAAATCAGCACTACAAAGAAATCTCTCGCCCCCCCCCCCTGGGAAAAGGGCCACGCGAAAAAAGTCTAAAAACCAGAAAGGCAGGACAGGCCACGGAGACAAGGGAGCCTTGTTAAGCTGATGGGCGGGATGTCAATGGCCAACAGCCAATCTTCACAAGTGTATCCTCTTTCCCAAAACATGTAAAACACAGAACCACAGAGCATAGGGCACTTCCACACATGGGCGTTGACCTTGGGGAAATGAAAAAATCAACCAGACACAGGGACCCCAAAGTTGAGGGCTTCTGTCTTGACAAGAACCTCGACTCCGGTACACGTTTCATATCCCAGGAAAGAGCCAAGTGGACAAAGACAAGTGGACAAGTGGACAAAGACAAGTGGACAAGTGGACAAGTGGTGCTAAGTAGGTCCAATGGAGTGTCACTCAGCCATCAAATCCACGTCATGAGGCTGGTAGCAGCATCCTGAGTGGATTTAGGTACCATCATCCTCAGTGAAATAAGTCCCACAAAAAAAGAAACTTATGATATCACTTATCGAGGGAATGTAAAAATCGCTCCCCATGAACTGAATCCCCAAACAGAACAGGTCACGCTTTTAAAAAACACACTTATGCCTGCTTCAGGGGAAAGGTGAGGTGGGGTGACGCATAAAACTCGAGTTTGAAATGAGCACAGATACCCTTCCGAAAACCGAATATGGAATGGACACGACCTACTCCTTGCTCAATCAACTGGACTCACCAGACCCTGTTCATCGCACAAGTATCTATCCGACTAGTAAGCATCTTAAAAGCTAAGTCTTGATATCTCTCTGTAAGTGCATCAAGTGTGTGTAAAGCGGCCTAAAAACAGCACTGAAAATCAGCTCAGACCCATTCTGAGGATAGATTTCCAACACAAAGAAGAAACAAGCAGGGCAAAACAGAGAGAAATGCTTCCAAAATGCGTTCAGGGACTGGGATGCAACCAGGATTGACCACATCTACAGCCCCAGCGGCAGAAGACATAAGGCTGGACACTCTCAGGGCTGAGACGATTGGTGAGGTTGGGAAAGCCAATGCAGACCGTTGAAAGGAATCCTGCGTGCTACCCATTCCATGGGTCCCAACTCTCCAGGTTCACCGCAATCTTCCGACAGCGAAAGCACTCATTGGAAACCCAGCGGATGCTACACCGTGGGATCGGGAAAGCTTTCTGAAACTCACCTCAGTTTTCATCTCCTGGTGCTCGTGTTCTCCATTCAGGCCCCCTTACGAACAATCTCCCCACTTGGAGACTCAGCGCCTTTCCATGCCTCTTTCGTACCGTCTGCAATTTCTCCGCAGGATGAACTGGAAGAGGGGCAACCAATGAGAGACTCGCTGGAGGTGTTTGGTCGGGCACATGTCACTCTCATTTCCCATCACCAAGAAGAATTCACCAAAGGCTCAGCCTGCCACCCCGGATCGACAATAGGGCAGAAGCCATCCAGCCGTGTTGCGTCCCACTCACAAAAAAGCGACTTGGGAAATGGAGCTCAGGGGCACTGCACTTCCCAAACCTGCAGAGTTCTAAACGATAACTATCGCCCCAAAATATATTGAGGTCAGGCTACGAAGAGGCGTTGAACGCAAGGCAGAATTGCACGAAACGGACGTCATCGGGTACATCGGAATGGCCCCGATAGCACATGAAAAGCGCCAGAACGTGGACAATGATGCGGTTGGCCAAAAAGGGCGTATGCGTTTTTTCCTGAATATATTCAGGAAAAAACGCATACGCCCTTTTTGGCCAACCAAGCAAGCTGGGAGAGCAAATCAGCACTACAAAGAAATCTCTCGCCCCCCCCCCCCGACAAAAGGGCCACGCGAAAAAAGTCTAAAAACCAGAAAGGCAGGACAGGCCACGGAGACAAGGGAGCCTTGTTAAGCTGATGGGCGGGATGTCAATGGCCAACAGCCAATCTTCACAAGTGTATCCTCTTTCCCAAAACATGTAAAACACAGAACCACAGAGCATAGGGCACTTCCACACATGGGCGTTGACCTTGGGGAAATGAAAAAATCAACCAGACACAGGGACCCCAAAGTTGAGGGCTGCTGTCTTGACAAGAACCTCGACTCCGGTACACGTTTCATATCCCAGGAAAGAGCCAAGTGGACAAAGACAAGTGGACAAGTGGACAAAGACAAGTGGACAAGTGGACAAGTGGTGCTAAGTAGGTCCAATGGAGTGTCACTCAGCCATGAAATCCACGTCATGAGGCTGGTAGCAGCATCCTGAGTGGATTTAGGTACCATCATCCTCAGTGAAATAAGTCCCACAAAAAAAGAAACTTATGATATCACTTATCGAGGGAATGTAAAAATCGCTCCCCATGAACTGAATCCCCAAACAGAACAGGTCACGCTTTTAGAAAACACACTTATGCCTGCTTCAGGGGAAAGGTGAGGTGGGGTGACGCATAAAACTCGAGTTTGAAATGAGCACAGATACCCTTCCGAAAACCGAATATGGAATGGACACGACCTACTCCTTGCTCAATCAACTGGACTCACCAGACCCTGTTCATCGCACAAGTATCTATCCGACTAGTAAGCATCTTAAAAGCTAAGTCTTGATATCTCTCTGTAAGTGCATCAAGTGTGTGTAAAGCGGCCTAAAAACAGCACTGAAAATCAGCTCAGACCCATTCTGAGGATACATTTCCAACACAAAGAAGAAACAAGCAGGGCAAAACAGAGAGAAATGCTTCCAAAATGCGTTCAGGGACTGGGATGCAACCAGGATTGACCACATCTACAGCCCCAGCGGCAGAAGACATAAGGCTGGACACTCTCGGGGCTGAGACGATTGGTGAGGTTGGGAAAGCCAATGCAGACCCTTGAAAGGAATCCTGCGTGCTACCCATTCCATGGGTCCCAACTCTCCAGGTTCACCGCAATCTTCCGACAGCGAAAGCACTCATTGGAAACCCAGCGGATGCTACACCGTGGGATCGGGAAAGCTTTCTGAAACTCACCTCAGTTTTCATCTCCTGGTGCTCGTGTTCTCCATTCAGGCCCCCTTACGAACAATCTCCCCACTTGGAGACTCAGCGCCTTTCCATGCCTCTTTCGTACCGTCTGCAATTTGTCCGCAGGATGAACTGGAAGAGGGGCAACCAATGAGAGACTCGCTGGAGGTGTTTGGTCGGGCACATGTCACTCTCATTTCCCATCACCAAGAAGAATTCACCAAAGGATCAGCCTGCCACCCCGGATCGACAATAGGGCGTGAAGCCATCCAGCCGTGTTGCATGCCACTCACAAAAAAGTGACTTGGGAAATGGAGCTCAGGGGCACTGCACTTCCCAAACCTGCAGAGTTCTAAACGATAACTATCGCCCCAAAATATATTGAGGTCAGGCTACGAAGAGGCGTTGAACGCAAGGCAGAATTGCACGAAACGGACGTCATCGGGTACATCGGAATGGCCCCGATAGCACATGAAAAGCGCCAGAACGTGGACAATGATGCGGTTGGCCAAAATATATTCAGGAAAAAACGCATACGCCCTTTTTGGCCAACCAAGCAAGCTGGGAGAGCAAATCAGCACTACAAAGAAATCTCTCGCCCCCCCCCCCGGGAAAAGGGCCACGCGAAAAAAGTCTAAAAACCAGAAAGGCAGGACAGGCCACGGAGACAAGGGAGCCTTGTTAAGCTGATGCGCGGGATGTCAATGGCCAACACCCAATCTTCACAAGTGTATCCTCTTTCCCAAAACATGTAAAACACAGAACTACAGAGCATAGGGCACTTCCACACATGGGCGTTGACCTTGGGGAAATGAAAAAATCAACCAGACACAGGGACCCCAAAGTTGAGGGCTGCTGTCTTGACAAGAACCTCGACTCCGGTACACGTTTCATATCCCAGGAAAGAGCCAAGTGGACAAAGACAAGTGGACAAGTGGACAAAGACAAGTGGACAAGTGGACAAGTGGTGCTAAGTAGGTCCAATGGAGTGTCACTCAGCCATCAAATCCACGTCATGAGGCTGGTAGCAGCATCCTGAGTGGATTTAGGTACCATCATCCTCAGTGAAATAAGTCCCACAAAAAAAGAAACTTATGATATCACTTATCGAGGGAATGTAAAAATCGCTCCCCATGAACTGAATCCCCAAACAGAACAGGTCACGCTTTTAGAAAACACACTTATGCCTGCTTCAGGGGAAAGGTGAGGTGGGGTGACGCATAAAACTCGAGTTTGAAATGAGCACAGATACCCTTCCGAAAACCGAATATGGAATGGACACGACCTACTCCTTGCTCAATCAACTGGACTCACCAGACCCTGTTCATCGCACAAGTATCTATCCGACTAGTAAGCATCTTAAAAGCTAAGTCTTGATATCTCTCTGTAAGTGCATCAAGTGTGTGTAAAGCGGCCTAAAAACAGCAGTGAAAATCAGCTCAGACCCATTCTGAGGATACATTTCCAACACAAAGAAGAAACAAGCAGGGCAAAACTGAGAGAAATGCTTCCAAAATGCGTTCAGGGACTGGGATGCAACCAGGATTGACCACATCTACAGCCCCAGCGGCAGAAGACATAAGGCTGGACACTCTCGGGGCTGAGACGATTGGTGAGGTTGGGAAAGCCAATGCAGACCCTTGAAAGGAATTCTGCGTGCTACCCATTCCATGGGTCCCAACTCTCCAGGTTCAACGCAATCTTCCGACAGCGAAAGCACTCATTGGAAACCCAGCGGATGCTACACCGTGGGATCGGGAAAGCTTTCTGAAACTCACCTCAGTTTTCATCTCCTGGTACTCGTTTTCTCCATTCAGGCCCCCTAACAAACAATCTCCCCACTTGGAGACTCAGCGCCTTTCCATGCCTCTTTCGTACCGTCTGCAATTTGTCCGCAGGATGAACTGGAAGAGGTGCAACCAATGAGAGACTCGCTGGAGGTGTTTGGTCGGGCACATGTCACTCTCATTTCCCATCACCAAGAAGAATTCACCAAAGGCTCAGCCTGCCACCCCGGATCGACAATAGGGCAGAAGCCATCCAGCCGTGTTGCGTCCCACTCACAAAAAAGCGACTTGGGAAATGGAGCTCAGGGGCACTGCACTTCCCAAACCTGCAGAGTTCTAAACGATAACTATCGCCCCAAAATATATTGAGGTCAGGCTACGAAGAGGCGTTGAACGCAAGGCAGAATTGCACGAAACGGACGTCATCGGGTACATCGGAATGGCCCCGATAGCACATGAAAAGCGCCAGAACGTGGACAATGATGCGGTTGGCCAAAAAGGGCGTATGCGTTTTTTCCTGAATATATTCAGGAAAAAACGCATACGCCCTTTTTGGCCAACCAAGCAAGCTGGGAGAGCAAATCAGCACTACAAAGAAATCTCTCGCCCCCCCACCCCCGGCAAAAGGGCCACGCCAAAAAAATCTAAAAACCAGAAAGGCAGGACAGGCCACGGAGACAAGGGAGCCTTGTTAAGCTGATGCGCGGGATGTCAATGGCCAACACCCAATCTTCACAAGTGTATCCTCTTTCCCAAAACATGTAAAACACAGAACCACAGAGCATAGTGCACTTCCACACATGGGCGTTGACCTTGGGGAAATGAAAAAATCAACCAGACACAGGGACCCCAAAGTTGAGGGCTGCTGTCTTGACAAGAACCTCGACTCCGGTACACGTTTCATATCCCAGGAAAGAGCCAAGTGGACAAAGACAAGTGGACAAGTGGACAAAGACAAGTGGACAAGTGGTGCTAAGTAGGTCCAATGGAGTGTCACTCAGCCATGAAATCCACGTCATGAGGCTGGTAGCAGCATCCTGAGTGGATTTAGGTACCATCATCCTCAGTGAAATAAGTCCCACAAAAAAAGAAACTTATGATATCACTTATCGAGGGAATGTAAAAATCGCTCCCCATGAACTGAATCCCCAAACAGAACAGGTCACGCTTTTAGAAAACACACTTATGCCTGCTTCAGGGGAAAGGTGAGGTGGGGTGACGCATAAAACTCGAGTTTGAAATGAGCACAGATACCCTTCCGAAAACCGAATATGGAATGGACACGACCTACTCCTTGCTCAATCAACTGGACTCACCAGACCCTGTTCATCGCACAAGTATCTATCCGACTAGTAAGCATCTTAAAAGCTAAGTCTTGATATCTCTCTGTAAGTGCATCAAGTGTGTGTAAAGCGGCCTAAAAACAGCACTGAAAATCAGCTCAGACCCATTCTGAGGATACATTTCCAACACAAAGAAGAAACAAGCAGGGCAAAACAGAGAGAAATGATTCCAAAATGCGTTCAGGGACTGGGATGCAACCAGGATTGACCACATCTACAGCCCCAGCGGCAGAAGACATAAGGCTGGACACTCTCGGGGCTGAGACGATTGGTGAGGTTGGGAAAGCCAATGCAGACCCTTGAAAGGAATCCTGCGTGCTACCCATTCCATGGGTCCCAACTCTCCAGGTTCACCGCAATCTTCCGACAGCGAAAGCACTCATTGGAAACCCAGCGGATGCTACACCGTGGGATCGGGAAAGCTTTCTGAAACTCACCTCAGTTTTCATCTCCTGGTGCTCGTGTTCTCCATTCAGGCCCCCTTACGAACAATCTCCCCACTTGGAGACTCAGCGCCTTTCCATGCCTCTTTCGTACCGTCTGCAATTTGTCCGCAGGATGAACTTGAAGAGGGGGAACCAATGAGAGACTCGCTGGAGGTGTTTGGTCGGGCACATGTCACTCTCATTTCCCATCACGAAAAAGAATTCACCAAAGGATCAGCCTGCCACCCCGGATCGACAATAGGGCGTGAAGCCATCAAGCCGTCTTGCATCCCACTCACAAAAAAGTGACTTGGGAAATGGAGCTCAGGGGCACTGCACTTCCCAAACCTGCAGAGTTCTAAACGATAACTATCGCCCCAAAATATATTGAGGTCAGGCTACGAAGAGGCGTTGAACGCAAGGCAGAATTGCACGAAACGGACGTCATCGGGTACATCGGAATGGCCCCGATAGCACATGAAAAGCGCCAGAACGTGGACAATGATGCGGTTGGCCAAAAAGGGCGTATGCGTTTTTTCCTGAATATATTCAGGAAAAAACGCATACGCCCTTTTTGGCCAACCAAGCAAGCTGGGAGAGCAAATCAGCACTACAAAGAAATCTCTCGCCCCCCCCCCCCCGGGAAAAGGGCCACGCGAAAAAAGTCTAAAAACCAGAAAGGCAGGACAGGCCACGGAGACAAGGGAGCCTTGTTAAGCTGATGGGCGGGATGTCAATGGCCAACACCCAATCTTCACAAGTGTATCCTCTTTCCCAAAACATGTAAAACACAGAACCACAGAGCATAGGGCACTTCCACACATGGGCGTTGACCTTGGGGAAATGAAAAAATCAACCAGACACAGGGACCCCAAAGTTGAGGGCTGCTGTCTTGACAAGAACCTCGACTCCGGTACACGTTTCATATCCCAGGAAAGAGCCAAGTGGACAAAGACAAGTGGACAAGTGGACAAAGACAAGTGGACAAAGGCAAGTGGACAAGTGGACAAGTGGTGCTAAGTAGGTCCAATGGAGTGTCACTCAGCCATCAAATCCACGTCATGAGGCTGCTAGCAGCATCCTGAGTGGATTTAGGTACCATCATCCTCAGTGAAATAAGTCTCACAAAAAAAGAAACTTATGATATCACTTATCGAGGGAATGTAAAAATCGCTCCCCATGAACTGAATCCCCAAACAGAACAGGTCACGCTTTTAGAAAACACAATTATGCCTGCTTCAGGGGAAAGGTGAGGTGGGGTGACGCATAAAACTCGAGTTTGAAATGAGCACAGATACCCTTCCGAAAACCGAATATGGAATGGACACGACCTACTCCTTGCTCAATCAACTGGACTCACCAGACCCTGTTCATCGCACAAGTATCTATCCGACTAGTAAGCATCTTAAAAGCTAAGTCTTGATATCTCTCTGTAAGTGCATCAAGTGTGTGTAAAGCGGCCTAAAAACAGCACTGAAAATCAGCTCAGACCCATTCTGAGGATACATTTCCAACACAAAGAAGAAACAAGCAGGGCAAAACAGAGAGAAATGCTTCCAAAATGCGTTCAGGGACTGGGATGCAACCAGGATTGACCACATCTACAGCCCCAGCGGCAGAAGACATAAGGCTGGACACTCTCGGGGCTGAGACGATTGGTGAGGTTGGGAAAGCCAATGCAGACCCTTGAAAGGAATCCTGCGTGCTACCCATTCCATGGGTCCCAACTCTCCAGGTTCACCGCAATCTTCCGACAGCGAAAGCACTCATTGGAAACCCAGCGGATGCTACACCGTGGGATCGGGAAAGCTTTCTGAAACTCACCTCAGTTTTCATCTCCTGGTGCTCGTGTTCTCCATTCAGGCCCCCTTACGAACAATCTCCCCACTTGGAGACTCAGCGCCTTTCCATGCCTCTTTCGTACCGTCTGCAATTTGTCCGCAGGATGAACTGGAAGAGGGGCAACCAATGAGAGACTCGCTGGAGGTGTTTGGTCGGGCACATGTCACTCTCATTTCCCATCACCAAGAAGAATTCACCAAAGGCTCAGCCTGCCACCCCGGATCGACAATAGGGCAGAAGCCATCCAGCCGTGTTGCGTCCCACTCACAAAAAAGCGACTTGGGAAATGGAGCTCAGGGGCACTGCACTTCCCAAACCTGCAGAGTTCTAAACGATAACTATCGCCCCAAAATATATTGAGGTCAGGCTACGAAGAGGCGTTGAACGCAAGGCAGAATTGCACGAAACGGACGTCATCGGGTACATCGGAATGGCCCCGATAGCACATGAAAAGCGCCAGAACGTGGACAATGATGCGGTTGGCCAAAAAGGGCGTATGCGTTTTTTCCTGAATATATTCAGGAAAAAACGCATACGCCCTTTTTGGCCAACCAAGCAAGCTGGGAGAGCAAATCAGCACTACAAAGAAATCTCTCGCCCCCCCCCCCTGGGAAAAGGGCCACGTGAAAAAAGTCTAAAAACCAGAAAGGCAGGACAGGCCACGGAGACAAGGGAGCCTTGTTAAGCTGATGGGCGGGATGTCAATGGCCAACAGCCAATCTTCACAAGTGTATCCTCTTTCCCAAAACATGTAAAACACAGAACCACAGAGCATAGGGCACTTCCACACATGGGCGTTGACCTTGGGGAAATGAAAAAATCAACCAGACACAGGGACCCCAAAGTTGAGGGCTGCTGTCTTGACAAGAACCTCGACTCCGGTACACGTTTCATATCCCAGGAAAGAGCCAAGTGGACAAAGACAAGTGGACAAGTGGACAAAGACAAGTGGACAAGTGGACAAGTGGTGCTAAGTAGGTCCAATGGAGTGTCACTCAGCCATCAAATCCACGTCATGAGGCTGCTAGCAGCATCCTGAGTGGATTTAGGTACCATCATCCTCAGTGAAATAAGTCTCACAAAAAAAGAAACTTATGATATCACTTATCAAGGGAATGTAAAAATCGCTCCCCATGAACTGAATCCCCAAACAGAACAGGTCACGCTTTTAGAAAACACAATTATGCCTGCTTCAGGGGAAAGGTGAGGTGGGGTGACGCATAAAACTCGAGTTTGAAATGAGCACAGATACCCTTCCGAAAACCGAATATGGAATGGACACGACCTACTCCTTGCTCAATCAACTGGACTCACCAGACCCTGTTCATCGCACAAGTATCTATCCGACTAGTAAGCATCTTAAAAGCTAAGTCTTGATATCTCTCTGTAAGTGCATCAAGTGTGTGTAAAGCGGCCTAAAAACAGCACTGAAAATCAGCTCAGACCCATTCTGAGGATACATTTCCAACACAAAGAAGAAACAAGCAGGGCAAAACAGAGAGAAATGCTTCCAAAATGCGTTCAGGGACTGGGATGCAACCAGGATTGACCACATCTACAGCCCCAGCGGCAGAAGACATAAGGCTGGACACTCTCGGGGCTGAGATGATTGGTGAGGTTGGGAAAGCCAATGCAGATCGTTGAAAGGAATCCTGCGTGCTACCCATTCCATGGGTCCCAACTCTCCAGGTTCACCGCAATCTTCCGACAGCGAAAGCACTCATTGGAAACCCAGCGGATGCTACACCGTGGGATCGGGAAAGCTTTCTGAAACTCACCTCAGTTTTCATCTCCTGGTGCTCGTGTTCTCCATTCAGGCCCCCTTACGAACAATCTCCCCACTTGGAGACTCAGCGCCTTTCCATGCCTCTTTCGTACCGTCTGCAATTTGTCCGCAGGATGAACTGGAAGAGGGGCAACCAATGAGAGAGTCGATGGAGGTGTTTGGTCGGGCACATGTCACTCTCATTTCCCATCACCAAGAAGAATTCACCAAAGGCTCAGCCTGCCACCCCGGATCGACAATAGGGCAGAAGCCATCCAGCCGTGTTGCGTCCCACTCACAAAAAAGCGACTTGGGAAATGGAGCTCAGGGGCACTGCACTTCCCAAACCTGCAGAGTTCTAAACGATAACTATCGCCCCAAAATATATTGAGGTCAGGCTACGAAGAGGCGTTGAACGCAAGGCAGAATTGCACGAAACGGACGTCATCGGGTACATCGGAATGGCCCCGATAGCACATGAAAAGCGCCAGAACGTGGACAATGATGCGGTTGGCCAAAAAGGGCGTATGCGTTTTTTCCTGAATATATTCAGGAAAAAACGCATACGCCCTTTTTGGCCAACCAAGCAAGCTGGGAGAGCAAATCAGCACTACAAAGAAATCTCTCGCCCCCCACCCCCGGCAAAAGGGCCACGCGAAAAAAGTCTAAAAACCAGAAAGGCAGGACAGGCCACGGAGACAAGGGAGCCTTGTTAAGCTGATGCGCGGGATGTCAATGGCCAACACCCAATCTTCACAAGTGTATCCTCTTTCCCAAAACATGTAAAACACAGAACCACAGAGCACAGTGCACTTCCACACATGGGCGTTGACCTTGGGGAAATGAAAAAATCAACCAGACACAGGGACCCCAAAGTTGAGGGCTGCTGTCTTGACAAGAACCTCGACTCCGGTACACGTTTCATATCCCAGGAAAGAGCCAAGTGGACAAAGACAAGTGGACAAGTGGACAAAGACAAGTGGACAAGTGGACAAGTGGTGCTAAGTAGGTCCAATGGAGTGTCACTCAGCCATCAAATCCACGTCATGAGGCTGGTAGCAGCATCCTGAGTGGATTTAGGTACCATCATCCTCAGTGAAATAAGTCCCACAAAAAAAGAAACTTATGATATCACTTATCGAGGGAATGTAAAAATCGCTCCCCATGAACTGAATCCCCAAACAGAACAGGTCACGCTTTTAGAAAACACACTTATGCCTGCTTCAGGGGAAAGGTGAGGTGGGGTGACGCATAAAACTCGAGTTTGAAATGAGCACAGATACCCTTCCGAAAACCGAATATGGAATGGACACGACCTACTCCTTGCTCAATCAACTGGACTCACCAGACCCTGTTCATCGCACAAGTATCTATCCGACTAGTAAGCATCTTAAAAGCTAAGTCTTGATATCTCTCTGTAAGTGCATCAAGTGTGTGTAAAGCGGCCTAAAAACAGCACTGAAAATCAGCTCAGACCCATTCTGAGGATACATTTCCAACACAAAGAAGAAACAAGCAGGGCAAAACAGAGAGAAATGCTTCCAAAATGCGTTCAGGGACTGGGATGCAACCAGGATTGACCACATCTACAGCCCCAGCGGCAGAAGACATAAGGCTGGACACTCTCGGGGCTGAGACGATTGGTGAGGTTGGGAAAGCCAATGCAGACCCTTGAAAGGAATCCTGCGTGCTACCCATTCCATGGGTCCCAACTCTCCAGGTTCACCGCAATCTTCCGACAGCGAAAGCACTCATTGGAAACCCAGCGGATGCTACACCGTGGGATCGGGAAAGCTTTCTGAAACTCACCTCAGTTTTCATCTCCTCGTGCTCGTTTTCTCCATTCAGGCCCCCTTACGAACAATCTCCCCACTTGGAGACTCAGCGCCTTTCCATGCCTCTTTCGTACCGTCTGCAATTTGTCCGCAGGATGAACTGGAAGAGGGGCAACCAATGAGAGACTCGCTGGAGGTGTTTGGTCGGGCACATGTCACTCTCATTTCCCATCACGAAGAAGAATTCACCAAAGGATCAGCCTGCCACCCCGGATCGACAATAGGGCGTGAAGCCATCCAGCCGTGTTGCATCCCACTCACAAAAAAGTGACTTGGGAAATGGAGCTCAGGGGCACTGCACTTCCCAAACCTGCAGAGTTCTAAACGATAACTATCGGCCCAAAATATATTGAGGTCAGGCTACGAAGAGGCGTTGAACGCAAGGCAGAATTGCACGAAACGGACGTCATCGGGTACATCGGAATGGCCCCGATAGCACATGAAAAGCGCCAGAACGTGGACAATGATGCGGTTGGCCAAAAAGGGCGTATGCGTTTTTTCCTGAATATATTCAGGAAAAAACGCATACGCCCTTTTTGGCCAACCAAGCAAGCTGGGAGAGCAAATCAGCACTACAAAGAAATCTCTCGCCCTCCCCACCCCGGCAAAAGGGCCACGAGAAAAAAGTCTAAAAACCAGAAAGGCAGGACAGGCCACGGAGACAAGGGAGCCTTGTTAAGCTGATGGGCGGGATGTCAATGGCCAACAGCCAATCTTCACAAGTGTATCCTCTTTCCCAAAACATGTAAAACACAGAACCACAGAGCATAGGGCACTTCCACACATGGGCGTTGACCTTGGGGAAATGAAAAAATCAACCAGACACAGGGACCCCAAAGTTGAGGGCTGCTGTCTTGACAAGAACCTCGACTCCGGTACACGTTTCATATCCCAGGAAAGAGCCAAGTGGACAAAGACAAGTGGACAAGTGGACAAAGACAAGTGGACAAGTGGACAAGTGGTGCTAAGTAGGTCCAATGGAGTGTCACTCAGCCATGAAATCCACGTCATGAGGCTGGTAGCAGCATCCTGAGTGGATTTAGGTACCATCATCCTCAGTGAAATAAGTCCCACAAAAAAAGAAACTTATGATATCACTTATCGAGGGAATGTAAAAATCGCTCCCCATGAACTGAATCCCCAAACAGAACAGGTCACGCTTTTAGAAAACACACTTATGCCTGCTTCAGGGGAAAGGTGAGGTGGGGTGACGCATAAAACTCGAGTTTGAAATGAGCACAGATACCCTTCCGAAAACCGAATATGGAATGGACACGACCTACTCCTTGCTCAATCAACTGGACTCACCAGACCCTGTTCATCGCACAAGTATCTATCCGACTAGTAAGCATCTTAAAAGCTAAGTCTTGATATCTCTCTGTAAGTGCATCAAGTGTGTGTAAAGCGGCCTAAAAACAGCACTGAAAATCAGCTCAGACCCATTCTGAGGATACATTTCCAACACAAAGAAGAAACAAGCAGGGCAAAACAGAGAGAAATGCTTCCAAAATGCGTTCAGGGACTGGGATGCAACCAGGATTGACCACATCTACAGCCCCAGCGGCAGAAGACATAAGGCTGGACACTCTCGGGGCTGAGACGATTGGTGAGGTTGGGAAAGCCAATGCAGACCCTTGAAAGGAATCCTGCGTGCTACCCATTCCATGGGTCCCAACTCTCCAGGTTCACCGCAATCTTCCGACAGCGAAAGCACTCATTGGAAACCCAGCGGATGCTACACCGTGGGATCGGGAAAGCTTTCTGAAACTCACCTCAGTTTTCATCTCCTGGTGCTCGTGTTCTCCATTCAGGCCCCCTTACGAACAATCTCCCCACTTGGAGACTCAGCGCCTTTCCATGCCTCTTTCGTACCGTCTGCAATTTGTCCGCAGGATGAACTGGAAGAGGGGCAACCAATGAGAGACTCGCTGGAGGTGTTTGGTCGGGCACATGTCACTCTCATTTCCCATCACCAAGAAGAATTCACCAAAGGATCAGCCTGCCACCCCGGATCGACAATAGGGCGTGAAGCCATCCAGCCGTGTTGCATGCCACTCACAAAAAAGTGACTTGGGAAATGGAGCTCAGGGGCACTGCACTTCCCAAACCTGCAGAGTTCTAAACGATAACTATCGCCCCAAAATATATTGAGGTCAGGCTACGAAGAGGCGTTGAACGCAAGGCAGAATTGCACGAAACGGACGTCATCGGGTACATCGGAATGGCCCCGATAGCACATGAAAAGCGCCAGAACGTGGACAATGATGCGGTTGGCCAAAATATATTCAGGAAAAAACGCATACGCCCTTTTTGGCCAACCAAGCAAGCTGGGAGAGCAAATCAGCACTACAAAGAAATCTCTCGCCCCCCCCCCGGGAAAAGGGCCACGCGAAAAAAGTCTAAAAACCAGAAAGGCAGGACAGGCCACGGAGACAAGGGAGCCTTGTTAAGCTGATGCGCGGGATGTCAATGGCCAACACCCAATCTTCACAAGTGTATCCTCTTTCCCAAAACATGTAAAACACAGAACTACAGAGCATAGGGCACTTCCACACATGGGCGTTGACCTTGGGGAAATGAAAAAATCAACCAGACACAGGGACCCCAAAGTTGAGGGCTGCTGTCTTGACAAGAACCTCGACTCCGGTACACGTTTCATATCCCAGGAAAGAGCCAAGTGGACAAAGACAAGTGGACAAGTGGACAAAGACAAGTGGACAAGTGGACAAGTGGTGCTAAGTAGGTCCAATGGAGTGTCACTCAGCCATCAAATCCACGTCATGAGGCTGGTAGCAGCATCCTGAGTGGATTTAGGTACCATCATCCTCAGTGAAATAAGTCCCACAAAAAAAGAAACTTATGATATCACTTATCGAGGGAATGTAAAAATCGCTCCCCATGAACTGAATCCCCAAACAGAACAGGTCACGCTTTTAGAAAACACACTTATGCCTGCTTCAGGGGAAAGGTGAGGTGGGGTGACGCATAAAACTCGAGTTTGAAATGAGCACAGATACCCTTCCGAAAACCGAATATGGAATGGACACGACCTACTCCTTGCTCAATCAACTGGACTCACCAGACCCTGTTCATCGCACAAGTATCTATCCGACTAGTAAGCATCTTAAAAGCTAAGTCTTGATATCTCTCTGTAAGTGCATCAAGTGTGTGTAAAGCGGCCTAAAAACAGCAGTGAAAATCAGCTCAGACCCATTCTGAGGATACATTTCCAACACAAAGAAGAAACAAGCAGGGCAAAACTGAGAGAAATGCTTCCAAAATGCGTTCAGGGACTGGGATGCAACCAGGATTGACCACATCTACAGCCCCAGCGGCAGAAGACATAAGGCTGGACACTCTCAGGGCTGAGACGATTGGTGAGGTTGGGAAAGCCAATGCAGACCGTTGAAAGGAATCCTGCGTGCTACCCATTCCATGGGTCCCAACTCTCCAGGTTCACCGCAATCTTCCGACAGCGAAAGCACTCATTGGAAACCCAGCGGATGCTACACCGTGGGATCGGGAAAGCTTTCTGAAACTCACCTCAGTTTTCATCTCCTGGTGCTCGTGTTCTCCATTCAGGCCCCCTTACGAACAATCTCCCCACTTGGAGACTCAGCGCCTTTCCATGCCTCTTTCGTACCGTCTGCAATTTGTCCGCAGGATGAACTGGAAGAGGGGCAACCAATGAGAGACTCGCTGGAGGTGTTTGGTCGGGCACATGTCACTCTCATTTCCCATCACCAAGAAGAATTCACCAAAGGCTCAGCCTGCCACCCCGGATCGACAATAGGGCAGAAGCCATCCAGCCGTGTTGCGTCCCACTCACAAAAAAGCGACTTGGGAAATGGAGCTCAGGGGCACTGCACTTCCCAAACCTGCAGAGTTCTAAACGATAACTATCGCCCCAAAATATATTGAGGTCAGGCTACGAAGAGGCGTTGAACGCAAGGCAGAATTGCACGAAACGGACGTCATCGGGTACATCGGAATGGCCCCGATAGCACATGAAAAGCGCCAGAACGTGGACAATGATGCGGTTGGCCAAAAAGGGCGTATGCGTTTTTTCCTGAATATATTCAGGAAAAAACGCATACGCCCTTTTTGGCCAACCAAGCAAGCTGGGAGAGCAAATCAGCACTACAAAGAAATCTCTCGCCCCCCCCCCCCGACAAAAGGGCCACGCGAAAAAAGTCTAAAAACCAGAAAGGCAGGACAGGCCACGGAGACAAGGGAGCCTTGTTAAGCTGATGGGCGGGATGTCAATGGCCAACACCCAATCTTCACAAGTGTATCCTCTTTCCCAAAACATGTAAAACACAGAACCACAGAGCATAGGGCACTTCCACACATGGGCGTTGACCTTGGGGAAATGAAAAAATCAACCAGACACAGGGACCCCAAAGTTGAGGGCTGCTGTCTTGACAAGAACCTCGACTCCGGTACACGTTTCATATCCCAGGAAAGAGCCAAGTGGACAAAGACAAGTGGACAAGTGGACAAAGACAAGTGGACAAAGGCAAGTGGACAAGTGGACAAGTGGTGCTAAGTAGGTCCAATGGAGTGTCACTCAGCCATCAAATCCACGTCATGAGGCTGCTAGCAGCATCCTGAGTGGATTTAGGTACCATCATCCTCAGTGAAATAAGTCTCACAAAAAAAGAAACTTATGATATCACTTATCGAGGGAATGTAAAAATCGCTCCCCATGAACTGAATCCCCAAACAGAACAGGTCACGCTTTTAGAAAACACACTTATGCCTGCTTCAGGGGAAAGGTGAGGTGGGGTGACGCATAAAACTCGAGTTTGAAATGAGCACAGATACCCTTCCGAAAACCGAATATGGAATGGACACGACCTACTCCTTGCTCAATCAACTGGACTCACCAGACCCTGTTCATCGCACAAGTATCTATCCGACTAGTAAGCATCTTAAAAGCTAAGTCTTGATATCTCTCTGTAAGTGCATCAAGTGTGTGTAAAGCGGCCTAAAAACAGCACTGAAAATCAGCTCAGACCCATTCTGAGGATACATTTCCAACACAAAGAAGAAACAAGCAGGGCAAAACAGAGAGAAATGCTTCCAAAATGCGTTCAGGGACTGGGATGCAACCAGGATTGACCACATCTACAGCCCCAGCGGCAGAAGACATAAGGCTGGACACTCTCGGGGCTGAGACGATTGGTGAGGTTGGGAAAGCCAATGCAGACCCTTGAAAGGAATCCTGCGTGCTACCCATTCCATGGGTCCCAACTCTCCAGGTTCACCGCAATCTTCCGACAGCGAAAGCACTCATTGGAAACCCAGCGGATGCTACACCGTGGGATCGGGAAAGCTTTCTGAAACTCACCTCAGTTTTCATCTCCTGGTGCTCGTGTTCTCCATTCAGGCCCCCTTACGAACAATCTCCCCACTTGGAGACTCAGCGCCTTTCCATGCCTCTTTCGTACCGTCTGCAATTTGTCCGCAGGATGAACTTGAAGAGGGGGAACCAATGAGAGACTCGCTGGAGGTGTTTGGTCGGGCACATGTCACTCTCATTTCCCATCACGAAAAAGAATTCACCAAAGGATCAGCCTGCCACCCCGGATCGACAATAGGGCGTGAAGCCATCAAGCCGTCTTGCATCCCACTCACAAAAAAGTGACTTGGGAAATGGAGCTCAGGGGCACTGCACTTCCCAAACCTGCAGAGTTCTAAACGATAACTATCGCCCCAAAATATATTGAGGTCAGGCTACGAAGAGGCGTTGAACGCAAGGCAGAATTGCACGAAACGGACGTCATCGGGTACATCGGAATGGCCCCGATAGCACATGAAAAGCGCCAGAACGTGGACAATGATGCGGTTGGCCAAAAAGGGCGTATGCGTTTTTTCCTGAATATATTCAGGAAAAAACGCATACGCCCTTTTTGGCCAACCAAGCAAGCTGGGAGAGCAAATCAGCACTACAAAGAAATCTCTCGCCCCCCCCCCCCCGGGAAAAGGGCCACGCGAAAAAAGTCTAAAAACCAGAAAGGCAGGACAGGCCACGGAGACAAGGGAGCCTTGTTAAGCTGATGGGCGGGATGTCAATGGCCAACACCCAATCTTCACAAGTGTATCCTCTTTCCCAAAACATGTAAAACACAGAACTACAGAGCATAGGGCACTTCCACACATGGGCGTTGACCTTGGGGAAATGAAAAAATCAACCAGACACAGGGACCCCAAAGTTGAGGGCTGCTGTCTTGACAAGAACCTCGACTCCGGTACACGTTTCATATCCCAGGAAAGAGCCAAGTGGACAAAGACAAGTGGACAAGTGGACAAAGACAAGTGGACAAGTGGACAAGTGGTGCTAAGTAGGTCCAATGGAGTGTCACTCAGCCATCAAATCCACGTCATGAGGCTGGTAGCAGCATCCTGAGTGGATTTAGGTACCATCATCCTCAGTGAAATAAGTCCCACAAAAAAAGAAACTTATGATATCACTTATCGAGGGAATGTAAAAATCGCTCCCCATGAACTGAATCCCCAAACAGAACAGGTCACGCTTTTAGAAAACACACTTATGCCTGCTTCAGGGGAAAGGTGAGGTGGGGTGACGCATAAAACTCGAGTTTGAAATGAGCACAGATACCCTTCCGAAAACCGAATATGGAATGGACACGACCTACTCCTTGCTCAATCAACTGGACTCACCAGACCCTGTTCATCGCACAAGTATCTATCCGACTAGTAAGCATCTTAAAAGCTAAGTCTTGATATCTCTCTGTAAGTGCATCAAGTGTGTGTAAAGTGGCCTAAAAACAGCAGTGAAAATCAGCTCAGACCCATTCTGAGGATACATTTCCAACACAAAGAAGAAACAAGCAGGGCAAAACAGAGAGAAATGCTTCCAAAATGCGTTCAGGGACTGGGATGCAACCAGGATTGACCACATCTACAGCCCCAGCGGCAGAAGACATAAGGCTGGACACTCTCGGGGCTGAGACGATTGGTGAGGTTGGGAAAGCCAATGCAGACCCTTGAAAGGAATCCTGCGTGCTACCCATTCCATGGGTCCCAACTCTCCAGGTTCACCGCAATCTTCCGACAGCGAAAGCACTCATTGGAAACCCAGCGGATGCTACACCGTGGGATCGGGAAAGCTTTCTGAAACTCACCTCAGTTTTCATCTCCTGGTGCTCGTGTTCTCCATTCAGGCCCCCTTACGAACAATCTCCCCACTTGGAGACTCAGCGCCTTTCCATGCCTCTTTCGTACCGTCTGCAATTTGTCCGCAGGATGAACTGGAAGAGGGGCAACCAATGAGAGACTCGCTGGAGGTGTTTGGTCGGGCACATGTCACTCTCATTTCCCATCACGAAGAAGAATTCACCAAAGGATCAGCCTGCCACCCCGGATCGACAATAGGGCGTGAAGCCATCCAGCCGTGTTGCATGCCACTCACAAAAAAGTGACTTGGGAAATGGAGCTCAGGGGCACTGCACTTCCCAAACCTGCAGAGTTCTAAACGATAACTATCGCCCCAAAATATATTGAGGTCAGGCTACGAAGAGGCGTTGAACGCAAGGCAGAATTGCACGAAACGGACGTCATCGGGTACATCGGAATGGCCCCGATAGCACATGAAAAGCGCCAGAACGTGGACAATGATGCGGTTGGCCAAAATATATTCAGGAAAAAACGCATACGCCCTTTTTGGCCAACCAAGCAAGCTGGGAGAGCAAATCAGCACTACAAAGAAATCTCTCGCCCCCCCCCCCCGGGAAAAGGGCCACGCGAAAAAAGTCTAAAAACCAGAAAGGCAGGACAGGCCACGGAGACAAGGGAGCCTTGTTAAGCTGATGCGCGGGATGTCAATGGCCAACACCCAATCTTCACAAGTGTATCCTCTTTCCCAAAACATGTAAAACACAGAACTACAGAGCATAGGGCACTTCCACACATGGGCGTTGACCTTGGGGAAATGAAAAAATCAACCAGACACAGGGACCCCAAAGTTGAGGGCTGCTGTCTTGACAAGAACCTCGACTCCGGTACACGTTTCATATCCCAGGAAAGAGCCAAGTGGACAAAGACAAGTGGACAAGTGGACAAAGACAAGTGGACAAGTGGACAAGTGGTGCTAAGTAGGTCCAATGGAGTGTCACTCAGCCATCAAATCCACGTCATGAGGCTGGTAGCAGCATCCTGAGTGGATTTAGGTACCATCATCCTCAGTGAAATAAGTCTCACAAAAAAAGAAACTTATGATATCACTTATCGAGGGAATGTAAAAATCGCTCCCCATGAACTGAATCCCCAAACAGAACAGGTCACGCTTTTAGAAAACACACTTATGCCTGCTTCAGGGGAAAGGTGAGGTGGGGTGACGCATAAAACTCGAGTTTGAAATGAGCACAGATACCCTTCCGAAAACCGAATATGGAATGGACACGACCTACTCCTTGCTCAATCAACTGGACTCACCAGACCCTGTTCATCGCACAAGTATCTATCCGACTAGTAAGCATCTTAAAAGCTAAGTCTTGATATCTCTCTGTAAGTGCATCAAGTGTGTGTAAAGCGGCCTAAAAACAGCACTGAAAATCAGCTCAGACCCATTCTGAGGATACATTTCCAACACAAAGAAGAAACAAGCAGGGCAAAACAGAGAGAAATGCTTCCAAAATGCGTTCAGGGACTGGGATGCAACCAGGATTGACCACATCTACAGCCCCAGCGGCAGAAGACATAAGGCTGGACACTCTCGGGGCTGAGACGATTGGTGAGGTTGGGAAAGCCAATGCAGACCCTTGAAAGGAATCCTGCGTGCTACCCATTCCATGGGTCCCAACTCTCCAGGTTCACCGCAATCTTCCGACAGCGAAAGCACTCATTGGAAACCCAGCGGATGCTACACCGTGGGATCGGGAAAGCTTTCTGAAACTCACCTCAGTTTTCATCTCCTGGTGCTCGTGTTCTCCATTCAGGCCCCCTTACGAACAATCTCCCCACTTGGAGACTCAGCGCCTTTCCATGCCTCTTTCGTACCGTCTGCAATTTGTCCGCAGGATGAACTTGAAGAGGGGGAACCAATGAGAGACTCGCTGGAGGTGTTTGGTCGGGCACATGTCACTCTCATTTCCCATCACGAAAAAGAATTCACCAAAGGATCAGCCTGCCACCCCGGATCGACAATAGGGCGTGAAGCCATCAAGCCGTCTTGCATCCCACTCACAAAAAAGTGACTTGGGAAATGGAGCTCAGGGGCACTGCACTTCCCAAACCTGCAGAGTTCTAAACGATAACTATCGCCCCAAAATATATTGAGGTCAGGCTACGAAGAGGCGTTGAACGCAAGGCAGAATTGCACGAAACGGACGTCATCGGGTACATCGGAATGGCCCCGATAGCACATGAAAAGCGCCAGAACGTGGACAATGATGCGGTTGGCCAAAAAGGGCGTATGCGTTTTTTCCTGAATATATTCAGGAAAAAACGCATACGCCCTTTTTGGCCAACCAAGCAAGCTGGGAGAGCAAATCAGCACTACAAAGAAATCTCTCGCCCCCCCCCCCCCGGGAAAAGGGCCACGCGAAAAAAGTCTAAAAACCAGAAAGGCAGGACAGGCCACGGAGACAAGGGAGCCTTGTTAAGCTGATGGGCGGGATGTCAATGGCCAACACCCAATCTTCACAAGTGTATCCTCTTTCCCAAAACATGTAAAACACAGAACTACAGAGCATAGGGCACTTCCACACATGGGCGTTGACCTTGGGGAAATGAAAAAATCAACCAGACACAGGGACCCCAAAGTTGAGGGCTGCTGTCTTGACAAGAACCTCGACTCCGGTACACGTTTCATATCCCAGGAAAGAGCCAAGTGGACAAAGACAAGTGGACAAGTGGACAAAGACAAGTGGACAAGTGGACAAGTGGTGCTAAGTAGGTCCAATGGAGTGTCACTCAGCCATCAAATCCACGTCATGAGGCTGGTAGCAGCATCCTGAGTGGATTTAGGTACCATCATCCTCAGTGAAATAAGTCCCACAAAAAAAGAAACTTATGATATCACTTATCGAGGGAATGTAAAAATCGCTCCCCATGAACTGAATCCCCAAACAGAACAGGTCACGCTTTTAGAAAACACACTTATGCCTGCTTCAGGGGAAAGGTGAGGTGGGGTGACGCATAAAACTCGAGTTTGAAATGAGCACAGATACCCTTCCGAAAACCGAATATGGAATGGACACGACCTACTCCTTGCTCAATCAACTGGACTCACCAGACCCTGTTCATCGCACAAGTATCTATCCGACTAGTAAGCATCTTAAAAGCTAAGTCTTGATATCTCTCTGTAAGTGCATCAAGTGTGTGTAAAGTGGCCTAAAAACAGCAGTGAAAATCAGCTCAGACCCATTCTGAGGATACATTTCCAACACAAAGAAGAAACAAGCAGGGCAAAACAGAGAGAAATGCTTCCAAAATGCGTTCAGGGACTGGGATGCAACCAGGATTGACCACATCTACAGCCCCAGCGGCAGAAGACATAAGGCTGGACACTCTCGGGGCTGAGACGATTGGTGAGGTTGGGAAAGCCAATGCAGACCCTTGAAAGGAATCCTGCGTGCTACCCATTCCATGGGTCCCAACTCTCCAGGTTCACCGCAATCTTCCGACAGCGAAAGCACTCATTGGAAACCCAGCGGATGCTACACCGTGGGATCGGGAAAGCTTTCTGAAACTCACCTCAGTTTTCATCTCCTGGTGCTCGTGTTCTCCATTCAGGCCCCCTTACGAACAATCTCCCCACTTGGAGACTCAGCGCCTTTCCATGCCTCTTTCGTACCGTCTGCAATTTGTCCGCAGGATGAACTGGAAGAGGGGCAACCAATGAGAGACTCGCTGGAGGTGTTTGGTCGGGCACATGTCACTCTCATTTCCCATCACGAAGAAGAATTCACCAAAGGATCAGCCTGCCACCCCGGATCGACAATAGGGCGTGAAGCCATCCAGCCGTGTTGCATGCCACTCACAAAAAAGTGACTTGGGAAATGGAGCTCAGGGGCACTGCACTTCCCAAACCTGCAGAGTTCTAAACGATAACTATCGCCCCAAAATATATTGAGGTCAGGCTACGAAGAGGCGTTGAACGCAAGGCAGAATTGCACGAAACGGACGTCATCGGGTACATCGGAATGGCCCCGATAGCACATGAAAAGCGCCAGAACGTGGACAATGATGCGGTTGGCCAAAATATATTCAGGAAAAAACGCATACGCCCTTTTTGGCCAACCAAGCAAGCTGGGAGAGCAAATCAGCACTACAAAGAAATCTCTCGCCCCCCCCCCCCGGGAAAAGGGCCACGCGAAAAAAGTCTAAAAACCAGAAAGGCAGGACAGGCCACGGAGACAAGGGAGCCTTGTTAAGCTGATGCGCGGGATGTCAATGGCCAACACCCAATCTTCACAAGTGTATCCTCTTTCCCAAAACATGTAAAACACAGAACTACAGAGCATAGGGCACTTCCACACATGGGCGTTGACCTTGGGGAAATGAAAAAATCAACCAGACACAGGGACCCCAAAGTTGAGGGCTGCTGTCTTGACAAGAACCTCGACTCCGGTACACGTTTCATATCCCAGGAAAGAGCCAAGTGGACAAAGACAAGTGGACAAGTGGACAAAGACAAGTGGACAAGTGGACAAGTGGTGCTAAGTAGGTCCAATGGAGTGTCACTCAGCCATCAAATCCACGTCATGAGGCTGGTAGCAGCATCCTGAGTGGATTTAGGTACCATCATCCTCAGTGAAATAAGTCCCACAAAAAAAGAAACTTATGATATCACTTATCGAGGGAATGTAAAAATCGCTCCCCATGAACTGAATCCCCAAACAGAACAGGTCACGCTTTTAGAAAACACACTTATGCCTGCTTCAGGGGAAAGGTGAGGTGGGGTGACGCATAAAACTCGAGTTTGAAATGAGCACAGATACCCTTCCGAAAACCGAATATGGAATGGACACGACCTACTCCTTGCTCAATCAACTGGACTCACCAGACCCTGTTCATCGCACAAGTATCTATCCGACTAGTAAGCATCTTAAAAGCTAAGTCTTGATATCTCTCTGTAAGTGCATCAAGTGTGTGTAAAGCGGCCTAAAAACAGCAGTGAAAATCAGCTCAGACCCATTCTGAGGATACATTTCCAACACAAAGAAGAAACAAGCAGGGCAAAACTGAGAGAAATGCTTCCAAAATGCGTTCAGGGACTGGGATGCAACCAGGATTGACCACATCTACAGCCCCAGCGGCAGAAGACATAAGGCTGGACACTCTCGGGGCTGAGACGATTGGTGAGGTTGGGAAAGCCAATGCAGACCCTTGAAAGGAATCCTGCGTGCTACCCATTCCATGGGTCCCAACTCTCCAGGTTCACCGCAATCTTCCGACAGCGAAAGCACTCATTGGAAACCCAGCGGATGCTACACCGTGGGATCGGGAAAGCTTTCTGAAACTCACCTCAGTTTTCATCTCCTGGTACTCGTTTTCTCCATTCAGGCCCCCTAACAAACAATCTCCCCACTTGGAGACTCAGCGCCTTTCCATGCCTCTTTCGTACCGTCTGCAATTTGTCCGCAGGATGAACTGGAAGAGGGGCAACCAATGAGAGACTCGCTGGAGGTGTTTGGTCGGGCACATGTCACTCTCATTTCCCATCACCAAGAAGAATTCACCAAAGGCTCAGCCTGCCACCCCGGATCGACAATAGGGCAGAAGCCATCCAGCCGTGTTGCGTCCCACTCACAAAAAAGCGACTTGGGAAATGGAGCTCAGGGGCACTGCACTTCCCAAACCTGCAGAGTTCTAAACGATAACTATCGCCCCAAAATATATTG
The DNA here is from genome assembly GCF_026419965.1 of Kogia breviceps. NCBI lineage: Eukaryota > Metazoa > Chordata > Mammalia > Artiodactyla > Physeteridae > Kogia > Kogia breviceps. The sequence continues at coordinate 48,587,712 of NC_081322.1, read as the reverse complement.
AGGTCAGGCTACGAAGAGGCGTTGAACGCAAGGCAGAATTGCACGAAACGGACGTCATCGGGTACATCGGAATGGCCCCGATAGCACATGAAAAGCGCCAGAACGTGGACAATGATGCGGTTGGCCAAAAAGGGCGTATGCGTTTTTTCCTGAATATATTCAGGAAAAAACGCATACGCCCTTTTTGGCCAACCAAGCAAGCTGGGAGAGCAAATCAGCACTACAAAGAAATCTCTCGACCCCCCACCCCCGGCAAAAGGGCCACGCCAAAAAAATCTAAAAACCAGAAAGGCAGGACAGGCCACGGAGACAAGGGAGCCTTGTTAAGCTGATGCGCGGGATGTCAATGGCCAACACCCAATCTTCACAAGTGTATCCTCTTTCCCAAAACATGTAAAACACAGAACCACAGAGCATAGTGCACTTCCACACATGGGCGTTGACCTTGGGGAAATGAAAAAATCAACCAGACACAGGGACCCCAAAGTTGAGGGCTGCTGTCTTGACAAGAACCTCGACTCCGGTACACGTTTCATATCCCAGGAAAGAGCCAAGTGGACAAAGACAAGTGGACAAGTGGACAAAGACAAGTGGACAAGTGGTGCTAAGTAGGTCCAATGGAGTGTCACTCAGCCATGAAATCCACGTCATGAGGCTGGTAGCAGCATCCTGAGTGGATTTAGGTACCATCATCCTCAGTGAAATAAGTCCCACAAAAAAAGAAACTTATGATATCACTTATCGAGGGAATGTAAAAATCGCTCCCCATGAACTGAATCCCCAAACAGAACAGGTCACGATTTTAGAAAACACACTTATGCCTGCTTCAGGGGAAAGGTGAGGTGGGGTGACGCATAAAACTCGAGTTTGAAATGAGCACAGATACCCTTCCGAAAACCGAATATGGAATGGACACGACCTACTCCTTGCTCAATCAACTGGACTCACCAGACCCTGTTCATCGCACAAGTATCTATCCGACTAGTAAGCATCTTAAAAGCTAAGTCTTGATATCTCTCTGTAAGTGCATCAAGTGTGTGTAAAGCGGCCTAAAAACAGCACTGAAAATCAGCTCAGACCCATTCTGAGGATACATTTCCAACACCAAGAAGAAACAAGCAGGGCAAAACAGAGAGAAATGCTTCCAAAATGCGTTCAGGGACTGGGATGCAACCAGGATTGACCACATCTACAGCCCCAGCGGCAGAAGACATAAGGCTGGACACTCTCGGGGCTGAGACGATTGGTGAGGTTGGGAAAGCCAATGCAGACCCTTGAAAGGAATCCTGCGTGCTACCCATTCCATGGGTCCCAACTCTCCAGGTTCACCGCAATCTTCCGACAGCGAAAGCACTCATTGGAAACCCAGCGGATGCTACACCGTGGGATCGGGAAAGCTTTCTGAAACTCACCTCAGTTTTCATCTCCTGGTGCTCGTGTTCTCCATTCAGGCCCCCTTACGAACAATCTCCCCACTTGGAGACTCAGCGCCTTTCCATGCCTCTTTCGTACCGTCTGCAATTTGTCCGCAGGATGAACTGGAAGAGGGGCAACCAATGAGAGACTCGCTGGAGGTGTTTGGTCGGGCACATGTCACTCTCATTTCCCATCACCAAGAAGAATTCACCAAAGGCTCAGCCTGCCACCCCGGATCGACAATAGGGCAGAAGCCATCCAGCCGTGTTGCGTCCCACTCACAAAAAAGCGACTTGGGAAATGGAGCTCAGGGGCACTGCACTTCCCAAACCTGCAGAGTTCTAAACGATAACTATCGCCCCAAAATATATTGAGGTCAGGCTACGAAGAGGCGTTGAACGCAAGGCAGAATTGCACGAAACGGACGTCATCGGGTACATCGGAATGGCCCCGATAGCACATGAAAAGCGCCAGAACGTGGACAATGATGCGGTTGGCCAAAAAGGGCGTATGCGTTTTTTCCTGAATATATTCAGGAAAAAACGCATACGCCCTTTTTGGCCAACCAAGCAAGCTGGGAGAGCAAATCAGCACTACAAAGAAATCTCTCGCCCCCCCCCCTGGCAAAAGGGCCACGCGAAAAAAGTCTAAAAACCAGAAAGGCAGGACAGGCCACGGAGACAAGGGAGCCTTGTTAAGCTGATGCGCGGGATGTCAATGGCCAACACCCAATCTTCACAAGTGTATCCTCTTTCCCAAAACATGTAAAACACAGAACCACAGAGCATAGTGCACTTCCACACATGGGCGTTGACCTTGGGGAAATGAAAAAATCAACCAGACACAGGGACCCCAAAGTTGAGGGCTGCTGTCTTGACAAGAACCTCGACTCCGGTACACGTTTCATATCCCAGGAAAGAGCCAAGTGGACAAAGACAAGTGGACAAGTGGACAAAGACAAGTGGACAAGTGGTGCTAAGTAGGTCCAATGGAGTGTCACTCAGCCATCAAATCCACGTCATGAGGCTGGTAGCAGCATCCTGAGTGGATTTAGGTACCATCATCCTCAGTGAAATAAGTCCCACAAAAAAAGAAACTTATGATATCACTTATCGAGGGAATGTAAAAATCGCTCCCCATGAACTGAATCCCCAAACAGAACAGGTCACGCTTTTAGAAAACACACTTATGCCTGCTTCAGGGGAAAGGTGAGGTGGGGTGACGCATAAAACTCGAGTTTGAAATGAGCACAGATACCCTTCCGAAAACCGAATATGGAATGGACACGACCAACTCCTTGCTCAATCAACTGGACTCACCAGTCCCTGTTCATCGCACAAGTATCTATCCGACTAGTAAGCATCTTAAAAGCTAAGTCTTGATATCTCTCTGTAAGTGCATCAAGTGTGTGTAAAGCGGCCTAAAAACAGCACTGAAAATCAGCTCAGACCCATTCTGAGGATACATTTCCAACACAAAGAAGAAACAAGCAGGGCAAAACAGAGAGAAATGCTTCCAAAATGCATTCAGGGACTGGGATGCAACCAGGATTGACCACATCTACAGCCCCAGCGGCAGAAGACATAAGGCTGGACACTCTCGGGGCTGAGACGATTGGTGAGGTTGGGAAAGCCAATGCAGACCCTTGAAAGGAATCCTGCGTGCTACCCATTCCATGGGTCCCAACTCTCCAGGTTCACCGCAATCTTCCGACAGCGAAAGCACTCATTGGAAACCCAGCGGATGCTACACCGTGGGATCAGGAAAGCTTTCTGAAACTCACCTCAGTTTTCATCTCCTGGTGCTCGTGTTCTCCATTCAGGCCCCCTTACGAACAATCTCCCCACTTGGAGACTCAGCGCCTTTCCATGCCTCTTTCGTACCGTCTGCAATTTGTCCGCAGGATGAACTGGAAGAGGGGCAACCAATGAGAGACTCGCTGGAGGTGTTTGGTCGGGCACATGTCACTCTCATTTCCCATCACCAAGAAGAATTCACCAAAGGCTCAGCCTGCCACCCCGGATCGACAATAGGGCAGAAGCCATCCAGCCGTGTTGCGTCCCACTCACAAAAAAGCGACTTGGGAAATGGAGCTCAGGGGCACTGCACTTCCCAAACCTGCAGAGTTCTAAACGATAACTATCGCCCCAAAATATATTGAGGTCAGGCTACGAAGAGGCGTTGAACGCAAGGCAGAATTGCACGAAACGGACGTCATCTGGTACATCGGAATGGCCCCGATAGCACATGAAAAGCGCCAGAACGTGGACAATCATGCGGTTGGCCAAAAAGGGCGTATGCGTTTTTTTCCTGAATATATTCAGGAAAAAACGCATACGCCCTTTTTGGCCAACCAAGCAAGCTGGGAGAGCAAATCAGCACTACAAAGAAATCTCTCGCCCCCGCCCCCCCCGGGAAAAGGGCCACGCGAAAAAAGTCTAAAAACCAGAAAGGCAGGACAGGCCACGGAGACAAGGGAGCCTTGTTAAGCTGATGGGCGGGATGTCAATGGCCAACAGCCAATCTTCACAAGTGTATCCTCTTTCCCAAACCATGTAAAACACAGAACCACAGAGCATAGTGCACTTCCACACATGGGCGTTGACCTTGGGGAAATGAAAAAATCAACCAGACACAGGGACCCCAAAGTTGAGGGCTGCTGTCTTGACAAGAACCTCGACTCCGGTACACGTTTCATATCCCAGGAAAGAGCCAAGTGGACAAAGACAAGTGGACAAGTGGACAAAGACAAGTGGACAAGTGGACAAGTGGTGCTAAGTAGGTCCAATGGAGTGTCACTCAGCCATGAAATCCACGTCATGAGGCTGGTAGCAGCATCCTGAGTGGATTTAGGTACCATCATCCTCAGTGAAATAAGTCCCACAAAAAAAGAAACTTATGATATCACTTATCGAGGGAATGTAAAAATCGCTCCCCATGAACTGAATCCCCAAACAGAACAGGTCACGCTTTTAGAAAACACACTTATGCCTGCTTCAGGGGAAAGGTGAGGTGGGGTGACGCATAAAACTCGAGTTTGAAATGAGCACAGATACCCTTCCGAAAACCGAATATGGAATGGACACGACCTACTCCTTGCTCAATCAACTGGACTCACCAGACCCTGTTCATCGCACAAGTATCTATCCGACTAGTAAGCATCTTAAAAGCTAAGTCTTGATATCTCTCTGTAAGTGCATCAAGTGTGTGTAAAGCGGCCTAAAAACAGCACTGAAAATCAGCTCAGACCCATTCTGAGGATACATTTCCAACACCAAGAAGAAACAAGCAGGGCAAAACAGAGAGAAATGCTTCCAAAATGCGTTCAGGGACTGGGATGCAACCAGGATTGACCACATCTACAGCCCCAGCGGCAGAAGGCATAAGGCTGGACACTCTCGGGGCTGAGACGATTGGTGAGGTTGGGAAAGCCAATGCAGACCCTTGAAAGGAATCCTGCGTGCTACCCATTCCATGGGTCCCAACTCTCCAGGTTCAACGCAATCTTCCGACAGCGAAAGCACTCATTGGAAACCCAGCGGATGCTACACCGTGGGATCGGGAAAGCTTTCTGAAACTCACCTCAGTTTTCATCTCCTGGTGCTCGTGTTCTCCATTCAGGCCCCCTTACGAACAATCTCCCCACTTGGAGACTCAGCGCCTTTCCATGCCTCTTTCGTACCGTCTGCAATTTGTCCGCAGGATGAACTGGAAGAGGGGCAACCAATGAGAGACTCGCTGGAGGTGTTTGGTCGGGCACATGTCACTCTCATTTCCCATCACCAAGAAGAATTCAACAAAGGCTCAGCCTGCCACCCCGGATCGACAATAGGGCAGAAGCCATCCAGCCGAGTTGCGTCCCACTCAGAAAAAAGCGACTTGGGAAATGGAGCTCAGGGGCACTGCACTTCCCAAACCTGCAGAGTTCTAAACGATAACTATCGCCCCAAAATATATTGAGGTCAGGCTACGAAGAGGCGTTGAACGCAAGGCAGAATTGCACGAAACGGACGTCATCGGGTACATCGGAATGGCCCCGATAGCACATGAAAAGCGCCAGAACGTGGACAATCATGCGGTTGGCCAAAAAGGGCGTATGCGTTTATTCCTGAATATATTCAGGAAAAAACGCATACGCCCTTTTTGGACAACCAAGCAAGCTGGGAGAGCAAATCAGCACTACAAAGAAATCTCTCGCCCCCCCCCCCCGGGAAAAGGGCCACGCGAAAAAAGTCTAAAAACCAGAAAGGCAGGACAGGCCACGGAGACAAGGGAGCCTTGTTAAGCTGATGGGCGGGATGTCAATGGCCAACAGCCAATCTTCACAAGTGTATCCTCTTTCCCAAAACATGTAAAACACAGAACTACAGAGCATAGGGCACTTCCACACATGGGCGTTGACCTTGGGGAAATGAAAAAATCAACCAGACACAGGGACCCCAAAGTTGAGGGCTGCTGTCTTGACAAGAACCTCGACTCCGGTACACGTTTCATATCCCAGGAAAGAGCCAAGTGGACAAAGACAAGTGGACAAGTGGACAAAGACAAGTGGACAAGTGGACAAGTGGTGCTAAGTAGGTCCAATGGAGTGTCACTCAGCCATGAAATCCACGTCATGAGGCTGGTAGCAGCATCCTGAGTGGATTTAGGTACCATCATCCTCAGTGAAATAAGTCCCACAAAAAAAGAAACTTATGATATCACTTATCGAGGGAATGTAAAAATCGCTCCCCATGAACTGAATCCCCAAACAGAACAGGTCACGCTTTTAGAAAACACACTTATGCCTGCTTCAGGGGAAAGGTGAGGTGGGGTGACGCATAAAACTCGAGTTTGAAATGAGCACAGATACCCTTCCGAAAACCGAATATGGAATGGACACGACCTACTCCTTGCTCAATCAACTGGACTCACCAGACCCTGTTCATCGCACAAGTATCTATCCGACTAGTAAGCATCTTAAAAGCTAAGTCTTGATATCTCTCTGTAAGTGCATCAAGTGTGTGTAAAGCGGCCTAAAAACAGCAGTGAAAATCAGCTCAGACCCATTCTGAGGATACATTTCCAACACAAAGAAGAAACAAGCAGGGCAAAACAGAGAGAAATGCTTCCAAAATGCGTTCAGGGACTGGGATGCAACCAGGATTGACCACATCTACAGCCCCAGCGGCAGAAGACATAAGGCTGGACACTCTCGGGGCTGAGACGATTGGTGAGGTTGGGAAAGCCAATGCAGACCCTTGAAAGGAATCCTGCGTGCTACCCATTCCATGGGTCCCAACTCTCCAGGTTCAACGCAATCTTCCGACAGCGAAAGCACTCATTGGAAACCCAGCGGATGCTACACCGTGGGATCGGGAAAGCTTTCTGAAACTCACCTCAGTTTTCATCTCCTGGTGCTCGTTTTCTCCATTCAGGCCCCCTAACAAACAATCTCCCCACTTGGAGACTCAGCGCCTTTCCATGCCTCTTTCGTACCGTCTGCAATTTGTCCGCAGGATGAACTGGAAGAGGGGCAACCAATGAGAGACTCGCTGGAGGTGTTTGGTCGGGCACATGTCACTCTCATTTCCCATCACCAAGAAGAATTCACCAAAGGCTCAGCCTGCCACCCCGGATCGACAATAGGGCAGAAGCCATCCAGCCGTGTTGCGTCCCACTCACAAAAAAGCGACTTGGGAAATGGAGCTCAGGGGCACTGCACTTCCCAAACCTGCAGAGTTCTAAACGATAACTATCGCCCCAAAATATATTGAGGTCAGGCTACGAAGAGGCGTTGAACGCAAGGCAGAATTGCACGAAACGGACGTCATCGGGTACATCGGAATGGCCCCGATAGCACATGAAAAGCGCCAGAACGTGGACAATGATGCGGTTGGCCAAAAAGGGCGTATGCGTTTTTTCCTGAATATATTCAGGAAAAAACGCATACGCCCTTTTTGGCCAACCAAGCAAGCTGGGAGAGCAAATCAGCACTACAAAGAAATCTCTCGCCCCCCCCCCCCCGGGAAAAGGGCCACGCGAAAAAAGTCTAAAAACCAGAAAGGCAGGACAGGCCACGGAGACAAGGGAGCCTTGTTAAGCTGATGCGCGGGATGTCAATGGCCAACAGCCAATCTTCACAAGTGTATCCTCTTTCCCAAAACATGTAAAACACAGAACCACAGAGCATAGTGCACTTCCACACATGGGCGTTGACCTTGGGGAAATGAAAAAATCAACCAGACACAGGGACCCCAAAGTTGAGGGCTGCTGTCTTGACAAGAACCTCGACTCCGGTACACGTTTCATATCCCAGGAAAGAGCCAAGTGGACAAAGACAAGTGGACAAGTGGACAAAGACAAGTGGACAAGTGAACAAGTGGTGCTAAGTAGGTCCAATGGAGTGTCACTCAGCCATGAAATCCACGTCATGAGGCTGGTAGCAGCATCCTGAGTGGATTTAGGTACCATCATCCTCAGTGAAATAAGTCCCACAAAAAAAGAAACTTATGATATCACTTATCGAGGGAATGTAAAAATCGCTCCCCATGAACTGAATCCCCAAACAGAACAGGTCACGCTTTTAGAAAACACACTTATGCCTGCTTCAGGGGAAAGGTGAGGTGGGGTGACGCATAAAACTCGAGTTTGAAATGAGCACAGATACCCTTCCGAAAACCGAATATGGAATGGACACGACCTACTCCTTGCTCAATCAACTGGACTCACCAGACCCTGTTCATCGCACAAGTATCTATCCGACTAGTAAGCATCTTAAAAGCTAAGTCTTGATATCTCTCTGTAAGTGCATCAAGTGTGTGTAAAGCGGCCTAAAAACAGCACTGAAAATCAGCTCAGACCCATTCTGAGGATACATTTCCAACACCAAGAAGAAACAAGCAGGGCAAAACAGAGAGAAATGCTTCCAAAATGCGTTCAGGGACTGGGATGCAACCAGGATTGACCACATCTACAGCCCCAGCGGCAGAAGACATAAGGCTGGACACTCTCGGGGCTGAGACGATTGGTGACGTTGGGAAAGCCAATGCAGACCCTTGAAAGGAATCCTGCGTGCTACCCATTCCATGGGTCCCAACTCTCCAGGTTCAACGCAATCTTCCGACAGCGAAAGCACTCATTGGAAACCCAGCGGATGCTACACCGTGGGATCGGGAAAGCTTTCTGAAACTCACCTCAGTTTTCATCTCCTGGTGCTCGTGTTCTCCATTCAGGCCCCCTTACGAACAATCTCCCCACTTGGAGACTCAGCGCCTTTCCATGCCTCTTTCGTACCGTCTGCAATTTGTCCGCAGGATGAACTGGAAGAGGGGCAACCAATGAGAGACTCGCTGGAGGTGTTTGGTCGGGCACATGTCACTCTCATTTCCCATCACCAAGAAGAATTCACCAAAGGCTCAGCCTGCCACCCCGGATCGACAATAGGGCAGAAGCCATCCAGCCGTGTTGCGTCCCACTCACAAAAAAGCGACTTGGGAAATGGAGCTCAGGGGCACTGCACTTCCCAAACCTGCAGAGTTCTAAACGATAACTATCGCCCCAAAATATATTGAGGTCAGGCTACGAAGAGGCGTTGAACGCAAGGCAGAATTGCACGAAACGGACGTCATCGGGTACATCGGAATGGCCCCGATAGCACATGAAAAGCGCCAGAACGTGGACAATCATGCGGTTGGCGAAAAAGGGCGTATGCGTTTATTCCTGAATATATTCAGGAAAAAACGCATACGCCCTTTTTGGACAACCAAGCAAGCTGGGAGAGCAAATCAGCACTACAAAGAAATCTCTCGCCCCCCCCCCCCCCCCGGCAAAAGGGCCACGCGAAAAAAGTCTAAAAACCAGAAAGGCAGGACAGGCCACGGAGACAAGGGAGCCTTGTTAAGCTGATGGGCGGGATGTCAATGGCCAACACCCAATCTTCACAAGTGTATCCTCTTTCCCAAAACATGTAAAACACAGAACCACAGAGCATAGGGCACTTCCACACATGGGCGTTGACCTTGGGGAAATGAAAAAATCAACCAGACACAGGGACCCCAAAGTTGAGGGCTGCTGTCTTGACAAGAACCTCGACTCCGGTACACGTTTCATATCCCAGGAAAGAGCCAAGTGGACAAAGACAAGTGGACAAGTGGACAAAGACAAGTGGACAAGTGGACAAGTGGTGCTAAGTAGGTCCAATGGAGTGTCACTCAGCCATCAAATCCACGTCATGAGGCTGGTAGCAGCATCCTGAGTGGATTTAGGTACCATCATCCTCAGTGAAATAAGTCCCACAAAAAAAGAAACTTATGATATCACTTATCGAGGGAATGTAAAAATCGCTCCCCATGAACTGAATCCCCAAACAGAACAGGTCACGCTTTTAGAAAACACACTTATGCCTGCTTCAGGGGAAAGGTGAGGTGGGGTGACGCATAAAACTCGAGTTTGAAATGAGCACAGATACCCTTCCGAAAACCGAATATGGAATGGACACGACCTACTCCTTGCTCAATCAACTGGACTCACCAGACCCTGTTCATCGCACAAGTATCTATCCGACTAGTAAGCATCTTAAAAGCTAAGTCTTGATATCTCTCTGTAAGTGCATCAAGTGTGTGTAAAGCGGCCTAAAAACAGCAGTGAAAATCAGCTCAGACCCATTCTGAGGATACATTTCCAACACAAAGAAGAAACAAGCAGGGCAAAACAGAGAGAAATGCTTCCAAAATGCGTTCAGGGACTGGGATGCAACCAGGATTGACCACATCTACAGCCCCAGCGGCAGAAGACATAAGGCTGGACACTCTCGGGGCTGAGACGATTGGTGAGGTTGGGAAAGCCAATGCAGACCCTTGAAAGGAATCCTGCGTGCTACCCATTCCATGGGTCCCAACTCTCCAGGTTCACCGCAATCTTCCGACAGCGAAAGCACTCATTGGAAACCCAGCGGATGCTACACCGTGGGATCGGGAAAGCTTTCTGAAACTCACCTCAGTTTTCATCTCCTGGTGCTCGTTTTCTCCATTCAGGCCCCCTAACAAACAATCTCCCCACTTGGAGACTCAGCGCCTTTCCATGCCTCTTTCGTACCGTCTGCAATTTGTCCGCAGGATGAACTGGAAGAGGGGCAACCAATGAGAGACTCGCTGGAGGTGTTTGGTCGGGCACATGTCACTCTCATTTCCCATCACCAAGAAGAATTCACCAAAGGCTCAGCCTGCCACCCCGGATCGACAATAGGGCAGAAGCCATCCAGCCGTGTTGCGTCCCACTCACAAAAAAGCGACTTGGGAAATGGAGCTCAGGGGCACTGCACTTCCCAAACCTGCAGAGTTCTAAACGATAACTATCGGCCCAAAATATATTGAGGTCAGGCTACGAAGAGGCGTTGAACGCAAGGCAGAATTGCACGAAACGGACGTCATCGGGTACATCGGAATGGCCCCGATAGCACATGAAAAGCGCCAGAACGTGGACAATGATGCGGTTGGCCAAAAAGGGCGTATGCGTTTTTTCCTGAATATATTCAGGAAAAAACGCATACGCCCTTTTTGGCCAACCAAGCAAGCTGGGAGAGCAAATCAGCACTACAAAGAAATCTCTCGCCCCCCCCCCCCGGGAAAAGGGCCACGCGAAAAAAGTCTAAAAACCAGAAAGGCAGGACAGGCCACGGAGACAAGGGAGCCTTGTTAAGCTGATGGGCGGGATGTCAATGGCCAACAGCCAATCTTCACAAGTGTATCCTCTTTCCCAAAACATGTAAAACACAGAACCACAGAGCATAGTGCACTTCCACACATGGGCGTTGACCTTGGGGAAATGAAAAAATCAACCAGACACAGGGACCCCAAAGTTGAGGGCTGCTGTCTTGACAAGAACCTCGACTCCGGTACACGTTTCATATCCCAGGAAAGAGCCAAGTGGACAAAGACAAGTGGACAAGTGGACAAAGACAAGTGGACAAGTGGACAAGTGGTGCTAAGTAGGTCCAATGGAGTGTCACTCAGCCATCAAATCCACGTCATGAGGCTGGTAGCAGCATCCTGAGTGGATTTAGGTACCATCATCCTCAGTGAAATAAGTCCCACAAAAAAAGAAACTTATGATATCACTTATCGAGGGAATGTAAAAATCGCTCCCCATGAACTGAATCCCCAAACAGAACAGGTCACGCTTTTAGAAAACACACTTATGCCTGCTTCAGGGGAAAGGTGAGGTGGGGTGACGCATAAAACTCGAGTTTGAAATGAGCACAGATACCCTTCCGAAAACCGAATATGGAATGGACACGACCTACTCCTTGCTCAATCAACTGGACTCACCAGACCCTGTTCATCGCACAAGTATCTATCCGACTAGTAAGCATCTTAAAAGCTAAGTCTTGATATCTCTCTGTAAGTGCATCAAGTGTGTGTAAAGCGGCCTAAAAACAGCACTGAAAATCAGCTCAGACCCATTCTGAGGATACATTTCCAACACAAAGAAGAAACAAGCAGGGGAAAACAGAGAGAAATGCTTCCAAAATGCGTTCAGGGACTGGGATGCAACCAGGATTGACCACATCTACAGCCCCAGCGGCAGAAGACATAAGGCTGGACACTCTCGGGGCTGAGACGATTGGTGAGGTTGGGAAAGCCAATGCAGACCCTTGAAAGGAATCCTGCGTGCTACCCATTCCATGGGTCCCAACTCTCCAGGTTCAACGCAATCTTCCGACAGCGAAAGCACTCATTGGAAACCCAGCGGATGCTACACCGTGGGATCGGGAAAGCTTTCTGAAACTCACCTCAGTTTTCATCTCCTGGTGCTCGTTTTCTCCATTCAGGCCCCCTAACAAAAAATCTCCCCACTTGGAGACTCAGCGCCTTTCCATGCCTCTTTCGTACCGTCTGCAATTTGTCCGCAGGATGAACTGGAAGAGGGGCAACCAATGAGAGACTCGCTGGAGGTGTTTGGTCGGGCACATGTCACTCTCATTTCCCATCACCAAGAAGAATTCACCAAAGGCTCAGCCTGCCACCCCGGATCGACAATAGGGCAGAAGCCATCCAGCCGAGTTGCGTCCCACTCACAAAAAAGCGACTTGGGAAATGGAGCTCAGGGGCACTGCACTTCCCAAACCTGCAGAGTTCTAAACGATAACTATCGCCCCAAAATATATTGAGGTCAGGCTACGAAGAGGCGTTGAACGCAAGGCAGAATTGCACGAAACGGACGTCATCGGGTACATCGGAATGGCCCCGATAGCACATGAAAAGCGCCAGAACGTGGACAATCATGCGGTTGGCGAAAAAGGGCGTATGCGTTTTTTCCTGAATATATTCAGGAAAAAACGCATACGCCCTTTTTGGACAACCAAGCAAGCTGGGAGAGCAAATCAGCACTACAAAGAAATCTCTCGCCCCCCCCCCCCGGCAAAAGGGCCACGCGAAAAAAGTCTAAAAACCAGAAAGGCAGGACAGGCCACGGAGACAAGGGAGCCTTGTTAAGCTGATGGGCGGGATGTCAATGGCCAACAGCCAATCTTCACAAGTGTATCCTCTTTCCCAAAACATGTAAAACACAGAACCACAGAGCATAGGGCACTTCCACACATGGGCGTTGACCTTGGGGAAATGAAAAAATCAACCAGACACAGGGACCCCAAAGTTGAGGGCTGCTGTCTTGACAAGAACCTCGACTCCGGTACACGTTTCATATCCCAGGAAAGAGCCAAGTGGACAAAGACAAGTGGACAAGTGGACAAAGACAAGTGGACAAGTGGACAAGTGGTGCTAAGTAGGTCCAATGGAGTGTCACTCAGCCATCAAATCCACGTCATGAGGCTGGTAGCAGCATCCTGAGTGGATTTAGGTACCATCATCCTCAGTGAAATAAGTCCCACAAAAAAAGAAACTTATGATATCACTTATCGAGGGAATGTAAAAATCGCTCCCCATGAACTGAATCCCCAAACAGAACAGGTCACGCTTTTAGAAAACACACTTATGCCTGCTTCAGGGGAAAGGTGAGGTGGGGTGACGCATAAAACTCGAGTTTGAAATGAGCACAGATACCCTTCCGAAAACCGAATATGGAATGGACACGACCTACTCCTTGCTCAATCAACTGGACTCACCAGACCCTGTTCATCGCACAAGTATCTATCCGACTAGTAAGCATCTTAAAAGCTAAGTCTTGATATCTCTCTGTAAGTGCATCAAGTGTGTGTAAAGCGGCCTAAAAACAGCAGTGAAAATCAGCTCAGACCCATTCTGAGGATACATTTCCAACACAAAGAAGAAACAAGCAGGGCAAAACAGAGAGAAATGCTTCCAAAATGCGTTCAGGGACTGGGATGCAACCAGGATTGACCACATCTACAGCCCCAGCGGCAGAAGACATAAGGCTGGACACTCTCGGGGCTGAGACGATTGGTGAGGTTGGGAAAGCCAATGCAGACCCTTGAAAGGAATCCTGCGTGCTACCCATTCCATGGGTCCCAACTCTCCAGGTTCACCGCAATCTTCCGACAGCGAAAGCACTCATTGGAAACCCAGCGGATGCTACACCGTGGGATCGGGAAAGCTTTCTGAAACTCACCTCAGTTTTCATCTCCTGGTGCTCGTTTTCTCCATTCAGGCCCCCTAACAAACAATCTCCCCACTTGGAGACTCAGCGCCTTTCCATGCCTCTTTCGTACCGTCTGCAATTTGTCCGCAGGATGAACTGGAAGAGGGGCAACCAATGAGAGACTCGCTGGAGGTGTTTGGTCGGGCACATGTCACTCTCATTTCCCATCACCAAGAAGAATTCACCAAAGGCTCAGCCTGCCACCCCGGATCGACAATAGGGCAGAAGCCATCCAGCCGTGTTGCGTCCCACTCACAAAAAAGCGACTTGGGAAATGGAGCTCAGGGGCACTGCACTTCCCAAACCTGCAGAGTTCTAAACGATAACTATCGGCCCAAAATATATTGAGGTCAGGCTACGAAGAGGCGTTGAACGCAAGGCAGAATTGCACGAAACGGACGTCATCGGGTACATCGGAATGGCCCCGATAGCACATGAAAAGCGCCAGAACGTGGACAATGATGCGGTTGGCCAAAAAGGGCGTATGCGTTTTTTCCTGAATATATTCAGGAAAAAACGCATACGCCCTTTTTGGCCAACCAAGCAAGCTGGGAGAGCAAATCAGCACTACAAAGAAATCTCTCGCCCCCCCCCCCGGGAAAAGGGCCACGCGAAAAAAGTCTAAAAACCAGAAAGGCAGGACAGGCCACGGAGACAAGGGAGCCTTGTTAAGCTGATGGGCGGGATGTCAATGGCCAACAGCCAATCTTCACAAGTGTATCCTCTTTCCCAAAACATGTAAAACACAGAACCACAGAGCATAGTGCACTTCCACACATGGGCGTTGACCTTGGGGAAATGAAAAAATCAACCAGACACAGGGACCCCAAAGTTGAGGGCTGCTGTCTTGACAAGAACCTCGACTCCGGTACACGTTTCATATCCCAGGAAAGAGCCAAGTGGACAAAGACAAGTGGACAAGTGGACAAAGACAAGTGGACAAGTGGACAAGTGGTGCTAAGTAGGTCCAATGGAGTGTCACTCAGCCATCAAATCCACGTCATGAGGCTGGTAGCAGCATCCTGAGTGGATTTAGGTACCATCATCCTCAGTGAAATAAGTCCCACAAAAAAAGAAACTTATGATATCACTTATCGAGGGAATGTAAAAATCGCTCCCCATGAACTGAATCCCCAAACAGAACAGGTCACGCTTTTAGAAAACACACTTATGCCTGCTTCAGGGGAAAGGTGAGGTGGGGTGACGCATAAAACTCGAGTTTGAAATGAGCACAGATACCCTTCCGAAAACCGAATATGGAATGGACACGACCTACTCCTTGCTCAATCAACTGGACTCACCAGACCCTGTTCATCGCACAAGTATCTATCCGACTAGTAAGCATCTTAAAAGCTAAGTCTTGATATCTCTCTGTAAGTGCATCAAGTGTGTGTAAAGCGGCCTAAAAACAGCACTGAAAATCAGCTCAGACCCATTCTGAGGATACATTTCCAACACAAAGAAGAAACAAGCAGGGGAAAACAGAGAGAAATGCTTCCAAAATGCGTTCAGGGACTGGGATGCAACCAGGATTGACCACATCTACAGCCCCAGCGGCAGAAGACATAAGGCTGGACACTCTCGGGGCTGAGACGATTGGTGAGGTTGGGAAAGCCAATGCAGACCCTTGAAAGGAATCCTGCGTGCTACCCATTCCATGGGTCCCAACTCTCCAGGTTCAACGCAATCTTCCGACAGCGAAAGCACTCATTGGAAACCCAGCGGATGCTACACCGTGGGATCGGGAAAGCTTTCTGAAACTCACCTCAGTTTTCATCTCCTGGTGCTCGTTTTCTCCATTCAGGCCCCCTAACAAAAAATCTCCCCACTTGGAGACTCAGCGCCTTTCCATGCCTCTTTCGTACCGTCTGCAATTTGTCCGCAGGATGAACTGGAAGAGGGGCAACCAATGAGAGACTCGCTGGAGGTGTTTGGTCGGGCACATGTCACTCTCATTTCCCATCACCAAGAAGAATTCACCAAAGGCTCAGCCTGCCACCCCGGATCGACAATAGGGCAGAAGCCATCCAGCCGTGTTGCGTCCCACTCACAAAAAAGCGACTTGGGAAATGGAGCTCAGGGGCACTGCACTTCCCAAACCTGCAGAGTTCTAAACGATAACTATCGGCCCAAAATATATTGAGGTCAGGCTACGAAGAGGCGTTGAACGCAAGGCAGAATTGCACGAAACGGACGTCATCGGGTACATCGGAATGGCCCCGATAGCACATGAAAAGCGCCAGAACGTGGACAATGATGCGGTTGGCCAAAAAGGGCGTATGCGTTTTTTCCTGAATATATTCAGGAAAAAACGCATACGCCCTTTTTGGCCAACCAAGCAAGCTGGGAGAGCAAATCAGCACTACAAAGAAATCTCTCGCCCCCCCCCCCACGGGAAAAGGGCCACGCGAAAAAAGTCTAAAAACCAGAAAGGCAGGACAGGCCACGGAGACAAGGGAGCCTTGTTAAGCTGATGGGCGGGATGTCAAGGGCCAACAGCCAATCTTCACAAGTGTATCCTCTTTCCCAAAACATGTAAAACACAGAACCACAGAGCATAGTGCACTTCCACACATGGGCGTTGACCTTGGGGAAATGAAAAAATCAACCAGACACAGGGACCCCAAAGTTGAGGGCTGCTGTCTTGACAAGAACCTCGACTCCGGTACACGTTTCATATCCCAGGAAAGAGCCAAGTGGACAAAGACAAGTGGACAAGTGGACAAAGACAAGTGGACAAGTGGACAAGTGGTGCTAAGTAGGTCCAATGGAGTGTCACTCAGCCATCAAATCCACGTCATGAGGCTGGTAGCAGCATCCTGAGTGGATTTAGGTACCATCATCCTCAGTGAAATAAGTCCCACAAAAAAAGAAACTTATGATATCACTTATCGAGGGAATGTAAAAATCGCTCCCCATGAACTGAATCCCCAAACAGAACAGGTCACGCTTTTAGAAAACACACTTATGCCTGCTTCAGGGGAAAGGTGAGGTGGGGTGACGCATAAAACTCGAGTTTGAAATGAGCACAGATACCCTTCCGAAAACCGAATATGGAATGGACACGACCTACTCCTTGCTCAATCAACTGGACTCACCAGACCCTGTTCATCGCACAAGTATCTATCCGACTAGTAAGCATCTTAAAAGCTAAGTCTTGATATCTCTCTGTAAGTGCATCAAGTGTGTGTAAAGCGGCCTAAAAACAGCACTGAAAATCAGCTCAGACCCATTCTGAGGATACATTTCCAACACAAAGAAGAAACAAGCAGGGCAAAACAGAGAGAAATGCTTCCAAAATGCGTTCAGGGACTGGGATGCAACCAGGATTGACCACATCTACAGCCCCAGCGGCAGAAGACATAAGGCTGGACACTCTCGGGGCTGAGACGATTGGTGAGGTTGGGAAAGCCAATGCAGACCCTTGAAAGGAATCCTGCGTGCTACCCATTCCATGGGTCCCAACTCTCCAGGTTCACCGCAATCTTCCGACAGCGAAAGCACTCATTGGAAACCCAGCGGATGCTACACCGTGGGATCGGGAAAGCTTTCTGAAACTCACCTCAGTTTTCATCTCCTGGTGCTCGTGTTCTCCATTCAGGCCCCCTTACGAACAATCTCCCCACTTGGAGACTCAGCGCCTTTCCATGCCTCTTTCGTACCGTCTGCAATTTGTCCGCAGGATGAACTGGAAGAGGGGCAACCAATGACAGACTCGCTGGAGGTGTTTGGTCGGGCACATGTCACTCTCATTTCCCATCACGAAGAAGAATTCACCAAAGGATCAGCCTGCCACCCCGGATCGACAATAGGGCGTGAAACCATCCAGCCGTGTTGCGTCCCACTCACAAAAAAGCGACTTGGGAAATGGAGCTCAGGGGCACTGCACTTCCCAAACCTGCAGAGTTCTAAACGATAACTATCGGCCCAAAATATATTGAGGTCAGGCTACGAAGAGGCGTTGAACGCAAGGCAGAATTGCACGAAACGGACGTCATCGGGTACATCGGAATGGCCCCGATAGCACATGAAAAGCGCCAGAACGTGGACAATGATGCGGTTGGCCAAAAAGGGCGTATGCGTTTTTTCCTGAATATATTCAGGAAAAAACGCATACGCCCTTTTTGGCCAACCAAGCAAGCTGGGAGAGCAAATCAGCACTACAAAGAAATCTCTCGCCCCCCCCCCCCCGACAAAAGGGCCACGTGAAAAAAGTCTAAAAACCAGAAAGGCAGGACAGGCCACGGAGACAAGGGAGCCTTGTTAAGCTGATGGGCGGGATGTCAATGGCCAACAGCCAATCTTCACAAGTGTATCCTCTTTCCCAAAACATGTAAAACACAAAACCACAGAGCATAGTGCACTTCCACACATGGGCGTTGACCTTGGGGAAATGAAAAAATCAACCAGACACAGGGACCCCAAAGTTGAGGGCTGCTGTCTTGACAAGAACCTCGACTCCGGTACACGTTTCGTATCCCAGGAAAGAGCCACGTGGACAAAGACAAGTGGACAAGTGGACAAAGACAAGTGGACAAGTGGACAAGTGGTGTTAAGTAGGTCCAATGGAGTGTCACTCAGCCATGAAATCCACGTCATGAGGCTGGTAGCAGCATCCTGAGTGGATTTAGGTACCATCATCCTCAGTGAAATAAGTCCCACAAAAAAAGAAACTTATGATATCACTTATCGAGGGAATGTAAAAATCGCTCCCCATGAACTGAATCCCCAAACAGAACAGGTCACGCTTTTAGAAAACACACTTATGCCTGCTTCAGGGGAAAGGTGAGGTGGGGTGACGCATAAAACTCGAGTTTGAAATGAGCACAGATACCCTTCCGAAAACCGAATATGGAATGGACACGACCTACTCCTTGCTCAATCAACTGGACTCACCAGACCCTGTTCATCGCACAAGTATCTATCCGACTAGTAAGCATCTTAAAAGCTAAGTCTTGATATCTCTCTGTAAGTGCATCAAGTGTGTGTAAAGCGGCCTAAAAACAGCACTGAAAATCAGCTCAGACCCATTCTGAGGATACATTTCCAACACCAAGAAGAAACAAGCAGGGCAAAACAGAGAGAAATGCTTCCAAAATGCGTTCAGGGATTGGGATGCAACCAGGATTGACCACATCTACAGCCCCAGCGGCAGAAGACATAAGGCTGGACACTCTCGGGGCTGAGACGATTGGTGAGGTTGGGAAAGCCAATGCAGACCCTTGAAAGGAATCCTGCGTGCTACCCATTCCATGGGTCCCAACTCTCCAGGTTCACCGCAATCTTCCGACAGCGAAAACACTCATTGGAAACCCAGCGGATGCTACACCGTGGGATCGGGAAAGCGTTCTGAAACTCACCTCAGTTTTCATCTCCTGGTGCTCGTGTTCTCCATTCAGGCCCCCTTACGAACAATCTCCCCACTTGGAGACTCAGCGCCTTTCCATGCCTCTTTCGTACCGTCTGCAATTTGTCCGCAGGATGAACTGGAAGAGAGGCAACCAATGAGAGACTCGCTGGAGGTGTTTGGTCGGGCACATGTCACTCTCATTTCCCATCACCAAGAAGAATTCAACAAAGGCTCAGCCTGCCACCCCAGATCGACAATAGGGCAGAAGCCATCCAGCCGTGTTGCGTCCCACTCACAAAAAAGCGACTTGGGAAATGGAGCTCAGGGGCACTGCACTTCCCAAACCTGCAGAGTTCTAAACGATAACTATCGCCCCAAAATATATTGAGGTCAGGCTACGAAGAGGCGTTGAACGCAAGGCAGAATTGCACGAAACGGACGTCATCGGGTACATCGGAATGGCCCCGATAGCACATGAAAAGCGCCAGAACGTGGACAATGATGCGGTTGGCCAAAAAGGGCGTATGCGTTTTTTCCTGAATATATTCAGGAAAAAACGCATACGCCCTTTTTGGCCAACCAAGCAAGCTGGGAGAGCAAATCAGCACTACAAAGAAATCTCTCGCCCCCCCCCACCCCGGCAAAAGGGCCACGCGAAAAAAGTCTAAAAACCAGAAAGGCAGGACAGGCCACGGAGACAAGGGAGCCTTGTTAAGCTGATGGGCGGGATGTCAATGGCCAACACCCAATCTTCACAAGTGTATCCTCTTTCCCAAAACATGTAAAACACAGAACCACAGAGCATAGGGCACTTCCACACATGGGCGTTGACCTTGGGGAAATGAAAAAATCAACCAGACACAGGGACCCCAAAGTTGAGGGCTTCTGTCTTGACAAGAACCTCGACTCCGGTACACGTTTCATATCCCAGGAAAGAGCCAAGTGGACAAAGACAAGTGGACAAGTGGACAAAGACAAGTGGACAAGTGGACAAGTGGTGCTAAGTAGGTCCAATGGAGTGTCACTCAGCCATCAAATCCACGTCATGAGGCTGGTAGCAGCATCCTGAGTGGATTTAGGTACCATCATCCTCAGTGAAATAAGTCCCACAAAAAAAGAAACTTATGATATCACTTATCGAGGGAATGTAAAAATCGCTCCCCATGAACTGAATCCCCAAACAGAACAGGTCACGCTTTTAGAAAACACACTTATGCCTGCTTCAGGGGAAAGGTGAGGTGGGGTGACGCATAAAACTCGAGTTTGAAATGAGCACAGATACCCTTCCGAAAACCGAATATGGAATGGACACGACCTACTCCTTGCTCAATCAACTGGACTCACCAGACCCTGTTCATCGCACAAGTATCTATCCGACTAGTAAGCATCTTAAAAGCTAAGTCTTGATATCTCTCTGTAAGTGCATCAAGTGTGTGTAAAGCGGCCTAAAAACAGCAGTGAAAATCAGCTCAGACCCATTCTGAGGATACATTTCCAACACAAAGAAGAAACAAGCAGGGCAAAACAGAGAGAAATGCTTCCAAAATGCGTTCAGGGACTGGGATGCAACCAGGATTGACCACATCTACAGCCCCAGCGGCAGAAGACATAAGGCTGGACACTCTCGGGGCTGAGACGATTGGTGAGGTTGGGAAAGCCAATGCAGACCCTTGAAAGGAATCCTGCGTGCTACCCATTCCATGGGTCCCAACTCTCCAGGTTCACCGCAATCTTCCGACAGCGAAAGCACTCATTGGAAACCCAGCGGATGCTACACCGTGGGATCGGGAAAGCTTTCTGAAACTCACCTCAGTTTTCATCTCCTGGTGCTCGTTTTCTCCATTCAGGCCCCCTAACAAACAATCTCCCCACTTGGAGACTCAGCGCCTTTCCATGCCTCTTTCGTACCGTCTGCAATTTGTCCGCAGGATGAACTGGAAGAGGGGCAACCAATGAGAGACTCGCTGGAGGTGTTTGGTCGGGCACATGTCACTCTCATTTCCCATCACCAAGAAGAATTCACCAAAGGCTCAGCCTGCCACCCCGGATCGACAATAGGGCAGAAGCCATCCAGCCGTGTTGCGTCCCACTCACAAAAAAGCGACTTGGGAAATGGAGCTCAGGGGCACTGCACTTCCCAAACCTGCAGAGTTCTAAACGATAACTATCGGCCCAAAATATATTGAGGTCAGGCTACGAAGAGGCGTTGAACGCAAGGCAGAATTGCACGAAACGGACGTCATCGGGTACATCGGAATGGCCCCGATAGCACATGAAAAGCGCCAGAACGTGGACAATGATGCGGTTGGCCAAAAAGGGCGTATGCGTTTTTTCCTGAATATATTCAGGAAAAAACGCATACGCCCTTTTTGGCCAACCAAGCAAGCTGGGAGAGCAAATCAGCACTACAAAGAAATCTCTCGCCCCCCCCCCCGGGAAAAGGGCCACGCGAAAAAAGTCTAAAAACCAGAAAGGCAGGACAGGCCACGGAGACAAGGGAGCCTTGTTAAGCTGATGGGCGGGATGTCAATGGCCAACAGCCAATCTTCACAAGTGTATCCTCTTTCCCAAAACATGTAAAACACAGAACCACAGAGCATAGTGCACTTCCACACATGGGCGTTGACCTTGGGGAAATGAAAAAATCAACCAGACACAGGGACCCCAAAGTTGAGGGCTGCTGTCTTGACAAGAACCTCGACTCCGGTACACGTTTCATATCCCAGGAAAGAGCCAAGTGGACAAAGACAAGTGGACAAGTGGACAAAGACAAGTGGACAAGTGGACAAGTGGTGCTAAGTAGGTCCAATTGAGTGTCACTCAGCCATCAAATCCACGTCATGAGGCTGGTAGCAGCATCCTGAGTGGATTTAGGTACCATCATCCTCAGTGAAATAAGTCCCACAAAAAAAGAAACTTATGATATCACTTATCGAGGGAATGTAAAAATCGCTCCCCATGAACTGAATCCCCAAACAGAACAGGTCACGCTTTTAGAAAACACACTTATGCCTGCTTCAGGGGAAAGGTGAGGTGGGGTGACGCATAAAACTCGAGTTTGAAATGAGCACAGATACCCTTCCGAAAACCGAATATGGAATGGACACGACCTACTCCTTGCTCAATCAACTGGACTCACCAGACCCTGTTCATCGCACAAGTATCTATCCGACTAGTAAGCATCTTAAAAGCTAAGTCTTGATATCTCTCTGTAAGTGCATCAAGTGTGTGTAAAGCGGCCTAAAAACAGCACTGAAAATCAGCTCAGACCCATTCTGAGGATACATTTCCAACACAAAGAAGAAACAAGCAGGGCAAAACAGAGAGAAATGCTTCCAAAATGCGTTCAGGGACTGGGATGCAACCAGGATTGACCACATCTACAGCCCCAGCGGCAGAAGACATAAGGCTGGACACTCTCGGGGCTGAGACGATTGGTGAGGTTGGGAAAGCCAATGCAGACCCTTGAAAGGAATCCTGCGTGCTACCCATTCCATGGGTCCCAACTCTCCAGGTTCAACGCAATCTTCCGACAGCGAAAGCACTCATTGGAAACCCAGCGGATGCTACACCGTGGGATCGGGAAAGCTTTCTGAAACTCACCTCAGTTTTCATCTCCTGGTGCTCGTTTTCTCCATTCAGGCCCCCTTACGAACAATCTCCCCACTTGGAGACTCAGCGCCTTTCCATGCCTCTTTCGTACCGTCTGCAATTTGTCCGCAGGATGAACTGGAAAAGGGGCAACCAATGAGAGACTCGCTGGAGGTGTTTGGTCGGGCACATGTCACTCTCATTTCCCATCACGAAGAAGAATTCACCAAAGGATCAGCCTGCCACCCCGGATCGACAATAGGGCGTGAAGCCATCCAGCCGTGTTGCGTCCCACTCACAAAAAAGCGACTTGGGAAATGGAGCTCAGGGGCACTGCACTTCCCAAACCTGCAGAGTTCTAAACGATAACTATCGGCCCAAAATATATTGAGGTCAGGCTACGAAGAGGCGTTGAACGCAAGGCAGAATTGCACGAAACGGACGTCATCGGGTACATCGGAATGGCCCCGATAGCACATGAAAAGCGCCAGAACGTGGACAATGATGCGGTTGGCCAAAAAGGGCGTATGCGTTTTTTCCTGAATATATTCAGGAAAAAACGCATACGCCCTTTTTGGCCAACCAAGCAAGCTGGGAGAGCAAATCAGCACTACAAAGAAATCTCTCGCCCCCCCCCCCCGACAAAAGGGCCACGCGAAAAAAGTCTAAAAACCAGAAAGGCAGGACAGGCCACGGAGACAAGGGAGCCTTGTTAAGCTGATGGGCGGGATGTCAATGGCCAACAGCCAATCTTCACAAGTGTATCCTCTTTCCCAAAACATGTAAAACACAGAACCACAGAGCATAGTGCACTTCCACACATGGGCGTTGACCTTGGGGAAATGAAAAAATCAACCAGACACAGGGACCCCAAAGTTGAGGGCTGCTGTCTTGACAAGAACCTCGACTCCGGTACACGTTTCATATCCCAGGAAAGAGCCAAGTGGACAAAGACAAGTGGACAAGTGGACAAAGACAAGTGGACAAGTGGACAAGTGGTGTTAAGTAGGTCCAATGGAGTGTCACTCAGCCATCAAATCCACGTCATGAGGCTGGTAGCAGCATCCTGAGTGGATTTAGGTACCATCATCCTCAGTGAAATAAGTCCCACAAAAAAAGAAACTTATGATATCACTTATCGAGGGAATGTAAAAATCGCTCCCCATGAACTGAATCCCCAAACAGAACAGGTCACGCTTTTAGAAAACACACTTATGCCTGCTTCAGGGGAAAGGTGAGGTGGGGTGACGCATAAAACTCGAGTTTGAAATGAGCACAGATACCCTTCCGAAAACCGAATATGGAATGGACACGACCTACTCCTTGCTCAATCAACTGGACTCACCAGACCCTGTTCATCGCACAAGTATCTATCCGACTAGTAAGCATCTTAAAAGCTAAGTCTTGATATCTCTCTGTAAGTGCATCAAGTGTGTGTAAAGCGGCCTAAAAACAGCACTGAAAATCAGCTCAGACCCATTCTGAGGATACATTTCCAACACAAAGAAGAAACAAGCAGGGCAAAACAGAGAGAAATGCTTCCAAAATGCGTTCAGGGATTGGGATGCAACCAGGATTGACCACATCTACAGCCCCAGCGGCAGAAGACATAAGGCTGGACACTCTCGGGGCTGAGACGATTGGTGAGGTTGGGAAAGCCAATGCAGACCCTTGAAAGGAATCCTGCGTGCTACCCATTCCATGGGTCCCAACTCTCCAGGTTCACCGCAATCTTCCGACAGCGAAAACACTCATTGGAAACCCAGCGGATGCTACACCGTGGGATCGGGAAAGCTTTCTGAAACTCACCTCAGTTTTCATCTCCTGGTGCTCGTGTTCTCCATTCAGGCCCCCTTACGAACAATCTCCCCACTTGGAGACTCAGCGCCTTTCCATGCCTCTTTCGTACCGTCTGCAATTTGTCCGCAGGATGAACTGGAAGAGAGGCAACCAATGAGAGACTCGCTGGAGGTGTTTGGTCGGGCACATGTCACTCTCATTTCCCATCACCAAGAAGAATTCAACAAAGGCTCAGCCTGCCACCCCGGATCGACAATAGGGCAGAAGCCATCCAGCCGTGTTGCGTCCCACTCACAAAAAAGCGACTTGGGAAATGGAGCTCAGGGGCACTGCACTTCCCAAACCTGCAGAGTTCTAAACGATAACTATCGCCCCAAAATATATTGAGGTCAGGCTACGAAGAGGCGTTGAACGCAAGGCAGAATTGCACGAAACGGACGTCATCGGGTACATCGGAATGGCCCCGATAGCACATGAAAAGCGCCAGAACGTGGACAATGATGTGGTTGGCCAAAAAGGGCGTATGCGTTTTTTCCTGAATATATTCAGGAAAAAACGCATACGCCCTTTTTGGCCAACCAAGCAAGCTGGGAGAGCAAATCAGCACTACAAAGAAATCTCTGGCCCCCCCCCACCCCGGCAAAAGGGCCACGCGAAAAAAGTCTAAAAACCAGAAAGGCAGGACAGGCCACGGAGACAAGGGAGCCTTGTTAAGCTGATGGGCGGGATGTCAATGGCCAACACCCAATCTTCACAAGTGTATCCTCTTTCCCAAAACATGTAAAACACAGAACCACAGAGCATAGTGCACTTCCACACATGGGCGTTGACCTTGGGGAAATGAAAAAATCAACCAGACACCGGGACCCCAAAGTTGAGGGCTGCTGTCTTGACAAGAACCTCGACTCCGGTACACGTTTCATATCCCAGGAAAGAGCCAAGTGGACAAAGACAAGTGGACAAGTGGACAAAGACAAGTGGACAAGTGGACAAGTGGTGCTAAGTAGGTCCAATGGAGTGTCACTCAGCCATCAAATCCACGTCATGAGGCTGGTAGCAGCATCCTGAGTGGATTTAGGTACCATCATCCTCAGTGAAATAAGTCCCACAAAAAAAGAAACTTATGATATCACTTATCGAGGGAATGTAAAAATCGCTCCCCATGAACTGAATCCCCAAACAGAACAGGTCACGCTTTTAGAAAACACACTTATGCCTGCTTCAGGGGAAAGGTGAGGTGGGGTGACGCATAAAACTCGAGTTTGAAATGAGCACAGATACCCTTCCGAAAACCGAATATGGAATGGACACGACCTACTCCTTGCTCAATCAACTGGACTCACCAGACCCTGTTCATCGCACAAGTATCTATCCGACTAGTAAGCATCTTAAAAGCTAAGTCTTGATATCTCTCTGTAAGTGCATCAAGTGTGTGTAAAGCGGCCTAAAAACAGCACTGAAAATCAGCTCAGACCCATTCTGAGGATACATTTCCAACACAAAGAAGAAACAAGCAGGGCAAAACAGAGAGAAATTCTTCCAAAATGCGTTCAGGGACTGGGATGCAACCAGGATTGACCACATCTACAGCCCCAGCGGCAGAAGACATAAGGCTGGACACTCTCGGGGCTGAGACGATTGGTGAGGTTGGGAAAGCCAATGCAGACCCTTGAAAGGAATCCTGCGTGCTACCCATTCCATGGGTCCCAACTCTCCAGGTTCACCGCAATCTTCCGACAGCGAAAGCACTCATTGGAAACCCAGCGGATGCTACACCGTGGGATCGGGAAAGCTTTCTGAAACACACCTCAGTTTTCATCTCCTGGTGCTCGTGTTCTCCATTCAGGCCCCCTTACGAACAATCTCCCCACTTGGAGACTCAGCGCCTTTCCATGCCTCTTTCGTACCGTCTGCAATTTGTCCGCAGGATGAACTGGAAGAGGGGGAACCAATGAGAGACTCGCTGGAGGTGTTTGGTCGGGCACATGTCACTCTCATTTCCCATCACGAAGAAGAATTCACCAAAGGATCAGCCTGCCACACCGGATCGACAATAGGGCGTGAAGCCATCCAGCCGTGTTGCATCCCACTCACAAAAAAGTGACTTGGGAAATGGAGCTCAGGGACACTGCACTTCCCAAACCTGCAGAGTTCTAAACGATAACTATCGGCCCAAAATATATTGAGGTCAGGCTACGAAGAGGCGTTGAACGCAAGGCAGAATTGCACGAAACGGACGTCATCGGGTACATCGGAATGGCCCCGATAGCACATGAAAAGCGCCAGAACGTGGACAATGATGCGGTTGGCCAAAAAGGGCGTATGCGTTTTTTCCTGAATATATTCAGGAAAAAACGCATACGCCCTTTTTGGCCAACCAAGCAAGCTGGGAGAGCAAATCAGCACTACAAAGAAATCTCTCGCCCCCCCCCCCCACGGGAAAAGGGCCACGCGAAAAAAGTCTAAAAACCAGAAAGGCAGGACAGGCCACGGAGACAAGGGAGCCTTGTTAAGCTGATGGGCGGGATGTCAATGGCCAACACCCAATCTTCACAAGTGTATCCTCTTTCCCAAAACATGTAAAACACAGAACTACAGAGCATAGGGCACTTCCACACATGGGCGTTGACCTTGGGGAAATGAAAAAATCAACCAGACACAGGGACCCCAAAGTTGAGGGCTGCTGTCTTGACAAGAACCTCGACTCCGGTACACGTTTCATATCCCAGGAAAGAGCCAAGTGGACAAAGACAAGTGGACAAGTGGACAAGTGGTGCTACGTAGGTCCAATGGAGTGTCACTCAGCCATCAAATCCACGTCATGAGGCTGGTAGCAGCATCCTGAGTGGATTTAGGTACCATCATCCTCAGTGAAATAAGCCTCACAAAAAAAGAAACTTATGATATCACTTATCGAGGGAATGTAAAAATCGCTCCCCATGAACTGAATCCCCAAACAGAACAGGTCACGCTTTTAGAAAACACACTTATGCCTGCTTCAGGGGAAAGGTGAGGTGGGGTGACGCATAAAACTCGAGTTTGAAATGAGCACAGATACCCTTCCGAAAACCGAATATGGAATGGACACGACCTACTCCTTGCTCAATCAACTGGACTCACCAGACCCTGTTCATCGCACAAGTATCTATCCGACTAGTAAGCATCTTAAAAGCTAAGTCTTGATATCTCTCTGTAAGTGCATCAAGTGTGTGTAAAGCGGCCTAAAAACAGCACTGAAAATCAGCTCAGACCCATTCTGAGGATACATTTCCAACACAAAGAAGAAACAAGCAGGGCAAAACAGAGAGAAATGCTTCCAAAATGCGTTCAGGGACTGGGATGCAACCAGGATTGACCACATCTACAGCCCCAGCGGCAGAAGACGTAAGGCTGGACACGCTCGGGGCTGAGACGATTGGTGAGGTTGGGAAAGCCAATGCAGACCCTTGAAAGGAATCCTGCGTGCTACCCATTCCATGGGTCCCAACTCTCCAGGTTCACCGCAATCTTCCGACAGCGAAAGCACTCATTGGAAACCCAGCGGATGCTACACCGTGGGATCGGGAAAGCTTTCTGAAACTCACCTCAGTTTTCATCTCCTGGTGCTCGTGTTCTCCATTCAGGCCCCCTTACGAACAATCTCCCCACTTGGAGACTCAGCGCCTTTCCATGCCTCTTTCGTACCGTCTGCAATTTGTCCGCAGGATGAACTGGAAGAGGGGCAACCAATGAGAGACTCGCTGGAGGTGTTTGGTCGGGCACATGTCACTCTCATTTCCCATCACCAAGAAGAATTCACCAAAGGCTCAGCCTGCCACCCCGGATCGACAATAGGGCAGAAGCCATCCAGCCGTGTTGAGTCCCACTCACAAAAAAGCGACTTGGGAAATGGAGCTCAGGGGCACTGCACTTCCCAAACCTGCAGAGTTCTAAACGATAACTATCGGCCCAAAATATATTGAGGTCAGGCTACGAAGAGGCGTTGAACGCAAGGCAGAATTGCACGAAACGGACGGCATCGGGTACATCGGAATGGCCCCGATAGCACATGAAAAGCGCCAGAACGTGGACAATGATGCGGTTGGCCAAAAAGGGCGTATGCGTTTTTTCCTGAATATATTCAGGAAAAAACGCATACGCCCTTTTTGGCCAACCAAGCAAGCTGGGAGAGCAAATCAGCACTACAAAGAAATCTCTCGCCCCCCACCCCCGGCAAAAGGGCCACGCGAAAAAAGTCTAAAAACCAGAAAGGCAGGACAGGCCACGGAGACAAGGGAGCCTTGTTAAGCTGATGGGCGGGATGTCAATGGCCAACACCCAATCTTCACAAGGGTATCCTCTTTCCCAAAACATGTAAAACACAGAACCACAGAGCATAGTGCACTTCCACACATGGGCGTTGACCTTGGGGAAATGAAAAAATCAACCAGACACAGGGACCCCAAAGTTGAGGGCTGCTGTCTTGACAAGAACCTCGACTCCGGTACACGTTTCATATCCCAGGAAAGAGCCAAGTGGACAAAGACAAGTGGACAAGTGGACAAAGACAAGTGGACAAGTGGACAAGTGGTGCTAAGTAGGTCCAATGGAGTGTCACTCAGCCATGAAATCCACGTCATGAGGCTGGTAGCAGCATCCTGAGTGGATTTAGGTACCATCATCCTCAGTGAAATAAGTCCCACAAAAAAAGAAACTTATGATATCACTTATCGAGGGAATGTAAAAATCGCTCCCCATGAACTGAATCCCCAAACAGAACAGGTCACGCTTTTAGAAAACACACTTATGCCTGCTTCAGGGGAAAGGTGAGGTGGGGTGACGCATAAAACTCGAGTTTGAAATGAGCACAGATACCCTTCCGAAAACCGAATATGGAATGGACACGACCTACTCCTTGCTCAATCAACTGGACTCACCAGACCCTGTTCATCGCACAAGTATCTATCCGACTAGTAAGCATCTTAAAAGCTAAGTCTTGATATCTCTCTGTAAGTGCATCAAGTGTGTGTAAAGCGGCCTAAAAACAGCACTGAAAATCAGCTCAGACCCATTCTGAGGATACATTTCCAACACAAAGAAGAAACAAGCAGGGCAAAACAGAGAGAAATGCTTCCAAAATGCGTTCAGGGACTGGGATGCAACCAGGATTGACCACATCTACAGCCCCAGCGGCAGAAGACGTAAGGCTGGACACTCTCGGGGCTGAGACGATTGGTGAGGTTGGGAAAGCCAATGCAGACCCTTGAAAGGAATCCTGCGTGCTACCCATTCCATGGGTCCCAACTCTCCAGGTTCACCGCAATCTTCCGACAGCGAAAGCACTCATTGGAAACCCAGCGGATGCTACACCGTGGGATCGGGAAAGCTTTCTGAAACTCACCTCAGTTTTCATCTCCTGGTGCTCGTGTTCTCCATTCAGGCCCCCTTACGAACAATCTCCCCACTTGGAGACTCAGCGCCTTTCCATGCCTCTTTCGTACCGTCTGCAATTTGTCCGCAGGATGAACTGGAAGAGGGGCAACCAATGAGAGACTCGCTGGAGGTGTTTGGTCGGGCACATGTCACTCTCATTTCCCATCACCAAGAAGAATTCACCAAAGGCTCAGCCTGCCACCCCGGATCGACAATAGGGCAGAAGCCATCCAGCCGTGTTGAGTCCCACTCACAAAAAAGCGACTTGGGAAATGGAGCTCAGGGGCACTGCACTTCCCAAACCTGCAGAGTTCTAAACGATAACTATCGGCCCAAAATATATTGAGGTCAGGCTACGAAGAGGCGTTGAACGCAAGGCAGAATTGCACGAAACGGACATCATCGGGTACATCGGAATGGCCCCGATAGCACATGAAAAGCGCCAGAACGTGGACAATGATGCGGTTGGCCAAAAAGGGCGTATGCGTTTTTTCCTGAATATATTCAGGAAAAAACGCATACGCCCTTTTTGGCCAACCAAGCAAGCTGGGAGAGCAAATCAGCACTACAAAGAAATCTCTCGCCCCCCCCCCCCCGGCAAAAGGGCCACGCGAAAAAAGTCTAAAAACCAGAAAGGCAGGACAGGCCACGGAGACAAGGGAGCCTTGTTAAGCTGATGGGCGGGATGTCAATGGCCAACACCCAATCTTCACAAGTGTATCCTCTTTCCCAAAACATGTAAAACACAGAACCACAGAGCATAGGGCACTTCCACACATGGGCGTTGACCTTGGGGAAATGAAAAAATCAACCAGACACAGGGACCCCAAAGTTGAGGGCTGCTGTCTTGACAAGAACCTCGACTCCGGTACACGTTTCATATCCCAGGAAAGAGCCAAGTGGACAAAGACAAGTGGACAAAGACAAGTGGACAAGTGGACAAGTGGTGCTAAGTAGGTCCAATGGAGTGTCACTCAGCCATTACATCCACGTCATGAGGCTGGTAGCAGCATCCTGAGTGGATTTAGGTACCATCATCCTCAGTGAAATAAGTCCCACAAAAAAAGAAACTTATGATATCACTTATCGAGGGAATGTAAAAATCGCTCCCCATGAACTGAATCCCCAAACAGAACAGGTCACGCTTTTAGAAAACACACTTATGCCTGCTTCAGGGGAAAGGTGAGGTGGGGTGACGCATAAAACTCGAGTTTGAAATGAGCACAGATACCCTTCCGAAAACCGAATATGGAATGGACACGACCTACTCCTTGCTCAATCAACTGGACTCACCAGACCCTGTTCATCGCACAAGTATCTATCCGACTAGTAAGCATCTTAAAAGCTAAGTCTTGATATCTCTCTGTAAGTGCATCAAGTGTGTGTAAAGCGGCCTAAAAACAGCAGTGAAAATCAGCTCAGACCCATTCTGAGGATACATTTCCAACACAAAGAAGAAACAAGCAGGGCAAAACAGAGAGAAATGCTTCCAAAATGCGTTCAGGGACTGGGATGCAACCAGGATTGACCACATCTACAGCCCCAGCGGCAGAAGACGTAAGGCTGGACACTCTCGGGGCTGAGACGATTGGTGAGGTTGGGAAAGCCAATGCAGACCCTTGAAAGGAATCCTGCGTGCTACCCATTCCATGGGTCCCAACTCTCCAGGTTCACCGCAATCTTCCGACAGCGAAAGCACTCATTGGAAACCCAGCGGATGCTACACCGTGGGATCGGGAAAGCTTTCTGAAACTCACCTCAGTTTTCATCTCCTGGTGCTCGTGTTCTCCATTCAGGCCCCCTTACGAACAATCTCCCCACTTGGAGACTCAGCGCCTTTCCATGCCTCTTTCGTACCGTCTGCAATTTGTCCGCAGGATGAACTGGAAGAGAGGCAACCAATGAGAGACTCGCTGGAGGTGTTTGGTCGGGCACATGTCACTCTCATTTCCCATCACCAAGAAGAATTCACCAAAGGCTCAGCGTGCCACCCCGGATCGACAATAGGGCAGAAGCCATCCAGCCGTGTTGCGTCCCACTGACAAAAAAGCGACTTGGGAAATGGAGCTCAGGGGCACTGCACTTCCCAAACCTGCAGAGTTCTAAACGATAACTATCGGCCCAAAATATATTGAGGTCAGGCTACGAAGAGGCGTTGAACGCAAGGCAGAATTGCACGAAACGGACGTCATCGGGTACATCGGAATGGCCCCGATAGCACATGAAAAGCGCCAGAACGTGGACAATGATGCGGTTGGCCAAAAAGGGCGTATGCGTTTTTTCCTGAATATATTCAGGAAAAAACGCATACGCCCTTTTTGGCCAACCAAGCAAGCTGGGAGAGCAAATCAGCACTACAAAGAAATCTCTCGCCCCCCCCCCCCCCGGCAAAAGGTCCACGCGAAAAAAGTCTAAAAACCAGAAAGGCAGGACAGGCCACGGAGACAAGGGAGCCTTGTTAAGCTGATGGGCGGGATGTCAATGGCCAACACCCAATCTTCACAAGTGTATCCTCTTTCCCAAAACATGTAAAACACAGAACTACAGAGCATAGGGCACTTCCACACATGGGCGTTGACCTTGGGGAAATGAAAAAATCAACCAGACACAGGGACCCCAAAGTTGAGGGCTGCTGTCTTGACAAGAACCTCGACTCCGGTACACGTTTCATATCCCAGGAAAGAGCCAAGTGGACAAAGACAAGTGGACAAGTGGACAAAGACAAGTGGACAAGTGGACAAGTGGTGCTAAGTAGGTCCAATGGAGTGTCACTCAGCCATCAAATCCACGTCATGAGGCTGGTAGCAGCATCCTGAGTGGATTTAGGTACCATCATCCTCAGTGAAATAAGTCCCACAAAAAAAGAAACTTATGATATCACTTATCGAGGGAATGTAAAAATCGCTCCCCATGAACTGAATCCCCAAACAGAACAGGTCACGCTTTTAGAAAACACACTTATGCCTGCTTCAGGGGAAAGGTGAGGTGGGGTGACGCATAAAACTCGAGTTTGAAATGAGCACAGATACCCTTCCGAAAACCGAATATGGAATGGACACGACCTACTCCTTGCTCAATATTCTGGACTCACCAGACCCTGTTCATCGCACAAGTATCTATCCGACTAGTAAGCATCTTAAAAGCTAAGTCTTGATATCTCTCTGTAAGTGCATCAAGTGTGTGTAAAGCGGCCTAAAAACAGCAGTGAAAATCAGCTCAGACCCATTCTGAGGATACATTTCCAACACAAAGAAGAAACAAGCAGGGCAAAACTGAGAGAAATGCTTCCAAAATGCGTTCAGGGACTGGGATGCAACCAGGATTGACCACATCTACAGCCCCAGCGGCAGAAGACATAAGGCTGGACACTCTCGGGGCTGAGACGATTGGTGAGGTTGGGAAAGCCAATGCAGACCCTTGAAAGGAATCCTGCGTGCTACCCATTCCATGGGTCCCAACTCTCCAGGTTCACCGCAATCTTCCGACAGCGAAAGCACTCATTGGAAACCCAGCGGATGCTACACCGTGGGATCGGGAAAGCTTTCTGAAACTCACCTCAGTTTTCATCTCCTGGTGCTCGTTTTCTCCATTCAGGCCCCCTTACGAACAATCTCCCCACTTGGAGACTCAGCGCCTTTCCATGCCTCTTTCGTACCGTCTGCAATTTGTCCGCAGGATGAACTTGAAGAGGGGGAACCAATGAGAGACTCGCTGGAGGTGTTTGGTCGGGCACATGTCACTCTCATTTCCCATCACGAAGAAGAATTCATCAAAAGATCAGCCTGCCACCCCGGATCGACAATAGGGCGTGAAGCCATCCAGCCGTGTTGCATCCCACTCACAAAAAAGTGACTTGGGAAGTGGAGCTCAGGGGCACTGCACTTCCCAAACCTGCAGAGTTCTAAACGATAACTATCGCCCCAAAATATATTGAGGTCAGGCTACGAAGAGGCGTTGAACGCAAGGCAGAATTGCACGAAACGGACGTCATCGGGTACATCGGAATGGCCCCGATA
Organism: Kogia breviceps; assembly: GCF_026419965.1. NCBI lineage: Eukaryota > Metazoa > Chordata > Mammalia > Artiodactyla > Physeteridae > Kogia > Kogia breviceps. Next base: position 48,553,530 of record NC_081322.1, on the reverse strand, counting down.
GCACATAAAAAGCGCCAGAACGTGGACAATGATGCGGTTGGCCAAAAAGGGCGAATGCGTTTTTTCCTGAATATATTCAGGAAAAAACGCATACGCCCTTTTTGGCCAACCAAGCAAGCTGGGAGAGCAAATCAGCACTACAAAGAAATCTCTCGCCCCCCCCCCCGGGAAAAGGTCCACGCGAAAAAAGTCTAAAAACCAGAAAGGCAGGACAGGCCACGGAGACAAGGGAGCCTTGTTAAGCTGATGGGCGGGATGTCAATGGCCAACACCCAATCTTCACAAGTGTATCCTCTTTCCCAAAACATGTAAAACACAGAACTACAGAGCATAGGGCACTTCCACACATGGGCGTTGACCTTGGGGAAATGAAAAAATCAACCAGACACAGGGACCCCAAAGTTGAGGGCTGCTGTCTTGACAAGAACCTCGACTCCGGTACACGTTTCATATCCCAGGAAAGAGCCAAGTGGACAAAGACAAGTGGACAAGTGGACAAAGACAAGTGGACAAGTGGACAAGTGGTGCTAAGTAGGTCCAATGGAGTGTCACTCAGCCATCAAATCCACGTCATGAGGCTGGTAGCAGCATCCTGAGTGGATTTAGGTACCATCATCCTCAGTGAAATAAGTCCCACAAAAAAAGAAACTTATGATATCACTTATCGAGGGAATGTAAAAATCGCTCCCCATGAACTGAATCCCCAAACAGAACAGGTCACGCTTTTAGAAAACACACTTATGCCTGCTTCAGGGGAAAGGTGAGGTGGGGTGACGCATAAAACTCGAGTTTGAAATGAGCACAGATACCCTTCCGAAAACCGAATATGGAATGGACACGACCTACTCCTTGCTCAATCAACTGGACTCACCAGACCCTGTTCATCGCACAAGTATCTATCCGACTAGTAAGCATCTTAAAAGCTAAGTCTTGATATCTCTCTGTAAGTGCATCAAGTGTGTGTAAAGCGGCCTAAAAACAGCACTGAAAATCAGCTCAGACCCATTCTAAGGATACATTTCCAACACAAAGAAGAAACAAGCAGGGCAAAACTGAGAGAAATGCTTCCAAAATGCGTTCAGGGACTGGGATGCAACCAGGATTGACCACATCTACAGCCCCAGCGGCAGAAGACATAAAGCTGGACACTCTCGGGGCTGAGACGATTGGTGAGGTTGGGAAAGCCAATGCAGACCCTTGAAAGGAATCCTGCGTGCTACCCATTCCATGGGTCCCAACTCTCCAGGTTCACCGCAATCTTCCGACAGCGAAAGCACTCATTGGAAACCCAGCGGATGCTACACCGTGGGATCGGGAAAGCTTTCTGAAACTCACCTCAGTTTTCATCTCCTGGTGCTCGTTTTCTCCATTCAGGCCCCCTTACGAACAATCTCCCCACTTGGAGACTCAGCGCCTTTCCATGCCTCTTTCGTACCGTCTGCAATTTGTCCGCAGGATGAACTTGAAGAGGGGGAATCAATGAGAGACTCGCTGGAGGTGTTTGGTCGGGCACATGTCACTCTCATTTCCCATCACGAAGAAGAATTCACCAAAGGATCAGCCTGCCACCCCGGATCGACAATAGGGCGTGAAGCCATCCAGCCGTGTTGCATCCCACTCACAAAAAAGTGACTTGGGAAATGGAGCTCAGGGGCACTGCACTTCCCAAACCTGCAGAGTTCTAAACGATAACTATCGCCCCAAAATATATTGAGGTCAGGCTACGAAGAGGCGTTGAACGCAAGGCAGAATTGCACGAAACGGACGTCATCGGGTACATCGGAATGTCCCCGATAGCACATGAAAAGCGCCAGAACGTGGACAATGATGCGGTTGGCCAAAAAGGGCGTATGCGTTTTTTCCTGAATATATTCAGGAAAAAACGCATACGCCCTTTTTGGCCAACCAAGCAAGCTGGGAGAGCAAATCAGCACTACAAAGAAATCTCTCGCCCCCCCCCCCCCGGGAAAAGGGCCACGCGAAAAAAGTCTAAAAACCAGAAAGGCAGGACAGGCCACGGAGACAAGGGAGCCTTGTTAAGCTGATGGGCGGGATGTCAATGGCCAACACCCAATCTTCACAAGTGTATCCTCTTTTCCAAAACATGTAAAACACAGAACTACAGAGCATAGGGCACTTCCACACATGGGCGTTGACCTTGGGGAAATGAAAAAATCAACCAGACACAGGGACCCCAAAGTTGAGGGCTGCTGTCTTGACAAGAACCTCGACTCCGGTACACGTTTCATATCCCAGGAAAGAGCCAAGTGGACAAAGACAAGTGGACAAGTGGACAAAGACAAGTGGACAAGTGGACAAGTGGTGCTAAGTAGGTCCAATGGAGTGTCACTCAGCCATCAAATCCACGTCATGAGGCTGGTAGCAGCATCCTGAGTGGATTTAGGTACCATCATCCTCAGTGAAATAAGTCTCACAAAAAAAGAAACTTATGATATGACTTATCGAAGGAATGTAAAAATCGCTCCCCATGAACTGAATCCCCAAACAGAACAGGTCACGCTTTTAGAAAACACACTTATGCCTGCTTCAGGGGAAAGGTGAGGTGGGGTGACGCATAAAACTCGAGTTTGAAATGAGCACAGATACCCTTCCGAAAACCGAATATGGAATGGACACGACCTACTCCTTGCTCAATCAACTGGACTCACCAGACCCTGTTCATCGCACAAGTATCTATCCGACTAGTAAGCATCTTAAAAGCTAAGTCTTGATATCTCTCTGTAAGTGCATCAAGTGTGTGTAAAGCGGCCTAAAAACAGCACTGAAAATCAGCTCAGACCCATTCTGAGGATACATTTCCAACACAAAGAAGAAACAAGCAGGGCAAAACAGAGAGAAATGCTTCCAAAATGCGTTCAGGGACTGGGATGCAACCAGGATTGACCACATCTACAGCCCCAGCGGCAGAAGACATAAGGCTGGACACTCTCGGGGCTGAGACGATTGGTGAGGTTGGGAAAGCCAATGCAGACCCTTGAAAGGAATCCTGCGTGCTACCCATTCCATGGGTCCCAACTCTCCAGGTTCACCGCAATCTTCCGACAGCGAAAGCACTCATTGGAAACCCAGCGGATGCTACACCGTGGGATCGGGAAAGCTTTCTGAAACTCACCTCAGTTTTCATCTCCTGGTGCTCGTGTTCTCCATTCAGGCCCCCTTACGAACAATCTCCCCACTTGGAGACTCAGCGCCTTTCCATGCCTCTTTCGTACCGTCTGCAATTTGTCCGCAGGATGAACTGGAAGAGGGGCAACCAATGAGAGACTCGCTGGAGGTGTTTGGTCGGGCACATGTCACTCTCATTTCCCATCACGAAGAAGAATTCACCAAAGGCTCAGCCTGCCACCCCGGATCGACAATAGGGCAGAAGCCATCCAGCCGTGTTGCGTCCCACTCACAAAAAAGCGACTTGGGAAATGGAGCTCAGGGGCACTGCACTTCCCAAACCTGCAGAGTTCTAAACGATAACTATCGGCCCAAAATATATTGAGGTCAGGCTACGAAGAGGCGTTGAACGCAAGGCAGAATTGCACGAAACGGACGTCATCGGGTACATCGGAATGTCCCCGATAGCACATGAAAAGCGCCAGAACGTGGACAATGATGCGGTTGGCCAAAAAGGGCGTATGCGTTTTTTCCTGAATATATTCAGGAAAAAACGCATACGCCCGTTTTGGCCAACCAAGCAAGCTGGGAGAGCAAATCAGCACTACAAAGAAATCTCTCGCCCCCCCCCCCCCCGGCAAAAGGGCCACGCGAAAAAAGTCTAAAAACCAGAAAGGCAGGACAGGCCACGGAGACAAGGGAGCCTTGTTAAGCTGATGGGCGGGATGTCAATGGCCAACACCCAATCTTCACAAGTGTATCCTCTTTCCCAAAACATGTAAAACACAGAACCACAGAGCATAGGGCACTTCCACACATGGGCGTTGACCTTGGGGAAATGAAAAAATCAACCAGACACAGGGACCCCAAAGTTGAGGGCTGCTGTCTTGACAAGAACCTCGACTCTGGTACACGTTTCATATCCCAGGAAAGAGCCAAGTGGACAAAGACAAGTGGACAAGTGGACAAAGACAAGTGGACAAGTGGACAAGTGGTGCTAAGTAGGTCCAATGGAGTGTCACTCAGCCATCAAATCCACGTCATGAGGCTGGTAGCAGCATCCTGAGTGGATTTAGGTACCATCGTCCTCAGTGAAATAAGTCTCACAAAAAAAGAAACTTATGATATCACTTATGGAGGGAATGTAAAAATCGCTCCCCATGAACTGAATCCCCAAACAGAACAGGTCACGCTTTTAGAAAACACACTTATGCCTGCTTCAGGGGAAAGGTGAGGTGGGGTGACGCATAAAACTCGAGTTTGAAATGAGCACAGATACCCTTCCGAAAACCGAATATGGAATGGACACGACCTACTCCTTGCTCAATCAACTGGACTCACCAGACCCTGTTCATCGCACAAGTATCTATCCGACTAGTAAGCATCTTAAAAGCTAAGTCTTGATATCTCTCTGTAAGTGCATCAAGTGTGTGTAAAGCGGCCTAAAAACAGCACTGAAAATCAGCTCAGACCCATTCTGAGGATACATTTCCAACACAAAGAAGAAACAAGCAGGGCAAAACAGAGAGAAATGCTTCCAAAATGCGTTCAGGGACTGGGATGCAACCAGGATTGACCACATCTACAGCCCCAGCGGCAGAAGACATAAGGCTGGACACTCTCGGGGCTGAGACGATTGGTGAGGTTGGGAAAGCCAATGCAGACCCTTGAAAGGAATCCTGCGTGCTACCCATTCCATGGGTCCCAACTCTCCAGGTTCACCGCAATCTTCCGACAGCGAAAGCACTCATTGGAAACCCAGCGGATGCTACACCGTGGGATCGGGAAAGCTTTCTGAAACTCACCTCAGTTTTCATCTCCTGGTGCTCGTGTTCTCCATTCAGGCCCCCTTACGAACAATCTCCCCACTTGGAGACTCAGCGCCTTTCCATGCCTCTTTCGTACCGTCTGCAATTTGTCCGCAGGATGAACTGGAAGAGCGGCAACCAATGAGAGACTCGCTGGAGGTGTTTGGTCGGGCACATGTCACTCTCATTTCCCATCACCAAGAAGAATTCACCAAAGGCTCAGCCTGCCACCCCGGATCGACAATAGGGCAGAAGCCATCCAGCCGTGTTGCGTCCCACTCACAAAAAAGCGACTTGGGAAATGGAGCTCAGGGGCACTGCACTTCCCAAACCTGCAGAGTTCTAAACGATAACTATCGGCCCAAAATATATTGAGGTCAGGCTACGAAGAGGCGTTGAACGCAAGGCAGAATTGCACGAAACGGACGTCATCGGGTACATCGGAATGGCCCCGATAGCACATGAAAAGCGCCAGAACGTGGACAATGATGCGGTTGGCCAAAAAGGGCGTATGCGTTTTTTCCTGAATATATTCAGGAAAAAACGCATACGCCCTTTTTGGCCAACCAAGCAAGCTGGGAGAGCAAATCAGCACTACAAAGAAATCTCTCGCCCCCCCCCCCCGGGAAAAGGGCCACGCGAAAAAAGTCTAAAAACCAGAAAGGCAGGACAGGCCACGGAGACTAGGGAGCCTTGTTAAGCTGATGCGCGGGATGTCAATGGCCAACACCCAATCTTCACAAGTGTATCCTCTTTCCCAAAACATGTAAAACACAGAACCACAGAGCATAGTGCACTTCCACACATGGGCGTTGACCTTGGGGAAATGAAAAAATCAACCAGACACAGGGACCCCAAAGTTGAGGGCTGCTGTCTTGACAAGAACCTCGACTCCGGTACACGTTTCATATCCCAGGAAAGAGCCAAGTGGACAAAGACAAGTGGACAAGTGGACAAAGACAAGTGGACAAGTGGACAAGTGGTGCTAAGTAGGTCCAATGGAGTGTCACTCAGCCATCAAATCCACGTCATGAGGCTGGTAGCAACATCCTGAGTGGATTTAGGTACCATCATCCTCAGTGAAATAAGTCCCACAAAAAAAGAAACTTATGATATCACTTATCGAGGGAATGTAAAAATCGCTCCCCATGAACTGAATCCCCAAACAGAACAGGTCACGCTTTTAGAAAACACACTTATGCCTGCTTCAGGGGAAAGGTGAGGTGGGGTGACGCATAAAACTCGAGTTTGAAATGAGCACAGATACCCTTCCGAAAACCGAATATGGAATGGACACGACCTACTCCTTGCTCAATCAACTGGACTCACCAGACCCTGTTCATCGCACAAGTATCTATCCGACTAGTAAGCATCTTAAAAGCTAAGTCTTGATATCTCTCTGTAAGTGCATCAAGTGTGTGTAAAGCGGCCTAAAAACAGCACTGAAAATCAGCTCAGACCCATTCTGAGGATACATTTCCAACACAAAGAAGAAACAAGCAGGGCAAAACAGAGAGAAATGCTTCCAAAATGCGTTCAGGGACTGGGATGCAACCAGGATTGACCACATCTACAGCCCCAGCGGCAGAAGACATAAGGCTGGACACTCTCGGGGCTGAGACGATTGGTGAGGTTGGGAAAGCCAATGCAGACCCTTGAAAGGAATCCTGCGTGCTACCCATTCCATGGGTCCCAACTCTCCAGGTTCACCGCAATCTTCCGACAGCGAAAGCACTCATTGGAAACCCAGCGGATGCTACACCGTGGGATCGGGAAAGCTTTCTGAAACTCACCTCAGTTTTCATCTCCTGGTGCTCGTGTTCTCCATTCAGGCCCCCTTACGAACAATCTCCCCACTTGGAGACTCAGCGCCTTTCCATGCCTCTTTCGTACCGTCTGCAATTTGTCCGCAGGATGAACTGGAAGAGGGGCAACCAATGAGAGACTCGCTGGAGGTGTTTGGTCGGGCACATGTTACTCTCATTTCCCATCACCAAGAAGAATTCACCAAAGGCTCAGCCTGCCACCCCGGATCGACAATAGGGCAGAAGCCATCAATCCGTGTTGCGTCCCACTCACAAAAAGGCGACTTGGGAAATGGAGCTCAGGGGCACTGCACTTCCCAAACCTGCAGAGTTCTAAACGATAACTATCGCCCCAAAATATATTGAGGTCAGGCTACGAAGAGGCGTTGAACGCAAGGCAGAATTGCACGAAACGGACGTCATCGGGTACATCGGAATGGCCCCGATAGCACATGAAAAGCGCCAGAACGTGGACAATGATGCGGTTGGCCAAAAAGGGCGTATGCGTTTTTTCCTGAATATATTCAGGAAAAAACGCATACGCCCTTTTTGGCCAACCAAGCAAGCTGGGAGAGCAAATCAGCACTACAAAGAAATCTCTCGGCCCCCCCCCCCTGGGAAAAGGGCCACGCGAAAAAAGTCTAAAAACCAGAAAGGCAGGACAGGCCACGGAGACAAGGGAGCCTTGTTAAGCTGATGGGCGGGATGTCAATGGCCAACACCCAATCTTCACAAGTGTATCCTCTTTCCCAAAACATGTAAAACACAGAAGTACAGAGCATAGGGCACTTCCACACATGGGCGTTGACCTTGGGGAAATGAAAAAATCAACCAGACACAGGGACCACAAAGTTGAGGGCTGCTGTCTTGACAAGAACCTCGACTCCGGTACACGTTTCATATCCCAGGAAAGAGCCAAGTGGACAAAGACAAGTGGACAAGTGGACAAAGACAAGTGGACAAGTGGACAAGTGGTGCTAAGTAGGTCCAATGGAGTGTCACTCAGCCATCAAATCCACGTCATGAGGCTGGTAGCAGCATCCTGAGTGGATTTAGGTACCATCATCCTCAGTGAAATAAGTCTCACAAAAAAAGAAATTTATGATATCACTTATCGAGGGAATGTAAAAATCGCTCCCCATGAACTGAATCCCCAAACAGAACAGGTCACGCTTTTAGAAAACACACTTAGGCCTGCTTCAGGGGAAAGGTGAGGTGGGGTGACGCATAAAACTCGAGTTTGAAATGAGCACAGATACCCTTCCGAAAACCGAATATGGAATGGACACGACCTACTCCTTGCTCAATCAACTGGACTCACCAGACCCTGTTCATCGCACAAGTATCTATCCGACTAGTAAGCATCTTAAAAGCTAAGTCTTGATATCTCTCTGTAAGTGCATCAAGTGTGTGTAAAGCGGCCTAAAAACAGCACTGAAAATCAGCTCAGACCCATTCTGAGGATACATTTCCAACACAAAGAAGAAACAAGCAGGGCAAAACTGAGAGAAATGCTTCCAAAATGCGTTCAGGGATTGGGATGCAACCAGGATTGACCACATCTACAGCCCCAGCGGCAGAAGACATAAGGCTGGACACTCTCGGGGCTGAGACGATTGGTGAGGTTGGGAAAGCCAATGCAGACCCTTGAAAGGAATCCTGCGTGCTACCCATTCCATGGGTCCCAACTCTCCAGGTTCACCGCAATCTTCCGACAGCGAAAGCACTCATTGGAAACCCAGCGGATGCTACACCGTGGGATCGGGAAAGCTTTCTGAAACTCACCTCAGTTTTCATCTCCTGGTGCTCGTTTTCTCCATTCAGGCCCCCTTACGAACAATCTCCCCACTTGGAGACTCAGCGCCTTTCCATGCCTCTTTCGTACCGTCTGCAATTTGTCCGCAGGATGAACTTGAAGAGGGGGAACCAATGAGAGACTCGCTGGAGGTGTTTGGTCGGGCACATGTCACTCTCATTTCCCATCACGAAGAAGAATTCATCAAAAGATCAGCCTGCCACCCCGGATCGACAATAGGGCGTGAAGCCATCCAGCCGTGTTGCATCCCACTCACAAAAAAGTGACTTGGGAAGTGGAGCTCAGGGGCACTGCACTTCCCAAACCTGCAGAGTTCTAAACGATAACTATCGCCCCAAAATATATTGAGGTCAGGCTACGAAGAGGCGTTGAACGCAAGGCAGAATTGCACGAAACGGACGTCATCGGGTACATCGGAATGGCCCCGATAGCACATAAAAAGCGCCAGAACGTGGACAATGATGCGGTTGGCCAAAAAGGGCGAATGCGTTTTTTCCTGAATATATTCAGGAAAAAACGCATACGCCCTTTTTGGCCAACCAAGCAAGCTGGGAGAGCAAATCAGCACTACAAAGAAATCTCTCGCCCCCCCCCCCCGGGAAAAGGGCCACGCGAAAAAAGTCTAAAAACCAGAAAGGCAGGACAGGCCACGGAGACAAGGGAGCCTTGTTAAGCTGATGCGCGGGATGTCAATGGCCAACACCCAATCTTCACAAGTGTATCCTCTTTCCCAAAACATGTAAAACACAGAACTACAGAGCATAGGGCACTTCCACACATGGGCGTTGACCTTGGGGAAATGAAAAAATCAACCAGACACAGGGACCCCAAAGTTGAGGGCTGCTGTCTTGACAAGAACCTCGACTCCGGTACACGTTTCATATCCCAGGAAAGAGCCAAGTGGACAAAGACAAGTGGACAAGTGGACAAAGACAAGTGGACAAGTGGACAAGTGGTGCTAAGTAGGTCCAATGGAGTGTCACTCAGCCATCAAATCCACGTCATGAGGCTGGTAGCAGCATCCTGAGTGGATTTAGGTACCATCATCCTCAGTGAAATAAGTCCCACAAAAAAAGAAACTTATGATATCACTTATCGAGGGAATGTAAAAATCGCTCCCCATGAACTGAATCCCCAAACAGAACAGGTCACGCTTTTAGAAAACACACTTATGCCTGCTTCAGGGGAAAGGTGAGGTGGGGTGACGCATAAAACTCGAGTTTGAAATGAGCACAGATACCCTTCCGAAAACTAAATATGGAATGGACACGACCTACTCCTTGCTCAATCAACTGGACTCACCAGACCCTGTTCATCGCACAAGTATCTATCCGACTAGTAAGCATCTTAAAAGCTAAGTCTTGATATCTCTCTGTAAGTGCATCAAGTGTGTGTAAAGCGGCCTAAAAACAGCACTGAAAATCAGCTCAGACCCATTCTAAGGATACATTTCCAACACAAAGAAGAAACAAGCAGGGCAAAACAGAGAGAAATTCTTCCAAAATGCGTTCAGGGACTGGGATGCAACCAGGATTGACCACATCTACAGCCCCAGCGGCAGAAGACATAAAGCTGGACACTCTCGGGGCTGAGACGATTGGTGAGGTTGGGAAAGCCAATGCAGACCCTTGAAAGGAATCCTGCGTGCTACCCATTCCATGGGTCCCAACTCTCCAGGTTCACCGCAATCTTCCGACAGCGAAAGCACTCATTGGAAACCCAGCGGATGCTACACCGTGGGATCGGGAAAGCTTTCTGAAACTCACCTCAGTTTTCATCTCCTGGTGCTCGTTTTCTCCATTCAGGCCCCCTTACGAACAATCTCCCCACTTGGAGACTCAGCGCCTTTCCATGCCTCTTTCGTACCGTCTGCAATTTGTCCGCAGGATGAACTTGAAGAGGGGGAATCAATGAGAGACTCGCTGGAGGTGTTTGGTCGGGCACATGTCACTCTCATTTCCCATCACGAAGAAGAATTCACCAAAGGATCAGCCTGCCACCCCGGATCGACAATAGGGCGTGAAGCCATCCAGCCGTGTTGCATCCCACTCACAAAAAAGTGACTTGGGAAATGGAGCTCAGGGGCACTGCACTTCCCAAACCTGCAGAGTTCTAAACGATAACTATCGCCCCAAAATATATTGAGGTCAGGCTACGAAGAGGCGTTGAACGCAAGGCAGAATTGCACGAAACGGACGTCATCGGGTACATCGGAATGTCCCCGATAGCACATGAAAAGCGCCAGAACGTGGACAATGATGCGGTTGGCCAAAAAGGGCGTATGCGTTTTTTCCTGAATATATTCAGGAAAAAACGCATACGCCCTTTTTGGCCAACCAAGCAAGCTGGGAGAGCAAATCAGCACTACAAAGAAATCTCTCGCCCCCCCCCCCGGGAAAAGGGCCACGCGAAAAAAGTCTAAAAACCAGAAAGGCAGGACAGGCCACGGAGACAAGGGAGCCTTGTTAAGCTGATGGGCGGGATGTCAATGGCCAACACCCAATCTTCACAAGTGTATCCTCTTTCCCAAAACATGTAAAACACAGAACTACAGAGCATAGGGCACTTCCACACATGGGCGTTGACCTTGGGGAAATGAAAAAATCAACCAGACACAGGGACCCCAAAGTTGAGGGCTGCTGTCTTGACAAGAACCTCGACTCCGGTACACGTTTCATATCCCAGGAAAGAGCCAAGTGGACAAAGACAAGTGGACAAGTGGACAAAGACAAGTGGACAAGTGGACAAGTGGTGCTAAGTAGGTCCAATGGAGTGTCACTCAGCCATCAAATCCACGTCATGAGGCTGCTAGCAGCATCCTGAGTGGATTTAGGTACCATCATCCTCAGTGAAATAAGTCTCACAAAAAAAGAAACTTATGATATGACTTATCGAGGGAATGTAAAAATCGCTCCCCATGAACTGAATCCCCAAACAGAACAGGTCACGCTTTTAGAAAACACACTTATGCCTGCTTCAGGGGAAAGGTGAGGTGGGGTGACGCATAAAACTCGAGTTTGAAATGAGCACAGATACCCTTCCGAAAACCGAATATGGAATGGACACGACCTACTCCTTGCTCAATCAACTGGACTCACCAGACCCTGTTCATCGCACAAGTATCTATCCGACTAGTAAGCATCTTAAAAGCTAAGTCTTGATATCTCTCTGTAAGTGCATCAAGTGTGTGTAAAGCGGCCTAAAAACAGCACTGAAAATCAGCTCAGACCCATTCTGAGGATACATTTCCAACACAAAGAAGAAACAAGCAGGGCAAAACAGAGAGAAATGCTTCCAAAATGCGTTCAGGGACTGGGATGCAACCAGGATTGACCACATCTACAGCCCCAGCGGCAGAAGACATAAGGCTGGACACTCTCGGGGCTGAGACGATTGGTGAGGTTGGGAAAGCCAATGCAGACCCTTGAAAGGAATCCTGCGTGCTACCCATTCCATGGGTCCCAACTCTCCAGGTTCACCGCAATCTTCCGACAGCGAAAGCACTCATTGGAAACCCAGCGGATGCTACACCGTGGGATCGGGAAAGCTTTCTGAAACTCACCTCAGTTTTCATCTCCTGGTGCTCGTGTTCTCCATTCAGGCCCCCTTACGAACAATCTCCCCACTTGGAGACTCAGCGCCTTTCCATGCCTCTTTCGTACCGTCTGCAATTTGTCCGCAGGATGAACTGGAAGAGGGGCAACCAATGAGAGACTCGCTGGAGGTGTTTGGTCGGGCACATGTCACTCTCATTTCCCATCACCAAGAAGAATTCACCAAAGGCTCAGCCTGCCACCCCGGATCGACAATAGGGCAGAAGCCATCCAGCCGTGTTGCGTCCCACTCACAAAAAAGCGACTTGGGAAATGGAGCTCAGGGGCACTGCACTTCCCAAACCTGCAGAGTTCTAAACGATAACTATCGGCCCAAAATATATTGAGGTCAGGCTACGAAGAGGCGTTGAACGCAAGGCAGAATTGCACGAAACGGACGTCATCGGGTACATCGGAATGGCCCCGATAGCACATGAAAAGCGCCAGAACGTGGACAATGATGCGGTTGGCCAAAAAGGGCGTATGCGTTTTTTCCTGAATATATTCAGGAAAAAACGCATACGCCCTTTTTGGCCAACCAAGCAAGCTGGGAGAGCAAATCAGCACTACAAAGAAATCTCTCGCCCCCCACCCCCGGCAAAAGGGCCACGCGAAAAAAGTCTAAAAACCAGAAAGGCAGGACAGGCCACGGAGACAAGGGAGCCTTGTTAAGCTGATGGGCGGGATGTCAATGGCCAACACCCAATCTTCACAAGTGTATCCTCTTTCCCAAAACATGTAAAACACAGAACTACAGAGCATAGGGCACTTCCACACATGGGCGTTGACCTTGGGGAAATGAAAAAATCAACCAGACACAGGGACCCCAAAGTTGAGGGCTGCTGTCTTGACAAGAACCTCGACTCCGGTACACGTTTCATATCCCAGGAAAGAGCCAAGTGGACAAAGACAAGTGGACAAGTGGACAAAGACAAGTGGACAAGTGGACAACTGGTGCTAAGTAGGTCCAATGGAGTGTCACTCAGCCATCAAATCCACGTCATGAGGCTGGTAGCAGCATCCTGAGTGGATTTAGGTACCATCATCCTCAGTGAAATAAGTCCCACAAAAAAAGAAACTTATGATATCACTTATCGAGGGAATGTAAAAATCGCTCCCCATGAACTGAATCCCCAAACAGAACAGGTCACGCTTTTAGAAAACACACTTATGCCTGCTTCAGGGGAAAGGTGAGGTGGGGTGACGCATAAAACTCGAGTTTGAAATGAGCACAGATACCCTTCCGAAAACCGAATATGGAATGGACACGACCTACTCCTTGCTCAATCAACTGGACTCACCAGACCCTGTTCATCGCACAAGTATCTATCCGACTAGTAAGCATCTTAAAAGCTAAGTCTTGATATCTCTCTGTAAGTGCATCAAGTGTGTGTAAAGCGGCCTAAAAACAGCACTGAAAATCAGCTCAGACCCATTCTGAGGATACATTTCCGACACAAAGAAGAAACAAGCAGGGCAAAACTGAGAGAAATGCTTCCAAAATGCGTTCAGGGACTGGGATGCAACCAGGATTGACCACATCTACAGCCCCAGCGGCAGAAGACATAAGGCTGGACACTCTCGGGGCTGAGACGATTGGTGAGGTTGGGAAAGCCAATGCAGACCCTTGAAAGGAATCCTGCGTGCTACCCATTCCATGGGTCCCAACTCTCCAGGTTCACCGCAATCTTCCGACAGCGAAAGCACTCATTGGAAACCCAGCGGATGCTACACCGTGGGATCGGGAAAGCTTTCTGAAACTCACCTCAGTTTTCATCTCCTGGTGCTCGTGTTCTCCATTCAGGCCCCCTTACGAACAATCTCCCCACTTGGAGACTCAGCGCCTTTCCATGCCTCTTTCGTACCGTCTGCAATTTGTCCGCAGGATGAACTGGAAGAGGGGCAACCAATGAGAGACTCGCTGGAGGAGTTTGGTCGGGCACATGTCACTCTCATTTCCCATCACCAAGAAGAATTCACCAAAGGCTCAACCTGCCACCCCGGATCGACAATAGGGCAGAAGCCATCCAGCCGTGTTGCGTCCCACTCACAAAAAAGCGACTTGGGAAATTGAACTCAGGGGCACTGCACTTCCCAAACCTGCAGAGTTCTAAACGATAACTATCGCCCCAAAATATATTGAGGTCAGGCTACGAAGAGGCGTTGAACGCAAGGCAGAATTGCACGAAACGGACGTCATCGGGTACATCGGAATGGCCCCGATAGCACATGAAAAGCGCCAGAACGTGGACAATGATGCGGTTGGCCAAAAAGGGCGTATGCGTTTTTTCCTGAATATATTCAGGAAAAAACGCATACGCCCTTTTTGGCCAACCAAGTAAGCTGGGAGAGCAAATCAGCACTACAAAGAAATCTCTCGCCCCACCCCCGGCAAAAGGGCCACGCGAAAAAAGTCTAAAAACCAGAAAGGCAGGACAGGCCACGGAGACAAGGGAGCCTTGTTAAGCTGATGCGTGGGATGTGAATGGCCAACAGCCAATCTTCACAAGTGTATCCTCTTTCCCAAAACATGTAAAACACAGAACCACAGAGCATAGTGCACTTCCACACATGGGCGTTGACCTTGGGGAAATGAAAAAATCAACCAGACACAGGGACCCCAAAGTTGAGGGCTGCTGTCTTGACAAGAACCTCGACTCCGGTACACGTTTCATATCCCAGGAAAGAACCAAGTGGACAAAGACAAGTGGACAAGTGGACAAAGACAAGTGGACAAGTGGTGCTAAGTAGGTCCAATGGAGTGTCACTCAGCCATCAAATCCACGTCATGAGGCTGGTAGCAGCATCCTGAGTGGATTTAGGTACCATCATCCTCAGTGAAATAAGTCCCACAAAAAAAGAAACTTATGATATCACTTATCGAGGGAATGTAAAAATCGCTCCCCATGAACTGAATCCCCAAACAGAACAGGTCACGCTTTTAGAAAACACACTTATGCCTGCTTCAGGGGAAAGGTGAGGTGGGGTGACGCATAAAACTCGAGTTTGAAATGAGCACAGATACCCTTCCGAAAACCGAATATGGAATGGACACGACCTACTCCTTGCTCAATCAACTGGACTCACCAGACCCTGTTCATCGCACAAGTATCTATCCGACTAGTAAGCATCTTAAAAGCTAAGTCTTGATATCTCTCTGTAAGTGCATCAAGTGTGTGTAAAGCGGCCTAAAAACAGCACTGAAAATCAGCTCAGACCCATTCTGAGGATACATTTCCAACACAAAGAAGAAACAAGCAGGGCAAAACAGAGAGAAATTCTTCCAAAATGCGTTCAGGGACTGGGATGCAACCAGGATTGACCACATCTACAGCCCCAGCGGCAGAAGACATAAGGCTGGACACTCTCGGGGCTGAGACGATTGGTGAGGTTGGGAAAGCCAATGCAGACCCTTGAAAGGAATCCTGCGTGCTACCCATTCCATGGGTCCCAACTCTCCAGGTTCACCGCAATCTTCCGACAGCGAAAGCACTCATTGGAAACCCAGCGGATGATACACCGTGGGATCGGGAAAGCTTTCTGAAACTCACCTCAGTTTTCATCTCCTGGTTCTCGTTTTCTCCATTCAGGCCCCCTTACGAACAATCTCCCCACTTGGAGACTCAGCGCCTTTCCATGCCTCTTTCGTACCGTCTGCAATTTGTCCGCAGGATGAACTTGAAGAGGGGAACCAATGAGAGACTCGCTGGAGGTGTTTGGTCGGGCACATGTCACTCTCATTTCCCATCACGAAGAAGAATTCACCAAAGGATCAGCCTGCCACCCCGGATCGACAATAGGGCGTGAAGCCATCCAGCCGTGTTGCTTCCCACTCACAAAAAAGTGACTTGGGAAATGGAGCTCAGGGGCACTGCACTTCCCAAACCTGCAGAGTTCTAAACGATAACTATCGCCCCAAAATATATTGAGGTCAGGCTACGAAGAGGCGTTGAACGCAAGGCAGAATTGCACGAAACGGACGTCATCGGGTACATCGGAATGGCCCCGATAACACATGAAAAGCGCCAGAACGTGGACAATGATGCGGTTGGCCAAAAAGGGCGTATGCGTTTTTTCCTGAATATATTCAGGAAAAAACGCATACGCCCTTTTTGGCCAACCAAGCAAGCTGGGAGAGCAAATCAGCACTACAAAGAAATCTCTCGCCCCCCCCCCCCGGGAAAAGGGCCACGCGAAAAAAGTCTAAAAACCAGAAAGGCAGGACAGGCCACGGAGACAAGGGAGCCTTGTTAAGCTGATGGGCGGGATGTCAATGGCCAACACCCAATCTTCACAAGTGTATCCTCTTTCCCAAAACATGTAAAACACAGAACTACAGAGCATAGGGCACTTCCACACATGGGCGTTGACCTTGGGGAAATGAAAAAATCAACCAGACACAGGGACCCCAAAGTTGAGGGCTGCTGTCTTGACAAGAACCTCGACTCCGGTACACGTTTCATATCCCAGGAAAGAGCCAAGTGGACAAAGACAAGTGGACAAGTGGACAAAGACAAGTGGACAAGTGGACAACTGGTGCTAAGTAGGTCCAATGGAGTGTCACTCAGCCATCAAATCCACGTCATGAGGCTGGTAGCAGCATCCTGAGTGGATTTAGGTACCATCATCCTCAGTGAAATAAGTCCCACAAAAAAAGAAACTTATGATATCACTTATCGAGGGAATGTAAAAATCGCTCCCCATGAACTGAATCCCCAAACAGAACAGGTCACGCTTTTAGAAAACACACTTATGCCTGCTTCAGGGGAAAGGTGAGGTGGGGTGACGCATAAAACTCGAGTTTGAAATGAGCACAGATACCCTTCCGAAAACCGAATATGGAATGGACACGACCTACTCCTTGCTCAATCAACTGGACTCACCAGACCCTGTTCATCGCACAAGTATCTATCCGACTAGTAAGCATCTTAAAAGCTAAGTCTTGATATCTCTCTGTAAGTGCATCAAGTGTGTGTAAAGCGGCCTAAAAACAGCACTGAAAATCAGCTCAGACCCATTCTGAGGATACATTTCCAACACAAAGAAGAAACAAGCAGGGCAAAACAGAGAGAAATGCTTCCAAAATGCGTTCAGGGACTGGGATGCAACCAGGATTGACCACATCTACAGCCCCAGCGGCAGAAGACATAAGGCTGGACACTCTCGGGGCTGAGACGATTGGTGAGGTTGGGAAAGCCAATGCAGACCCTTGAAAGGAATCCTGCGTGCTACCCATTCCATGGGTCCCAACTCTCCAGGTTCACCGCAATCTTCCGACAGCGAAAGCACTCATTGGAAACCCAGCGGATGCTACACCGTGGGATCGGGAAAGCTTTCTGAAACTCACCTCAGTTTTCATCTCCTGGTGCTCGTTTTCTCCATTCAGGCCCCCTTACGAACAATCTCCCCACTTGGAGACTCAGCGCCTTTCCATGCCTCTTTCGTACCGTCTGCAATTTGTCCGCAGGATGAACTTGAAGAGGGGGAACCAATGAGAGACTCGCTGGAGGTGTTTGGTCGGGCACATGTCACTCTCATTTCCCATCACCAAGAAGAATTCACCAAAGGGTCAGCCTGCCACCCCGGATCGACAATAGGGCGTGAAGCCATCCAGCCGTGTTGCATCCCACTCACAAAAAAGTGACTTGGGAAATGGAGCTCAGGGGCACTGCACTTCCCAAACCTGCAGAGTTCTAAAAGATAACTATCGGCCCAAAATATATTGAGGTCAGGCTACGAAGAGGCGTTGAACGCAAGGCAGAATTGCACGAAACGGACGTCATCGGGTACATCGGAATGGCCCCGATAGCACATGAAAAGCGCCAGAACGTGGACAATGATGCGGTTGGCCAAAAAGGGCGTATGCGTTTTTTCCTGAATATATTCAGGAAAAAACGCATACGCCCTTTTTGGCCAACCAAGCAAGCTGGGAGAGCAAATCAGCACTACAAAGAAATCTCTCGCCCCCCCCCCCCCTGGCAAAAGGGCCACGCGAAAAAAGTCTAAAAACCAGAAAGGCAAGACAGGCCACGGAGACAAGGGAGCCTTGTTAAGCTGATGGGCGGGATGTCAATGGCCAACACCCAATCTTCACAAGTGTATCCTCTTTCCCAAAACATGTAAAACACAGAACCACAGAGCATAGTGCACTTCCACACATGGGCGTTGACCTTGGGGAAATGAAAAAATCAACCAGACACAGGGACCCCAAAGTTGAGGGCTGCTGTCTTGACAAGAACCTCGACTCCGGTACACGTTTCATATCCCAGGAAAGAGCCAAGTGGACAAAGACAAGTGGACAAGTGGACAAAGACAAGTGGACAAGTGGACAAGTGGTGCTAAGTAGGTCCAATGGAGTGTCACTCAGCCATCAAATCCACGTCATGAGGCTGGTAGCAGCATCCTGAGTGGATTTAGGTACCATCATCCTCAGTGAAATAAGTCCCACAAAAAAAGAAACTTATGATATCACTTATCGAGGGAATGTAAAAATCGCTCCCCATGAACTGAATCCCCAAACAGAACAGGTCACGCTTTTAGAAAACACACTTATGCCTGCTTCAGGGGAAAGGTGAGGTGGGGTGACGCATAAAACTCGAGTTTGAAATGAGCACAGATACCCTTCCGAAAACCGAATATGGAATGGACACGACCTACTCCTTGCTCAATCAACTGGACTCACCAGACCCTGTTCATCGCACAAGTATCTATCCGACTAGTAAGCATCTTAAAAGCTAAGTCTTGATATCTCTCTGTAAGTGCATCAAGTGTGTGTAAAGCGGCCTAAAAACAGCACTGAAAATCAGCTCAGACCCATTCTGAGGATACATTTCCAACACCAAGAAGAAACAAGCAGGGCAAAACAGAGAGAAATGCTTCCAAAATGCGTTCAGGGACTGGGATGCAACCAGGATTGACCACATCTACAGCCCCAGCGGCAGAAGACATAAGGCTGGACACTCTCGGGGCTGAGACGATTGGTGAGGTTGGGAAAGCCAATGCAGACCCTTGAAAGGAATCCTGCGTGCTACCCATTCCATGGGTCCCAACTCTCCAGGTTCACCGCAATCTTCCGACAGCGAAAGCACTCATTGGAAACCCAGCGGATGCTACACCGTGGGATCGGGAAAGCTTTCTGAAACTCACCTCAGTTTTCATCTCCTGGTGCTCGTGTTCTCCATTCAGGCCCCCTTACGAACAATCTCCCCACTTGGAGACTCAGCGCCTTTCCATGCCTCTTTCGTACCGTCTGCAATTTGTCCGCAGGATGAACTGGAAGAGGGGCAACCAATGAGAGACTCGCTGGAGGTGTTTGGTCGGGCACATGTCACTCTCATTTCCCATCACCAAGAAGAATTCACCAAAGGCTCAGCCTGCCACCCCGGATCGACAATAGGGCAGAAGCCATCCAGCCGTGTTGCGTCCCACTCACAAAAAAGCGACTTGGGAAATGGAGCTCAGGGGCACTGCACTTCCCAAACCTGCAGAGTTCTAAACGATAACTATCGGCCCAAAATATATTGAGGTCAGGCTACGAAGAGGCGTTGAACGCAAGGCAGAATTGCACGAAACGGACGTCATCGGGTACATCGGAATGGCCCCGATAGCACATGAAAAGCGCCAGAACGTGGACAATGATGCGGTTGGCCAAAAAGGGCGTATGCGTTTTTTCCTGAATATATTCAGGAAAAAACGCATACGCCCTTTTTGGCCAACCAAGCAAGCTGGGAGAGCAAATCAGCACTACAAAGAAATCTCTCGCCCCCCCCCCCTGGGAAAAGGGCCACGCGAAAAAAGTCTAAAAACCAGAAAGGCAGGACAGGCCACGGAGAGAAGGGAGCCTTGTTAAGCTGATGGGCGGGATGTCAATGGCCAACAGCCAATCTTCACAAGTGTATCCTCTTTCCCAAAACATGTAAAACACAGAACCACAGAGCATAGGGCACTTCCACACATGGGCGTTGACCTTGGGGAAATGAAAAAATCAACCAGACACAGGGACCCCAAAGTTGAGGGCTGCTGTCTTGACAAGAACCTCGACTCCGGTACACGTTTCATATCCCAGGAAAGAGCCAAGTGGACAAAGACAAGTGGACAAGTGGACAAAGACAAGTGGACAAGTGGACAAGTGGTGCTAAGTAGGTCCAATGGAGTGTCACTCAGCCATCAAATCCACGTCATGAGGCTGGTAGCAGCATCCTGAGTGGATTTAGGTACCATCATCCTCAGTGAAATAAGTCCCACAAAAAAAGAAACTTATGATATCACTTATCGAGGGAATGTAAAAATCGCTCCCCATGAACTGAATCCCCAAACAGAACAGGTCACGCTTTTAAAAAACACACTTATGCCTGCTTCAGGGGAAAGGTGAGGTGGGGTGACGCATAAAACTCGAGTTTGAAATGAGCACAGATACCCTTCCGAAAACCGAATATGGAATGGACACGACCTACTCCTTGCTCAATCAACTGGACTCACCAGACCCTGTTCATCGCACAAGTATCTATCCGACTAGTAAGCATCTTAAAAGCTAAGTCTTGATATCTCTCTGTAAGTGCATCAAGTGTGTGTAAAGCGGCCTAAAAACAGCACTGAAAATCAGCTCAGACCCATTCTGAGGATACATTTCCAACACAAAGAAGAAACAAGCAGGGCAAAACAGAGAGAAATGCTTCCAAAATGCGTTCAGGGACTGGGATGCAACCAGGATTGACCACATCTACAGCCCCAGCGGCAGAAGACATAAGGCTGGACACTCTCAGGGCTGAGACGATTGGTGAGGTTGGGAAAGCCAATGCAGACCGTTGAAAGGAATCCTGCGTGCTACCCATTCCATGGGTCCCAACTCTCCAGGTTCACCGCAATCTTCCGACAGCGAAAGCACTCATTGGAAACCCAGCGGATGCTACACCGTGGGATCGGGAAAGCTTTCTGAAACTCACCTCAGTTTTCATCTCCTGGTGCTCGTGTTCTCCATTCAGGCCCCCTTACGAACAATCTCCCCACTTGGAGACTCAGCGCCTTTCCATGCCTCTTTCGTACCGTCTGCAAATTGTCCGCAGGATGAACTGGAAGAGGGGCAACCAATGAGAGACTCGCTGGAGGTGTTTGGTCGGGCACATGTCACTCTCATTTCCCATCACCAAGAAGAATTCACCAAAGGCTCAGCCTGCCACCCCGGATCGACAATAGGGCAGAAGCCATCCAGCCGTGTTGCGTCCCACTCAGAAAAAAGCGACTTGGGAAATGGAGCTCAGGGGCACTGCACTTCCCAAACCTGCAGAGTTCTAAACGGTAACTATCGCCCCAAAATATATTGAGGTCAGGCTACGAAGAGGCGTTGAACGCAAGGCAGAATTGCACGAAACGGACGTCATCGGGTACATCGGAATGGCCCCGATAGCACATGAAAAGCGCCAGAACGTGGACAATGATGCGGTTGGCCAAAAAGGGCGTATGCGTTTTTTCCTGAATATATTCAGGAAAAAACGCATACGCCCTTTTTGGCCAACCAAGCAAGCTGGGAGAGCAAATCAGCACTACAAAGAAATCTCTCGCCCCCCCCCCCCCCCGGCAAAAGGGCCACGCGAAAAAAGTCTAAAAACCAGAAAGGCAGGACAGGCCACGGAGACAAGGGAGCCTTGTTAAGCTGATGGGCGGGATGTCAATGGCCAACAGCCAATCTTCACAAGTGTATCCTCTTTCCCAAAACATGTAAAACACAGAACCACAGAGCATAGGGCACTTCCACACATGGGCGTTGACCTTGGGGAAATGAAAAAATCAACCAGACACAGGGACCCCAAAGTTGAGGGCTGCTGTCTTGACAAGAACCTCGACTCCGGTACACGTTTCATATCCCAGGAAAGAGCCAAGTGGACAAAGACAAGTGGACAAGTGGACAAAGACAAGTGGACAAGTGGACAAGTGGTGCTAAGTAGGTCCAATGGAGTGTCACTCAGCCATCAAATCCACGTCATGAGGCTGCTAGCAGCATCCTGAGTGGATTTAGGTACCATCATCCTCAGTGAAATAAGTCTCACAAAAAAAGAAACTTATGATATCACTTATCGAGGGAATGTAAAAATCGCTCCCCATGAACTGAATCCCCAAACAGAACAGGTCACGCTTTTAGAAAACACAATTATGCCTGCTTCAGGGGAAAGGTGAGGTGGGGTGACGCATAAAACTCGAGTTTGAAATGAGCACAGATACCCTTCCGAAAACCGAATATGGAATGGACACGACCTACTCCTTGCTCAATCAACTGGACTCACCAGACCCTGTTCATCGCACAAGTATCTATCCGACTAGTAAGCATCTTAAAAGCTAAGTCTTGATATCTCTCTGTAAGTGCATCAAGTGTGTGTAAAGCGGCCTAAAAACAGCACTGAAAATCAGCTCAGACCCATTCTGAGGATACATTTCCAACACAAAGAAGAAACAAGCAGGGCAAAACAGAGAGAAATGCTTCCAAAATGCGTTCAGGGACTGGGATGCAACCAGGATTGACCACATCTACAGCCCCAGCGGCAGAAGACATAAGGCTGGACACTCTCGGGGCTGAGACGATTGGTGAGGTTGGGAAAGCCAATGCAGACCCTTGAAAGGAATCCTGCGTGCTACCCATTCCATGGGTCCCAACTCTCCAGGTTCACCGCAATCTTCCGACAGCGAAAGCACTCATTGGAAACC
Organism: Kogia breviceps; assembly: GCF_026419965.1. Taxonomy (NCBI): domain Eukaryota; kingdom Metazoa; phylum Chordata; class Mammalia; order Artiodactyla; family Physeteridae; genus Kogia; species Kogia breviceps. Next base: position 48,530,687 of record NC_081322.1, on the reverse strand, counting down.
CAGCGGATGCTACACCGTGGGATCGGGAAAGCTTTCTGAAACTCACCTCAGTTTTCATCTCCTGGTGCTCGTGTTCTCCATTCAGGCCCCCTTACGAACAATCTCCCCACTTGGAGACTCAGCGCCTTTCCATGCCTCTTTCGTACCGTCTGCAATTTGTCCGCAGGATGAACTGGAAGAGGGGCAACCAATGAGAGACTCGCTGGAGGTGTTTGGTCGGGCACATGTCACTCTCATTTCCCATCACCAAGAAGAATTCACCAAAGGCTCAGCCTGCCACCCCGGATCGACAATAGGGCAGAAGCCATCCAGCCGTGTTGCGTCCCACTCACAAAAAAGCGACTTGGGAAATGGAGCTCAGGGGCACTGCACTTCCCAAACCTGCAGAGTTCTAAACGATAACTATCGCCCCAAAATATATTGAGGTCAGGCTACGAAGAGGCGTTGAACGCAAGGCAGAATTGCACGAAACGGACGTCATCGGGTACATCGGAATGGCCCCGATAGCACATGAAAAGCGCCAGAACGTGGACAATGATGCGGTTGGCCAAAAAGGGCGTATGCGTTTTTTCCTGAATATATTCAGGAAAAAACGCATACGCCCTTTTTGGCCAACCAAGCAAGCTGGGAGAGCAAATCAGCACTACAAAGAAATCTCTCGCCCCCCCCCCCTGGGAAAAGGGCCACGTGAAAAAAGTCTAAAAACCAGAAAGGCAGGACAGGCCACGGAGACAAGGGAGCCTTGTTAAGCTGATGCGCGGGATGTCAATGGCCAACAGCCAATCTTCACAAGTGTATCCTCTTTCCCAAAACATGTAAAACACAGAACCACAGAGCATAGGGCACTTCCACACATGGGCGTTGACGTTGGGGAAATGAAAAAATCAACCAGACACAGGGACCCCAAAGTTGAGGGCTGCTGTCTTGACAAGAACCTCGACTCCGGTACACGTTTCATATCCCAGGAAAGAGCCAAGTGGACAAAGACAAGTGGACAAGTGGACAAAGACAAGTGGACAAGTGGACAAGTGGTGCTAAGTAGGTCCAATGGAGTGTCACTCAGCCATGAAATCCACGTCATGAGGCTGCTAGCAGCATCCTGAGTGGATTTAGGTACCATCATCCTCAGTGAAATAAGTCTCACAAAAAAAGAAACTTATGATATCACTTATCAAGGGAATGTAAAAATCGCTCCCCATGAACTGAATCCCCAAACAGAACAGGTCACGCTTTTAGAAAACACAATTATGCCTGCTTCAGGGGAAAGGTGAGGTGGGGTGACGCATAAAACTCGAGTTTGAAATGAGCACAGATACCCTTCCGAAAACCGAATATGGAATGGACACGACCTACTCCTTGCTCAATCAACTGGACTCACCAGACCCTGTTCATCGCACAAGTATCTATCCGACTAGTAAGCATCTTAAAAGCTAAGTCTTGATATCTCTCTGTAAGTGCATCAAGTGTGTGTAAAGCGGCCTAAAAACAGCACTGAAAATCAGCTCAGACCCATTCTGAGGATACATTTCCAACACAAAGAAGAAACAAGCAGGGCAAAACAGAGAGAAATGCTTCCAAAATGCGTTCAGGGACTGGGATGCAACCAGGATTGACCACATCTACAGCCCCAGCGGCAGAAGACATAAGGCTGGACACTCTCGGGGCTGAGATGATTGGTGAGGTTGGGAAAGCCAATGCAGATCGTTGAAAGGAATCCTGCGTGCTACCCATTCCATGGGTCCCAACTCTCCAGGTTCACCGCAATCTTCCGACAGCGAAAGCACTCATTGGAAACCCAGCGGATGCTACACCGTGGGATCGGGAAAGCTTTCTGAAACTCACCTCAGTTTTCATCTCCTGGTGCTCGTGTTCTCCATTCAGGCCCCCTTACGAACAATCTCCCCACTTGGAGACTCAGCGCCTTTCCATGCCTCTTTCGTACCGTCTGCAATTTGTCCGCAGGATGAACTGGAAGAGGGGCAACCAATGAGAGACTCGCTGGAGGTGTTTGGTCGGGCACATGTCACTCTCATTTCCCATCACCAAGAAGAATTCACCAAAGGCTCAGCCTGCCACCCCGGATCGACAATAGGGCAGAAGCCATCCAGCCGTGTTGCGTCCCACTCACAAAAAAGCGACTTGGGAAATGGAGCTCAGGGGCACTGCACTTCCCAAACCTGCAGAGTTCTAAACGATAACTATCGCCCCAAAATATATTGAGGTCAGGCTACGAAGAGGCGTTGAACGCAAGGCAGAATTGCACGAAACGGACGTCATCGGGTACATCGGAATGGCCCCGATAGCACATGAAAAGCGCCAGAACGTGGACAATGATGCGGTTGGCCAAAAAGGGCGTATGCGTTTTTTCCTGAATATATTCAGGAAAAAACGCATACGCCCTTTTTGGCCAACCAAGCAAGCTGGGAGAGCAAATCAGCACTACAAAGAAATCTCTCGCCCCCCCCCCCCGGCAAAAGGGCCACGCGAAAAATGTCTAAAAACCAGAAAGGCAGGACAGGCCACGGAGACAAGGGAGCCTTGTTAAGCTGATGCGCGGGATGTCAATGGCCAACACCCAATCTTCACAAGTGTATCCTCTTTCCCAAAACATGTAAAACACAGAACCACAGAGCACAGTGCACTTCCACACATGGGCGTTGACCTTGGGGAAATGAAAAAATCAACCAGACACAGGGACCCCAAAGTTGAGGGCTGCTGTCTTGACAAGAACCTCGACTCCGGTACACGTTTCATATCCCAGGAAAGAGCCAAGTGGACAAAGACAAGTGGACAAGTGGACAAAGACAAGTGGACAAGTGGTGCTAAGTAGGTCCAATGGAGTGTCACTCAGCCATCAAATCCACGTCATGAGGCTGCTAGCAGCATCCTGAGTGGATTTAGGTACCATCATCCTCAGTGAAATAAGTCCCACAAAAAAAGAAACTTATGATATCACTTATCGAGGGAATGTAAAAATCGCTCCCCATGAACTGAATCCCCAAACAGAACAGGTCACGCTTTTAGAAAACACACTTATGCCTGCTTCAGGGGAAAGGTGAGGTGGGGTGACGCATAAAACTCGAGTTTGAAATGAGCACAGATACCCTTCCGAAAACCGAATATGGAATGGACACGACCTACTCCTTGCTCAATCAACTGGACTCACCAGACCCTGTTCATCGCACAAGTATCTATCCGACTAGTAAGCATCTTAAAAGCTAAGTCTTGATATCTCTCTGTAAGTGCATCAAGTGTGTGTAAAGCGGCCTAAAAACAGCACTGAAAATCAGCTCAGACCCATTCTGAGGATACATTTCCAACACAAAGAAGAAACAAGCAGGGCAAAACTGAGAGAAATGCTTCCAAAATGCGTTCAGGGACTGGGATGCAACCAGGATTGACCACATCTACAGCCCCAGCGGCAGAAGACATAAGGCTGGACACTCTCGGGGCTGAGACGATTGGTGAGGTTGGGAAAGCCAATGCAGACCCTTGAAAGGAATCCTGCGTGCTACCCATTCCATGGGTCCCAACTCTCCAGGTTCACCGCAATCTTCCGACAGCGAAAGCACTCATTGGAAACCCAGCGGATGCTACACCGTGGGATCGGGAAAGCTTTCTGAAACTCACCTCAGTTTTCATCTCCTGGTGCTCGTGTTCTCCATTCAGGCCCCCTTACGAACAATCTCCCCACTTGGAGACTCAGCGCCTTTCCATGCCTCTTTCGTACCGTCTGCAATTTGTCCGCAGGATGAACTGGAAGAGGGGCAACCAATGAGAGACTCGCTGGAGGTGTTTGGTCGGGCACATGTCACTCTCATTTCCCATCACCAAGAAGAATTCACCAAAGGCTCAGCCTGCCACCCCGGATCGACAATAGGGCAGAAGCCATCCAGCCGTGTTGCGTCCCACTCACAAAAAAGCGACTTGGGAAATGGAGCTCAGGGGCACTGCACTTCCCAAACCTGCAGAGTTCTAAACGATAACTATCGCCCCAAAATATATTGAGGTCAGGCTACGAAGAGGCGTTGAACGCAAGGCAGAATTGCACGAAACGGACGTCATCGGGTACATCGGAATGGCCCCGATAGCACATGAAAAGCGCCAGAACGTGGACAATGATGCGGTTGGCCAAAAAGGGCGTATGCGTTTTTTCCTGAATATATTCAGGAAAAAACGCATACGCCCTTTTTGGCCAACCAAGCAAGCTGGGAGAGCAAATCAGCACTACAAAGAAATCTCTCGCCCCCCCCCCCTGGGAAAAGGGCCACGTGAAAAAAGTCTAAAAACCAGAAAGGCAGGACAGGCCACGGAGACAAGGGAGCCTTGTTAAGCTGATGGGCGGGATGTCAATGGCCAACAGCCAATCTTCACAAGTGTATCCTCTTTCCCAAAACATGTAAAACACAGAACCACAGAGCATAGGGCACTTCCACACATGGGCGTTGACCTTGGGGAAATGAAAAAATCAACCAGACACAGGGACCCCAAAGTTGAGGGCTGCTGTCTTGACAAGAACCTCGACTCCGGTACACATTTCATATCCCAGGAAAGAGCCAAGTGGACAAAGACAAGTGGACAAGTGGACAAAGACAAGTGGACAAGTGGACAAGTGGTGCTAAGTAGGTCCAATGGAGTGTCACTCAGCCATGAAATCCACGTCATGAGGCTGCTAGCAGCATCCTGAGTGGATTTAGGTACCATCATCCTCAGTGAAATAAGTCTCACAAAAAAAGAAACTTATGATATCACTTATCAAGGGAATGTAAAAATCGCTCCCCATGAACTGAATCCCCAAACAGAACAGGTCACGCTTTTAGAAAACACAATTATGCCTGCTTCAGGGGAAAGGTGAGGTGGGGTGACGCATAAAACTCGAGTTTGAAATGAGCACAGATACCCTTCCGAAAACCGAATATGGAATGGACACGACCTACTCCTTGCTCAATCAACTGGACTCACCAGACCCTGTTCATCGCACAAGTATCTATCCGACTAGTAAGCATCTTAAAAGCTAAGTCTTGATATCTCTCTGTAAGTGCATCAAGTGTGTGTAAAGCGGCCTAAAAACAGCAGTGAAAATCAGCTCAGACCCATTCTGAGGATACATTTCCAACACAAAGAAGAAACAAGCAGGGCAAAACTGAGAGAAATGCTTCCAAAATGCGTTCAGGGACTGGGATGCAACCAGGATTGACCACATCTACAGCCCCAGCGGCAGAAGACATAAGGCTGGACACTCTCGGGGCTGAGATGATTGGTGAGGTTGGGAAAGCCAATGCAGATCGTTGAAAGGAATCCTGCGTGCTACCCATTCCATGGGTCCCAACTCTCCAGGTTCACCGCAATCTTCCGACAGCGAAAGCACTCATTGGAAACCCAGCGGATGCTACACCGTGGGATCGGGAAAGCTTTCTGAAACTCACCTCAGTTTTCATCTCCTGGTGCTCGTGTTCTCCATTCAGGCCCCCTTACGAACAATCTCCCCACTTGGAGACTCAGCGCCTTTCCATGCCTCTTTCGTACCGTCTGCAATTTGTCCGCAGGATGAACTGGAAGAGGGGCAACCAATGAGAGACTCGCTGGAGGTGTTTGGTCGGGCACATGTCACTCTCATTTCCCATCACCAAGAAGAATTCACCAAAGGCTCAGCCTGCCACCCCGGATCGACAATAGGGCAGAAGCCATCCAGCCGTGTTGCGTCCCACTCACAAAAAAGCGACTTGGGAAATGGAGCTCAGGGGCACTGCACTTCCCAAACCTGCAGAGTTCTAAACGATAACTATCGCCCCAAAATATATTGAGGTCAGGCTACGAAGAGGCGTTGAACGCAAGGCAGAATTGCACGAAACGGACGTCATCGGGTACATCGGAATGGCCCCGATAGCACATGAAAAGCGCCAGAACGTGGACAATGATGCGGTTGGCCAAAAAGGGCGTATGCGTTTTTTCCTGAATATATTCAGGAAAAAACGCATACGCCCTTTTTGGCCAACCAAGCAAGCTGGGAGAGCAAATCAGCACTACAAAGAAATCTCTCGCCCCCCCCCCCCGGCAAAAGGGCCACGCGAAAAAAGTCTAAAAACCAGAAAGGCAGGACAGGCCACGGAGACAAGGGAGCCTTGTTAAGCTGATGGGCGGGATGTCAATGGCCAACACCCAATCTTCACAAGTGTATCCTCTTTCCCAAAACATGTAAAACACAGAACCACAGAGCACAGTGCACTTCCACACATGGGCGTTGACCTTGGGGAAATGAAAAAATCAACCAGACACAGGGACCCCAAAGTTGAGGGCTGCTGTCTTGACAAGAACCTCGACTCCGGTACACGTTTCATATCCCAGGAAAGAGCCAAGTGGACAAAGACAAGTGGACAAGTGGACAAAGACAAGTGGACAAGTGGACAAGTGGTGCTAAGTAGGTCCAATGGAGTGTCACTCAGCCATCAAATCCACGTCATGAGGCTGGTAGCAGCATCCTGAGTGGATTTAGGTACCATCATCCTCAGTGAAATAAGTCCCACAAAAAAAGAAACTTATGATATCACTTATCGAGGGAATGTAAAAATCGCTCCCCATGAACTGAATCCCCAAACAGAACAGGTCACGCTTTTAGAAAACACACTTATGCCTGCTTCAGGGGAAAGGTGAGGTGGGGTGACGCATAAAACTCGAGTTTGAAATGAGCACAGATACCCTTCCGAAAACCGAATATGGAATGGACACGACCTACTCCTTGCTCAATCAACTGGACTCACCAGACCCTGTTCATCGCACAAGTATCTATCCGACTAGTAAGCATCTTAAAAGCTAAGTCTTGATATCTCTCTGTAAGTGCATCAAGTGTGTGTAAAGCGGCCTAAAAACAGCACTGAAAATCAGCTCAGACCCATTCTGAGGATACATTTCCAACACAAAGAAGAAACAAGCAGGGCAAAACTGAGAGAAATGCTTCCAAAATGCGTTCAGGGACTGGGATGCAACCAGGATTGACCACATCTACAGCCCCAGCGGCAGAAGACATAAGGCTGGACACTCTCGGGGCTGAGACGATTGGTGAGGTTGGGAAAGCCAATGCAGACCCTTGAAAGGAATCCTGCGTGCTACCCATTCCATGGGTCCCAACTCTCCAGGTTCACCGCAATCTTCCGACAGCGAAAGCACTCATTGGAAACCCAGCGGATGCTACCCTGTGGGATCGGGAAAGCTTTCTGAAACTCACCTCAGTTTTCATCTCCTGGTGCTCGTGTTCTCCATTCAGGCCCCCTTACGAACAATCTCCCCACTTGGAGACTCAGCGCCTTTCCATGCCTCTTTCGTACCGTCTGCAATTTGTCCGCAGGATGAACTGGAAGAGGGGCAACCAATGAGAGACTCGCTGGAGGTGTTTGGTCGGGCACATGTCACTCTCATTTCCCATCACCAAGAAGAATTCACCAAAGGCTCAGCCTGCCACCCCGGATCGACAATAGGGCAGAAGCCATCCAGCCGTGTTGCGTCCCACTCACAAAAAAGCGACTTGGGAAATGGAGCTCAGGGGCACTGCACTTCCCAAACCTGCAGAGTTCTAAACGATAACTATCGGCCCAAAATATATTGAGGTCAGGCTACGAAGAGGCGTTGAACGCAAGGCAGAATTGCACGAAACGGACGTCATCGGGTACATCGGAATGGCCCCGATAGCACATGAAAAGCGCCAGAACGTGGACAATGATGCGGTTGGCCAAAAAGGGCGTATGCGTTTTTTCCTGAATATATTCAGGAAAAAACGCATACGCCCTTTTTGGCCAACCAAGCAAGCTGGGAGAGCAAATCAGCACTACAAAGAAATCTCTCGCCCCCCCCCCCCCCGGGAAAAGGGCCACGCGAAAAAAGTCTAAAAACCAGAAAGGCAGGACAGGCCACGGAGACAAGGGAGCCTTGTTAAGCTGATGGGCGGGATGTCAATGGCCAACACCCAATCTTCACAAGTGTATCCTCTTTCCCAAAACATGTAAAACACAGAACCACAGAGCATAGGGCACTTCCACACATGGGCGTTGACCTTGGGGAAATGAAAAAATCAACCAGACACAGGGACCCCAAAGTTGAGGGCTGCTGTCTTGACAAGAACCTCGACTCCGGTACACGTTTCATATCCCAGGAAAGAGCCAAGTGGACAAAGACAAGTGGACAAGTGGACAAAGACAAGTGGACAAGTGGACAAGTGGTGCTAAGTAGGTCCAATGGAGTGTCACTCAGCCATCAAATCCACGTCATGAGGCTGGTAGCAGCATCCTGAGTGGATTTAGGTACCATCATCCTCAGTGAAATAAGTCCCACAAAAAAAGAAACTTATGATATCACTTATCGAGGGAATGTAAAAATCGCTCCCCATGAACTGAATCCCCAAACAGAACAGGTCACGCTTTTAGAAAACACACTTATGCCTGCTTCAGGGGAAAGGTGAGGTGGGGTGACGCATAAAACTCGAGTTTGAAATGAGCACAGATACCCTTCCGAAAACCGAATATGGAATGGACACGACCTACTCCTTGCTCAATCAACTGGACTCACCAGACCCTGTTCATCGCACAAGTATCTATCCGACTAGTAAGCATCTTAAAAGCTAAGTCTTGATATCTCTCTGTAAGTGCATCAAGTGTGTGTAAAGCGGCCTAAAAACAGCACTGAAAATCAGCTCAGACCCATTCTGAGGATACATTTCCAACACAAAGAAGAAACAAGCAGGGCAAAACAGAGAGAAATGCTTCCAAAATGCCTTCAGGGACTGGGTTGCAACCAGGATTGACCACATCTACAGCCCCAGCGGCAGAAGACATAAGGCTGGACACTCTCGGGGCTGAGACGATTGGTGAGGTTGGGAAAGCCAATGCAGACCCTTGAAAGGAATCCTGCGTGCTACCCATTCCATGGGTCCCAACTCTCCAGGTTCACCGCAATCTTCCGACAGCGAAAGCACTCATTGGAAACCCAGCGGATGCTACACCGTGGGATCGGGAAAGCTTTCTGAAACTCACCTCAGTTTTCATCTCCTGGTGCTCGTTTTCTCCATTCAGGCCCCCTTACGAACAATCTCCCCACTTGGAGACTCAGCGCCTTTCCATGCCTCTTTCGTACCGTCTGCAATTTGTCCGCAGGATGAACTGGAAGAGGGGCAACCAATGAGAGACTCGCTGGAGGTGTTTGGTCGGGCACATGTCACTCTCATTTCCCATCACGAAGAAGAATTCACCAAAGGATCAGCCTGCCACCCCGGATCGACAATAGGGCGTGAAGCCATCCAGCCGTGTTGCATCCCACTCACAAAAAAGTGACTTGGGAAATGGAGCTCAGGGGCACTGCACTTCCCAAACCTGCAGAGTTCTAAACGATAACTATCGCCCCAAAATATATTGAGGTCAGGCTACGAAGAGGCGTTGAACGCAAGGCAGAATTGCACGAAACGGACGTCATCGGGTACATCGGAATGGCCCCGATAGCACATGAAAAGCGCCAGAACGTGGACAATGATGCGGTTGGCCAAAAAGGGCGTATGCGTTTTTTCCTGAATATATTCAGGAAAAAACGCATACGCCCTTTTTGGCCAACCAAGCAAGCTGGGAGAGCAAATCAGCACTACAAAGAAATCTCTCGCCCCCCCCCCGGGAAAAGGGCCACGCGAAAAAAGTCTAAAAACCAGAAAGGCAGGACAGGCCACGGAGACAAGGGAGCCTTGTTAAGCTGATGGGCGGGATGTCAATGGCCAACACCCAATCTTCACAAGTGTATCCTCTTTCCCAAAACATGTAAAACACAGAACTACAGAGCATAGGGCACTTCCACACATGGGCGTTGACCTTGGGGAAATGAAAAAATCAACCAGACACAGGGACCCCAAAGTTGAGGGCTGCTGTCTTGACAAGAACCTCGACTCCGGTACACGTTTCATATCCCAGGAAAGAGCCAAGTGGACAAAGACAAGTGGACAAGTGGACAAAGACAAGTGGACAAGTGGACAAGTGGTGCTAAGTAGGTCCAATGGAGTGTCACTCAGCCATCAAATCCACGTCATGAGGCTGGTAGCAGCATCCTGAGTGGATTTAGGTACCATCATCCTCAGTGAAATAAGTCCCACAAAAAAAGAAACTTATGATATCACTTATCGAGGGAATGTAAAAATCGCTCCCCATGAACTGAATCCCCAAACAGAACAGGTCACGCTTTTAGAAAACACACTTATGCCTGCTTCAGGGGAAAGGTGAGGTGGGGTGACGCATAAAACTCGAGTTTGAAATGAGCACAGATACCCTTCCGAAAACCGAATATGGAATGGACACGACCTACTCCTTGCTCAATCAACTGGACTCACCAGACCCTGTTCATCGCACAAGTATCTATCCGACTAGTAAGCATCTTAAAAGCTAAGTCTTGATATCTCTCTGTAAGTGCATCAAGTGTGTGTAAAGTGGCCTAAAAACAGCAGTGAAAATCAGCTCAGACCCATTCTGAGGATACATTTCCAACACAAAGAAGAAACAAGCAGGGCAAAACAGAGAGAAATGCTTCCAAAATGCGTTCAGGGACTGGGATGCAACCAGGATTGACCACATCTACAGCCCCAGCGGCAGAAGACATAAGGCTGGACACTCTCGGGGCTGAGACGATTGGTGAGGTTGGGAAAGCCAATGCAGACCCTTGAAAGGAATCCTGCGTGCTACCCATTCCATGGGTCCCAACTCTCCAGGTTCACCGCAATCTTCCGACAGCGAAAGCACTCATTGGAAACCCAGCGGATGCTACACCGTGGGATCGGGAAAGCTTTCTGAAACTCACCTCAGTTTTCATCTCCTGGTGCTCGTGTTCTCCATTCAGGCCCCCTTACGAACAATCTCCCCACTTGGAGACTCAGCGCCTTTCCATGCCTCTTTCGTACCGTCTGCAATTTGTCCGCAGGATGAACTGGAAGAGGGGCAACCAATGAGAGACTCGCTGGAGGTGTTTGGTCGGGCACATGTCACTCTCATTTCCCATCACGAAGAAGAATTCACCAAAGGATCAGCCTGCCACCCCGGATCGACAATAGGGCGTGAAGCCATCCAGCCGTGTTGCATGCCACTCACAAAAAAGTGACTTGGGAAATGGAGCTCAGGGGCACTGCACTTCCCAAACCTGCAGAGTTCTAAACGATAACTATCGCCCCAAAATATATTGAGGTCAGGCTACGAAGAGGCGTTGAACGCAAGGCAGAATTGCACGAAACGGACGTCATCGGGTACATCGGAATGGCCCCGATAGCACATGAAAAGCGCCAGAACGTGGACAATGATGCGGTTGGCCAAAATATATTCAGGAAAAAACGCATACGCCCTTTTTGGCCAACCAAGCAAGCTGGGAGAGCAAATCAGCACTACAAAGAAATCTCTCGCCCCCCCCCCCGGGAAAAGGGCCACGCGAAAAAAGTCTAAAAACCAGAAAGGCAGGACAGGCCACGGAGACAAGGGAGCCTTGTTAAGCTGATGCGCGGGATGTCAATGGCCAACAGCCAATCTTCACAAGTGTATCCTCTTTCCCAAAACATGTAAAACACAGAACTACAGAGCATAGGGCACTTCCACACATGGGCGTTGACCTTGGGGAAATGAAAAAATCAACCAGACACAGGGACCCCAAAGTTGAGGGCTGCTGTCTTGACAAGAACCTCGACTCCGGTACACGTTTCATATCCCAGGAAAGAGCCAAGTGGACAAAGACAAGTGGACAAGTGGACAAAGACAAGTGGACAAGTGGACAAGTGGTGCTAAGTAGGTCCAATGGAGTGTCACTCAGCCATCAAATCCACGTCATGAGGCTGGTAGCAGCATCCTGAGTGGATTTAGGTACCATCATCCTCAGTGAAATAAGTCCCACAAAAAAAGAAACTTATGATATCACTTATCGAGGGAATGTAAAAATCGCTCCCCATGAACTGAATCCCCAAACAGAACAGGTCACGCTTTTAGAAAACACACTTATGCCTGCTTCCGGGGAAAGGTGAGGTTGGGTGACCCATAAAACTCGAGTTTGAAATGAGCACAGATACCCTTCCGAAAACCGAATATGGAATGGACACGACCTACTCCTTGCTCAATCAACTGGACTCACCAGACCCTGTTCATCGCACAAGTATCTATCCGACTAGTAAGCATCTTAAAAGCTAAGTCTTGATATCTCTCTGTAAGTGCATCAAGTGTGTGTAAAGCGGCCTAAAAACAGCAGTGAAAATCAGCTCAGACCCATTCTGAGGATACATTTCCAACACAAAGAAGAAACAAGCAGGGCAAAACAGAGAGAAATGCTTCCAAAATGCGTTCAGGGACTGGGATGCAACCAGGATTGACAACATCTACAGCCCCAGCGGCAGAAGACATAAGGCTGGACACTCTCGGGGCTGAGACGATTGGTGAGGTTGGGAAAGCCAATGCAGACCCTTGAAAGGAATCCTGCGTGCTACCCATTCCATGGGTCCCAACTCTCCAGGTTCACCGCAATCTTCCGACAGCGAAAGCACTCATTGGAAACCCAGCGGATGCTACACCGTGGGATCGGGAAAGCTTTCTGAAACTCACCTCAGTTTTCATCTCCTGGTGCTCGTGTTCTCCATTCAGGCCCCCTTACGAACAATCTCCCCACTTGGAGACTCAGCGCCTTTCCATGCCTCTTTCGTACCGTCTGCAATTTGTCCGCAGGATGAACTGGAAGAGGGGCAACCAATGAGAGACTCGCTGGAGGTGTTTGGTCGGGCACATGTCACTCTCATTTCCCATCACCAAGAAGAATTCACCAAAGGCTCAGCCTGCCACCCCGGATCGACAATAGGGCAGAAGCCATCCAGCCGTGTTGCGTCCCACTCACAAAAAAGCGACTTGGGAAATGGAGCTCAGGGGCACTGCACTTCCCAAACCTGCAGAGTTCTAAACGATAACTATCGCCCCAAAATATATTGAGGTCAGGCTACGAAGAGGCGTTGAACGCAAGGCAGAATTGCACGAAACGGACGTCATCGGGTACATCGGAATGGCCCCGATAGCACATGAAAAGCGCCAGAACGTGGACAATGACGCGGTTGGCCAAAAAGGGCGTATGCGTTTTTTCCTGAATATATTCAGGAAAAAACGCATACGCCCTTTTTGGCCAACCAAGCAAGCTGGGAGAGCAAATCAGCACTACAAAGAAATCTCTCGACCCCCCCCCCCGGCAAAAGGGCCACGCGAAAAAAGTCTAAAAACCAGAAAGGCAGGACAGGCCACGGAGACAAGGGAGCCTTGTTAAGCTGATGGGCGGGATGTCAATGGCCAACACCCAATCTTCACAAGTGTATCCTCTTTCCCAAAACATGTAAAACACAGAACCACAGAGCATAGTGCACTTCCACACATGGGCGTTGACCTTGGGGAAATGAAAAAATCAACCAGACACAGGGACCCCAAAGTTGAGGGCTGCTGTCTTGACAAGAACCTCGACTCCGGTACACGTTTCATATCCCAGGAAAGAGCCAAGTGGACAAAGACAAGTGGACAAGTGGACAAAGACAAGTGGACAAGTGGTGCTAAGTAGGTCCAATGGAGTGTCACTCAGCCATCAAATCCACGTCATGAGGCTGGTAGCAGCATCCTGAGTGGATTTAGGTACCATCATCCTCAGTGAAATAAGTCCCACAAAAAAAGAAACTTATGATATCACTTATCGAGGGAATGTAAAAATCGCTCCCCATGAACTGAATCCCCAAACAGAACAGGTCACGCTTTTAGAAAACACACTTATGCCTGCTTCCGGGGAAAGGTGAGGTTGGGTGACCCATAAAACTCGAGTTTGAAATGAGCACAGATACCCTTCCGAAAACCGAATATGGAATGGACACGACCTACTCCTTGCTCAATCAACTGGACTCACCAGACCCTGTTCATCGCACAAGTATCTATCCGACTAGTAAGCATCTTAAAAGCTAAGTCTTGATATCTCTCTGTAAGTGCATCAAGTGTGTGTAAAGCGGCCTAAAAACAGCAGTGAAAATCAGCTCAGACCCATTCTGAGGATACATTTCCAACACAAAGAAGAAACAAGCAGGGCAAAACAGAGAGAAATGCTTCCAAAATGCGTTCAGGGACTGGGATGCAACCAGGATTGACAACATCTACAGCCCCAGCGGCAGAAGACATAAGGCTGGACACTCTCGGGGCTGAGACGATTGGTGAGGTTGGGAAAGCCAATGCAGACCCTTGAAAGGAATCCTGCGTGCTACCCATTCCATGGGTCCCAACTCTCCAGGTTCACCGCAATCTTCCGACAGCGAAAGCACTCATTGGAAACCCAGCGGATGCTACACCGTGGGATCGGGAAAGCTTTCTGAAACTCACCTCAGTTTTCATCTCCTGGTGCTCGTGTTCTCCATTCAGGCCCCCTTACGAACAATCTCCCCACTTGGAGACTCAGCGCCTTTCCATGCCTCTTTCGTACCGTCTGCAATTTGTCCGCAGGATGAACTGGAAGAGGGGCAACCAATGAGAGACTCGCTGGAGGTGTTTGGTCGGGCACATGTCACTCTCATTTCCCATCACCAAGAAGAATTCACCAAAGGCTCAGCCTGCCACCCCGGATCGACAATAGGGCAGAAGCCATCCAGCCGTGTTGCGTCCCACTCACAAAAAAGCGACTTGGGAAATGGAGCTCAGGGGCACTGCACTTCCCAAACCTGCAGAGTTCTAAACGATAACTATCGCCCCAAAATATATTGAGGTCAGGCTACGAAGAGGCGTTGAACGCAAGGCAGAATTGCACGAAACGGACGTCATCGGGTACATCGGAATGGCCCCGATAGCACATGAAAAGCGCCAGAACGTGGACAATGACGCGGTTGGCCAAAAAGGGCGTATGCGTTTTTTCCTGAATATATTCAGGAAAAAACGCATACGCCCTTTTTGGCCAACCAAGCAAGCTGGGAGAGCAAATCAGCACTACAAAGAAATCTCTCGACCCCCCCCCCCGGCAAAAGGGCCACGCGAAAAAAGTCTAAAAACCAGAAAGGCAGGACAGGCCACGGAGACAAGGGAGCCTTGTTAAGCTGATGGGCGGGATGTCAATGGCCAACACCCAATCTTCACAAGTGTATCCTCTTTCCCAAAACATGTAAAACACAGAACCACAGAGCATAGTGCACTTCCACACATGGGCGTTGACCTTGGGGAAATGAAAAAATCAACCAGACACAGGGACCCCAAAGTTGAGGGCTGCTGTCTTGACAAGAACCTCGACTCCGGTACACGTTTCATATCCCAGGAAAGAGCCAAGTGGACAAAGACAAGTGGACAAGTGGACAAAGACAAGTGGACAAGTGGTGCTAAGTAGGTCCAATGGAGTGTCACTCAGCCATCAAATCCACGTCATGAGGCTGGTAGCAGCATCCTGAGTGGATTTAGGTACCATCATCCTCAGTGAAATAAGTCCCACAAAAAAAGAAACTTATGATATCACTTATCGAGGGAATGTAAAAATCGCTCCCCATGAACTGAATCCCCAAACAGAACAGGTCACGCTTTTAGAAAACACACTTATGACTGCTTCAGGGGAAAGGTGAGGTGGGGTGACGCATAAAACTCGAGTTTGAAATGAGCACAGATACCCTTCCGAAAACCGAATATGGAATGGACACGACCTACTCCTTGCTCAATCAACTGGACTCACCAGACCCTGTTCATCGCACAAGTATCTATCCGACTAGTAAGCATCTTAAAAGCTAAGTCTTGATATCTCTCTGTAAGTGCATCAAGTGTGTGTAAAGCGGCCTAAAAACAGCAGTGAAAATCAGCTCAGACCCATTCTGAGGATACATTTCCAACACAAAGAAGAAACAAGCAGGGCAAAACAGAGAGAAATGCTTCCAAAATGCGTTCAGGGACTGGGATGCAACCAGGATTGACCACATCTACAGCCCCAGCGGCAGAAGACATAAGGCTGGACACTCTCGGGGCTGAGACGATTGGTGACGTTGGGAAAGCCAATGCAGACCCTTGAAAGGAATCCTGCGGCCTACCCATTCCATGGGTCCCAACTCTCCAGGATCACCGCAATCTTCCGACAGCGAAAGCACTCATTGGAAACCCAGCGGATGCTACACCGTGGGATCGGGAAAGCTTTCTGAAACTCACCTCAGTTTTCATCTCCTGGTGCTCGTGTTCTCCATTCAGGCCCCCTTACGAACAATCTCCCCACTTGGAGACTCAGCGCCTTTCCATGCCTCTTTCGTACCATCTGCAATTTGTCCGCAGGATGAACTGGAAGAGGGGCAACCAATGAGAGACTCGCTGGAGGTGTTTGGTCGGGCACATGTCACTCTCATTTCCCATCACCAAGAAGAATTCACCAAAGGCTCAGCCTGCCACCCCGGATCGACAATAGGGCAGAAGCCATCCAGCCGTGTTGCGTCCCACTCACAAAAAAGCGACTTGGGAAATGGAGCTCAGGGGCACTGCACTTCCCAAACCTGCAGAGTTCTAAAGGATAACTATCGGCCCAAAATATATTGAGGTCAGGCTACGAAGAGGCGTTGAACGCAAGGCAGAATTGCACGAAACGCACGTCATCGGGTACATCGGAATGGCCCCGATAGCACATGAAAAGCGCCAGAACGTGGACAATCATGCGGTTGGCCAAAAAGGGCGTATGCGTTTTTTCCTGAATATATTCAGGAAAAAACGCATACGCCCTTTTTGGCCAACCAAGCAAGCTGGGAGAGCAAATCAGCACTACAAAGAAATCTCTCGACCCCCCCCGCCCGGCAAAAGGGCCACGCGAAAAAAGTCTAAAAACCAGAAAGGCAGGACAGGCCACGGAGACAAGGGAGCCTTGTTAAGCTGATGCGCGGGATGTCAATGGCCAACACCCCATCTTCACAAGTGTATCCTCTTTCCCAAAACATGTAAAACACAGAACCACAGAGCATAGTGCACTTCCACACATGGGCGTTGACCTTGGGGAAATGAAAAAATCAACCAGACACAGGGATCCCAAAGTTGAGGGCTGCTGTCTTGACAAGAACCTCGACTCCGGTACACGTTTCATATCCCAGGAAAGAGCCAAGTGGACAAAGACAAGTGGACAAGTGGACAAAGACAAGTGGACAAGTGGACAACTGGTGCTAAGTAGGTCCAATGGAGTGTCACTCAGCCATCAAATCCACGTCATGAGGCTGGTAGCAGCATCCTGAGTGGATTTAGGTACCATCACCCTCAGTGAAATAAGTCCCACAAAAAAAGAAACTTATGATATCACTTATCGAGGGAATGTAAAAATCGCTCCCCATGAACTGAATCCCCAAACAGAACAGGTCACGCTTTTAGAAAACACACTTATGCCTGCTTCAGGGGAAAGGTGAGGTGGGGTGACGCATAAAACTCGAGTTTGAAATGAGCACAGATACCCTTCCGAAAACCGAATATGGAATGGACACGACCAACTCCTTGCTCAATCAACTGGACTCACCAGTCCCTGTTCATCGCACAAGTATCTATCCGACTAGTAAGCATCTTAAAAGCTAAGTCTTGATATCTCTCTGTAAGTGCATCAAGTGTGTGTAAAGCGGCCTAAAAACAGCAGTGAAAATCAGCTCAGACCCATTCTGAGGATACATTTCCAACACAAAGAAGAAACAAGCAGGGCAAAACTGAGAGAAATGCTTCCAAAATGCGTTCAGGGACTGGGATGCAACCAGGATTGACCACATCTACAGCCCCAGCGGCAGAAGACATAAGGCTGGACACTCTCGGGGCTGAGACGATTGGTGAGGTTGGGAAAGCCAATGCAGACCCTTGAAAGGAATCCTGCGTGCTACCCATTCCATGGGTCCCAACTCTCCAGGTTCACCGCAATCTTCCGACAGCGAAAGCACTCATTGGAAACCCAGCGGATGCTACACCGTGGGATCGGGAAAGCTTTCTGAAACTCACCTCAGTTTTCATCTCCTGGTGCTCGTATTCTCCATTCAGGCCCCCTAACAAACAATCTCCCCACTTGGAGACTCAGCGCCTTTCCATGCCTCTTTCGTACCGTCTGCAATTTGTCCGCAGGATGAACTGGAAGAGGGGCAACCAATGAGAGACTCGCTGGAGGTGTTTGGTCGGGCACATGTCACTCTCATTTCCCATCACCAAGAAGAATTCACCAAAGGCTCAGCCTGCCACCCCGGATCGACAATAGGGCAGAAGCCATCCAGCCGTATTGCGTCCCACTCACAAAGAAGCGACTTGGGAAATGGAGCTCAGGGGCACTGCACTTCCCAAACCTGCAGAGTTCTAAACGATAACTATCGCCCCAAAATATATTGAGGTCAGGCTACGAAGAGGCGTTGAACGCAAGGCAGAATTGCAGGAAACGGACGTCATCGGGTACATCGGAATGGCCCCGATAGCACATGAAAAGCGCCAGAACGTGGACAATGATGCGGTTGGCCAAAAAGGGCGTATGCGTTTTTTCCTGAATATATTCAGGAAAAAACGCATACGCCCTTTTTGGCCAACCAAGCAAGCTGGGAGAGCAAATCAGCACTACAAAGAAATCTCTCGCCCCCCCCCCCGGCAAAAGGGCCACGCGAAAAAAGTCTAAAAACCAGAAAGGCAGGACAGGCCACGGAGACAAGGGAGCCTTGTTAAGCTGATGCGCGGGATGTCAATGGCCAACACCCAATCTTCACAAGTGTATCCTCTTTCCCAAAACATGTAAAACACAGAACCACAGAGCATAGTGCACTTCCACACATGGGCGTTGACCTTGGGGAAATGAAAAAATCAACCAGACACAGGGACCCCAAAGTTGAGGGCTGCTGTCTTGACAAGAACCTCGACTCCGGTACACGTTTCATATCCCAGGAAAGAGCCAAGTGGACAAAGACAAGTGGACAAGTGGACAAAGACAAGTGGACAAGTGGACAAGTGGTGCTAAGTAGGTCCAATGGAGTGTCACTCAGCCATGAAATCCACGTCATGAGGCTGGTAGCAGCATCCTGAGTGGATTTAGGTACCATCATCCTCAGTGAAATAAGTCCCACAAAAAAAGAAACTTATGATATCACTTATCGAGGGAATGTAAAAATCGCTCCCCATGAACTGAATCCCCAAACAGAACAGGTCACGCTTTTAGAAAACACACTTATGCCTGCTTCAGGGGAAAGGTGAGGTGGGGTGACGCATAAAACTCGAGTTTGAAATGAGCACAGATACCCTTCCGAAAACCGAATATGGAATGGACACGACCTACTCCTTGCTCAATCAACTGGACTCACCAGACCCTGTTCATCGCACAAGTATCTATCCGACTAGTAAGCATCTTAAAAGCTAAGTCTTGATATCTCTCTGTAAGTGCATCAAGTGTGTGTAAAGCGGCCTAAAAACAGCACTGAAAATCAGCTCAGACCCATTCTGAGGATACATTTCCAACACCAAGAAGAAACAAGCAGGGCAAAACAGAGAGAAATGCTTCCAAAATGCGTTCAGGGACTGGGATGCAACCAGGATTGACCACATCTACAGCCCCAGCGGCAGAAGACATAAGGCTGGACACTCTCGGGGCTGAGACGATTGGTGAGGTTGGGAAAGCCAATGCAGACCCTTGAAAGGAATCCTGCGTGCTACCCATTCCATGGGTCCCAACTCTCCAGGTTCAACGCAATCTTCCGACAGCGAAAGCACTCATTGGAAACCCAGCGGATGCTACACCGTGGGATCGGGAAAGCTTTCTGAAACTCACCTCAGTTTTCATCTCCTGGTGCTCGTGTTCTCCATTCAGGCCCCCTTACGAACAATCTCCCCACTTGGAGACTCAGCGCCTTTCCATGCCTCTTTCGTACCGTCTGCAATTTGTCCGCAGGATGAACTGGAAGAGGGGCAACCAATGAGAGACTCGCTGGAGGTGTTTGGTCGGGCACATGTCACTCTCATTTCCCATCACCAAGAAGAATTCACCAAAGGCTCAGCCTGCCACCCCGGATCGACAATAGGGCAGAAGCCATCCAGCCGTGTTGCGTCCCACTCACAAAAAAGCGACTTGGGAAATGGAACTCAGGGGCACTGCACTTCCCAAACCTGCAGAGTTCTAAACGATAACTATCGCCCCAAAATATATTGAGGTCAGGCTACGAAGAGGCGTTGAACGCAAGGCAGAATTGCACGAAACGGACGTCATCGGGTACATCGGAATGGCCCCGATAGCACATGAAAAGCGCCAGAACGTGGACAATGACGCGGTTGGCCAAAAAGGGCGTATGCGTTTTTTCCTGAATATATTCAGGAAAAAACGCATACGCCCTTTTTGGCCAACCAAGCAAGCTGGGAGAGCAAATCAGCACTACAAAGAAATCTCTCGACCCCCCCCCCCCCCGGCAAAAGGGCCACGCGAAAAAAGTCTAAAAACCAGAAAGGCAGGACAGGCCACGGAGACAAGGGAGCCTTGTTAAGCTGATGCGCGGGATGTCAATGGCCAACACCCAATCTTCACAAGTGTATCCTCTTTCCCAAAACATGTAAAACACAGAACCACAGAGCATAGTGCACTTCCACACATGGGCGTTGACCTTGGGGAAATGAAAAAATCAACCAGACACAGGGACCCCAAAGTTGAGGGCTGCTGTCTTGACAAGAACCTCGACTCCGGTACACGTTTCATATCCCAGGAAAGAGCCAAGTGGACAAAGACAAGTGGACAAGTGGACAAAGACAAGTGGACAAGTGGTGCTAAGTAGGTCCAATGGAGTGTCACTCAGCCATCAAATCCACGTCATGAGGCTGGTAGCAGCATCCTGAGTGGATTTAGGTACCATCATCCTCAGTGAAATAAGTCCCACAAAAAAAGAAACTTATGATATCACTTATCGAGGGAATGTAAAAATCGCTCCCCATGAACTGAATCCCCAAACAGAACAGGTCACGCTTTTAGAAAACACACTTATGCCTGCTTCAGGGGAAAGGTGAGGTGGGGTGACGCATAAAACTCGAGTTTGAAATGAGCACAGATACCCTTCCGAAAACCGAATATGGAATGGACACGACCTACTCCTTGCTCAATCAACTGGACTCACCAGACCCTGTTCATCGCACAAGTATCTATCCGACTAGTAAGCATCTTAAAAGCTAAGTCTTGATATCTCTCTGTAAGTGCATCAAGTGTGTGTAAAGCGGCCTAAAAACAGCAGTGAAAATCAGCTCAGACCCATTCTGAGGATACATTTCCAACACCAAGAAGAAACAAGCAGGGCAAAACAGAGAGAAATGCTTCCAAAATGCGTTCAGGGACTGGGATGCAACCAGGATTGACCACATCTACAGCCCCAGCGGCAGAAGACATAAGGCTGGACACTCTCGGGGCTGAGACGATTGGTGAGGTTGGGAAAGCCAATGCAGACCCTTGAAAGGAATCCTGCGTGCTACCCATTCCATGGGTCCCAACTCTCCAGGTTCACCGCAATCTTCCGACAGCGAAAGCACTCATTGGAAACCCAGCGGATGCTACACCGTGGGATCGGGAAAGCTTTCTGAAACTCACCTCAGTTTTCATCTCCTGGTGCTCGTGTTCTCCATTCAGGCCCCCTTACGAACAATCTCCCCACTTGGAGACTCAGCGCCTTTCCATGCCTCTTTCGTACCGTCTGCAATTTGTCCGCAGGATGAACTGGAAGAGGGGCAACCAATGAGAGACTCGCTGGAGGTGTTTGGTCGGGCACATGTCACTCTCATTTCCCATCACCAAGAAGAATTCACCAAAGGCTCAGCCTGCCACCCCGGATCGACAATAGGGCAGAAGCCATCCAGCCGTGTTGCGTCCCACTCACAAAAAAGCGACTTGGGAAATGGAGCTCAGGGGCACTGCACTTCCCAAACCTGCAGAGTTCTAAACGATAACTATCGCCCCAAAATATATTGAGGTCAGGCTACGAAGAGGCGTTGAACGCAAGGCAGAATTGCACGAAACGGACGTCATCGGGTACATCGGAATGGCCCCGATAGCACATGAAAAGCGCCAGAACGTGGACAATGATGCGGTTGGCCAAAAAGGGCGTATGCGTTTTTTCCTGAATATATTCAGGAAAAAACGCATACGCCCTTTTTGGCCAACCAAGCAAGCTGGGAGAGCAAATCAGCACTACAAAGAAATCTCTCGGCCCCCCCCCCCCGCAAAAGGGCCACGCGAAAAAGTCTAAAAACCAGAAAGCCAGGACAGGCCACGGAGACAAGGGAGCCTTGTTAAGCTGATGCACGGGATGTCAATGGCCAACAGCCAATCTTCACAAGTGTATCCTCTTTCCCAAAACATGTAAAACACAGAACCACAGAGCATAGGGCACTTCCACACATGGGCGTTGACCTTGGGGAAATGAAAAAATCAACCAGACACAGGGACCTCAAAGTTGAGGGCTGCTGTCTTGACAAGAACCTCGACTCTGGTACACATTTCATATCCCAGGAAAGAGCCAAGTGGACAAAGACAAGTGGACAAGTGGACAAGTGGACAAAGACAAGTGGACAAGTGAACAAGTGGTGCTAAGTAGGTCCAATGGAGTGTCACTCAGCCATGAAATCCACGTCATGAGGCTGGTAGCAGCATCCTGAGTGGATTTAGGTACCATCATCCTCAGTGAAATAAGTCCCACAAAAAAAGAAACTTATGATATCACTTATCGAGGGAATGTAAAAATCGCTCCCCATGAACTGAATCCCCAAACAGAACAGGTCACGCTTTTAGAAAACACACTTATGCCTGCTTCAGGGGAAAGGTGAGGTGGGGTGACGCATAAAACTCGAGTTTGAAATGAGCACAGATACCCTTCCGAAAACCGAATATGGAATGGACACGACCTACTCCTTGCTCAATCAACTGGACTCACCAGACCCTGTTCATCGCACAAGTATCTATCCGACTAGTAAGCATCTTAAAAGCTAAGTCTTGATATCTCTCTGTAAGTGCATCAAGTGTGTGTAAAGCGGCCTAAAAACAGCACTGAAAATCAGCTCAGACCCATTCTGAGGATACATTTCCAACACCAAGAAGAAACAAGCAGGGCAAAACAGAGAGAAATGCTTCCAAAATGCGTTCAGGGACTGGGATGCAACCAGGATTGACCACATCTACAGCCCCAGCGGCAGAAGACATAAGGCTGGACACTCTCGGGGCTGAGACGATTGGTGAGGTTGGGAAAGCCAATGCAGACCCTTGAAAGGAATCCTGCGTGCTACCCATTCCATGGGTCCCAACTCTCCAGGTTCAACGCAATCTTCCGACAGCGAAAGCACTCATTGGAAACCCAGCGGATGCTACACCGTGGGATCGGGAAAGCTTTCTGAAACTCACCTCAGTTTTCATCTCCTGGTGCTCGTGTTCTCCATTCAGGCCCCCTTACGAACAATCTCCCCACTTGGAGACTCAGCGCCTTTCCATGCCTCTTTCGTACCGTCTGCAATTTGTCCGCAGGATGAACTGGAAGAGGGGCAACCAATGAGAGACTCGCTGGAGGTGTTTGGTCGGGCACATGTCACTCTCATTTCCCATCACCAAGAAGAATTCACCAAAGGCTCAGCCTGCCACCCCGGATCGACAATAGGGCAGAAGCCATCCAGCCGAGTTGCGTCCCACTCACAAAAAAGCGACTTGGGAAATGGAGCTCAGGGGCACTGCACTTCCCAAACCTGCAGAGTTCTAAACGATAACTATCGCCCCAAAATATATTGAGGTCAGGCTACGAAGAGGCGTTGAACGCAAGGCAGAATTGCACGAAACGGACGTCATCGGGTACATCGGAATGGCCCCGATAGCACATGAAAAGCGCCAGAACGTGGACAATGATGCGGTTGGCCAAAAAGGGCGTATGCGTTTTTTCCTGAATATATTCAGGAAAAAACGCATACGCCCTTTTTGGACAACCAAGCAAGCTGGGAGAGCAAATCAGCACTACAAAGAAATCTCTCGCCCCCCCCCCCCCGGCAAAAGGGCCACGCGAAAAAAGTCTAAAAACCAGAAAGGCAGGACAGGCCACGGAGACAAGGGAGCCTTGTTAAGCTGATGGGCGGGATGTCAATGGCCAACAGCCAATCTTCACAAGTGTATCCTCTTTCCCAAAACATGTAAAACACAGAACTACAGAGCATAGGGCACTTCCACACATGGGCGTTGACCTTGGGGAAATGAAAAAATCAACCAGACACAGGGACCCCAAAGTTGAGGGCTGCTGTCTTGACAAGAACCTCGACTCCGGTACACGTTTCATATCCCAGGAAAGAGCCAAGTGGACAAAGACAAGTGGACAAGTGGACAAAGACAAGTGGACAAGTGGTGCTAAGTAGGTCCAATGGAGTGTCACTCAGCCATCAAATCCACGTCATGAGGCTGGTAGCAGCATCCTGAGTGGATTTAGGTACCATCATCCTCAGTGAAATAAGTCCCACAAAAAAAGAAACTTATGATATCACTTATCGAGGGAATGTAAAAATCGCTCCCCATGAACTGAATCCCCAAACAGAACAGGTCACGCTTTTAGAAAACACACTTATGCCTGCTTCAGGGGAAAGGTGAGGTGGGGTGACGCATAAAACTCGAGTTTGAAATGAGCACAGATACCCTTCCGAAAACCGAATATGGAATGGACACGACCTACTCCTTGCTCAATCAACTGGACTCACCAGACCCTGTTCATCGCACAAGTATCTATCCGACTAGTAAGCATCTTAAAAGCTAAGTCTTGATATCTCTCTGTAAGTGCATCAAGTGTGTGTAAAGCGGCCTAAAAACAGCAGTGAAAATCAGCTCAGACCCATTCTGAGGATACATTTCCAACACAAAGAAGAAACAAGCAGGGCAAAACAGAGAGAAATGCTTCCAAAATGCGTTCAGGGACTGGGATGCAACCAGGATTGACCACATCTACAGCCCCAGCGGCAGAAGACATAAGGCTGGACACTCTCGGGGCTGAGACGATTGGTGAGGTTGGGAAAGCCAATGCAGACCCTTGAAAGGAATCCTGCGTGCTACCCATTCCATGGGTCCCAACTCTCCAGGTTCACCGCAATCTTCCGACAGCGAAAGCACTCATTGGAAACCCAGCGGATGCTACACCGTGGGATCGGGAAAGCTTTCTGAAACTCACCTCAGTTTTCATCTCCTGGTGCTCGTTTTCTCCATTCAGGCCCCCTAACAAACAATCTCCCCACTTGGAGACTCAGCGCCTTTCCATGCCTCTTTCGTACCGTCTGCAATTTGTCCGCAGGATGAACTGGAAGAGGGGCAACCAATGAGA
Organism: Kogia breviceps; assembly: GCF_026419965.1. NCBI lineage: Eukaryota > Metazoa > Chordata > Mammalia > Artiodactyla > Physeteridae > Kogia > Kogia breviceps. The sequence goes on along the minus strand of NC_081322.1, from coordinate 48,505,399 downwards.
GACTCGCTGGAGGTGTTTGGTCGGGCACATGTCACTCTCATTTCCCATCACCAAGAAGAATTCACCAAAGGCTCAGCCTGCCACCCCGGATCGACAATAGGGCAGAAGCCATCCAGCCGTGTTGCGTCCCACTCACAAAAAAGCGACTTGGGAAATGGAGCTCAGGGGCACTGCACTTCCCAAACCTGCAGAGTTCTAAACGATAACTATCGGCCCAAAATATATTGAGGTCAGGCTACGAAGAGGCGTTGAACGCAAGGCAGAATTGCACGAAACGGACGTCATCGGGTACATCGGAATGGCCCCGATAGCACATGAAAAGCGCCAGAACGTGGACAATGATGCGGTTGGCCAAAAAGGGCGTATGCGTTTTTTCCTGAATATATTCAGGAAAAAACGCATACGCCCTTTTTGGCCAACCAAGCAAGCTGGGAGAGCAAATCAGCACTACAAAGAAATCTCTCGCCCCCCCACCCCGGGAAAAGGGCCACGCGAAAAAAGTCTAAAAACCAGAAAGGCAGGACAGGCCACGGAGACAAGGGAGCCTTGTTAAGCTGATGCGCGGGATGTCAATGGCCAACAGCCAATCTTCACAAGTGTATCCTCTTTCCCAAAACATGTAAAACACAGAACCACAGAGCATAGTGCACTTCCACACATGGGCGTTGACCTTGGGGAAATGAAAAAATCAACCAGACACAGGGACCCAAAAGTTGAGGGCTGCTGTCTTGACAAGAACCTCGACTCCGGTACACGTTTCATATCCCAGGAAAGAGCCAAGTGGACAAAGACAAGTGGACAAGTGGACAAAGACAAGTGGACAAATGGACAAGTGGTGCTAAGTAGGTCCAATGGAGTGTCACTCAGCCATGAAATCCACGTCATGAGGCTGGTAGCAGCATCCTGAGTGGATTTAGGTACCATCATCCTCAGTGAAATAAGTCCCACAAAAAAAGAAACTTATGATATCACTTATCGAGGGAATGTAAAAATCGCTCCCCATGAACTGAATCCCCAAACAGAACAGGTCACGCTTTTAGAAAACACACTTATGCCTGCTTCAGGGGAAAGGTGAGGTGGGGTGACGCATAAAACTCGAGTTTGAAATGAGCACAGATACCCTTCCGAAAACCGAATATGGAATGGACACGACCTACTCCTTGCTCAATCAACTGGACTCACCAGACCCTGTTCATCGCACAAGTATCTATCCGACTAGTAAGCATCTTAAAAGCTAAGTCTTGATATCTCTCTGTAAGTGCATCAAGTGTGTGTAAAGTGGCCTAAAAACAGCAGTGAAAATCAGCTCAGACCCATTCTGAGGATACATTTCCAACACCAAGAAGAAACAAGCAGGGCAAAACAGAGAGAAATGCTTCCAAAATGCGTTCAGGGACTGGGATGCAACCAGGATTGACCACATCTACAGCCCCAGCGGCAGAAGACATAAGGCTGGACACTCTCGGGGCTGAGACGATTGGTGAGGTTGGGAAAGCCAATGCAGACCCTTGAAAGGAATCCTGCGTGCTACCCATTCCATGGGTCCCAACTCTCCAGGTTCACCGCAATCTTCCGACAGCGAAAGCACTCATTGGAAACCCAGCGGATGCTACACCGTGGGATCGGGAAAGCTTTCTGAAACTCACCTCAGTTTTCATCTCCTGGTGCTCGTGTTCTCCATTCAGGCCCCCTTACGAACAATCTCCCCACTTGGAGACTCAGCGCCTTTCCATGCCTCTTTCGTACCGTCTGCAATTTGTCCGCAGGATGAACTGGAAGAGGGGCAACCAATGAGAGACTCGCTGGAGGTGTTTGGTCGGGCACATGTCACTCTCATTTCCCATCACGAAGAAGAATTCACCAAAGGATCAGCCTGCCACCCCGGATCGACAATAGGGCGTGAAGCCATCCAGCCGTGTTGCATGCCACTCACAAAAAAGTGACTTGGGAAATGGAGCTCAGGGGCACTGCACTTCCCAAACCTGCAGAGTTCTAAACGATAACTATCGCCCCAAAATATATTGAGGTCAGGCTACGAAGAGGCGTTGAACGCAAGGCAGAATTGCACGAAACGGACGTCATCGGGTACATCGGAATGGCCCCGATAGCACATGAAAAGCGCCAGAACGTGGACAATGATGCGGTTGGCCAAAATATATTCAGGAAAAAACGCATACGCCCTTTTTGGCCAACCAAGCAAGCTGGGAGAGCAAATCAGCACTACAAAGAAATCTCTCGCCCCCCCCCCCGGGAAAAGGGCCACGCGAAAAAAGTCTAAAAACCAGAAAGGCAGGACAGGCCACGGAGACAAGGGAGCCTTGTTAAGCTGATGCGCGGGATGTCAATGGCCAACAGCCAATCTTCACAAGTGTATCCTCTTTCCCAAAACATGTAAAACACAGAACTACAGAGCATAGGGCACTTCCACACATGGGCGTTGACCTTGGGGAAATGAAAAAATCAACCAGACACAGGGACCCCAAAGTTGAGGGCTGCTGTCTTGACAAGAACCTCGACTCCGGTACACGTTTCATATCCCAGGAAAGAGCCAAGTGGACAAAGACAAGTGGACAAGTGGACAAAGACAAGTGGACAAGTGGACAAGTGGTGCTAAGTAGGTCCAATGGAGTGTCACTCAGCCATCAAATCCACGTCATGAGGCTGGTAGCAGCATCCTGAGTGGATTTAGGTACCATCATCCTCAGTGAAATAAGTCCCACAAAAAAAGAAACTTATGATATCACTTATCGAGGGAATGTAAAAATCGCTCCCCATGAACTGAATCCCCAAACAGAACAGGTCACGCTTTTAGAAAACACACTTATGCCTGCTTCCGGGGAAAGGTGAGGTTGGGTGACCCATAAAACTCGAGTTTGAAATGAGCACAGATACCCTTCCGAAAACCGAATATGGAATGGACACGACCTACTCCTTGCTCAATCAACTGGACTCACCAGACCCTGTTCATCGCACAAGTATCTATCCGACTAGTAAGCATCTTAAAAGCTAAGTCTTGATATCTCTCTGTAAGTGCATCAAGTGTGTGTAAAGCGGCCTAAAAACAGCAGTGAAAATCAGCTCAGACCCATTCTGAGGATACATTTCCAACACAAAGAAGAAACAAGCAGGGCAAAACAGAGAGAAATGCTTCCAAAATGCGTTCAGGGACTGGGATGCAACCAGGATTGACAACATCTACAGCCCCAGCGGCAGAAGACATAAGGCTGGACACTCTCGGGGCTGAGACGATTGGTGAGGTTGGGAAAGCCAATGCAGACCCTTGAAAGGAATCCTGCGTGCTACCCATTCCATGGGTCCCAACTCTCCAGGTTCACCGCAATCTTCCGACAGCGAAAGCACTCATTGGAAACCCAGCGGATGCTACACCGTGGGATCGGGAAAGCTTTCTGAAACTCACCTCAGTTTTCATCTCCTGGTGCTCGTGTTCTCCATTCAGGCCCCCTTACGAACAATCTCCCCACTTGGAGACTCAGCGCCTTTCCATGCCTCTTTCGTACCGTCTGCAATTTGTCCGCAGGATGAACTGGAAGAGGGGCAACCAATGAGAGACTCGCTGGAGGTGTTTGGTCGGGCACATGTCACTCTCATTTCCCATCACCAAGAAGAATTCACCAAAGGCTCAGCCTGCCACCCCGGATCGACAATAGGGCAGAAGCCATCCAGCCGTGTTGCGTCCCACTCACAAAAAAGCGACTTGGGAAATGGAGCTCAGGGGCACTGCACTTCCCAAACCTGCAGAGTTCTAAACGATAACTATCGCCCCAAAATATATTGAGGTCAGGCTACGAAGAGGCGTTGAACGCAAGGCAGAATTGCACGAAACGGACGTCATCGGGTACATCGGAATGGCCCCGATAGCACATGAAAAGCGCCAGAACGTGGACAATGACGCGGTTGGCCAAAAAGGGCGTATGCGTTTTTTCCTGAATATATTCAGGAAAAAACGCATACGCCCTTTTTGGCCAACCAAGCAAGCTGGGAGAGCAAATCAGCACTACAAAGAAATCTCTCGACCCCCCCCCCCGGCAAAAGGGCCACGCGAAAAAAGTCTAAAAACCAGAAAGGCAGGACAGGCCACGGAGACAAGGGAGCCTTGTTAAGCTGATGGGCGGGATGTCAATGGCCAACACCCAATCTTCACAAGTGTATCCTCTTTCCCAAAACATGTAAAACACAGAACCACAGAGCATAGTGCACTTCCACACATGGGCGTTGACCTTGGGGAAATGAAAAAATCAACCAGACACAGGGACCCCAAAGTTGAGGGCTGCTGTCTTGACAAGAACCTCGACTCCGGTACACGTTTCATATCCCAGGAAAGAGCCAAGTGGACAAAGACAAGTGGACAAGTGGACAAAGACAAGTGGACAAGTGGTGCTAAGTAGGTCCAATGGAGTGTCACTCAGCCATCAAATCCACGTCATGAGGCTGGTAGCAGCATCCTGAGTGGATTTAGGTACCATCATCCTCAGTGAAATAAGTCCCACAAAAAAAGAAACTTATGATATCACTTATCGAGGGAATGTAAAAATCGCTCCCCATGAACTGAATCCCCAAACAGAACAGGTCACGCTTTTAGAAAACACACTTATGACTGCTTCAGGGGAAAGGTGAGGTGGGGTGACGCATAAAACTCGAGTTTGAAATGAGCACAGATACCCTTCCGAAAACCGAATATGGAATGGACACGACCTACTCCTTGCTCAATCAACTGGACTCACCAGACCCTGTTCATCGCACAAGTATCTATCCGACTAGTAAGCATCTTAAAAGCTAAGTCTTGATATCTCTCTGTAAGTGCATCAAGTGTGTGTAAAGCGGCCTAAAAACAGCAGTGAAAATCAGCTCAGACCCATTCTGAGGATACATTTCCAACACAAAGAAGAAACAAGCAGGGCAAAACAGAGAGAAATGCTTCCAAAATGCGTTCAGGGACTGGGATGCAACCAGGATTGACCACATCTACAGCCCCAGCGGCAGAAGACATAAGGCTGGACACTCTCGGGGCTGAGACGATTGGTGACGTTGGGAAAGCCAATGCAGACCCTTGAAAGGAATCCTGCGGCCTACCCATTCCATGGGTCCCAACTCTCCAGGATCACCGCAATCTTCCGACAGCGAAAGCACTCATTGGAAACCCAGCGGATGCTACACCGTGGGATCGGGAAAGCTTTCTGAAACTCACCTCAGTTTTCATCTCCTGGTGCTCGTTTTCTCCATTCAGGCCCCCTTACGAACAATCTCCCCACTTGGAGACTCAGCGCCTTTCCATGCCTCTTTCGTACCATCTGCAATTTGTCCGCAGGATGAACTGGAAGAGGGGCAACCAATGAGAGACTCGCTGGAGGTGTTTGGTCGGGCACATGTCACTCTCATTTCCCATCACCAAGAAGAATTCACCAAAGGCTCAGCCTGCCACCCCGGATCGACAATAGGGCAGAAGCCATCCAGCCGTGTTGCGTCCCACTCACAAAAAAGCGACTTGGGAAATGGAGCTCAGGGGCACTGCACTTCCCAAACCTGCAGAGTTCTAAAGGATAACTATCGGCCCAAAATATATTGAGGTCAGGCTACGAAGAGGCGTTGAACGCAAGGCAGAATTGCACGAAACGCACGTCATCGGGTACATCGGAATGGCCCCGATAGCACATGAAAAGCGCCAGAACGTGGACAATCATGCGGTTGGCCAAAAAGGGCGTATGCGTTTTTTCCTGAATATATTCAGGAAAAAACGCATACGCCCTTTTTGGCCAACCAAGCAAGCTGGGAGAGCAAATCAGCACTACAAAGAAATCTCTCGACCCCCCCCGCCCGGCAAAAGGGCCACGCGAAAAAAGTCTAAAAACCAGAAAGGCAGGACAGGCCACGGAGACAAGGGAGCCTTGTTAAGCTGATGCGCGGGATGTCAATGGCCAACACCCCATCTTCACAAGTGTATCCTCTTTCCCAAAACATGTAAAACACAGAACCACAGAGCATAGTGCACTTCCACACATGGGCGTTGACCTTGGGGAAATGAAAAAATCAACCAGACACAGGGATCCCAAAGTTGAGGGCTGCTGTCTTGACAAGAACCTCGACTCCGGTACACGTTTCATATCCCAGGAAAGAGCCAAGTGGACAAAGACAAGTGGACAAGTGGACAAAGACAAGTGGACAAGTGGACAACTGGTGCTAAGTAGGTCCAATGGAGTGTCACTCAGCCATCAAATCCACGTCATGAGGCTGGTAGCAGCATCCTGAGTGGATTTAGGTACCATCACCCTCAGTGAAATAAGTCCCACAAAAAAAGAAACTTATGATATCACTTATCGAGGGAATGTAAAAATCGCTCCCCATGAACTGAATCCCCAAACAGAACAGGTCACGCTTTTAGAAAACACACTTATGCCTGCTTCAGGGGAAAGGTGAGGTGGGGTGACGCATAAAACTCGAGTTTGAAATGAGCACAGATACCCTTCCGAAAACCGAATATGGAATGGACACGACCAACTCCTTGCTCAATCAACTGGACTCACCAGTCCCTGTTCATCGCACAAGTATCTATCCGACTAGTAAGCATCTTAAAAGCTAAGTCTTGATATCTCTCTGTAAGTGCATCAAGTGTGTGTAAAGCGGCCTAAAAACAGCAGTGAAAATCAGCTCAGACCCATTCTGAGGATACATTTCCAACACAAAGAAGAAACAAGCAGGGCAAAACTGAGAGAAATGCTTCCAAAATGCGTTCAGGGACTGGGATGCAACCAGGATTGACCACATCTACAGCCCCAGCGGCAGAAGACATAAGGCTGGACACTCTCGGGGCTGAGACGATTGGTGAGGTTGGGAAAGCCAATGCAGACCCTTGAAAGGAATCCTGCGTGCTACCCATTCCATGGGTCCCAACTCTCCAGGTTCACCGCAATCTTCCGACAGCGAAAGCACTCATTGGAAACCCAGCGGATGCTACACCGTGGGATCGGGAAAGCTTTCTGAAACTCACCTCAGTTTTCATCTCCTGGTGCTCGTATTCTCCATTCAGGCCCCCTAACAAACAATCTCCCCACTTGGAGACTCAGCGCCTTTCCATGCCTCTTTCGTACCGTCTGCAATTTGTCCGCAGGATGAACTGGAAGAGGGGCAACCAATGAGAGACTCGCTGGAGGTGTTTGGTCGGGCACATGTCACTCTCATTTCCCATCACCAAGAAGAATTCACCAAAGGCTCAGCCTGCCACCCCGGATCGACAATAGGGCAGAAGCCATCCAGCCGTATTGCGTCCCACTCACAAAGAAGCGACTTGGGAAATGGAGCTCAGGGGCACTGCACTTCCCAAACCTGCAGAGTTCTAAACGATAACTATCGCCCCAAAATATATTGAGGTCAGGCTACGAAGAGGCGTTGAACGCAAGGCAGAATTGCAGGAAACGGACGTCATCGGGTACATCGGAATGGCCCCGATAGCACATGAAAAGCGCCAGAACGTGGACAATGATGCGGTTGGCCAAAAAGGGCGTATGCGTTTTTTCCTGAATATATTCAGGAAAAAACGCATACGCCCTTTTTGGCCAACCAAGCAAGCTGGGAGAGCAAATCAGCACTACAAAGAAATCTCTCGCCCCCCCCCCCGGCAAAAGGGCCACGCGAAAAAAGTCTAAAAACCAGAAAGGCAGGACAGGCCACGGAGACAAGGGAGCCTTGTTAAGCTGATGCGCGGGATGTCAATGGCCAACACCCAATCTTCACAAGTGTATCCTCTTTCCCAAAACATGTAAAACACAGAACCACAGAGCATAGTGCACTTCCACACATGGGCGTTGACCTTGGGGAAATGAAAAAATCAACCAGACACAGGGACCCCAAAGTTGAGGGCTGCTGTCTTGACAAGAACCTCGACTCCGGTACACGTTTCATATCCCAGGAAAGAGCCAAGTGGACAAAGACAAGTGGACAAGTGGACAAAGACAAGTGGACAAGTGGACAAGTGGTGCTAAGTAGGTCCAATGGAGTGTCACTCAGCCATGAAATCCACGTCATGAGGCTGGTAGCAGCATCCTGAGTGGATTTAGGTACCATCATCCTCAGTGAAATAAGTCCCACAAAAAAAGAAACTTATGATATCACTTATCGAGGGAATGTAAAAATCGCTCCCCATGAACTGAATCCCCAAACAGAACAGGTCACGCTTTTAGAAAACACACTTATGCCTGCTTCAGGGGAAAGGTGAGGTGGGGTGACGCATAAAACTCGAGTTTGAAATGAGCACAGATACCCTTCCGAAAACCGAATATGGAATGGACACGACCTACTCCTTGCTCAATCAACTGGACTCACCAGACCCTGTTCATCGCACAAGTATCTATCCGACTAGTAAGCATCTTAAAAGCTAAGTCTTGATATCTCTCTGTAAGTGCATCAAGTGTGTGTAAAGCGGCCTAAAAACAGCACTGAAAATCAGCTCAGACCCATTCTGAGGATACATTTCCAACACCAAGAAGAAACAAGCAGGGCAAAACAGAGAGAAATGCTTCCAAAATGCGTTCAGGGACTGGGATGCAACCAGGATTGACCACATCTACAGCCCCAGCGGCAGAAGACATAAGGCTGGACACTCTCGGGGCTGAGACGATTGGTGAGGTTGGGAAAGCCAATGCAGACCCTTGAAAGGAATCCTGCGTGCTACCCATTCCATGGGTCCCAACTCTCCAGGTTCAACGCAATCTTCCGACAGCGAAAGCACTCATTGGAAACCCAGCGGATGCTACACCGTGGGATCGGGAAAGCTTTCTGAAACTCACCTCAGTTTTCATCTCCTGGTGCTCGTGTTCTCCATTCAGGCCCCCTTACGAACAATCTCCCCACTTGGAGACTCAGCGCCTTTCCATGCCTCTTTCGTACCGTCTGCAATTTGTCCGCAGGATGAACTGGAAGAGGGGCAACCAATGAGAGACTCGCTGGAGGTGTTTGGTCGGGCACATGTCACTCTCATTTCCCATCACCAAGAAGAATTCACCAAAGGCTCAGCCTGCCACCCCGGATCGACAATAGGGCAGAAGCCATCCAGCCGTGTTGCGTCCCACTCACAAAAAAGCGACTTGGGAAATGGAACTCAGGGGCACTGCACTTCCCAAACCTGCAGAGTTCTAAACGATAACTATCGCCCCAAAATATATTGAGGTCAGGCTACGAAGAGGCGTTGAACGCAAGGCAGAATTGCACGAAACGGACGTCATCGGGTACATCGGAATGGCCCCGATAGCACATGAAAAGCGCCAGAACGTGGACAATGACGCGGTTGGCCAAAAAGGGCGTATGCGTTTTTTCCTGAATATATTCAGGAAAAAACGCATACGCCCTTTTTGGCCAACCAAGCAAGCTGGGAGAGCAAATCAGCACTACAAAGAAATCTCTCGACCCCCCCCCCCCCGGCAAAAGGGCCACGCGAAAAAAGTCTAAAAACCAGAAAGGCAGGACAGGCCACGGAGACAAGGGAGCCTTGTTAAGCTGATGCGCGGGATGTCAATGGCCAACACCCAATCTTCACAAGTGTATCCTCTTTCCCAAAACATGTAAAACACAGAACCACAGAGCATAGTGCACTTCCACACATGGGCGTTGACCTTGGGGAAATGAAAAAATCAACCAGACACAGGGACCCCAAAGTTGAGGGCTGCTGTCTTGACAAGAACCTCGACTCCGGTACACGTTTCATATCCCAGGAAAGAGCCAAGTGGACAAAGACAAGTGGACAAGTGGACAAAGACAAGTGGACAAGTGGTGCTAAGTAGGTCCAATGGAGTGTCACTCAGCCATCAAATCCACGTCATGAGGCTGGTAGCAGCATCCTGAGTGGATTTAGGTACCATCATCCTCAGTGAAATAAGTCCCACAAAAAAAGAAACTTATGATATCACTTATCGAGGGAATGTAAAAATCGCTCCCCATGAACTGAATCCCCAAACAGAACAGGTCACGCTTTTAGAAAACACACTTATGCCTGCTTCAGGGGAAAGGTGAGGTGGGGTGACGCATAAAACTCGAGTTTGAAATGAGCACAGATACCCTTCCGAAAACCGAATATGGAATGGACACGACCTACTCCTTGCTCAATCAACTGGACTCACCAGACCCTGTTCATCGCACAAGTATCTATCCGACTAGTAAGCATCTTAAAAGCTAAGTCTTGATATCTCTCTGTAAGTGCATCAAGTGTGTGTAAAGCGGCCTAAAAACAGCACTGAAAATCAGCTCAGACCCATTCTGAGGATACATTTCCAACACCAAGAAGAAACAAGCAGGGCAAAACAGAGAGAAATGCTTCCAAAATGCGTTCAGGGACTGGGATGCAACCAGGATTGACCACATCTACAGCCCCAGCGGCAGAAGACATAAGGCTGGACACTCTCGGGGCTGAGACGATTGGTGAGGTTGGGAAAGCCAATGCAGACCCTTGAAAGGAATCCTGCGTGCTACCCATTCCATGGGTCCCAACTCTCCAGGTTCACCGCAATCTTCCGACAGCGAAAGCACTCATTGGAAACCCAGCGGATGCTACACCGTGGGATCGGGAAAGCTTTCTGAAACTCACCTCAGTTTTCATCTCCTGGTGCTCGTGTTCTCCATTCAGGCCCCCTTACGAACAATCTCCCCACTTGGAGACTCAGCGCCTTTCCATGCCTCTTTCGTACCGTCTGCAATTTGTCCGCAGGATGAACTGGAAGAGGGGCAACCAATGAGAGACTCGCTGGAGGTGTTTGGTCGGGCACATGTCACTCTCATTTCCCATCACCAAGAAGAATTCACCAAAGGCTCAGCCTGCCACCCCGGATCGACAATAGGGCAGAAGCCATCCAGCCGTGTTGCGTCCCACTCACAAAAAAGCGACTTGGGAAATGGAGCTCAGGGGCACTGCACTTCCCAAACCTGCAGAGTTCTAAACGATAACTATCGCCCCAAAATATATTGAGGTCAGGCTACGAAGAGGCGTTGAACGCAAGGCAGAATTGCACGAAACGGACGTCATCGGGTACATCGGAATGGCCCCGATAGCACATGAAAAGCGCCAGAACGTGGACAATGATGCGGTTGGCCAAAAAGGGCGTATGCGTTTTTTCCTGAATATATTCAGGAAAAAACGCATACGCCCTTTTTGGCCAACCAAGCAAGCTGGGAGAGCAAATCAGCACTACAAAGAAATCTCTCGGCCCCCCCCCCCCGCAAAAGGGCCACGCGAAAAAGTCTAAAAACCAGAAAGCCAGGACAGGCCACGGAGACAAGGGAGCCTTGTTAAGCTGATGCACGGGATGTCAATGGCCAACAGCCAATCTTCACAAGTGTATCCTCTTTCCCAAAACATGTAAAACACAGAACCACAGAGCATAGGGCACTTCCACACATGGGCGTTGACCTTGGGGAAATGAAAAAATCAACCAGACACAGGGACTTCAAAGTTGAGGGCTGCTGTCTTGACAAGAACCTCGACTCTGGTACACATTTCATATCCCAGGAAAGAGCCAAGTGGACAAAGACAAGTGGACAAGTGGACAAGTGGACAAAGACAAGTGGACAAGTGAACAAGTGGTGCTAAGTAGGTCCAATGGAGTGTCACTCAGCCATGAAATCCACGTCATGAGGCTGGTAGCAGCATCCTGAGTGGATTTAGGTACCATCATCCTCAGTGAAATAAGTCCCACAAAAAAAGAAACTTATGATATCACTTATCGAGGGAATGTAAAAATCGCTCCCCATGAACTGAATCCCCAAACAGAACAGGTCACGCTTTTAGAAAACACACTTATGCCTGCTTCAGGGGAAAGGTGAGGTGGGGTGACGCATAAAACTCGAGTTTGAAATGAGCACAGATACCCTTCCGAAAACCGAATATGGAATGGACACGACCTACTCCTTGCTCAATCAACTGGACTCACCAGACCCTGTTCATCGCACAAGTATCTATCCGACTAGTAAGCATCTTAAAAGCTAAGTCTTGATATCTCTCTGTAAGTGCATCAAGTGTGTGTAAAGCGGCCTAAAAACAGCACTGAAAATCAGCTCAGACCCATTCTGAGGATACATTTCCAACACCAAGAAGAAACAAGCAGGGCAAAACAGAGAGAAATGCTTCCAAAATGCGTTCAGGGACTGGGATGCAACCAGGATTGACCACATCTACAGCCCCAGCGGCAGAAGACATAAGGCTGGACACTCTCGGGGCTGAGACGATTGGTGAGGTTGGGAAAGCCAATGCAGACCCTTGAAAGGAATCCTGCGTGCTACCCATTCCATGGGTCCCAACTCTCCAGGTTCAACGCAATCTTCCGACAGCGAAAGCACTCATTGGAAACCCAGCGGATGCTACACCGTGGGATCGGGAAAGCTTTCTGAAACTCACCTCAGTTTTCATCTCCTGGTGCTCGTGTTCTCCATTCAGGCCCCCTTACGAACAATCTCCCCACTTGGAGACTCAGCGCCTTTCCATGCCTCTTTCGTACCGTCTGCAATTTGTCCGCAGGATGAACTGGAAGAGGGGCAACCAATGAGAGACTCGCTGGAGGTGTTTGGTCGGGCACATGTCACTCTCATTTCCCATCACCAAGAAGAATTCACCAAAGGCTCAGCCTGCCACCCCGGATCGACAATAGGGCAGAAGCCATCCAGCCGAGTTGCGTCCCACTCACAAAAAAGCGACTTGGGAAATGGAGCTCAGGGGCACTGCACTTCCCAAACCTGCAGAGTTCTAAACGATAACTATCGCCCCAAAATATATTGAGGTCAGGCTACGAAGAGGCGTTGAACGCAAGGCAGAATTGCACGAAACGGACGTCATCGGGTACATCGGAATGGCCCCGATAGCACATGAAAAGCGCCAGAACGTGGACAATGATGCGGTTGGCCAAAAAGGGCGTATGCGTTTTTTCCTGAATATATTCAGGAAAAAACGCATACGCCCTTTTTGGACAACCAAGCAAGCTGGGAGAGCAAATCAGCACTACAAAGAAATCTCTCGCCCCCCCCCCCCGGCAAAAGGGCCACGCGAAAAAAGTCTAAAAACCAGAAAGGCAGGACAGGCCACGGAGACAAGGGAGCCTTGTTAAGCTGATGGGCGGGATGTCAATGGCCAACAGCCAATCTTCACAAGTGTATCCTCTTTCCCAAAACATGTAAAACACAG